>NW_026055494.1:1200000-1800000 GCF_023757995.1 Alternaria metachromatica
ATGTACCTTGGAAAGGTCCCGCTTGGCTGGAATCCAAGTCACCGTCACCTCACCACATGTCCCTCGGGGAGACGGCGGCGGTAATACTATACGGTGTATGGACTGGCCATCTCCCTCGACGTACTTCGGCAGAGCGTGCACAAGACTGGGACGAAAGTGTTTCCATGAGCGAATCTTCTTGGCTGCAGACGGTATGGCTAGAATAGTCGCTTCGCAGTCTGGTGGGAGTTGGCGCAAGGTAGCTTCATGGCAGTGGTCTGGCTTGTCTTGGGATATAAGCACGAGGTCGGGTTCGCGGTCAAGGTCTCTCAGGCTCGCGACGGATGGTTTCGCTCTCTGTACAGAATGCGAGAAGACGGAGTTTAGGATGATGGAGGGCCCTGAAAGCCAGGCTGGTCAGGAAACATTAGCACCCATCTACAAGTCGGCCTCCAGCGGTATCACACGCGATCTTCAGAGACTTACGGTCAACCAGAATCGTGAACGATCCTGGGAACAATCCCGGCGACGATAGTGGGGCAGCGGGTGGGTCAAAGGTAAGGAGAAAAGAAGTGTCTCCATTCAGCGACTCGACGGAGAGAGCCATACTAGCGGAGAACAAGTGCAAGACAATGTCGGCCACGCGCACGACGGGGTAACGGCAACGTAAGACATGAAGAAAGGGAGGCGAGGCGACGGGCTACGCGCTGCCGTGTCAGTCTGTGATGCCCATGTCAATGATGATTGCGGGCTTGCGCCATCGCCTTGGAACGCTCAGCAGAAGCAATTGTGCTGGAAGGTTGACGCGAGAGGGTAGTCGCAGACGAGCGTGGACGAGAAACAGCAGGTGCAGACGAGGTGCATGTGACGAGTTTAGAAAGCCATAGGTAGCAACACGCTGCTCCTGTCACTCAACAGTTTCCACCCCGGCGCGTCAAAAGCTCGTCTTCTCGTGCGTCTTCTTCACTCTCCGTCCCTCTCTTCTCTGACGTTTCCCACTACCCTTCCACCTCACCCCAAGTCTGTTGCCGAAATGTGGTAGATGCAGCTCCCTGCAACCAAGTGCAGCCTTCCTGGACCTGCCGCCGGCCGAAACTGGCTTTAGCTCGGCATCTGAGGAGCAAAAATCTTCATGGCGCCGCAGCCGATGTCCTGGTGAAGAGTCCGAGCAGTAGATCGCATTGGTCAAAATTCTTTGCATGCACGGGACTTGAGCTGGGAGGAGGCTTCTGCGCCGTCTAGCTGATTATGAGTCGTCTTGCTCCCAGCCATCTCTGATTGGAGCGCGCAAATCCCCATTCAAGCGGTAGGTCATTGGGCAGCACGAAGCTCTCCAAGCTATCAGCTTCTTCGCCTCAGCTCCAGGGCAGCCGTCTGATTGCTCCTCCGCTCGAGCTTGTCGTGGCGATACAGCTCTACCCTCACGGCAGCGGTGCAGTACCATTGCTTCTTCTTCTACATGGTCAATCGTGATTCCTGAACGCAGCCTCTACTTGATCACTTTCTCTCGAAGCCCCGCCGCCGTTCGCAGCTGCCCCGCATCCAGTTACGTCTATCCGCAGTAGCAGCAACTTCAGCTCAGAGCTTCTTCCACCCGCCGTAGTCACCACACCCGCTCCTGCCGTCACTGTAGCCTCCCCCCTCAGCTGCGCAAGCTCGGACTGAGCTTCCCCGTCCCAGCGCCTCGCTTTCCACGTGCCATTGCTTCGTCGCGAAGCTCCTGCCATTGATGCTCGCAGCCATGCCTCCGTCGCGCGCAGCACCGCTGACGAGCTCCTTCTCCGTCAGCGACGAGAACAACGTCGTAGTATGCCCGCTGCGAAACCACGACAGCTCGGCCTGTCGCAAGCGTTGCACCGGGGTAAGTCTCTCCCGCTGCTGCTTCACGTTGCAGCAAGCTCCAAAGCTCCAGAGCTCCGGGGTGCAGACTAACACATGCGTAGGAGAAGCGTTTCCGGTCCATGCAGGAGCACATCCGCCGCGCCCATCCTGAGCATTACATCTCCAAGTTGCCGGCGACTGAGGTAGGCTTGTCCATGGCCGGCGCTGGCCGAATACGCTGCTGACTGTTTCCGCTTGCAGGAGAGCTTCATGCTTATGGTCAACACACCACCGCAAGAAAGACCCCCACCTCCACCTGCGACGACCTCAGCACCGCCCCAGCAGACATACGACTATGGCGGAAGCGAACACAACTCCTTCTTCGAGACCGACTTCGGGACGAATCATCTTCGCACATCGGACGAAATGCGCCGGCCGTCACTCTTACCCGCCGCGACTGCTGCGGCTGCCCTGGCCTCGTTACACAACCATCGTGCCGAGTACGACTGGGACTCAGATCCGGTATGGACCCGCGTTGCACCTTCCCCACACAAGATCAGGCTAACAACTGCTGTGAACAGGACGCAGCATCCGATCCCGATTCGAAGAACTACAGGCCTCGCGCACGATTCGCTCCGACCACCATAGAACAACACATCAATGCCGAAGAACCTTACTACACTTCTACTTCCATACAGCAAGAGCTGCTCCCCTCCTCCCTCGCACGATCGCCTCCCGGGCGCTCCTCCACTCTCCCTCCTGGCGCTCACTCTCTCAAACCGAACAGACCCCGCAAGTCATCTGTAGGACAGAATGCTCGTAAGGGCAAACACGAGCGGCAAAAGTCCAAGGACTATTCGCGCAGGCTGAGCTACGACAGGAAAGCATACTCGGCTGAGCCGGCAACCGCTGCGGCCATTATGGGTAAACGGTGGGAAGACTTGATTGATGCTGCTGCTTCAGCCACAGAAGAGGATAGCCGAGATCTCACGCCGGTTGGTGTTACACTCTGCTATGCTATTCTATCTAACATGAACAGGTGCCACAGTCGCCAAACCAATCCCCTCACATGATGAACAACAGAACCTCTCTACCTCCCTTCAACTTTGCTTCACAACTTCAGTCATACACGGCATCACCTTTGAATAACGCTCTGACGCCTCCACCTCCGGATATGTCGGACCTTCAGCCTTTCCCTTCCGTCGAGTCTTCCATTGAATCAGCCATGTCCGGCCAAAACTTCCACATGCATTCCCAAGGTCTCTCCGATTCATCTCCTAGCTCTCTTTTCCCTGTCCAGATCTACTGCGCTGCATGCCGGAAACTGTCGATATTGCGCGACAGCTATGCATGCTCAGAATGCATTTGCGGTCTGTGTCAAGAGTGCGTAGATGTACTTGTCAGTGAGCACAACCGCGGTCGTGCGCCGACGTGTCCGCGGTGCAGCACTATTGGAGCCAAGTTCAAACCCTTCCAGCTGGATATAAGATGAAGCAAGGTTCACTATGGCGTTTTGGGTATTACATCATAATCTGGCGTTTGTTTTTGCGTACCCCATACTTTCCCTTGGCCTCGTGCCTGGTTCCGCTTGCTGCCAATCATTGCTAGCTCCACGAGCCACATGGGCGTTCACATGGTCTGTTTTGGGTGGCTTGTTCGGAAAAGACTGCTCGAAAAGCAAGTCGGAGTTTTGATTTGGATGTTACGAGGCACTCGACCGGGCCTCCTTCCCTCACAAAGAGATCGCAGAGATAGACTCGCCTGCGAATACAATACTCGGGTGTACTTACACCCCCATCGTTTCACTACTCTATGTTTCCACGACCATAGTCCGCTGTTGCAGTAGCAGACTTGCGCAGAGCCTATTGCGCAATTGTTTCCACGTCCATGTTGACGTAGTGCTCAGTCAGCGTCAACAGGGCTTGCTCAGGGATTTACGTGGGCCCGATTTGGAACCACTTCGGCAGTGTAATAATGCGGTGAAGGAACCATGGTTCATGTTCGCCCGGGTGGATGTCGTACGTCAGGTGTCAGCCGCTCGAAAGGGTGGAGCCTCCCGTCATTGCCGGACGCAACACTACTCGGAACGACTGCTTCCCACATGATTCAAGCTCTGAGCGGTCTAGAAGTCCAGAATCCTGGATTACGAAGAACACGAGGGTGGAGATTACGAGCCACCTCAACGTTTGAAAGCGGGAGGTGTTCCATCTGGCGCAGAACGGTATATGTCTATTTTGGCCATTGTCGCTGCAGGGACAAGAGCGATGTGGATAACTGTGTGTGAATGAAAGCGTCGGCCTCGGGAAGCAACGGACGTGGCGCCGTCGTCGCGATGCAAAGGGGTGCCGCGGAGCGGAGCAATGGCCGACTTGTAAGGATGGCCGGGAATGTTTTGTTCTGTATTCCTGCGCTGAGCGCCTTCGATATCCCCCATCATCGATTCTCTCGTTAGACCCGATGTGCGGCGATCCAAAGGGTTGGTGCAAGGAGGGCAGAAGGTTGGCCGGGTGCTGGACTCGTGACGCTCTTTTGGGAGATTGAGTGTGCAGTCATGCGGACGACTGCCTCGACAATGTTTCCTGCTGTCAACTCAACGCCTTTACTGCCAACGTGCTCCAATCACAGCAACCCCAAAGCTTAAAGCCGGCAAAGCACATATGGCGGTGTAGTGCGTCTTCGCCAGCGGAAAAAAGGCCAAGCCCTTCTCCTTTTACCCCGCCGTGCAGCCAATCGCTCTACTTGACCGCATCGACACAGCGTATCCTGCGACGGTGAGTCTAAAACGCCAACTGCTTCCGGCGACGCATCGGCGCTGGGCATACACCTAGGCAACGTGTGCGATCAGCGTTGAACGGGAAAAGCTTGGTCTCAACAATCAAGGAAATTATGGAAGAAAAGTAGTCCATGCCTCTTTGCCATGATCGCGCAGAACAAATGCGATCGCCCTGCGCTGCGGGTATGACCTTGCAGCCATGTGATCTCCTTGCAAGCTCAGGAACGAGGTTAATGTGGGATCGGCGATGGCTAGCGCAGGGTCTGGCCTTGCATCGTCAACCCGAGTACCCACATTAATCGACAAAGTCCATAGCATGCCGGTCTAGACGCACACTCGTTTTGTGGTTTGCATGGAACCCGCGGTTTGAAACTACTGCGCCTGTTTATTGACAGTTGGGTTGCTGCGGCTGTGGGAGCGGCGCGGATTGGGTATAGCCCTGCGTGGCGCCCGGCCCCTGACGTGGTATGCTGGGGTGCTGTAGGCTGCTTTGGGATGACTGTTATGCGTCGGGTAGAGGTGTGTGTGTGGTGGGGGAAAGGGTATTTAGTGGTCGCGTGCCTCGCGTTGTTGGTGCTCCTCTCGTTGGGATATTACCGTTTGTCGACACATACCTTTTGCTTCTTTTTTGCCTATCGCATTGCAAATAACACCAGTTACTTGTTCAATTCGATACATGCAAATACTCGGGTCCGCATACTACTACCATCTACCAACCACCTGACACCAAACCCCAATCAACGACAATCGCAACCGAAACACTACGACCAATACTTACAGCAACCGCCCAACATGCCCATCTTCCGTACATTGACGACCAAAATCAAAACCTCGCTCTCTCCATCTTCCTCTCCGGAAACATCACCAGATGGATCGCCCACCTCACCGCAAGTGTCTTCCTTCGAGAGGATCAGCGGGCGCAAAGAAGGCGGTGTGAGTGGAGCGGTCAAGCGACCCGAAGTACAGACCAGAGTCGACTCCTACATGACTCAAGGAAGCAATGCCAGCAACGAGAGTGTAGAGGAGAAGAAGCAGCGCAGGCTGAGTCGGTTCAGGGAAGAGCTAGACTTCGAGGCTGAGGATTGAGTAAAGAGACGTGTGTTCTCAAAGGTATGTTGTCATTCATTGTTCCTAAGATGACATTTGCTAACTTCAAGCCAAGTTTATGCTTCTGAGTCTGCTGCACTATCTGCATTGCCGTCACCTTGCACTGGAGTGGCTGTCCTGCTCGCACTCCCACTCTTCGGCGGGCCTCTAGGCGGACCACCAACCTTGGGAGGCGGTGGTACACCAGAGCCTTTCTTGGGCGCATAGTCTTGCTCCAGACTCTTTTGCTCTCCCTCCTTGAAGTAGTCGTCCAAGCCACCGCCCCCACCACTTGCAGGGCTAGCGACATGATGCGCTCTGCCCTTCCTCTTTGGCGGCGGCGCCGTGCCCTGAGGTGGTGGTGACTTTGCCGGTAGCGCCATGTTGGCTGGCACGAACAACTCTGTCGGTGCACCCTGCGTTGGCGCAGTGGGGAAATCAACAGAGCCAGTCAAAGGACGTTTCTCATCAAACGACGTGGCCCCGCTAGCATCGCCTGTGGAGAAGAAGGTCTCGCCAGGCGCTGGCGGCGGCTCGTCCAAGCCCGCTGGAATTCGATGCAAAGCCCCAAAACCCAGCACACACCCTAAGGCTCCCTCACCACCCCAATTGCGCGTCGGCGTGATGGTAACGGGACGAGTCACGTTGTATTCGTGGTTATACACGTACAGCCGCAATGGCCTGTTTAGGAAGTCTTCCACGAGTTCACCTAAGCCAGACTCGCCGCGCACAAGCCCTTCGGGGCTGCCGATGACGTAGTCACCATAGGGTAGCAACCCTGCGGCATCAGCGGGGGAATTGGGAGCCACGTCTAGGATATGCCAGACATCCTCCGCGATGGCCAATGGAGACCACTGCAAGGAGATCCCTAGAGTCGGCTGATCGGCTGGGATTTGCAGATAAACTTCTCGGATCTTTTGGCCCTACATGGTGTCAGACGTGTATAGATAGTTCAATTGAGTGAAGTTAATTGTGACGTTTGTTCTCCCGACCTTCTGTGGTTGTACTTCCTTGCAAATGTATAATGTGAACTTGGACAATGACTCATGGCATCTCGAATGTATCGTGGTATGAGAAGGGGTACTTAGAACCTACCTTTGCGCTGAATACACCTAGGCTGATGGTCGCACCAGCACTGTTCCGTACCTCTGTCGCAAAGAGACTTGGGTCTGGATTATCCTGTTCACAGAGTTAGTACAAAGTCAAGGTGGTCTTCTTGTTTCCAGTCCATCCAATCTTGCCTAGGAGCTGACCCCCGCTTCGCCATCGTCTATCTTCTCCCGCTCTTGCATCCCTTTGCTGATATCTTTCAACCGAATGGAAAATACGTACAATGGTTCTTCCATTGATTCCAATAATAAAATCGAACCACGGCTCCAGAGGAACATCTAGATTAGCGTTCCTCAGCACCTGGAAGCCGTATGCGCCATTCGTAGCGGACTGCTGCTCTTCGTTGAGGGGCGCGGCGTCTAGTCGCGATATGAAGCGGTTCAACGCTCCGAACATGGACATGATGAGAGGTGGTGATTCTGATGGTTCCTTCAAAAAGTTGTCGTATGGTGATGACGACAGAGAAGTTGTGTTGGTCGAGGTGTCGTTGTTGGTGACTTGGAGGTTTTGGAAGGTGGCCATAGCTCGGGATCTGCGGCGCGCTAGCTGGGGCAGGTGCAGTGAGGATGGCAATGTGTGGTTAAAGTTGAATCGGAGGTAGTTGTAGTTCAGGATGCAAAATTCGGAACATTATCATCTGTACTGACCAAATTACATGTACCGCCACGTATAGCACTCACTGTCTGAGTAGGCAGTCGCGTCGGTCGGAACTATTCCTAATCAGGTAAGGCGTATCAGGATTGCTCTCACTCTTCCACAGTATCTGCTCGGTCACCTCATCATCCACACATCTTCTGAAGTCAAGACCCATTACCTGTGGCTTCTCAAATCAGGCTACTCTCACAACTTAGTGCATCGCGCTTGCTGGGGATATGAGTGAGACGGCGGGTGAGAAAGGCGTAGACCAATGGTCGCGTGTCGAACAGTTCCCCGAACATTTGAAGAAGTACAGCCCATTTCTTCCACTCTCAGAGATTCTTGAATTCTAACAATATCAGATATTGGCACCAGCGGTTCAAGATATGGGAAAAGTATGACCAAGGCATATGGATGACAGAAGACGCCTGGTTCGGCGTGACACCAGAACCCATCGCGAACAAGATCGCAGCCCACATATCTGAGTCAGCGCCCAAAGACAAAACCGTCATCGTCGACGCATTTGCTGGTGTTGGTGGTAATGCCATAGCACTAGCGCGCTCGGGACGCTGGGAACGCGTGTTTGCTATTGAGAAAGATGCCAAAACGTTGAAGTGTGCAAAGCACAATGCCGAAATATATGGTGTGAGCAATAAGATCTTTTGGCTCAACGCAGATTGCTTTGATGCCATGAGCAGGTTCTCGGGTCAAAGCAATGTCGTTGTGTTCGCTAGTCCGCCATGGGGAGGTTTGTCTCTTTTCCACACCATCATTCGAATTAAGCTGATGTGTTTAGGAACTGAGTATGGTGCTGAAGACGTCTTCGACCTCAGTAAGATGGAGCCGTATAACCTCGAAAAGCTTTACAAGAGCTTTACGAGTATCAGCAAAGAGGTTGTTCTGTATTTGCCGAGAACGTCGGATCTTAATCAGATTGCGAGATACGGACAAGATGGGAAAAAGCTGGAGGTTGCGCACTATACTATGATGGGTGCTAGCAAGGTAAGACACAGGAATCCTTGATGCCAATCTCTAAACTGACTTTGCACAGGCACTCTGCGTGTACTTTGGTAACTTCAATTTCGATATGGAGCAGGACTCATAATGAAGGAGCGGATGACGGAACGTGGTCACCAAAATTGACGCATGTTCCATCTTAGTCCATCTCCGGTACTACCCTCTCCAAGAAAGCGCACAAGTCCCGAAGCTCAGCTCCGGCCATGACATGCCCCATGCCCTCATATTCTTTAATCGTCACCCTATCCTTCTCGATGCCAAATCCATACAATGCCTCATAACACATGCGATGCGACCGCTTCGGTACTAATCTATCCCCTGTTCCTCTTGCCAGAAATATATCTCCGGTGCTGCTTACCTCCTTTGGTAACCCAGCTTGTTGTCTCAGCTTGGGTATTTGATCTGCCAGAGGAAGGTATCCAGATAATCCGACCAGCCCTCCCAGCTTCCCGGCATATTTTGATACCAATCCAGTCAAAAGTGCCATAGCATGGCCCTGTGAGAATCCTCCCAAGACGATCCGCTCCGTTGGAACGCCCTGATCGACGAGTTCATCAATCAGTGTTGTGATGTAGGACACGGTAGTCATCATCCCCTCTTCATCTTCGTCGTCTTCGAGCTCAGGTCGAGATGGTGGATAAGGAGAGAGGCGTGTGGGTAGATACCAGGCTGTAGTAGCTAGGTCATGGTTCTCTAGAGCGTTCGGTATGGTCCAAGACATGTGTGGCAGTTTATTCGCGGACTGAAACTGGCGAGCGACGCTTTCCAGTCCTTCTGCTTCGTCACCAAGACCGTGAATGAAGATGAAGGCCGCAGACTTAGAAGCATCGCTAGGTGGGGTTGTGGGTGGGAGTACAATTGGCGGTCTCCTTTCGGGCGCCATGCTTGGTTGTATGGGCGATGTGCAGTGACCTAGGTAGCTGGGGTTATTCGGGCAAGTGGTCACAAGTTCGATCTACGGCTTTCCGGGACTATACATGTTAAAGATCTGCCGAGGATGCAATAGCCTTTTGATGATCACGGCTAGCATCCGATAAGATGATGGCAAGATCGGAAGTAATCTAGATAGTGTACGTACCCCGCATCGATCATGCAGGTACGCGGCATCTGGACTTTGCGACGCGTCGGCATGTGATCCATAATTTCTACACCTCCGGACTCTCCGCAACATCACCTCTTACACTCCACACTCCACCATGCCACACGTCGAAGTGCTCCCAAACTCCACGGCGACCGTTGCGCCTGGATGGACCTATGTCGTCGACACAGGCTACGACCCCTCAAAAGTCGCCATCAACCCCAAGAACAAGAAGCGCGCCGCCGCAGCAACACCAGGCGGTCAACGGGCGGAGAATGAGCTCTCTGCCCGACAACAGACAGCCATAGCTCGACGAATAGCCGAACTAGAACGCGACAACGACCCCAAGCAGCTCATCACGATACCCGGAAAGCCGAGCGTGCCAAAGACACAAAATGCAAGGAGGATCATACAATACCAGCGGCAGATCAAGCATTGGCTCGACGATGAAGAGGCGCAATCAGGACAAACGACAACTACGTCCAGGGGAAGCGTTTCTCAGCCCACAGGGGGAAGGGGAGCAGCGCAAGCCTTGCGAAGGCAAAGCACATATGCTTCTGTGCCTGCGACGCCAGTAGAAGCAACGCCAGGGCCTCCAACAGTTGCGCAGACTCCGTCGCGTCTCGAGGACGCAAATGCAGACGACGCGCTGCTCTCGATCGACGATTCCATACCCGCGCCGTTGAACCCCACCGAGCTCGAGGCTCTACTTGCCGCTCCACCACTTTCCTACGCTGCAAGCCACGCCGCGCCTCCTCCCGCTGGCGGTCCACCACAGAGACAGTTTTGCGACAATTGCGGATACTGGGGACAAATCAAGTGTCGCAAGTGTGGAGCGCGGGTGTGTGGGTTGGAGTGCAAAGACGCGCACGAAGCAACGAGGTGCTTGAAGTGGGCATGAGGACAGAGAATGACTGAACATAGCATTGCGATGGCGTTGGTATGCTTTACGATACCCAGATAGTGTAATCTATCTATAGAGCAACATCTTGCTCAATACACGAATTCCTCTCCTACAAGCCTCTCGCTCAGTTTCCACAGCCTCTCTGGGTCTTCCGGGTTCGTCGCCGTTGGCTGCACCTCTTGCGGCGCTACGTTGGCGTTGTCAAGATACGCGCCGTTGTAATTGTCCAATCTCGTATCGAAAGCGGCAACAACATGGGTAGCCGCGCACTCGTCGAGCGACTTCACGTCAAACTCACGAGCCCAGCCGATCTCTTTGTCTTTGGCCACTGTATGCTTGTCAGAAAAATCTTAGGCCCAACTTTCGACTACGGCAACTTACCAACACTCTTCATGTCTTCATCGTCGAACTTCTCAGCAAGAGATGTCCCAAGCGTCACTCCCGGATGCAGACTATACGCTTTCAACCCCTTCGAGCCCAGCTTTTTTGCCAACGCATAAGAGAACAGTATGTTCGCCGTCTTACTCTGACCATATGCTTCCCACTGATCATAGACTTTGCCATCTTGGAAATTCGAATCGTCGAATCGCACACCACTGAAGCGATGACCATCACTGGATATGTTGACGATTCGAGGTGCCTTAGCGGCAAGGATCTTAGGCATGATGAGATTTGTGAAGAGGAAATGGCCAATATGGTTGCACCCGAATTGGTTCTCGATGCCGTCCGCTGTAGTACGGTAGGGGCCCTTCATTATGCCTGCTGAGTTGACGAGGACATCGATGTGGGATTCCGGATATGCGAGAACTTCATTCGCGGCTTCGCGGACTTGCTTTTGCGATGCCAGATCCAGGGTCAAGATGCGCACTTCGACGTTGGCGCTCGCTGGGTTGGATTTGATCTTGTCGGCTGTGACTTGCACTTTTAATGGCGAGCGGCCAGCGAGGATCAGAAGAGCGGGTTTGTGCTTCGCGATCTCCTCGACAAACGTTGCCCCCAGACCGCCTTGCGTTACGCCAGTCGTCAAGACGATCTTGCCAGCTATGTTGGATGCGTTGTCTGCTGCGATGGTTGAGGCAAGCGCGTTCTGGCGATTGTAGGGCAGTGGTGAAGACATAGTACGCGGTTTGAAGAATCGACGAAGAGGGCCCTTGAAATTGTAGACAAACAGATGTTTTTAGAGTTATCCAGTTTTGGTGGATCACGAAAAGTCACCTCTCTATATATGTTATTGATCAGGTAGCCGCTTAGATACTGCCATGCCGGGCGTCGTAGGCTTAACTCCGTCCGCTGTAAGTCCGCTTCTCCACTGAGAAATCTTCGTCGTTGCATGCCTACTTACTGTGGAAAATTAATGAGTTTGTACATTCATTAGTCGAAAGCAGGTATAGTGACAGTTGGCTTCAGCGGCATAATTGGCCCAGTGCCCGGATGCTGAGTAGGGGATGTGACGTCACAGGTTGTAGACACCGAGAATACATGCTACATGCTCTGCTATGCGAGTTTCGATATCGAGAGCAATACAGTTGATGTGATGATCTAGGATAGTGTTGTTTGTTGTGTTGTTGAAACTGAGAAACTGACAAAGCGTTGGTTGTAAAGTGTGTCTATTGCAACAAGAAGATTAGAATCTGGGTACTATGAAGTCAATCAGACTACACATCATGTCACTAGTCAGAGGTCTTACATACGTTGCACACGAAGAAGATCTTACAGAAAGATATTATGGGAAGTATAGAGTGCTTATCGTAATCTGGTGGTGTACACGGTAATGTATATTGTAGAAGCGATCTAGGGTATAACAACCAGCGCATGCGTCCATGCTCCATTTTCCTGTCTCCTCCTCTTCCTTTTCCCGGCATGATGTAGCCGTGACTATGCAGCGCCTGGCGCTTTTGCCTTTTCCTGGGCTTCGAGCTTTCTCCGTGCTGCCAGAATCATCTCCTCTCGCCGTCTTTGCAAGTTCGCTTGCCTCTCACTCTTGTCTGCACTCCATGATTTCGCCTTCGGCTGCTCCTCCTGTGCCGGCTGCGAGACTTGGCTAAGCTTCGAGGACAGATTGTATCGTGTTATCAGATCGGGATGTGCGGGTCTCGCTGGGGCTGGGGATGCTCGCGCCGGTGTAGCTGCGACTCGCGGTGCCGGTGTTGGTATTTGGAAAGACGCTGGTGCCTGTGCATGTGTTAGCATATGTCGACGGCATGACAGGATTCAAATCAAGAGACTTACCGTGTCTAACCCTCGCCCGCTCAGGGCCCGCTCCGTTGTCGCCGCAACGTTTCCGCCATTCCTCTGCAGATCCCATGCGATGTCGCGTCTGCTCAACTGCGGCAGCATCTCAGCGACTTGGTCTATTTGCGCAGGGCTCACGCGGAGTGCAGCGCGGTTCGCCGCAGCTCGCGTGCCTGGGGCCGCCGCCGTCGGCTTCCTCAAGTACCATCGTACAGCAAGGAACGTGACGACGATGAAAACGATGACTTGGGGAATGTTGATGCTCTGTTCCGCCATGACTCTATCTGCGGTATGAGTCGGAGGCTCGTGAGTCGATGCGCTGTGAATGTGTATGTACCGAGGTGCGGCGTAAAGTGCGTTGGTAGCAGCCGAGACTCGCAAACGGGTACCAAAGTTGTAGTTATCTGAGCAAACGTGGTTTCAGATCACCGATTGCTTTCAGGTTTCAAACGAGAGCGCGATAGCGGTATGAGCGAGTTTACGGACAGTGTATTGAACAGTGTTCTGTCAAGTTCAAGTGAGGTCGCCATGTTTCGGACGAGCCTCGGCGAATAGCGAATCACCGAAAGGCCAAGGACCCGCGCTGACCCCTTGATGTCTTTCACTCTCGCGACCCACAAGTTCGCGCCTTCTCCATACTCCACCCTAATCCTTCGTTTCCACCCACGTCGGTCCCAGCCGTCTAGGCATACACTCATTTCCGACGGCAATCGCTTCAATATGTTATGACGTTTACATGCTTCGAGATACCCCCAATAGTCTATTCACGTTACGCACACGCTACGCACTTTTGATATATAGTTATGAATGCTCCAGTAATATCACGGAAGCCGCTTCCAGAAGCAGCCCAGGCGCATTTGAAGGCCTCGCCCATTGACACTACTACAATCGGGTCGAAATTGGAAGCACCTTTACCTTCAGATCAACGAACGAAAGATGCCATTAGGGTCACCGCTCCACGTGAGGTGCCCTCACCTGGCGATAAGTCAACTCACAATGGAAGGCGGTATGGCCTCACATGTGCTATCTTTACTGGTATAAGAACAAGCTCTTTTGCTTCGACACTCTCTCGTCACTACAACAACTTCCCACCACACAAAAGATACTTCAACAACCACATCAACCGCCGTACACTACTCATCATGATCGGCATCACTTTTGTCTCCCTTCTGGCTCTCATCATCGGTCTCGCAGCAGGCTTGGTTATCCCCTCCAAGTGAGTCTTTGTGCTTTGCCTTCTTCCAATAGGCTCAGCTAACAACACCCATAGCAACAATGCCGTGTCTCCAGCCATCGGACCCTTAGCTCAAGGCCAAATGACGTATTACAACCCTGGTTTGGGCGCTTGCGGTCATACTCACGGTGATAACGACGCTGTCATGGCTGTTTCTCACGGACGCTGTAAGTATTGATCTTCGTCAACTCATCTACGAGACACACACTAACACCGTGTTTTCATCAGGGGACGAGGTCAAAACTCCCAACCCCAACGACAACCCACTTTGTGGTAAACAGATTCGAGCCCACCGTGTGGACGAGCGCACTGGCAAGGACGCCAGCGTCCTTGTCACCATTGTCGACAAGTGTAAGTACTCCGGATGGCACACTCCGTCTCACGCCACTTCATATTGCTGTTGCTAATGTTTTGCCAGGCATGGGATGTGCTTACGACGACATCGATGTCAGCCCTTCCGCGTTCGACAAGTTGGCTGATAAAGCCAAGGGCAGGGTCAACGTGGAGTGGTCCTGGGCCTGAGCACTGTCACTTGGTTCGCGTCACACAGTCATGACTCAGGGTTGAGTCGACTGTGACACATTACGGCATTTCCTATTACTCACACACTGGTGTGGCATATATATGCTTTCAAATTCTACTGATGATATACTCTTCTTCTACCTTCTGCTTGATACGTGAAACTGTTTACATTGACAGTAACTTTCTACCTTTCGACAATCTACATCACCCTGTGCGTAGATATCCATGTTTCTCAACAGAAAACCAAGCAGAAGGAGTTCCTCTAAATCTACGACAAGCATACCACGCCCGAAAATAGGGAAGCCCCAGCTTGTCAACGCAGGTTCGGGACCTGAATACGGGACTGAGGGTCTCGCGCCCCAGGCTCAGGATCCCGAGCCCCAAACTCAGAATTTCGAGCCCCCGAGTCCAAATCTATCGGAGAAAAGCCTACCGAGTCTTCCCACTTTGACTTCCCAAGTTTTTACCCCGTTCGCTCAGTCGGAAGGTTCGGGATTCAACCAAAGCCGAGATATGGATAACGACCACCTACCAAGACCCAGATACACAGCATACGGAGGCGAATCTCATCGTGCCAGCTCGGTATATCCCCGAGATACGTTTCAGGACTCCGATGACAAAGATCGTAAAGCAGGGAAAGGAGATCCCGTGGTGGGCCGTGCCCTATGGGAACATCTCAATACTAGTCCATATCATACCAACGAGAAACTCGTCATATCTCCACCTTTTGAGCAAGCTGAACCATCAAGGGAAAAACTTAGGAAGCCCCTCAATCAAGATGGTCCATACTATACCGAGGAGAAATATGACGACCTTCCCTTCACTAGTCCAGCTCTTGAGCAAGCTGCACCACCAAGCAGAAAGCTTACGAAGTCCCCCAATCAAGATGGTCCAAAGCAAAAACCCAAGTGGTACTGGGCAATATCTATCCTGGCAGCTTTCATCGTAATCATAGTTGCAACATTAGCCGGGCTCGGTTCCGGAGGGTATTTTAGCGCGGATAAGCAAGACAAAGCGACGACGGAAAGCGAGACGTTCAGTGCTTCGTCAACGCCGCTTCTGACGGAGTCATCAACCCCTGAGAGAGTCACGAATGCCGCTATACCGTCAGAAAACGTTCCAACGAGCGTCGTGGTTGTCACGTCTTCCATCGAAACGAGCGAGACCCCGTCCTCAACGCCTACGCCTACGCCTACGTCTACGCCAACGTCCACTCTTGAGTCCAGCTCAGTACAATCATCGAGTTCCCTCAGCAGCCCGTCCTCCCAATCTTCTAACTTCATGCAAAGTACAGCTGTCCTAGAAGATCTTGTTGGGAGGAGCGGCTATCTAGACCAACGTGCTGATGGTTCTCTCCGCTACGATTCGCTTCTGGACCTAGACCAAGGTGGATACCTTGGTCGAAGAGAGGACCCAGAGGATTGCGAAGATGTTACTATAACAATTACTACCACGTTGACAACGACGATCACGAGTACTATTCGAACATCTAGAATGGTAGCTTCGAGTGTTGGCAGCGATTCAGCTTCGCCGCAGCCGCCAGAGCCCGAACCCGCAGAGACCGTTCCAAAGTGCATAACAAATACCATCTTCCATACTGGTGATCTGCCCGATTCTACAGCTTCCTCGTATGATACCGATATCCCCAGCATGGAAGTCTCTTCTGTTACCGCCGACCCAACGGCTAGTCCAGATACGACACCTCTACCTACCGAAACCTCAGCTACTCTATCTGCAGGTGAAGAGACTGGAGTCATTTCAAAATCTTCCGTTGCGCAAGCGGGACGACTAGCACCATATCCGTGGAATAGTTTACGATATCTCCGGCGCTTTTTGCCGCTGTTCCCTAGGGAAAACGAGCAAAATCGGCATTTGCTTCCTTCTCTGACGTTCATACCGACTGCGACAACGAAGAATAATGACGCGGATAAAAGCTACAGTGTGAAGGTTCTCAGTACGACAAGCAGCAATGCCGCGGTGCGTCGAGAAGTGCAGCATTGGAATTTCATGGGCAAACCGAATCCCGCAGTACCTTCGAGGATTCATGAGCGCCGCGAAGTGCCTGCTCAACCACCTTCTCTGTCAGGTACAGAGGTAATGAAGACATACTGGGACGCATATTGGGATTTCCGGCTACTAATCATACAAATGTGCTTCTCCGTCAAATCAGAAAAACCCCCGACATCTGGGGATGTCAAGATGGGCCAAACGCTGAACGAGACCATATGCGATGGCTTCGAGCAGGACTTTCCAGCAATAAGCGAAGGAGCAAAATGCGACCACAAGGACTCTTTCGAGAGGCTGAATAACATGGTTAAGGTATTGTGTGCCTTGGCTAAGGAAGGCGAAAAGTATGTTCAAAGTCTGGCTTTGCTTTGCCACGTCCAAGACACTCTCAAGGGAAAGGTTTATGAATGTGGAGGGGAAGAAGGAGGGGTGGTATCCGGCACAGCTACGATGATTGCCGCGTCGTTGATGGAGACCTTCGATAGCGGACCATCAATAACTAAGGAAGAGCCTGCACCAAGTGCAGACGTCGAAGCCACCCCAGATAGTAGCCAGATTGCGTCTGATGTTCCCAGCTTTTCGCTACAACAAAACGCCGTGGCGGATGCAAATCTTCCTCCTGTCAGTACATCTGCTAGTCTCGTTGCTTTGGCTAGTGAGCCTCAACTCATAACCTCCGCCGCCAGTCTTGTCCCATCGCCCGTCCTCCCCACTCCTCCCGTTTCCGGAAACTCACCAGTTCCAGTTTCTCTGGCACCACCCCCAGACATCAATGCAGTACCACCACATCACTCTAACACGCCACCAGCCGACTGGACAATCCCCATGTTGACTTATACCACACAACCATACACGGATGCTGATGAATATACCTTGTTACGTACCGTGCCAACTGATGGCGTGGCCCAAGCGCCAATCTATTCAGGAGAACATCTTTCGAGAGACTGGCCAGATCTTTTCCCATTCTCGATCCCCACGGGTTACGTGGCTCCCAACATCGTACCCGCAGAGCCCCAGATCGGCCACCTGACAGAGTTTGGTCCCGGTGGCGTCGGAGCCTGTGGTGGTCCTGACATGAAAAGCAATGAGCTTGCTGTCGCCGTCAGCTGGGTGCTGTTCCAGATGGACCGAGAAATTGGGGGATCTCCCTTGGAAGAGAACTGGGTCTTCCTAGGAACACATGACGACGGCAGGGACATGAGATTGAGTGCTCTGTGTTTTCGAGGCATTAGAATGTGGATGGCTGATGATCAGGGTAAGAAACTGGTGGAGCAGGAGGTCGTAGTGAGAGACATGTGCACAGCATGTAACGTGACGCATTTGGACATGCAAAAGGGCACATTCGACAAGTACTGGGATGGCGGTGGAAAGGGTAGAATCAGTGTCACATGGGAATGGATGCAGGAGGCACCTACTGACGTGCCAGGATAGAGTCTCAAATTGCCCAGTTTCCTAGTGGGTGTTCAGTATTGGCGTTTTCGGAAGATTGTTATAGGGCCATATGTGTAAATTTAGAATCCGGTTCTGCAGTTTGAAGGAGTTCTTATCCCGCGTTACCTCCAGCGTTGGTCCAGTGCTTCGCGATGGTTTCACTAGGCAGCACGCCATGATTCTTCTTCATCGCATATACCTTCAATGGCCCACCTTTCTCGTCGTAGACTAGCACGGCTGCGCGCTCTTTCGTACGTGTGACGGCATCCCTTAGTTCTGCAAGCACACTCACCATCTTGCGCAATTTATCTTGATTGGCTTCCTCCCATCGGGGGTATTCCTTCTCAGCATCACTGATGCTCACCGAGTGCACCGTACCCTTGTCGTGGTTGCCGTTCATAAAGTAGGGCGTACGACCGAACCAAAGCTGCGGTAGTGCTTCTGTAAGACGTGCGAGCTTCTTGGCTTTGATTTCCGCGAGCTTGGACGGGTTGATGAAGATTCCCTTCTCAACGACTACTGTAGGCTTATCGACGGGAGTCTTTCGAGGTTTAGTTTGAGTTGATGGCAGGCCTGCAATATTTAGTTGTGCCATAGCAGCGCTCACGGTGCCAACGGGCTCATCCCTAGGCTGTTTAGACTTCGAGTCCAGGACGACATCCGGGTCATCGTAATACGCATCGACTTCAAAACGGACAACGCAGTTCAAAGGGCCGATATAGTACCGAATGACCCTGTGATGACTGCTAGAATTCCCCATTCCA
Source organism: Alternaria metachromatica (assembly GCF_023757995.1). NCBI lineage: Eukaryota > Fungi > Ascomycota > Dothideomycetes > Pleosporales > Pleosporaceae > Alternaria > Alternaria metachromatica. Next base: position 1,218,595 of record NW_026055494.1, read on the forward strand.
TGATCAGGCATGGTGAAGGTCTTCTCGAAGTTATGTCCGTAGCCCGCGTTCGGTGCACCATGGATCATTTGCTGAGCGTTCCGTTCTTTACGGCTAATAACGAGCGTATTGCCGACCATGTGTAAGCCCATGCAGAAAATGTCCAGTTTCCTCCCAGCCGAAAAATCGAGTAGCTTGCGAAGACTGTTGCGGTTGGCGATGATGTCGACTCGATCTAGCACGACGTCGGGTCCCATCACAGCAAGGGCAGCGAAGGCTGGCTCGAAAGGATACTTGGGCACGCGAGATGAGTTCTGATCGACGAAGTGTCTCCCTGAGTCCTGAGCTAGAGAGGTCGGCAGCGGTGGAGGGTTCCACCTCGGAGGTGCACCAGGTACATAGATTGACCCATCACACTGCCAGTTGTAGCTACACAAGGTCTCGAAGCCACGCTCAGACGACACCTTGGTGCCATCTGGCTCCAGTGTTGTTGCTTCTATTGTGCGAACGGGCAGCTCGGTGGTCTCCCGGAACATCCATGACGTTTTCCAAGAAGGCGCCTGGTGTGGAAGCTGTGCCCGGGGTTGTCCTGCTTTCGCAGATTGAGGCCTCAATCCCTTTGATGGAACTGCGTCTCCTTGAGCTAATATTGGAAGCTTCTCTTTAACCGGTACCTTCACTGTTGCAACTTCTGCTGACGCCAAAGAAGTTGTTACGGGTGGAGATGCTTTCGCTCCATTTCGCCTAGCACGCTCTCTATGTGTGGAGTCAGACTTGAGTGGAAATTGGGGCAAGATTAGCCTACTCACAGTTTTGAAGGACGCGCATTTCGTGCCTTCGGCCGTATAGCATCGTCCTCTTTGGTTACTGCAGTCCCGGCCGTTGTAGGCTGGTGATCGCCGTCAATAACTGTCTCATGGGCCCGGAGTGCGTTCGTTGCTACTGAACTCTCGGCTTCCACTGTTGCTGTATCCTGATTCTTGTGCTGGCTGCGCTCCTGTTAGCTGTCTGTACACTCGTACAGACTAATGTCAGCGCAATACTTACCGCTTTCTACCACGTTGGCGTTTCTTTATCGGAGCGACCTCTTGACCTGACTTCTGCTCCCCAGAGGCTATTGGGGTGCCACCGTCGTCACGAGTACCTAATCTCGTGGCGGTAGGCTGAGCCACGGACTGCGACATGCTTAGTGGAGTTGTTGGCTTGTTAAGAATTCACATGCCAGGGTGACAGAGGTAGCATGCGTCGAGTAGCAACCGCAAGGCAGAACCTGTGTAGTGGGGTAGCTGTTGCGCGCATCAGGATAGCTTGTACAGCCTAAGTTTGAGACTGCCAAGTCTGTGCGCCGTCAGAGTCGGCTGCACTGGCTGAGTGAAGGTGAAGAGGAGTGCGCAGCCTTGGATGCCTACCTAGGTAAGCATTGGAGAAGTCATCATCGATGACACGCAGGACGAAGCGCGTCTGAGATGTCTATCATCCAACCAGTCGACTCTTTACACATGGCATGGATGTTACTGCAGGCGATGCAGCTGGGGTCGAACAATCTAGGGGGGTGTTTGTGGAGGTGCAGGTCTCACGTGCGCAGGCGATAATGATTGGCAGGGTCTGGATCGGTTACGCGTCATTCCTCTCGGAGTCGGCAGCATCCTTCAACTTAATTCCTACGATGCACACGACCATCTCCGGCCTTGATGCTTCACTTCTACGCTTCTTACTTCCCCCTACTACTTTTAATGTCTAGTTAACTTCTGCATACGTGTCTTGGCCTGTCGTCTCCGCATGCTTGGCAAACCTCCTCCGCCGCAGCGTTAGGCGCACTATCTGCAATGTCGACCGTCTTCGCCTCCCTGGTACGCCCACCCAAGCTGCGACGGGCTTCCGCAGCTACGCAGCCCGCGGCCCAGCCTCCGCCCTCGATCGACAGTCATGGCCTCGACGAGCCCGACCTGCGCGACCTCAATACCGCCCTGCAAGCGCTTACCGACATCTTCCCCGACCTGCAACCCGAGGTTTTCCGAGAGATGCTGTCTACTTTTAGCGAAGAGAGCAGGCTGCAAGTCGTCACCGAGACGCTCTTAAAGCATGGCGACAAGTATGTGCGGGGCCGGTACAGGAAGCCCGCCGAGCAGGAAGAGCAGCGGGAGACGGCGCAGAAGTACAAATACCGCAAGGAAGACGCACCGAGAGACACACGAGGCATACCCCTTGCGCTGGAAGAAAAGTTTCGGTCACGGCGATATAAGGAGGCTGCCAAAGAAGCGCTGTATCAGGAATTCAAAGGCCTGAGCCACTCGACCATCAAGGCTGTGCTGGCTGAATACAACTACAGCTATACGCATGCACGACCGACGCTATTGGAACTATCAACTAGAAGTTGGAGATCCAGCATCACCAACTTCCTGATGCGACGGAAGGCGCCGACGGCCAGTGACCACCCCCTGGTCATTTGGACTCCCGCCGACGAACGTCTGAACCGTCCGTCTATGCCACTTCTCGTAAAGACACGAAGCGACGAGCTGAATCAGGAGCTGTACAACGCACTCATTGTACCGGAACATGAGAAACACCGGAACGCGCAATTGCGACAGGACTATGACTTGGCCATGCAATGGAACGAAGAGGAGGCCGAGCGTGAAGGCGAAATGTACGACTGCGAATGCTGCTTCATACCCAACACGCTTCAGCAGATGTCGACCTGCGATATCGACGGCCACTACATCTGCTTCCGTTGCATACGGCATGCTATCAACGCTGCCCTCTACGACCAGGGCTGGGCGCGTAACATCAACACGGACCTGTGTACCCTGAAATGCATAGCGCCTATGACCGGTGGCTCCGAAGAGTGTCGTGGCTGCATACCCTTCTCGTTTGTGAAGCGCGCTCTTCTGGAAGAGCAAGATGGAAAGGACAACCTGAACAAACTCAACGAGCGCTTCGCTAGCGATGCACTGACCAGATCTCAGCTACCACTCGTACAGTGTCCCTTCTGCTCGTATGCGGAGTTGGATGACCTCGCGCTTCCAGATACCAACCTCTTCGCCAGCCTACGTTTCAAATCCCGCCCACTCATACTGGCTTCGCTGGCCTCTGTGCCCTTATTCGAGCTGCTGTGCTTCCAAGCCACTCGAGCCTTACTTTTCGCATTTATTCTTATCTACACCTTCGTCACCATCACATTTCGCCTGCCCGTCATCGCACCCTTTCGATCCGCGCTCAGGCGTGTCCACCTAAAGCGTCGCGGTCTTCGGTTTCAGTGTCTATCCCCAAGCTGCGGTCGCGCATCCTGCCTCTCGTGCTCCCTTCCCTGGCATGACCCCCACACATGTTTCTCTTCCCAGCTCACGTCCCTTCGTCTCACACTCGAACGTGCTACCACAGACGCAGTCAAGCGTACCTGTCCTCAATGCAACCTAGGCTTTGTAAAATCCGAGGGCTGCAATAAGCTCGTTTGCCTTTGTGGGTACAGCATGTGCTACATCTGCCGACAGGGTCTTGCGAATGAGGGCTATCAACACTTTTGTGGACACTTCCGTGAACGGCCCGGACAGCCATGCGGCGAGTGCAACAAATGTGATCTATACCGCGTAGAGGACGAAGAGAGGGTGGTCAAGAAGGCCAAAGATAGGGCCGAGGCAGAGTGGTGGGAAGCGCAGGGCGATGGCGCGAAGGAAGGGCTGCAGAAAGAGGTCGGGAAGAACGAAGGCTCCGCGGCGAAAGGGGTGGCGGGGCTGAAGAGGGGAAATTGGGAAGCCTGGATCGAAGGCGTACTGGATAGTGTGCTTGTTTAATTATTTGCTGTTGGCGTTCGGATGTGGCCACATATCGTCAGAGAAAGATTGATACCCAGAATTCATATTATACAGCGTCCCATGTGGACGCCATATTAGTTGCAATTCTTTTGCTCAGTCCCAATCATGACTGCCGTGTGACTACCAAACAAGACAACACGGTAGACCACCTTTATTCAAGTCGTTGCCTAAGAGAGTTACTAAACCTGAGGCCTATACCGAGATACCTAAATGGTAACCACCAAATAGTTGACCATTCTCCAGACTTGAGCTAGTTATGTGTGAACGACATTTTTCTTCAAGGATTTCACGAGACTTACGAAGATGTGTGCTATCAGTGGTGAGACATCCTTCGAGTGGCATTACAATTTTCAATATTTGACATGCACACTCTTTGTGCAAGCTCTTGTGTTAACAATACTTCTCTTTTTAAAAGGACCTAATTAGATAAGTGCATATAAAATTTAGAAGTTGTAAGTTACTTATTTACGTTGCTACTGCAGTACTATAAAATAAAGATAAAGAACTAAAGTATTACATTGCACTTAGATATAAGTTAGAAGGAGAATATAAGATAGTTGCTGCTACTGCGTCTTTGTTGCTTGCACAACGCACACACTATAGACGAACTAATTATCACCACCGCTTCCTCAAGCCCCAACATCCACACACTCTTTGTGCAAGACATAATACATTTATCCTCAGCTGTTCCAGCGGAATGAATGCCTGGCATACACGCGAGAATGAAGACTGCATCAAGCTTTCTCCCGGGGTCCAGGGTTCACAGAAATGTAGAGCGTTCGTGACAGAGGAACTGGTGAAGATGAATGCGTTCTTGCGTACACTTCCGTTCTGCAGGGCTTATTTCCGAGATATCGCTCTTACATTTTGCAGTTGCTAAACATGCAAAGTCCATAGGCGCTCACGACGTTGGCTACCGTTGTACCCCTCATCAGGGACCAACACACCACCTTCCTAACGTCACCTAGCGCCCCGCAAGCGACGGGGAGCGTTATCAGCCGCGATCCTATCTCCACTGACATCATCACGTCTACACATTATCAATCTGCTATCACCCGCTGCACTCTTGGCTATTCCTCGGAAGAAAGATCTCACTGTGTCGCCTACGATGCAGGCTAGAGATCTGGGACCTATCGCGCGTTCATCGGCTTGTCGCTACAGGGTTCATGATAAGGGATGCTGGTCGGAAAAAACGATGTTTGGCTGCCATTGAGGACGCAGAAGCGATCTTCGATAGATGCTCCTTGATAGGTAATGCTGTATGCCGGGTATGAGGTCGGCATGCATGTGAGGGGCGACACGGCATTGCAGATGTTGAGATCGTAGGGTACTGGGTTCGTTACATATACCATGTCGCACCGCATGTTACATGGACACCAATCGAAAATAATATCTAGTTTACCTGTCCTCGTCTATAACGGCAAGATGAGCATCCCGGAGAAAGAGATAGCCCACGAGTCGAAATCGGGCGACACTTCTCCTTCGCGACCGCATTCGGACGTCGAGATTGGTACCGTCGAGGAGCCATCCAACAACGGCGATGAGGCACTCAAATTTCTTAAGAATGCACACAACGTCGGTGCTTTTACGCCAGAGGACGAGCGAAGACTGGTTCGGAAGATTGATTGGATGATCATGCCATTGATGTGGTGTTGTTACTGCTTGCAGTATCTGGACAAGACACTAGGTATGTCAGCTCTTTGCATTGCTGCATCACTGCTCTACAACCAAGCATACTGACAGTTCATACCAGTGAACTACGCGGCGGTGATGGGTCTCTATGAGGACGCCAACATCAACACGGCACAATTCTCCAACCTCGCTCTCTTCTTTTACGTATCTTACCTCGCGCTCGAGTTCCCTCATGGCTACGGCATGCAGCGTCTGCCTACTGCAAAGTACCTCGGCGCAGCCGTAATACTCTGGGGTCTCGTCACAGCACTCACTTGCGTGTGCAAGAACTACGGCGCTCTAGTCGCTACACGCGTTCTATTGGGTTGCTTCGAGTCGGCCGTCGCGCCCAGCTTGATCCTGATAACTTCGATGTGGTATAAGAAGAAAGAACAACCGCTGCGAACCGGTATCTGGTATCTGGGAGTCGGTAAGTCCTGGCTGTACGAAATGCATGTGAGACATATGCTGACTTCGTACCTCTACCCCTGCAGGAACTGGAACAATTATTGGAAGTCTGATCAGTTTCGGGTTTCAGCACTACGAAAGTGACACTTTTACTAGCTGGCAGATCATGTTCTTGGTCGTGGGCCTAGTTACTGTCTCAGTCGGTATAACTGGTATGCTGATCTCTATCTCTGGTTCTCGGAATGGTACTGACGTACGTAGTGGTGTTGCTTCTTCCCGACAACCCGATGTCTTCTCGCCTAACCCCAGCAGAGAAGGTATGGGCAATCGAACGTCTACGCGAGAACCAGACTGGCATAGAGAACACGCATTTCAAGTTTCACCAAGTGCTTGACTGCTTCAAAGATCCGCAGACGTGGATGTTATCGATCATCACCATATCATCCAATGTACCCAATGGTGCAGTGTCTTCCTACCAGGCCACGCTCATCAAGTCATTCGGCTTCAGCTCTAAGACTACAGCTTTGCTACAGCTACCTTCGGGCGCCGTCAGCGTCATCTCAATCCTCATCGCTACATATCTCGCCGGTCGTTTCAACCAACGCGCACTGAATGTGGTCTCCTTACTTATACCCGGCGCACTTGGAGGCTGCCTCATGGCTTTCCTCCCTGGCGAATCCAGAGTGGGAAAGCTCATCGGGAACTATCTTACCAACTGCATTGGCTCCAGTTTACCGCTCCTCTACTCCTGGGTATCTGCGAACATTGCCGGTCATACGAAGAAAGTAACCATGAATGCTATTCTGCTCATGTCTTTCTGCCTTGGAAATATTATCGGACCGTTGACATTCCGCCAAGGCGATGGGCCGGATTTCATACCAGCCAAGGTCACCATTGTAGTGACTTGCGCATTCGCGGCTGCCATGGCGCTCGTGTTGAGAGCCTACTACATGTGGGAGAACAAGAAGAGGGATCGAGAGGATGCTGGGACGCATCTTGAGAATGAAGAGTTCCTTGATTTGACGGATCGCGAGAATAGGCGGTTCAGGTATAGGTTATAGGTTGGGCAAAAGGATAGGTAGCCTAATGAGAAAGCGCGAGGCGGTTCAGCACGAACCTCCTTATCACACTCAAATCACCGGCCATATTGAGTTGGACTTCATCAGATGCAAGAAACACATAAGTTGATCGACGCTAATTTACATTCCACAGTCCACCCCACCCTACGGGGTACCGGCACTTCCTCGCAGCTCACTAATGATGATATCCGCCGCCTTCTCACCAATGACAAGTGCCGTGTTATTCGTGTTACCACCCACATTCTCCGGAGGGATACTGAGATCCGCAATCTTTAACCCCTTAACGCCGTGCACGTTCAAGGAGGAATCAACAACACCATCCTCCTCCCTTGGTGCCATCTTGCACGTGCCAAGTGAGTGCCACGTTGTGTTGACGTTCTCTCGTAGCCATTGTTCGATGGCAGCATCGTCTTCTTTGCTGTATACCAGATCCTTGACGTCTTCCAAAGGCCCTTCGACATTCTCTTGTAGGGCGACCGCGGAATCGGCAGCGAACTTTGGATGACCTGCAGCCAATTCGCCACGGTAGAACTTCGTACGTCGCAAGATCTCGCGTTGTTTCTTGTACGCCCAGATCTGCTTCTTGAGGTCGATGTCGTCTTTGTCGTTGAAGAAGCCCACGTCGAAGTCTAGTGGGTCATCATGCTTCGGACCGGTGATGTGCATATGTCCGCGCGAGTATGGGTACGCGGTGTAGTTACCTGCTGTGACGTACTGGCCCGCAGGGATGCTTGCTGGGTCGCCCAAGAAGCAAGACACCAGACCACACAGCATCAGCGGACGGTTTGGCGCGTCCTTGAAGTCGCGGTTCCATGCTTCTTGGAACTCTGGTCCGAGAGGAGTGACTTCTTCTTCAGTAGGGCGAAGCTTGGAGGATATATCGATGCCGTTCCAGCCTAGCATAGGGTCTTTGTTCTTCATCATCTCGGCAACGTCGGCACGTCCGCTGAGGATGCCATCGATGGTTTGGTCGGGCGCTAGGGCAGTCTTGTAGGGGTAGAGAAGGAGGTGGTGGTCTTGGTAGTCCTTTCCTACACCAGGTAACTCTTCCACAAGAGGTACACCGGCACGTTCGAGTATCTCCTTGGAGCCCAGGCCCGAACGTTCGAGAATGGGCGGTGTACCGCAAGCACCGGATGTAACGACGACCAACTTGCGAGCCTTCACAGCCTTCACAGGATGCATACTCAAACCGATTTCAGCTTGGAACTCTGGATTCGGTGTGTATTCGACACCAGTGGCACGCTTGTTCTCGTCGAACAGTACGCGCACCACCTTCGATTCGACGAGAACGTGAAGGTTGGAATACCGCTCATCTTCGAGCTTCGGGTGGAGGTATGTGTGTGCGGTATCTTGGCGTTTACCCTCTGGTGACACGTAGCGTTGCCATCGCGCAATACCGTTGTTGTCGTCTAGGTTCTGCAAGTCTTCGATCTCAGGGTAGCCGACCTTCTCAGCTGCGCTTATGAAGTCGTCTTCAGCAGCCTTTGCGCGATAACCTCCGTCTGAGACATGGATTGGTCCGCTGTGGCCGTGGTGCTCTTTCGCTCCGGGTCCATGGTAGGTCTCTAGCTTCTTTAGGTGTGGCCACATCTCCTCAGCTGACCAGCCAGGTGTGTTCCAGCTATCGAAGTCCGATCTTTGTGCTCGTGTGTACATCATGAAATTGATTGAACTGCCTCCGCCCAAGGTACCACCGCAAGGTACAATGGGTTCACGATCGGCTAGCTGCTTCGACTTGTTTCCTTTGTAGAAGAGAGCGGTCTTGGTGGCAGGCAGTAGGTTCTGCAGGTAGAAAACGGGGTTGACAACGCTGGCGACATCTTTGTTGTTCGCGCCCCCTTCGATTACAAGAATAGAGAGGGAGGGGTCATCTTCAGCAAGTCGACCGGCTATGATACAACCCGCTGTACCGCCTACACAAAGATGTCAGTGGGGGATTCGATGAGGGTGAATATTTCAGACATACCTCCAGCGATGATGACATCTACCTCATTAATGTCGTCTGCAAGCTTGTTGTATATACCCATGATGAAATTCTGTTATGATCTGGGCACTCTGAGAAGATGTTCGGATACCAGATGACAAGACAACTGTCAAGAGTCAGATTTGGGAGTCCAGCAATCCGTTTAAGTAAATGTTCAGTATTTCTTTGCCCCTCGCAAATAAAGTTCGGCCACTTACAGCCCATCGCAGACCATTTATCGGATGCTATAGGTTTTTTGTGAACTTGAGTACCGCACTACCCCATCTTCTGCTCTTTTCGGCTTGGCGCCGGTGATACTAGCGGACCCTTTCCGCGCATCTAGATGGCGACCCCAAGGCTTAGGGAACGCTACGAGCTATTAGCTCTCACAACAACTGAACGATCTCCCATGCCGTCCACTCAGAATAGCCTTGTGTTTGCGCTATCAGCCATGGTGGTGGTGAATAGCACATCAGGTGTTCTTTCCCCGCATTCGTGAGCCGTAACCTAACGGCGATCATATGCGCCTGTCCGAGAACCGCGGATAACAATTGTGAAAAGAAGGACGTAGAGAGGTACAATCTAGAACGTGTGTTCCACGCAGTTTTTCAAATTTGAGCTGGTGGTGGCGATGTTAGCAAACACTTCATTCGTAGAGCACAAAAGATAAGAGAGATTGTGAAAGAGTGTAATGAGGTATCTTGGAATTTCCGAAGGCCTACTTTCGGATACTTGAACCCTGCAGCCCACTAACACTGCGCATTCGGAACCATGGATCGATGCACGGTAACCGCAAGAGTCGATGGCATGTGCAGGCTAAGGCACTAGGACGTAAAGTCCCGGCTTGTTGGGGCGAAAGTTCATGGAAAAGGAAAGCTATCCTCGATCACATCCACATATGGCTGCCTTCTTCAGAAATACGAGATTATAACCGAGTTTTCGCCGTACGACGGTGCCAAGCATCGCATCTTAGAAGAGCCGATCAAGACCCATGTCAAGTATGTTATGGAACTCGACGCGACGCTTGCCAGCGATACTACGCTTTTTGGGCTTGGCGTCCGCCGCGATGTAGTGCTCGATGATGTTGACGGTAGCGCCCAATGTATGGAAGGGTGCAAGATTGTCGAGCATGAGGTTAGCGCTCTCGTCGTCTTGAATGGAGTCGTGCCTTAGGAGCGCAACGTTAGTGATTGTTCGAAAGTAAATCGAACCTTGGGCTGACTTACCAATGAATGACGACCTCTCGCAAGTCTGGCGCCTTCAACAGGATCTCGAATACGAAATTGGAGCGCTGGCGAAGAAGGGCAGGGAAGATGGCCTCGATGGAGTCGGTAGTGTCGGCGCGGATCCAGGCTGAATCCCAAACGAAAGTTATATTAACCTTTCGAATGTTCTCCATAGGAGAAAAGGCAGCGTCGGTGATCTGGCTGAAAGCCTGAACATTGGTGTACGAAGTCAGTAAATGTCACACGTTAATTCACACAGGAAAATGACTTGCCTCTTCGAAGAAAGACGTGTGGGCGAAGCTACCAGTGGCGTCGATACGTAGAACAGCTACATCGTAGAACCAGTTCTTTGCCTCGTTGTTCAGCTGGCGGGAGGCCAGCAGGAGCTGGACCGGCGGAGGACAGTGAGTGATGCGCATGAAGTTCGGTATGTGGCGCCACTTGTTATGGGGTCGGAATACGGGTGCTGGGGGAGGAGGATGCTGAGCTGCAACGACTGTAGCAGCAGCGTTGCCGCCGTCATCAGTCAGATCTTCGTCGCCCTCGCTATCGCCTTCGGCCTCTTCGTCATTGTGTAGCTGGGCACCCTCGGTCTCTTCGCCGTTGTCGCCCTCATCCTCGCTGTCACCCTCACCGGCATGTCCTTGTCCAGGTTCTTCCGCTGCCATCCCGTCTTCGGAGTGGTGGTCGGGGTCAACTTGAGCCGTAGCTTGGGCTGGAACGTGGACGCTAGCAGTTGCCGACTGGGTATCGTGCGCGCCGGCGACAGCTCCTTCTACCTCATCGTCCTCATCTTCGCCGTCCAAGTCAGACTCAGACTCATCTTCAGCTTCATCCTCATCATTGCCATCTTCCTGCTCTGCTCCTTCGTCATTTCCATCTTCGTCTTCGTCCTCGTCCTCGTTTTCGCTGTCCTCCGCGGCATCTTCGTTCTCTTCTTGATCGTCCTCGTCACCGTTGTGGTCGCTTACAGCACTCTCGTCATCGTAATCATCGTAGTCGTTGGCGTATACGACGCGCGGGGTGGGACCGTTGGGGTTGTCAATGGCGTCTTGGGCAACGAGTTCCTTGACCTCTTTCTTCTCGAACCAGTAGCGGAGCAGCTTCTTAGGCTTGACGTCGCGCGCGGCCACATGCTCGAAAATGGAGTGTCGCACCTCGAGCGGGAGGTCCATGAAGGCGGGTGCAGCCTTGTCGTTGGTCATGGCGGGCAGTTGGTCGCGCGTGAGTTTTGTAGAATGAGCTGCGCAGGGAGATGCAAGGTAGAGAGGCTTGCGAGCGGGATTGGCAGCAAACTAGAGAGAGAATACGGGCGAGATCAGGGTTCAAGTAAAGTTGGTGCCGCAGTTGCCTGCAGTGGGCTGCGCGGGGCTTGCAGGCGTTTGTGTAGCCAGAAACGCTTCAACGTGGAGCAGAACCATAAGTGAAGGAGCGGACGAGAGCCACTGAGGGGCACGCCCAAGCGTCGAGAGGTCCATCATGACCAACAGGGCGCTCAGGTCTGGATGCGTCGTTTCGCAGTCGCTGGTAGCTATGGAGTCGCAGTTGACCCACCGTCGCGCCTTCCCCACGGAGCTTGACGCGCTACGTCAGCCCCTTGCCTGATTGGCTGCAGCCATCTCGCGACTCCCGGCCAGCTTCCACTCCATTAGACTCAATGAACGTCATCCTTTCCATCGCGTGCCACAAGACTTCAGCATTACCAAAACATTTACATGGCAGCGCAAGCCCACAGCAACCAGGCAGCATGACTTTAATACATGGACACACTCATACGCTCGTAGTGCATCGATTCACCCCTTCCAAGGCTGTGTCATGCTACATGCAGTTCCCAGGCTGCCCATACGCTCTTTCCGAGCTGCTGACACCACGCTCATCACGAAGGAGCACGTCCGCCGACGCCTACTACCCGACATGAACAGGACATAGGCTGTAGAGGATGCAGCCACACTCGAAGGACAATACTTCTCCTTCAGCACTTGTATTAGCCGTTCCAACTATTGTTGCAGCATGCCCATCCCGCGGACGATGTTTGGGTACCTGGCCTATCGATGCATGTAGTAGAGGCCGCAAGATCAAGGCACTGGCCGCTTCTCCAACGAGGAGACTCGAGACTTCTCTGACTACCACGTGTAGGAGTCGGCCTTGCTGTCTTTGGAGTAGCGTCGTCGTCAGGTTCAGCATGTTCCACCTTCTTCCATCTACAACCACAGTAAACATCAACACACCATGAAGCAGCAGCACCTCACTGCTGCTGCCCGTCTACAAGCTACGTGCATGAGTATATAATCCCGTCCTCGGGTCTCCATCCTCCATTTCTCTCTCACATCGCAACTCAGCCCAGCAACTCTACCAGCAACTCTTCTACCCAGCTCATCCATCCATCATCCATACCTGAGCCCACCCCATCAACGCATTCCGCAGGCAGAGCTTGGTTACTCCAACCACGACCTACGCCATGCGTCTCACCACCAGTGTCATCGCTGGCTTCATCGCCTTCAGTGCCGCTACGCCTGCCGGCCTGGCAGTCAAGCCAAGTTCCATTGAGGACCCTGTCGATGCTGTCCCAGCCCAACACACTCCCGTCGTGGACGGAAACTGGCACATTGGCTGCGACAAGAACAACTACTGCTCCTACTACCAGGGAGGCGACGTGGCTGTTGGCAACACCAACTCAGTGTCTCCTCGTACCATTGCTCTGTCGGAAGCCTCGTGCAAGCAGTGCTCAACTGAGGACCCTTGCGACGTAAGTCTTCCTTATGTCCTCTTCTTTCGGAATAGGATGATCTTTGCTGACGTTCTGTCTGGTAGTATTGCACGTCTTACAGTTTCGATTGTCGGGACTGTGACCATTACCAATGTTACGACGCATTTTTGAAATCCCGTGGCTGCTTCGACATCCAACCCGAGCTTGCCGACGTCATCCGCAATCACACAGTGACAGCCACCATCCTCGAGACCACCATCAGCACTTCTGTCGTCACTGTGACCGCCATGCCTACTTCTGAGGCGTCGATTTCCGACATCACCACTACCGTCACGCTTGCTCGTACTGCCGGACCCCCGACGCACACTGGACTGGCCCCTCGCGATGAGCTAGTCTCCAACGATGGCGATGATCAGTCACCTACTCGTCGCACTGCCTTCAAGCAGTCGGAATGCTTCCCTTGCAATGACCAAACTTGCCCAGTACGTTAATTCGTCCCAGGTTTCTTGCCTGTACTCAGCTTGCTAACTTATCTTTTCTCAGGAATGCCACGCCGACTGCGCAGAGTGCGACAAGTACCTTTGCAACAACTTAGCCACTCACATGACGGTGTGCATGAGCGTCCGTTCCAAATGGCAGCCCCCGGGCTTCAACGTCTCTGCCTCCGGACCCAGCGAGACCACAACTACCACCGAGACAGTGGTCATTTCGACCGTCGTTGGCCCCACGTCCTCGCCAGTCGTCACCGTCACCGTGTCCGCCCCTCTTACCAGTACCACTACTGTTGTCGTAGCTCCTCAGAGCTCCCCATGCACTACGACCACTACTTCGATACCTGTAGTAACCAGTACTGTGACAGTGGTTACTCAGCGTCCACAGACCAAAACCGTGACAGTTATTTCTCAGCGTCCACAGACAAGCACTGTGACAGTTGTTGCTCAGCGTCCACAGATCACCACTGTCGTCGTGACAGCTCCTCAGGTTCAGACCACCACTGTCGTCATGACAGCTCCTCGGGTTCAGACTACCACTGTCGTCGTGGCAGCCCCTCAGATTCAGATTAATACCGTCACTGTGGAGAAGCCGGCTTCCACCGTAATCTACCAGCAACCAGGCACCACATCCATTGTCACCGTACAGAACCCAGCTTCTACTGTCGTCTACCAGCAGCCAGGCACAACTTCCATTGTCACCTATCACTACCATGATCCAGCGTCCACCATCATGCTCCAGCCACCAACTGTTACTGCTTCGCGCTCACCACACGTGCTCGAGATTCCCGTCACTGTGATCACGACCGCGACCCACACCGTAGCCAGATCAGTTCGTGCCAACCAAACCCCTGCGCCTATGTCTCCCCGCGATACCATTATCGCCAAGCCGATGTGCGACTCTTGCGACGGTAACGCGGAATGCGATGTAAGTTGAAGCACCAGTCCGTCGCATGCTCGTAGAACTTCTGACTGACCTCCGCTACAAACAGGGGTGCGATTTCGCTTGCGACGAAGACCAAGGCTGTGAGCACTTCCTGTGCAAAGACCCTCTCAGCGAAGCGGAGATCTGCATAAGCCTCCTAGAGGACGCCGAGGCGTCGAAAGCATACGACACGTCCATGGCTTCCGGCGATTCCCTTGGCTCCGCCGCGATGCTTCTGGTGCTCGCTGGCGATGACGCCCCTACTTCCAACACAACGACCACCCATTTGCAGCCGGCAATCTCCAACGGAACCCGGCCAGACTTTTCCTTTGCCGATGAGGATTGCTATCTGTGCGAGTCCGGTGATGAGTCTTGCAACGTAAGTCACTGCCTTGCCCACCAACCCCCTGCAATGTTGCATCATCTTCATTGGTCTGGTCCGTCGACTAACTCCTCCCAGATGTGCGACTGGCAGTTCACCTGCGGCATCAAGAAGAAGTGCTTCCACAACGGCGCGCGCGAGGTTGTCGAGTTGTGCTTCGAGAAAGGCGAGAAGTGCCGTCCTTGAATCGATTCCGCCGGGCATTTCTCTTCGTGCCGACTGAAGCGAGCCATCCTGCGATGCCGCCAACCGATGAGGTAGCTGTATTGTCGCTTTTGGCTCTGCTGTCTTTTTGCACGCTTCGTTGATCGCGTCGCTCCGTTTCACGCTAGTGTGAGCTTGCGCTGACTTCTGCTGTGTTCTTTCCCCTGTTGTTTCTCTTCCCCTTTGTTGCTCCGCGTTAGTAGTTTGTAGCTTCTTCTGAATACATTACATCCTCTTAGTTTTTGAGATACTTGATTCCTTGTTGATGTATGCTCACTCGTCGCATGTTCTCACTACTTGCTTCGCAACTTTCGGATGGAGTCCGCGATGATCAGTCGTTTTCAGAGAGACCGCTCACTCGACTCATGATAGCTTCGGTGACACTGTCCTACATTGGAAGCGTGCATGCAATTGACCAATACACTTACAATCGGCACTGGGTGACATAAGACCTGGCAGAATGCCTGTCATAAAAGCTCCCAGGACGCATACAAACCGGACATACGATACAAGTGTACATCCCTTGTTCTCATTTTTGTAATTCATGCCCTTTTCCTAAGTCGAAACTTCATCTAGTCAAGGGGATTGGAGAGCCATCTCACTCAACCCCAGACCAAGTCAATTCTCTCGCCCTTGACTTTCGAATTGAACCACTCGTAGATCTCGACATCATTCTGTACTACACTTGCACCATCAAGAACCCCACTTCTGCCTAGCCTCTCCGTCGCGAATTGTAATTCCATGGTTGCCAAGTTTCTGGCGATGCACGCTCTGCTCCCTACGCCGAATGCGAACCAGTATTTCGACATAGCTTCTGTTGGGTTCAGCCATCTTTCAGGCTGGAAGCTTCTTGGTGAGGGAAAGATGTCCGGGTTGAAGTGCAGCTCATAGGCTGAGCAACCGACAATGGAACCAGCTGGGAAGTAGGTGTTTTTGAAATTCCAACCTCCGGCAGGGACGGTATGAGGCAAGCGCGTAGGATTTGCCATGCTGATTCGGAGGCCTTCTTTGACAATAGCGTTGAGATAGGGTAGCGCTTGAACGTCCTGTGCATCTGGACCAAGGGCAATGTTGTTCTTGACCTCTTCCCTTAATCTCTCATACATATCTGGGTACAACGCCAGATTGCGCATGATCGTTGCCAAGTTCATCCCCGTAGAGTCTGTTCCTGCGAAGATGAGATCTTTGCACTGTGCCCTAACTTCGGAGTCGCTGAGTCCCGCAGCGAGTAGACGCCCGGGGTATGTCGTTGACTTCTCGGAGGTGTTCGCCACTAGTGTGCCGATGAACTTATCAACAAGCATCATGCTATCATCAGTCTCTGGATCAGGCAACCATTTGGCAACGGCCCATTCCAGCCACGTGAAAGCGAGATTTGGGAGGTAGAAGAAGCGACCGACAGCGACAAATGCGTCCACGAACGCGCTCACGCTGAGCACTGGACCACGTTCGCTGACCCCATCGTAATTCTCCCGGAACAGGTGCGTAGATACTGCGTCCACAGCCAGGCTTCGCGTCAAGTTGAGCACGTTGACAGGCCGCTTTGTCATGGCTTCGTCCCTCAATCGCTCCACCATGCGATCGACACATCCCCAAATCGCTCTCTCATTTTCTCTCAATGCTTTTGTTGAGAATAGCGGGACCACAGCTTTCGCTCTTGGGCTCCTGTAGTCTGTATCGATGGTCGAGAAAATAGTCTTGTGGCCATCAATGTCGAAATTTGCGTAGCACGCCGCTTTCGGAAAGCCTCCTTTAGATACGTAGATTGCGGGTATAGCATCCGCGTCGCTTATATCGACTTCATTCGGTGAGACTCGGACATACGGGCCGTATTGTTCGTGGAGTTTGTGGATAGTGCTTGCTTCGTCTCCGATGTAGGCGTGGTAGTGAAGAAAGATGCTGGTCAGCTTAGGTAGAATGGGTCCAGGAATGCGGGAGAGAGGGTGAAAGTAGATGCGATATACTGATCGGATCAATACAAGCAGGAAAGGCGTGAAGAACAAGGTTGTCATGGGATGAGCTGCTATCGCGCCAACAAGAAGGCTTTGGAGTGCCATCGGAATAGAGTACAGCTGAACAGGCTACATTGGCGCTCTTGCAGATGTCGTGTGTTTTATATGAGTTGTGGTTGGTTGAGTCACCATAGCGTTAGTGGGGTGCTATCAACGGCGATCATGGAGATAAGGCGTCATCCACTCCCACTTTGAAGTCTCTTTGACATTGCAGAAACTGGGACGCATTATACATTATTGCTCTACATAAATATATGTAGTCTAAGTTCCCCTCATTATTACTCATTTTCGTTCCCTTTGATGGTGCCGGCGCGATCAACCCGCGAAACCCGCTAACAGCAAGCACATCAAACAATGTCCCCTCTTCTTCTACCTGACCATCTAACTCAAACCACTGGCCCTACCATCCTTGGTCGAAGGCGTCAACTCCACATCCGCAGTATAACCAGCCCCCTTACCCTTCTTCGACCTCCTCCACTGATGCACAGCGATGCAACTCAGTAGAGCCATTCCCGCATGTAAAAGGCCTAGTAACCCCTGGAATCCCACCTCAGCGTATCCAAGGCTATCCCAATACGACTTGTTGTAGGTGTTACTCTCATCATTGTAGATGATGAGCGTGTGTAAAAAGCAGATGGCCCCATAAAGACACACCATGACCAAAGATACAGTGAGAGTAAGGATGGGATGGAACAAATTTGGTGCGGAGGCTGAAGAGGGTAT
Source organism: Alternaria metachromatica (assembly GCF_023757995.1). Classification (NCBI taxonomy): domain Eukaryota; kingdom Fungi; phylum Ascomycota; class Dothideomycetes; order Pleosporales; family Pleosporaceae; genus Alternaria; species Alternaria metachromatica. The sequence continues at coordinate 1,236,177 of NW_026055494.1, forward strand.
AGCCACGAGGCTAAAGATGGTGTAAATGGTATCTGGGATCATTGCGAACCCTGTGCGGAAGAACCAATCATTTCTAGATACCCAGTTAGTATGCGCTTTGTTCGATCGGTGTGGCTCTTGAAACGATCGTAAGTGGGAAGACCATGTGCTGTGACTTACGCATAGCTTTGCCAACGGGGGTCGTTGTCGCGATCGTTAAATCCGTACTTGAAGGAAGCATTGTGGGATATGACGATGATGATAAAGACAAAAAGAATAAATGCCTTTACGAGAAAGACATCGTGATGGAAGCGTTGAGGTCCTTGCCAAATTGGACTTTTAGGACGAGTGAAAGATGCTAGGACGCCCATGTTTAGAGGTACTTTGGTAACGCGTAGCTGAAGCTGTGGAAGGATCTCGGGAAAGCAATATATCAATACTAAAAAAATGAGATGCGAGGTTGAGTAGATGTCTTCTCACTATAAGTACCTCTACGTAGCAAGGCGCAAAAGAGAAAGTTGATCAACACATGGGTCGCCTTATCGTGGCGCGTACCTTCAACGCAGGTCCCGTATCTGTGCACTTGACGTCTCAGCCTGATGATCACCCCGCAATTCCTCGACTATTTCGAAGATCGACTCAAGGGGAAAATAGCTGGGTTTTGTTGGTTGGTGTCGAACACAGCCTACCATGCCAAGTTCGGGCTGTGTTGCCGGTCAAGCATAGGTAGGTACCGTAAGCGAGGCGCGCCACTAGAGGAAGATGTGTGAAGCTAGCTCGTGTACGCAATACAAAAGAATTACGCAATCATCGAAACTACTTTCGCAAGGTGAAACTGAAACGAGGGGTTATTCGTGATATTGAATGCTCGATTGGAGCAACAGCCTACGGGCCGATATGCGGCATTTCATGCAACATTCTGGCCTGAAAAACCCCATATACGTCCACTTCAACACCACGACATGGTGGTGACAGATCCAGTGATGATGTGCACCGTTGATGGCATCCAGCTTGTCTCAGAGATGAGAAGCCTAGTTTTCAAGATGAACACCTAAACATGCGTTAGCCCGGAGATCAAACTCGCGATTGCACAAATGGCTTACTATCAACATTGTTGTTGTAGATCATGTTGGTGTTGTTGTTCTTGAGGTAGCAGTTCTGGTCAAACCAAGTAACGGCAACGCATCCTGTGGTAACAGAACACACGTCCACACACTTGGTCATGGACTCGGTTGACTTGTAGGCAATGTCGCCACCATAGTAGTCCCAGTTGCACTGTGCAATGAACGGCTTCTGGTTCGCAGTGGTGTACCTGCACTTGTCATCGGTAGGGCAGTCGATGACGTCGGTACATGTCGAGGAGCCAGGCGCGGGCTCTGCGATGGTCGGGCCCTTGAGCTGATTGCCGGTGGACACGTTGGTTCTGCAGGATGAGTTGGAAAGTTGTTGGCAATAGATGGACGTGTTAGAGACAAACTTACGCTGGCCGGGCAGTACCCTTGGGGTTGCCCAGAAGGTAGCAGAAGCTTCCCTTCATGTTGAATGCGACGCAATCCTTGTGTCGAGAGCAAGCATCTGCGCAGTCGACGAATACATCGGCCTTTAAAGGTGTGAATAGTATTCTGGTCTTCCTCTGGATTCTAACGTACCTGGGCGGAGTCGATGATGGGGCCGTTGTAGTCGGTCGCACAGGTGAGCTGGAATACAGCACCGTTGGTGGAAGTAGATACGCAACCGTTCCAGCGAGGGCATGTAGGTATAGCGGGGCAGTTTCGCATCTGGCGCGGAACCAGTGCAGAAAGTGCAGCCGTCGAAGCGATGAGTGTATAGTGCTGTGGCATGGTCAGTATAGCTCATGGAATCGCGCATGTAGCGCCGAACTCGCTGCTTGGATACAGATCTTGTATCGCGGCTTGTCCAGGAGATTGAAACTCTGATTTGAACGGAAAATGTGCGGTATGGCTGCAGAACTGAACAACTGTGACTTACCATCTTGAATGGTGGTGAGGATTGGAAGGAATGGATGAGTGAGTATGAGCCGGAAGAGAAAAGGGTTGGATGAAGAGATATGGGCTACGGAGAAGCCTCAGACCGTATCTGTCTTGTGGTTGAAGCTAATAGTGATGCGGGCTTCGTGACGAATAGTGTGGGGTATTTGGAACTGATACCATGGTCCGGTGTCGCCTACAGCAAATGACAGGTCTTCGGATGTGAGCGATAACAACGACCAGACCCTGACATGTTCTTGTGATCGTAAAAGCTCATATTCTCCAATCAACGAACCTCGTGGGCCTCCACCACACCCCAGGCACATGAGCCTAGACGCGATGTATCCTTATAATTGCAACCGTGCAGCCAGCTGCACTCATATCTTCTCCACCGGCTCTCCGAGAATCCACGTGCCGTTGCCAGATAATGTACCTGGCCTGGTATAATCCAAAGTTCTCCCATCTCTTACATAAGCCCACCGGAAGTACTCGTTGATTCCACTATCAAGTGGCCTGCGCCACTCAAAAGAAGCTCCACCTAGCCCATCATCGTAGAACGCGCGGTCCCGCTCAACATCATTTACTAAGATACTTATGCCGTCAATCCCGACCGGGGGTGCTTCATACCGAAATGTCGCGACCAGCGCCTCGGTACCAAAATTGACGGTGACGTCCGCTATCTTGGGAACCACGGAGTTAAACTTCGCATCAGCGCGAAGTGCAGCAGAAGTCTGCAAGACAGAGTCAAAGTCCCAGCGCGCTATTCCATTGACGAAAAGACCCAACAGAATGCCTTGGTACAGTAAAGACGGTCGTGTTTGCAGACTCGTGCCCGGCAGCAATAATATCGCGAGGATGTAATGGTGGATCCTTAGATTTACGCCTGGGATAGTCAAGCAGACAATGATTCCAAGAATGAAAAGTGCATACAAGCTGAGGTAGCGGAGCAGGCGGCCTTCGAGCCAGAAGAAATATACTTGCCCTACAATAATGACCACCAGCACCAGAACGATGATTGCCAAGGCTAGCTTTGCCCCGGGTTGTTGTTCCAGATCGTGCGAGGTAAGTCGAGATATCGGTATCCAATCAAAAGTATAGTTTGAAAGTGCTCCGACCCATCCACCGCCAAGCCAGAAGAGTGCTTTCTCAAAATGAGCAGTCATGCCAAGTAATGACCTCTTCACGGTAGTGGAGTATATGACAACGGCCACAAACATTGCCGGCAAAAGTCGCTTCGCGAACATGGACAGATGATCTGGAAGAACAGTAGTGTTTCGGGAGGACGCCGACGGTGGGTCGGAAACAAAGCTCACGTGGGCAAAAACAAGGCTGAAGATCGCAAAGAAGATCTTGGGTGACGTGGTGAAGATAGCAAGCGCAGCAGTGACGAGGAGCGAAACAGGAAGCAAGGCTGACCGAGGGTCGGAAGCGGAGTGGAAGCTATCGTCATAGCCTACGGAAAAGGCAAGCGGGAAGTACGAATCGAAAGGCAAGGATTCGATGCCGTGTCGCTTAGTACTGGCGAAACTGTCATGCTCACCAACGAGAGTAATCCGACCAGAGCCTACGAGGATGAAGATAACATGTCAGTATATGTCTTACACACAGTTCGTACGGGCAGTTCCTTACCACCTTTCCGGCCATCCACAATGCCAGCATGGATCGCGGATCCGCAGATGAAACTGTCTCCACGGTAAAATCCCGTACCGATGACAAGCGGTCGGTAGTTTACTTCGAGAGGTCCAACAATGTGCGGATTCAAGATCTGCACGTCGCCGCACTTCGCTGGACACCGGAAGGCGAATGAATGGTTGCTGAAAGGGCGGCAATCGATCCCATCGATTCCGCATTCGTTCTTTCGTTTCCAGAGCGTGTCTACGCAATCGAGGTTGATCACGCTATTGCCATCCCCATCGCGGAGCGGTAGTTGTGCAGTGAGAAACCACACAAATATAACAAGCCATAGCAGTAGCACAGCAAAGAGCCAGATGGGTTTATTGAACCCGTGTGCTTCCGTCCATTGGGCCGGATACGCTTGGATGGCTGGGAAGACTGGCTGAATGGACTGAATGCGAGGTGGCTCTGGACCGCGCAAGAAGCGAAGGAAAGTACGTCGGCCACTACGCGCAGGCAACGCGTTGTCTTCGAAGTCCATCTCTTCTCTTGTCAACAGATGGGCTTCTTCGTCCCTGTCAGCGGCTCCAGTAAGAGGGTGGCTCGCGTCATCTTCAACGTCATTGTCGTTCGGACCGCTTTGTAACGAGATGCGCATGGTCAGCTGCAGCAAGTTGAACATGCATGAGAAATGTAGTCATTGACAATAGACATTGTGGTCTGAGATGAAACATATTGAATGATCAACAGCGCCATTTTCTCAAGGTGCCTTATCGATAACATATCTCACTCAGTGCCATCTGGTGTCGGGCACCCTTGTCTTTTGGAGAGAAATTTGAATGACTTTGCAGTGCATGGTCTTATCTCGCGTCGTTACTGCTTCTGGTGACCTCGTTGTATTCAGCTACTGTCACACAGCTGACCTAACATGGGAGGCACGTCGTACACCTTTGGTTAGCCTCTTAGGAACATCCACCTCATCATCACGTCTACGATCATCGCCCTTGCACCAAAAATGTCAGTTATAATCAGACGCTAAAGGTATAAGCTGCGTTTCCTGTTATGCTGTTGTAATAGGTCTATGCCATGGGCAGAGGTATGATTCCAGGCATACCTCCGCCACGAGCACAGGCCAAGACCCTTAGATGCCGCTGGTTCTACAGAAGGCCGAACATTTGCCAAATACAACACTCGACGTGCGCACGCGTCGACGACTCTACTCACTGACCAAGCAACCAATTGCTCGCCATTATGGACGCGCTACAATCCTATCTTCCTCAAGCGGAAGGCTTACTGCCCAAATGGCTTCTATTTGTATGTCCTGTTCTCCGCGCTTGCGATTGTCATTTCCATGCAGTCTCTCATCGTAACACAAACTAACAATTCTTACAGGTCGCCATAGTCTCTGTTGGCAACAGCCTCCAATGCTACGCCACGCTCTCCTTCACTTCGCGCGTCTACAACCCTACAGCAATTGATCCGCCCCCTACCACGCCGAAACACGTAACCGCTCTCTCGTCGCGCACATTCGGAACATGGACTTTCTTGACGGGCATGGTTCGACTTTACGCCGCATACAACATCAACAATCCGAGCTTCTATCAATTGGCTTTGTGGACTTATGCTATAGCCTGGGGACACTTCATGAGTGAATGGTTTGTGTATGGAACTACAAGATGGGGCAAACCATTGGCTGGACCGGTGATAGTCGCAACTTCAAGTTTGATCTGGATGTGGATGCAGTGGGATTTCTACGTCAAGGCCTAGCGTGGGGGGCTGGGGAGTATTGGGTATCGAAATGGAGGTAGTGATGTAATGTTAATGTGTACAAAGACGCGTTCATTAGGTGTCTCTTCTCACAACTTGAACCAGGGACATGTCATAGTACAGGAAGACGTGATGTTATGCAGACACTAATCGCCAGGGCTCCCAATGCAAACACATGTACCAAGATCCATCACGCTGCAGCATGAACAGCAATGGACTTTTGACCCGCCTCGGGGCTTGTTTGACCACTCGAGGACTTTCATTGATCGTAGCTGAAGAAACATACATGGCCCATGGGACTCCGATACCTCAATCCTTGATGCCGAATTTTGACGACTATATCGAAAGCCGTCACACTCCGCCTCAACCAAGTTTCTTTCCGTTGCTGATCATGAACCGTTACACCATCCCTTTTCTATGCACTTAGAACTTGTTGAACTGCTTAGCAGCCTTTCCCTTTCGGGGGAGGACACGGAGGACGTTGAAGCGGACGGTCTTGGAGAGGGGCCTGCACTGGCCAACGACGACCTGGTCACCGGGCTCGACACGGAAAGCGGGGGAGACGTGTGCGGCGAGGTTCTTGTGGCGCTTCTCGTAACGGGAGTACTTGGGGATGAAGTGAAGGTATTCACGGCGGATAATCAAGGTGCCTGCATTCTGTTAGTTCTTGTTGCCCATTTCTTTCTGATATTCCTGTTGCGGCCTGGTGTGCGCGCTCCGAGGATTGGGCTAACACGTACGGTGCATCTTGGTGGACATGACAGTTCCGGTAAGGATACGGCCACGGATGGAGACCATGCCGGTGAATGGGCACTTCTTGTCGATGTAGGTACCCTCAATGGCGGTCTTGGGCGTACGGAAGCCCAGACCAACGTCCTTGTACCATCTCCTGGCGCGGGTGTTCTTGCGGGGTCCACCGACCTTGTGGTTGAGGAAGATGTGAGGCTATCGCATCGCATTAGTATCGGATGTGCTGGGGGCTCGCGAAATGGGCGTGTAGTACCTGCTTCTGGAAAGCGCGCTCCGACTGGACACTATTTCGCAATCAGTATTTGTCGAGAGTATTCGCAGTATCGCACAACGTACGTGAGTTCGGTCGCCATGGTTGCGGGTCGGGTGGTATTGTCGAGCTTTCGGTGTTGCTCTAGGATCGCAATATTCGATCGCTTGTGTGGAGAAAGGTTCCTCCGGTGCCGAGGACTAGCGCGACCCTAGTGGCCAGCCTCGGCAGGGCCCAGAGCGAAGCCGCGAGATTGTCGCGAGGGCTAACGGAGTGTGCGAACTTCAATGCTGCATCCGCTTGCAACTGCTCCTTAGCTTTACCAACCCAATCTCTGGCCGCTCCCATATTTGCTCTCCATGGCAGGCATACTCGAGCCGTTCGGTGTTCACATCGACGCAAGCAACTCGTTCGTGCAGGCTGCTGTCTATGGCTTCCTGCTCGTAGGCGTTGCATCTTTCGCAGCACCTGTCATTAGCACTATTCGAGTTCTTCTCAGCTTGTTTGTGCTGCCAGGTAAATCTGTATGCCCCTCCAAGCATTCTTGACTCCTCCCGGATATCTCTAACCCCCACCAGCTCAGCACATTCGGACCCCGCGGCACCTGGGCCCTCATAACTGGTGCCTCTGACGGCATTGGCAAGGAGTTCGCCCTCTCCCTCGCGGCCAAGGGTTACAACCTCATCCTCGTTTCGCGTACGCAATCGAAGCTCGACTCCCTCTCCGCCGACATCACGTCCAAGTATGGCCCTAAGATCGCCGTCAAGACGCTGGCTATGGACTTTGCGCAGAACAAAGATGCCGACTACAACAATATGAAGAAGCTCATTGACGGTCTCGACGTCAGCATACTAGTCAACAATGTTGGCTTGAGCCACAGCATTCCAGTACCATTCGTCGAGACACCCAAGCAGGAGATGAACGACATCATCATGATCAACTGCATGGCTACTCTCCGTGTCACACAGCTCGTCACCCCCGGGATGGTGTCTCGCAAGCGTGGACTCGTCCTCACCATGGCCTCCTTTGGCGGCTTCTTCCCTACACCTCTCCTCGCGACCTACTCCGGCAGCAAGGCTTTCCTACAACAATGGTCCACCGCGCTGGCTTCCGAACTCGAGCCCCACGGCGTATACGTCCAATGTGTCCAGTCTCACCTCGTCACCACGGCCATGTCCAAGATCCGCAAGACGTCTGCACTCGTTCCGAACCCCAAGCAATTCGTAAACGCTACACTAAGCAAGATTGGAAGGAGTGGAGGTGCACAAGGCGTAGCTTTCACGAGCACACCGTACTGGAGCCACGGACTCATGCACTGGTTCCTTTCGCGCTTCTTGGGTGAGCGCTCGGATACTGTTGTCAAGGTGAACAGGGGCATGCACGAGAGCATCCGGAAGCGTGCCCTGCGAAAGGCTGAGAGGGACGCTAAGAAGCAGTAAGCTATCCGCTTGGTGGACCTGTCTTCTCAACCACATAACCAGTCAACTCGTATCTCAACCATGTGAGACGCTGCGGAGCAGCATGGGAGTGGGTGCTTTCGTCGAGCACCACTGCACGTCGATGTAATGTCTAAATGCGCAAGGGAATACCTTTTTCGCGATCTATCAATATGTAAAGAGACAAATTTCTGGGATCAAGATTCTCACAGAATAAGCATTTAACTAGGACCCCTGCGCCGTGCTATAGCAACAAGGATATAACTACATAGCTTTCTCCATACTAAGGAAGAGGATATTCCGCCAACTCAATTCATATAGTCATAGGAAATTTGCAACGATGCCAAGCATGTTGTTCAAGGATCACGTGAAATGTCCTTCAACTGTTTGCTTCTGACAACACGTCTTTAAGACGACTTGCCGTAGGCCTGGTCAACTTCCTTCTGGTACTGCTTCAAGATACCTTTACGGTTGAGCTTCTGTGCGGCAGTGGTGAGGCCCTGTTGTAATGTCAGCACTTTGTAGACTTTCTTCCATGTCACAAAGATACTTACGTTCTGTGGTGTCCACTCCTCGTCTGCTAGCACAACACCCTCAATCATCTCGAATCCAGCCAGACCGCCCTTTTGGCCAGCCTGCTGCAATTGCTTGAGCACAGCAGAATTGATCTTCTTGTCGTGAACAAGTTCCTCGAGGTGGTCACCCTGGACACCCTCTGCGGCGGCGATCTTCTTCAGTTGCGGTTCGGTGGGCACGATGATCGCGACAGGCTTCTGGCGATCTTCCGCAGCGTAGACGCAGATGTTTGCGACAATGGGTGCGGAGCGGTAGACAGACTCGAGCTTCTCGAGCGCAATGTACTCTCCAGCGAGTGTCTTGACCAAGTTCTTCTTGCGGTCAATGATGCGGACTTCACCGTTGGCGTTGAACTCTCCAACGTCACCAGTCTTGAACCATCCGTCGTCGGTGAAGGCCTCCTTGGTCTCCTCGGGCATGTCCAGGTAACCGTCTACAACACCACCGCCACGGATCCAGATTTCTCCCTGAGGCGGGTTGTTGGTGGAGAAGTAGCCGGCATCCGCGAAGTCGACAAGCTTCATCTCGATTGAAGCAGGCATCTCACCGAGGGCGTGCTCGTTCCAGGCCAAGGGGTCCATAAGCGCACCCATGGCGCAGGTTTCGGTCAGACCGTATCCGCTGATCATGGGTGTGATGGCAATGGAGATGAAGCGCTGCGTCTCCTTTGAGATGGGTCCACCACCGTTCAAGCAGATTCGAAGTCTACCTCCGGTGGCTTCCTTGACCTTGTTGAAGACAATGGCATCGAGAATACCACTACCTGGCAGTCCAGAACCAAGGAGGAAGCCCTTGGCGGCGAAGGCTCCCCAGAACATGTTGCTCTTGACAGCGCCTCCCGCCTCAACCTTGTTGACGATGCCCTTCTTGATGGTCTCCCACACCTGCGGTACACCGACCATGACCGTTGGCTTCAGCTCACGGATATCACCAGCGCAGTTGCGCACGGACTGGTCCGAGAGCGTCCTGATGGTTCCGTAACCCATGGTACCACCCCAGTAGAGCACGGCGTTCTCGAATACGAACTCGAGGATATGCGCGGCGGGGAGGTAGGTGATGAGAACGTCGCCCGGTCCGAGGTACTTGCCTACAATAACATCGACACCAGCAACTGGAAGAGGTCAGTACTTTGTTTGGGTGTTTGCAGCAGGAGACTTACTAGCAGCGATGACGTTGCGGTGCTTGATCATGACTCCCTTGGGGGTGCCTGTAGATCCAGACGTGTACATGATGCAGGCCAGATCGTCGGCCTTGGGCGGGATAGGCTCCGCAGGGCTCTCCTCGCCCAACTTGACCAGCTCGTCGAAGCTCATAACCTTCAAGTGCGGGTGCGCCTGGGTAAGGGTATCAATGTCCTTCTGCTTGGGGTCGTTCTTGGTGCAGTACACGACGACCTGGACGTCCTTGGCCTCCTTCATTGGGTTGACGAGCTTGGGTAGCAGCTCAGGGTCGGTGAACATGACCTTTGCGTTGGTCTGAAGCATGGAATGCCTGAGACCCTCTTCTCCCAGCGTGTCGTATGCGGTAACAATGGCCATGGATTGGGAGATGGCACCTGCAAGCATGATGAGTTACTGGTTCTTGTATGGATACACGCGACTGCTTACCGTGTGCGGACGCCAGCCATTGCATGCTCGTGGCGGCGAACAGGTGGAGCCTGTCTTGCGGGTTGAAGCCCAGCGACTTCAGGCCCGAGCCTACTGCGAGCGCCATCTTCTCAAACTCGACGAAGCTCTTGTACTTGTACGGGCTGAGCTCGAAGTACTGCCACTTCTTGTCGACCTCCTGCTCCTTGCCATCGACCATCTTCTTGACCTTCTTGGTCTCCTCATGTATGTTGACGATGCGACGCGCACCGACTGCCTTTGCATTGCCGTACTTGGCGGCTGCGTGTCGCAGCACGTCGTACAATGTCTCTACGTTGTCGTGGGGCTTCAGTACCAGACCGTCTTTCGCGGCCAGGTTACGACGCGGCACCGTCTCGCCCTCGATCTTCTCTGCATTCGCAGCTTCGCACGTGTAGGGCCCCGCCCGGTGGTTCTTGGCCTGGGGCATCAGCTTCTTGAGGTCTTGCGGCATCTTGGCGGCTCTGGGGTGGGCGCTGTCCAGAGTGACGACCGTGTGTGATGGGGGTGGGTATGTGTATGGGTATAGGGCAAAGGGTATCACAAAAAGTGCAAAAAGCAGCGAGAGGGTATATGGAGCGTGTGTCGTCGCCAGCGGGGAACGGCGGATGTGATGAAGTTGGTGTGTTGGGAGCTTATGCGCTTGTTATGCTTTCCCGGTCGCTAAATCGACGACCTGGCTGGGGTGGCCGAGCTTCTTGATGACCTCACTCAGCCACCGCAAGCTCTGGGCACCTGGGGCCAGCCGCTGCTCCACTTCTTTTCTGTCGAACGAGATGCGACTGAAGATCGACAGCGCAGCACACATCGCAAGGTCTGCCAGGTCGTCTCAGCCTCCCGCCGTCGTGCCCTGTCGACGTATTCTTCGCGTTGGAAACCTGCTCGACCTCACGTCGTCGTGAGACGCAGTGGAGTCGGCCTGCAGCTGGCCAAGGAATCCGGAGACTCTTCCAAGACGCGCAGCTGTCTCCTTTTGACGCTTTCGCTCCGTTGCCAACCTTAACGCAGGTGCAAGGATCGAGCGGATAATCGCAGGCCGCTGTCGCCTGAGCGTTGCCAAGATGCGGAGTCTCACGGAGATTCTGGCAACGGGGCCCATCCTGGACCCTGAAGAAGGTGTGTAAAACGCCCTGGAGTACACAAATGTACTCATCGAATCACACCCTCATGCTGGTCCTCGGCTCAACATATCGCTGTGTCGTTGCGATTCGCTCTCGCGTACGCCCAATGTGGAACATGTCGCAAGACTGCAAACAAGTCATCATCGATAGGTTACTCATCAAATCACGCAGAAGCCTTCGTTGTCTTTTCGCAAGATATTCCTTCTCAGTCTCTTGGTTTCATCGATGAGCCGGCGGCAACTCTAGATCTCAGCGTGGCGGGCCATGATCTGGTCATTCACCACTCAAGAGGTCTGCTGACTTCCAGTCGTAAAGAAGGGACGACCGGTGCCGGTAAGTAGTTCTGTGTTTGCCATGATTTTCTCCGGGGTCGCGCGTTGCCCCCTACGTTCCCCATTTCAGTTGAATTTGACCTCTCATGCGGGCTCCTACAATAGCATCTCAGCTATAGTGGCCTGGGTTGGCCATACAGGACTAGTAGATAGCCGACCAAATTCATTGCAATGAGCACTATCACGCTCTACATGCCATACTCCGCTCCGCTCCCGCCAACTAACGCCTAAACAGTAGTGTGGAAAGTCACCCCGTTGTTCGCAACATGGATCGCCTCCCCCACAAATTTCCTCTTCACATCCTCTCTTCTCACACCCAGCTCCAGCATCCTCGAGCTCGGCGCAGGCGTATCCGGTATCGTCGCACTCTGCTTAGGTCCCCTAGTCGCAAGCTACACAGCCACCGACCAGGACTATGTGCTTAAACTGCTACGGCAGAATATCGCCGAGAACCTCGATACCGTCATACCGGCAAAAAGAAAGAGTGGGAGAGGAAGTAAGAAACAGCAGGGTCAGATGAAGGGAGAAGAAGGAGGTGGTGGCGATCGCATCACAACACTGCAACTAGATTGGGAGACGGATGCAACTTCTCGTCTCAACCCCGTGGACATGATCTTATCGTGCGATTGTGTCTACAATGAAGCTCTGATCGAGCCGCTCAATACGACATGTGCTGCAATATGTAGGTTGAAGAATGACAAGGATGAACCAACACTTTGTCTTATTGCGCAGCAGCTGCGCAGTCCCGAGGTCTTTGAAACTTGGTTGAAAAGTTTCCATCGGTATTTTCACGTCTGGCAGGTGCCTGATAGGATGCTGGGTGAGGGATTGAGAGAGGGCAGTGGTTTTGTGGTGCATATCGGTGTCGTAAGATGACTACTACCATCTTGGGCTGCAGCACGAGGGTGGCAATTGGTGAGAAGGAAGAAATGACTTCGTAATGTAAAATATAAGAAGACTATAACGCCGAGACATTCATCCAGTGTGAAATTCGCTTTTCGTAAAACTCAAAACCATGCATCAAACTGCGCTCAAGCAGCCTTGCTAGGCTCAATATCCGAACTTGGTCGTCCCTCAACATCAGTGGCTCCCTTCTTGACCCTGGCCCACTCTTCCTTGTCCGCTGGCTCGTCGACTTCATTCGCAGTCAACTCCGGTGTCTCTTCGTCCTCAATCTCCTCTGGTAGGACAAGGTTAAGTACGACGTTGATGAAAGCAACAACAGCGAAACCTGTCTCGAGGATTAGGATGATAGCGTTGTAGAAGCCCTGAAGTGCGTGGTTCGGTCCATCGTAAGTGAAGACGTGATCAAACCAGTCTGGGACCATGGTAGCGCCAAAGCCCAGGGTGAATCCTGCAGTGAGGATAAAACGGTTGCGGCGAGTGAAAGACATCGTGCTGATGATTCTGATACCGCTAACAGCGACGGCGCTGAAAAGGAAGGTTGTCATTCCACCGAGAACTGCTGAGGGAATGGCAACAAGGGCCGCCGCAAACTTGGCGAAGATGCCCATGATAATGAGCCAGAAGCAGCAAGCGTAGCCGGCCTTTCGGTTCGCACAGCGCGTCAGAGCAATGACACCTAAAGAGAGGGGTACGAAGTCAGTACTTGTCTCACATGCTGTTCGTACATCGGGGTCTTACCGTTGTTCTGGGCGAAGGTGGACATGGGAGTGATGGTGCACAGAGCTGCAATCATGCCGTTCAAGCCATCTGCGAGGACACCACCTTGAATTCGGGAATCGAACATCTCGCCGTCGACTTCAAGGCGCGAAACATCGCAGGTAGCGGTGATATCACCAATGGCCTCCATAGCGACGACCATGTAGACTGCTAACAGAGGGAGCACTATTGGTCCGTATACAGAGAGCTTGAATGTGTGGACCCAGATAAAGGATACAGCCGGTGCGGCATCGATGGTGGACTTGTCAAAGTAGCCTGTTGCGCCTGCGATGATGCATCCGACCAGGAGTCCAACGACGACAGCGGTAGACTTCATGATAGGCGCGCCAAAACGCTCGCAGATGATGATGGTGATGAAGACACTGAAACCGAGACCGATGAACTCAGCGCTACCCCAGGGAAGAGGGCGCGGTGCATTGATGTTGGGGCACAGCTGAAAGAGTCCAGTTTCGGGACGAGATTGGCAATCACCCGAGCCACCAGCCCAGTTTTGAAGTCCAGTTTCGATGAGATGAACACCAATGAGCAGTACAGTTGGACCGGTAACCAGGGGCGGGAAGACCTTCTTAAGGATACGCGGACTGGTGAAGGACATGCCGATTTCGAGCAAAGCGCATACAGCGCACGTACCGAGGATAGCTCCGTAGCCGTCCGGGCAAGGGAGTCTTGTGCCATCCGCAGCAGTCGGGCAAAATCCGGTCGCGTACATCTGGCTGAGGGCACCAGTTGCCACGGGAATAGTCGCAAAAGAAGTTCCGACAACAGAAATCAGGCCGGTTCCGATGTAGTACGGGGTCTTCCAGATGTGGAAGCGCGTGATCTGAATCGAGGACAGGATTCCGCAAACTACGAGCGAGGTGGAGACGAGGTAGCGTTGCTCTTCCGAGCTTAGATGTGCGGCGGAAGCGAGGATGATAGGTGGTGTTATGACACCTGCTAACATGGCGAGTGCGTGTTGAAATCCGAGGAGAAGAGCTAGTAGCACTGGCATACGGTCATGGAGACCGAAGAAGGGTGCAGCTCTTCGCTCCTTCTTCATGAATGGCAGGTTTGGTCGGAACAGAAAGGCGTAGTCATAAGTACCAACCAGACCATCTCTGTTGAGTATGTTAGATGAGATTTTGATGGTGACAAAAGATCATACTTGGTTGTAAAGGCCTTCATGGCGCGTCTTGCTTGCTCTCCAAAGCTTCGCTTTGGCGTATGGTCGGGACCGATCCTGTCTGCCATGGCTGCTCAGAGACTCTGCAATCCAGATGCGTGTCCGAACAGAAGCAGAGATGTCGAGATTGAGCCGGATCTTTGTATTCGGCCGTTCAATCTCCGATAAGGAAGATCCTGATAAGATTGGCGAGGTGGCTGAAGATACCCAGTTGTACGGCCAGTCGCAGGATTAGACGTGCCTCTTGGTCGACTAAGGGCTGTCGCGTGCAGTGTAGCGCGCTACCGATGACAGGCTCTCGAAATGCTCGGATGGTAGTCTTGGAGTTCGATATGCGGGGAAGTGACGTGAAGATGGCGAACCTTAGTTCGAGTGGGAACGTTAGTCGCTGTGCAGTAGAGTGACGGCGTGAACCCAACGAGCTACTTGCTCATCTATATAGAACATGTGGAGAAAGAGTATTATCTCCTGCACCAACCTTCACGATACACAATTGTTCATCCACAACGTCCTAGCCCCGAATCCAAGGCCACTCACGGACCGCCAAAGATTGGAGCAGGCCGAAGATAGTCGTGAGCCGCCGCGAATAATTACCCTTCTCCACGGCAGATTCGTCGCTACGGCGCGCATTTCGCAGTGGCAGAGGGGCGACACCCGCGTATGTGCTAAAACGATCGCCTGTACTGATAGGTAGGAATACGGTGATTGGCTGTTGTCCACTTGGCGGGCGGACCACTCCGACGATAGAGGATGGGAGATATTGCAGGAGAGGCCTCCCACACTGTACTGGAGGAATATGCATCTAGATCTGAGTCCGATTGCTGTCAGAAGATCCTGTTCGCCGGATACCGATGCAGCGGTGCTGAGCGCGTCCATACTGGGCGGCTTGGTGTTCGGGCTGGCACAAGCCGGTGATCGGAGCCTCGCTGAGACGTACCAAGAGAGACTGCGCAGGACTACATTGATTTCCTAACAGCCTTTCCACATCTCCAGCAACCATGTACAATGTCGCGTGTAGGTCTATGTACCTACCTGTGTAGAGAAGGTGAATACGCTCTCGGTACTCTCTAGCTTTTGTAAGTTTCAGTAGTTGGTCTTTGGCTGATCGTGTTTCCGTTGCTGATGATAGAACATGGGCACACACGGCTACATAGCAAAACATGTACTGTGCTGGCGTGGTAGGATGTAGACATCAATGAAGGAGCAGTCATCCCATCAACGAAACGCAGCGCAAGTTCTGCCACCGACTGCGCCTTGGCAAGGGTCAACGAGGGCTACGCAGCCAGGGTGCCGCAACCAGCTTTTGCAAGAATGGCTCGTCATAGCTTGAGCGCACGCCAGCAGTTTGCCTTCAGCCCTACCCGTTAGGACGTTGGGACGACCGTTGACCTTGTGGCATGAGAATGAGACGACACGGAGAGTGCAGCGGGTGTGACGCAACAGATTCCGGGAGCCGAGGTGAGCAAACGCACGTTGATTCGTAGGCTGTTGCATGCTATCGACGTCGCGATGGTGGGCGCGCGTCTTGACTGATATGGACGTGTGTCTGTATGGGCTGGAGACAGGCAGAGCAGGTGTTGAGGAGGGCCGTTTCCCAATCGAGCAGAGCTTGCGATGGCGCACCAGCACCCAGCACCCGAGCTTGGAGCGTGCCGGGGAATTTGCGCCAGCGGAAGAAGACCCTTCACGGTTTCCACAACGTTGTGAAGCACTGACGCTTTTCTCCAAGCACAAGCGCCATCGAAAAAGTCATGGACGTCTGAGACCCACTGGGTATCCAAGCCGAGCACTTTGCCACTGCGTGAAACATGTCGTCGCAGCCTACGTAAGGCTGCAGAAGACTTGGGTAGGGCGGATGCAGAGCGATATCAACAGTTTCCCAACGAACGTGGTGTCGCGTCTGCATCCGGCTCACCCTTCGTCGACTGCAGGCGTGGCCCAGCGGGGCATCAAGCGGAGAGGACAGCTAGCGAGCTAGCGATGACGAGACGTGTGGCCTCACCACGGCGTGAGGTTCTATGCCCACCTGGGCAGTGAGGCATCCTTCTCGCCGGCTCGCGCTGCCGGTCGTCTGCACCAGACCGCTCTTTGCGATCGTCTTTGCGACGTCGCGGCTAGAAGCAGCAGCCGGGCGATGTGTAGGAAATAGGGCCGCCGCGTGTGGGATTAATCAGAATCTGGGGAAGGTGGCGGCCTGGGATTGCTGGATATTCTGCACGTCTGCGCGCGCACCGCCACCCAGCGACTGTCTCGATGCCGAGATCAGCACGACGTGCCAGTTAGGCCCGAAATTTTCTCGCGCTGTTGCAGCCAGCGCCGTCCCTCGTCCTGTGCGGGACCCTGAGACGGCGGTTAGTGCGCGACGCTAGGCTGGCTATGACCAAAGTTGCGGCGATTGCTGGATCTCGAGCGACAATGCAAGGTCCCAGTCTTTCGCTTACACGCCCGCAGAGTGTTGGGATTCAAGACTGTCCCGCCGCCTTATTAACACGCTCGGCCGCCCGCTGTCTCTGCCTCCCCTCATCCTCCCTCCACTGCTCCTTCCCTCACATCTTCTACCCCGTCATTCACTTGATCGTGGTGAAGCTTTCCATCGTTGCTGGAGCTTTGTACTCACACCGGAGGCTGACCGGAGCTCAACTTTTTTGAGCCGCTAGTTGCTTCCCGTCGAATTTCTTCGACCGCCCTCGCTTTACCTACAACCACCCTACCCACCTCCTCACCATGCCTTCCCACCAGCCTACCGCCGGCATGATGGCCGTCGACCCCGAATACGTCAAGCAGCCGTCTCCCATGGCGAGCACCTCGGAGCCGAACCGCAACCCCAAGTACGACCCTAAGAAGCCACACATCACCGAAACACCCATCACCAAGGCCAACTGGTACAAGCACGTCAACTGGCTCAACGTAGGTTTGCTCTTGCCCCCCAAATCAGAGCCATTGGGCTAACACTGGATCAGGTTACCTTCATCATCGGCATCCCTCTCGCCGGCTGCGTCGCGGCTTTCTGGACCCCTCTCAAATGGCAGACCGCCCTCTGGGCCGTCGTGTACTACTTCTGGACTGGTCTCGGCATCACCGCCGGCTACCATCGTCTCTGGGCACACAAGTCCTACAACGCCTCCCTCCCACTGAGCGTCTTCCTCGCCCTCGTTGGCGGCGGTGCTGTTGAGGGCTCCATCCGCTGGTGGAGCCGCGACCACCGTGCCCACCACCGCTACACCGACACCAACAAGGACCCCTACAGCGTCCGCAAGGGTCTTCTCTACAGCCATCTTGGCTGGATGGTCATGAAGCAGAACCCCAAGCGCATCGGCCGCACCGACATCACCGACTTGAACGAGGACCCCGTCGTCGTTTGGCAGCACAAGCACTACATCAAGGTCGTCATCTTCATGGGTTTGATCTTCCCTTCGGCTGTCGCTGGTCTCCTCTGGAACGACTGGAAGGGTGGCTTCATCTACGCCGGTATCCTCCGCATTTTCTTCGTCCAGCAGGCTACCTTCTGCGTCAACTCCCTTGCCCACTGGCTCGGCGACCAGCCCTTCGACGACCGCAACAGCCCCAGGGACCACGTCATCACCGCCCTTGTCACTCTCGGTGAGGGCTACCACAACTTCCACCACGAGTTCCCCTCCGACTACCGTAACGCTATCGAGTGGCACCAGTACGACCCCACCAAGTGGTCCATCTGGCTGTGGAGCAAGCTCGGCCTCGCCTCCAACCTCAAGCAGTTCCGTGCCAACGAGATCGAGAAGGGTCGCGTCCAGCAGCTACAGAAGAAGATTGACCAGAAGCGCGCCAAGCTCGACTGGGGTGTTCCTCTTGAGCAGCTTCCCGTCATCGAGTGGGACGACTACGTTGAGCAGGCTAAGAACGGTCGCGGTCTGATCGCTGTCGCCGGTGTTGTCCACGACGTCACCGACTTCATCAACGAGCACCCCGGTGGCAAGACCCTCATCAAGAGCGGTATCGGCAAGGACGCTACCGCCATGTTCAACGGTGGTGTCTACTTCCACTCCAACGCCGCCCACAACCTGCTCTCTACAATGAGGGTCGGTGTCATCCGCGGTGGATGCGAGGTTGAGATCTGGAAGCGTGCCCAGAAGGAGAACAAGGAGGTCAACATCGTCAAGGACGAACAAGGCAACCCAATAATCCGGGCGGGTAACCAAGTTACCAAGGTCGCACAACCTATGCTCAGCGCCAGCGCGGCCTAGAGTATTCTTCATTTCCATTTAGCGATGCCCGGCGTTTGGGATGCCTTTTCGTTTTGTGTAGGCATAATTATGTTTTCATTTCACAGCGTTCGCTAGCAAGCATCATGGAGACGATGCTCAAACACTATTAGACGGCGTATGTTTGTAGCCTTTGATGAGCACAAGCTTTGAAAAGTGAGCTTTACGGTCTAAATCAAGAATGATATCCATTTACACTTCACATTCCATCATTTGCTGTCGTGACTGCTCTTTTGTGATGTCTGATCGTTATCGATGTTTCCTTATACCACAGCTATGTGTTCTTTCCTGATCTATTTGACACCAGTGACTGCCTGCTATGGTCAAGTGGACCGTGCCTCCGCCGTGTCAACAAGATGCAACGCGATTCCTGACACCCAACTCTACACAGCGCCGAGCTACGATTGATCGCGACTGCATTGCCGTCATCGCGCCGTGACCGTAATGGCGTCCCAACAACCTAGCGATGCCCCGCCATCAAAACGCCGCAAGCTTGATGACGACTCCCCGAGCAGAGAAGTCACGAAGTCCGACCATCATGCAGGACTCAACAAGCCAATCAGCCCACCATTACCGCGGCGCAAAAGCCCCGAGCCACCGTCATTTACGCCGACTTGGAGTTTCAATGGAGTACCGAAACCAGCATTGGCGTCGGGACCAGCCAAACCAGCTACACCACATCATGATAGCGACAGGACCGGGGAACCACGATATTGCCCTTCGCCAATACAGCTGACGAAAATCGAGAAGCTGCCGGCACATCAGAATGTCGATGCTGTGTGCTTGTCGGACTTGCTCGGTGATCCGTTGATCAAGGAATGCTGGAACTTTAACTTTCTGTTCGATTTAGACTTTGTCATGTAAGTCCCGTAGCTATCGCCGAGACTAAACGCAGCTCCCGGCTCGAGTCCTGATGCTAACCATATTCAGGCAGCACTTCGACAGCGATGTGAGAGACATGATCAAAGTCAAGATCGTGCATGGTTTCTGGAAGCGGGATGATGGTAATAGGATCGCCCTACTCGTGAATACTCTTGCCCGCACAGTGTTGATAGGAGTTGACAATGATCCAGGAAACAGCGGAGCGGTATCCGAATATCGAGCTTCTGAGCGCCTACATTCCGGATCCGTTCGGAACTCACCACACGAAGATGCTTATCCTCTTTCGCCATGATGACACTGCACAAATCATTATCCATACAGCTAATATGATTTATCGCGACTGGGCCAACATGACTCAAGCAGTATGGAAGTCGCCTTTGTTACCTGTTTTGGTTCAAGCAACGCCATCCCAGCCAGACTCTCCTCAAGTTCACCCTATTGGGAGCGGCGAGCGCTTCAAAGTTGATATCCTCCGATATTTGAGTGCATACGAGAAACGATTGAGAGGACTGACTACGCAACTTCGGGACTATGATTTCTCAAGTATCAGAGCCGCGTTCATTGGAAGTGCACCATCACGACAGAAGCCCGCTGCAGTTAGCCCTTCGGTAACCTCCTTTGGGTGGCTAGGATTGAGGGAGGTGCTTTCTAGTGTTCCTGTTACAGGATCCAGAGACTCTGTGCGCCCTCATATCGTGACGCAAATCTCCTCTATAGCGACACTGGGTGCGGCGCCCACATGGCTCTCGAACTTCCAGTCAGTGCTTGCATCCCATTCGGCAACAGCGGTAGCCAACTCCGGTGAACAGTCACCCTCCTCGACGCAAGCCTCATCTTTCTTCGCCAAACGTGAGTCCAACGTAGGAAAGTCGCGAACTCCTAAGTACAGTGTCATCTTCCCAACTCCAGAGGAAATCCGGGGTTCTCTTGACGGCTACGCATCTGGTGGGTCAATTCATTGGAAACTTCAATCAGCGCAGCAGCAGAAACAACTGGAGTATATGCATCCGATGCTATGCCACTGGAGTCACGCGTCTTCTTCGTCCTCGAACGGTCCAGCAAGACAGGAAGCGCATCGTGGCTCTGCGGCGCCACATATCAAAACATACATACGTTTCAGTGACGAAGAGCACAAGACTATCGACTGGGCAATGGTGACGAGCGCAAACCTGAGCAAGCAAGCGTGGGGCGATGTGGTGAACAAGAAGGATGAGATCTGGATACAGTCGTGGGAGGTAGGGGTTGTTGTCTGGCCTGCTTTGTGTGCTCAGACACAGGAGGAAGTCATCATGGTTCCTGTTTTTGGGGAGGATATGCCTGGTCCTGAGAGTCTCAATGCTCTTGATGATAGTAGCAGCGGAACGGCAGCTGAAGAGAAGAAGACGACAGTCGTGGGTTGCCGCATGGCATACGACTTACCACTTCGTTCTTATACGGCTGATGAGAGGCCTTGGTGTGCTACTATGCAATACATGGAGCCAGACAGAGAGGGGCACGCCTGGGCCGGCTATGGACGTTGAGCTTCGGTACTCAGATTCCGTACCGAGCGCATGCAGGCCCTTGCATTTCCGAAGCATGTACTACACATATGTCGATGAGGCACTTCTTATCGTTGATCCTTATAACAATATATAGGCGATGGTATAACCATAGCAATACTTAAATCGCACATGAGTCTTGCCTTGATGATCCACCCGCACTTAGTTGTCGTGCTTGGCCAACAGCTGCTCGCCCAACTCGACGTACTTGTCCTCGGCCTCCTTTTGGGTGGTACCGGCGTCAACAACCTCCTTCCATTTGTTGTACTTGGCCTTGCCCTAATCATATTATCAGTTATTGTCCTCGTACGTTTGTTGGGATTGGACCGGTATGTATGGCTGGCAGGCGGTACGTCGTGACGGAGGATACGAAGGTATAGGAAAGGTATGCAGAAACGTACAGCAAGATCGAACATGCCAGGCTTCTTGGCCTCGCTGAAGTCCTTGCCCTCTGCTACCTTGGCGTACGCGTACAACTAGAATTCACAACCGACTGTCAGCATCTGGACTTCGTGTGGTATATAGCGGATATACGAGAAGGGGAGAGAGTGCGAGGGAGGGTAAACAAGAAAACGCGTACATGTAGCTGCTCATCGTTGCTAGGTCCCTGCTTTCCAGCCGCCTTGAGCTTCTCGCCCATGGCGCTGACCTTTTTGTAGGTCTCGGTGTACTTGGCTCCAGGCATATTGGTCTGGAGTCCTGCTGTTAGCTTCTTGTCTATTACTCCTGTATGCAGACCGTGGGATAATCTTACGGTGGTAGACGTGTTTAGGGAGGTAGGTGGTGGTGATTGTTTGTCGGTGAACTAGTTGGAGGAGAGCTTGGGGGCTTGCTGCCGAGTGGTAGTAGCGCGGGGTCGAGATCAGGTTCGCACGATCATGGTGGGGCAGGGCAGCATCCGCGGCATGACGTTTTTTAGCGGGACACAGCACATGGTACGGTTGCTCACTAGGCCATGCGCACAGTATGTGATACAGTTGAGATTGAACGTGTATTCGAGAAAAGATAATGTAATGCACTGTTATGCCTGCCAACGCCGCTGCAGCACTCCGCTTTATGCAACTTTCTACGTTTATCGTGTATCGTGTATCGTCTTCTTGGGTATCTACTCTCCCATCTCCAATAGCTCGTGCACTTAGTATGTGACCAGCCAGGCTCTGTGTCGACTGGCCTATGTGCATGTGAAAGCAAAATTGAATAACAAGTACGTGCCGGGTCTCTAGTGGTCCCCGTTTACGCCGTTGGTGTCTGGCGAAGATGCGAGGTTCTTGCGGTAAAGCTCACCGTCGCACGCCCTAAGACGCTCTGCAGCCTGCTCTGGGGTGATGTCGCGCTGAGGCTCGGCCATCATCTCGTAGCCAACCTGGAACTTGCGAACGGTGGCGCTTCGCAGTAGTGGGGGGTAGAAGTGAATGTGGAAATGACTGGACTCAATCTCATCGGCTGTGCCAGTAAGGGGAGCCTGATGAAGACCCATGCCTTCAACCTCGTTAGCCATGTCTCTCTATTATGACTGTTTTGGACTTACTGTAGGGGAACTGGGTCTCGAACAGGTTGTCGTAGCGCCTCGTAATTTCCGCTATGCACTCAGCCAACTCCGCTCGCTCCTCCTCAGAGAAGTCTACCAGCGAGCGCTTGTGTTGCTTAGGAACAATCATTATCTCGAACGGCCAGACTGCCCAGTAAGGTACACCAGCCCAGAAACTCGCGTTTTCATACACAGTGCGGGTCTTTTGTGTTGACTCCAGCTCTGCATAATCGACGAGCATATGAGCGCCTCCATTCTCTTTGCGATATTTGCTCAACTGCACCAGCTCCAAGGCGGGCTCTTCCGGTAGAGATGTGGTCGTCCAGACCTGGCCGTGTGGGTGGGGATTTGAGCAGCCCATGGCCGAGCCTTTGTTCTCAAAGATCTGCATATACCGATACTGAGCATTTGGAACTGCGAGAGTGCCTTGTGATAGTGGTGGTATAGTAGTGGCAGACGCAAGCTTGGCCAGAGGCGACTTTGGGTCCAGATGTGCAACGTAAATGTTCGTCCAGGTCTCTATTATGGGGACGATCTCCGCCGGCGACATGTCGGCAAGAGTGAGGTTGTGAGACGGAGAAAAGCAAATGACATAGCACTTTCCAGTGACGGCCTCGGCACGGAGTAATCTAGAAGCGAGAGATCCGTCCTTGTTGTCAGGGTTGTACTCTTGCTGCTCTTCCATAACGGCACTGTAGTCGTTGACGAAGACAAAAGTGTTGTCGAACTTGGGGTTGTGCTCGCCATTTGCCCGCGTGTTTGAAGGGCATAGATAACACTGTGGTTGATTAATTTCGGAATGATATTATGCATGGTCCGGGCGAAGGGATACCTTTGGGTCATAGTCTGGGAGGGTTGTCTTGGACGGCGACTCTTGCATGCCTCTGTGGGGTTTCAGTATGTCGTCCCGTGAACAGAATCACTGATATGCTTACTGCCATGGTCGCTTGGTGCGGTGGGGCGAGACTAGTATCCAGCTTCCTCGCAGGAGGTTGAAGCGCCTGTGGGAGATGTCGTTCAAAACGGGGTCCGTCATGATGGCCGGAATGTGCGTGGAGTGTGTCTAGGGCGGACGATGGTGGTTAGGTGTATATATACCGCGTGCGAAATACGGCGAAACGGCCGCAGGGGCAGTATGCATGGCCGCGAGCTAGACGGTGGGAGTGACGCCCGGCCAGTGAAGGGCTGCGCGCTAAGCCGCTCAAGCTTTCCCCGTTGGCGGGATGCTAGCCGAGTCGAGTAGCGCACCCTCAGGCGTGAGGCCCCGAGAGCTTGCGCGTAGGCTTGAGGACAGCAGAGCCTCTCCAACAACCCACGATAGCTGCCGATTGGAGCATTAGCCCGCGACCCGTGAACGCAGGGTTTTCAGTTTTCCACCATGGCGGCAATGATGCCAAGTGCCGCAACTAGCAACCCCTATGACAGCGACGCCGTGGAGCGTGACCTGATTGACCCGGACGATGGTGCGTCGCATCCACACCTGCCTGCGCGACGAGACGGGCGACGAGGCTAACCATCACCAGCTACCCTCGATGACCTCGACGATCCTCTCCAGGGCACGTCGGACCGCGCGCCGCTGACGGGCAACATCCAGCGCGACCCTGCGCAGACGCAGTCGTACCTGACGTCGAGCATCCCCGGCGAAGACCGCCGTGCGCCCACAAACACCATCGACGAGACAGTATGGGACACGCTGTCCCGCGACATCTTCGCCATCTGGGAGAAGATGAAGCAGGTGCTGTACCCCAAGTACCTGCTGGGCGGCATCATGCAGCGCGGGGGAGGCATTGGCGCCGCAGAGCGCGGCGAGGCCGACGGCTTTGGCGGTGGGCTCAGGAACATTGCAGGGCGATGGCCGGACGCAGATGTTATTCTGCAGGGCGGCATGAGCGAGGGCCTGCGCGACTGGGACCTATGGGGCCCGCTCATCTTCTGTCTGCTGCTGAGCCTGTTCCTCTCGTGGGGAGCAAAGGGCGACCAGAAGGACCTGGTCTTCTCCGGCGTATTCGCCATGGTCTGGATAGGCGAGGCAGTCGTGACGCTGCAGATCAAGCTGCTGGGAGGCAACATGTACGTCCACTCTGCACACCTACCTTACGCCTTTGACATGCTAATCGTGTCCAGTGCCTTCTTCCAGTCCATCTCTATTATCGGCTACACGCTCTTCCCGCTCGTCATTGCCTCCATCCTCAGCGCCGTTGGCATACCCATGATAGTGCGCATCCCCGTCTACATCGTTCTCATCGCCTGGTCGCTAGCAGCGGGAGTGAGCATCATGGGCGGCTCTGGAGTCGTAAGGAACCGCGTCGGCATCGCAGTATACCCTTTGTTTGTATTTTATGTTGCTCTGGGCTGCCTGTGCTTCATCAGCTAGTGCAGCATTGTTGTGCATGCAAAAGTGTTTGGCTGGGTATCTGGCGTTACGGACAAGCTGTAGAAATAGCTATTCATGGGCGTCACAAATCCATTCCAATACAATCAGTAGCACTTAGTAGACGTCTACAGTAAACTTGATGTACATGTCCCAAGTAGCGGTAGACGCTGTTGTTGCTGCTACCCGTGTTCATGATTAGCCGTCTGTCTTCCCCACTTCGTCATTGGTCTTTGCAGCGACAACACACTCGACCACGACCGCCGACTGAAGCGCCAACACTCGGCCCCCTAACCGCTCAACACACACGGCGCGCCTTGTCTGCATTCCTCTCGTTGCAGTCGCGTTCTGGACTCGACGGTGTAATTAGACACTGTTGCATTCGGCGCATTGTAGTGGAAATTTGGTACTAGAGCGCATTGACCGACTCCACTAACCACAAGGCCCATCTGCTCTGCTTCCGTCCGCTCGACAATCCAAGCCTGCAGCTCATATCTGCACCTGTTTTCCGACATCGTCTGCCCGCCGCACACCCAACGAGCCATCACGCTGCATTGTCCACCTACAAGGTCGCCACTAGCCTCGCGGAGCACCACCTCTGCGATTGTCCCTGCCGTCGACCGCAACTTGGTCTTCACCGCGGAGCATAGTTACTATTGTCCTTATTCAAGCTTGCACTGTCTCAATTCACAACCTCAAACCACACAGACATTCCAGCGACCGCCCAAGGACCGCCTTCTCACGCACCAACGTCTGCGACTCCTACTACTACTCTGCTACACCATCCACCAAGCGCACTCCCAACATACCCCACGCCTGGAACACAACCCGTCCTGCACCATGACAGACGCGCCAGAGAAGCCGCAGGTGACAACTGCAGCTGCTGCCGCCTCCGACGACACCACCAAAGCTGCGCCCACGTCCCCAGCACGGAGCGATAAGAGCAGCGATAGCGAAGGAAAGAATGTTAGAGAAAAGCTCAAGGACACACAGATCGATGCGCAGGCCACATCGGATCCCGTCCCGAGTTCCGATCGGCCCATGAACGACGCACCCAACGGCAGCGTTAAAGCTGGCGAACACAGCGCTTCTGGCTCAGACAGCGAGCGCGGACGGTTACGACGCAAGCGCAGCCGGGAAGACTTTGAAGAGGAAGCCGAAGCGGACAAGCACCCAGAAAAGAAGGTTGAGCGACATGCGCGCAAGAGGTCAAGGGACATCACAGCCGACCTGGAGGCTGGTGTGCCCGGAAAGCCTTCTCCAAGTACTATCTCAAGTATCCAAGAGAACGACGGGGACGAGCAGATGACATCGCCCAACAAGAACACATCCACGACCACTGCGGCCGATAAGACCCCAGGAGCCGGAACAAGCCCCAAAAACAAGCGCACACGCGATCAAGTCGAGAAGGATACAGATGCTAGCGCAGAAGCGGCGGAAGACGCCTCGGCAAATGGCAAACCTGCAGAAAAGTCGGCAGGCGAGGAGCGAGACACCAAGCGGTTACGAGACAAGGAAGCAGCCGATTCAACAACGGACACAACAGAGTCGAAGACCAAGGTAAGCTAACTAGCGCTGCGTGAATGTCAAAGACTAACGCTCGAGCCAGATACCGCCAGGCAGTGGGTTTGCCAACACTTCCGCCGCATCGCCTTTTGCCGCTATGGCAGCCAAACCTCAACCGCCGAAGACTTCCGATAAGGCCGAATCATTACCTCAAACGTCGGACGAAAAGTTCAAGTCATCTGGCTTCGGCGGCTTTGCAACCTCAGCTGCGTCTCCATTCGGGGGCCTTGCTGGTTCTAAACCAAGTTCTAGCTCGCCTTTCGGTGGGGCAAGCGCGGCCAAACTGTCCTCTTTCGCAGGAAGCGCAGCCTCCTCAACGCCATCAAGTGGTGGCTTCGGAGCACTGGGAAGCTCTGGTACATCCGGGTTTGGAGGCAGCTCTTTTGGTGGATCGCTGGGTGGGGGCTTTGGAGGCTTCGGCGGAGCCAAGCCCGTAGGCTCTTTCGCTGCTCCTGGTGGCAGTTTGGAGATTAAGGGTCTCAAGGAGAAAGAGAAGCCTTTTGGTGCTGCTGCAATCGGCGAGCCTTCTGATGATGAAGAGGGCGACGACGACGAAGACCCAGAAAAGAACGCAGACAAGGAAGAGCGACAATCAAGTCAGCCGCTCCTCTCGCAACAACGTAAGCCAATCACCGCCACCTCATGTCATCCTGTTAACCTTCCTGAAGCACACGAGACTGGTGAAGAAGGCGAAGAGACCATCTGGGCCGGCCGCGCAAAGCTTTACAACATGTCTGGCGAAGGATCAAATAGAGGGTGGAAAGAGCGTGGCGTGGGAACATTCAAGTTCAACATCACGGTCGATGAACCCAAGAAGGCTCGCTTTGTCCTCCGTGCTGAAGGTACCCACCGACTGCTGCTAAATGCTGCCGTCACAAAGAGCTTGGTATTTGGAGGCGATGCACAGGGTGACAAGCCGAAGGATACCCGGTTGCTCTTCAATTCGCCTAATCTGGAGGGTGAATTGGAGATGCACCTACTCAAGGTATGTACATTGTTTGGTCTGAAAGATAGAATGCAACTGACTGTCGACAGCTGAAAGCCGAAAACGCAAAGCAGCTCTGGGAGGAGGTCACTAGGGTAAAAGAAGAGCAGCTATAGGATGCCTTTTCTAAAACCCTGGGTAATTTCGGAGAGGAGAGCAGGTCCAGCCTTGACGTCTGGATATGAGTGTTAATATTGCCCTTGGGGCTGTATTGGTCTGGCAAGCATACTTTGACGACAAAGCCACGATGAGAGCATGAAGGGACAGCATCAGGAGGCACCTTGAGCGGCTTTCACTGTATTGTATACATTGGGAGGCTGCCGAAGTACAGGACTGCCCGAATAACATTTGTGGTTCGAAGTAGAATCGAATAAAGAAACCATCGTACATTATGACATGTCTCTTGCTCGTACAATGTACCTCGTGATACCTGCTTCGCAAGCCTTGTTTCTCTTTTGTTTTTCGCCATGTCCACTAACCGTTGCATCGGGTCAGTCATCTGCCGATATTGCTCCTCCTTGTTTTTTCTCCACATGCAGCATCGCGACATCGTCACAGCTGCCCCTGGACATCCAGCGCTATGCTTCACAAATCTCACGCGTCGCGCTTATTACCGCTAATGAGCAAGACCGCATGAGCTTATCAGCGCTCGTACTTGACAATTCTCCGACTGGTGCGGCTCTGTACAGGAGAGGGCCAAAAGACACGATAACCCTAGGTGTGTCTAAATTAGGATGCGGCGCAGAACCCTTGGCTGTAGAATGTCAGATTAGGGAGGGGGAGAACGCCATGTATGACGTTGTACGGTGGGATCTGTCTGCCTGCTGCTGCGCCGCCACTATACTTTGGGGCCAAGGCGTTTGGGTATATAGGAATGTGTCTCGCAGAACTCTGATCTTGGATGCTTAGGAGGTCTCTGGGTACGCTGAATCTCTTCATTTTCTGACCCCCTCAATCACCAGCCTCTCAACGTTCTTCGAAAACTTCCACTAGATCACATCGTCGGCTTGGGCTCGAGAAAAAGAGTCAGAACAGATGCTTGGTTTCCTCCTTCCTTCGTTATTCGCTTGTCAGTATTCGCATGCTGCGGTGGAGATGCCTATGTCTACATCGATCTCATCTTCGAGAACAACTTCATCTACATCTTCGCCCAGCAACATGGAGGACCAAACAACCCCTTCACACCAACGTCGATCGAGATGGCTCTACCGATCACTTCTTCTCACCATAGCAGAGTGGGCGCGAGAACCATCGTCACGCTATTCTCCTACTGCAGTACACACCCAAAATTACGGAAAGGAAGAGGCGCAAGCGGACTTTATGAAGGATAAGGTGCCAGCAACGGAAGATGAGATGGCTGGAAACCATAATACAGTGGGTACAACCCATAGATGAATGCCGCCTGTGTATATCGCTGACTTTATGAACCCAGGGGAACGAAGTGACTGACAGTAAGAGGGATTTGCAGGCGAGCTTTACGCATGCGCGAGCACTAGAAGAAGGACGCTGATATTCGGCGCCATGCCATCAGGATGTGTCGGTGTTATCCAATTTCCTACTTATGGCGCTTTGCCCTCGTTTAGAAACAGTTGTTCAGATCTCTCCTCTGAGCCCCTTCATTCCAGTCCTGCCTTAGCATCACCACTAGAGCATTAGTCTTGCCGCATTGGCTGATTCCCAAGCAGCCACAGCCTTCAATACATCTTCTCGATAACACATTTTTGAACGGTTTGACAAGTACTGAATGATTCACGTTACCGAGGGACCATAAAACTTGTGTCGCATTTGCTGCATACACACTATTAAATTCTATCAGGTGAAAATAACCCAAGATAATGTATACTTTCACCTTGAATTTGTCTAGAGGATATTCGAAATGCGAGACGAGTTTCGTGCCATAGAGACGTGAACGGATGATTGGCATGGCATGCAATCGTCGTTTGAGGCAATGAGCCGTCCATAATCGGTACCAGAGCAGCAGGATGCGTCTTCGGTAGGCAAGTAACAACGCCCTCGGCCCTCGATCATCGGCATCCTCCTTCAATGAATGCCGCATTTCGACAGACAGCTTCTTATGTTGTCCTGTACCTTGTGTGTCCGTCGATCTTGTCCCATGCCTGCGGTGGTACCAACACAGCTCCTACAGACGCTCCTGCCTTCAATCTTTCCTTAGGTAATATTTGTTTTCCTTGTCCATGATTTACAATCACAAAAACGAATGAGACGACGGAGAGGGTGGTTGAGAATCGACGCCGGCGCGACTCGGTTCGGGCAAGAGTGGTGTTGTCGTCAAGATCTATTGCTGCGATTGCATTGTTAGTGGCGCATTGATATTTGTTGACATGTGCAGTCGTCAGCTTGTTTGGTAGCAACCGGAACGGGTGACGCGACTGGTGCAGGTGCAGGTGCAGGACACGGTGCGGAGCCGGAGGACACAAGGCGGATGAAGTTGGTTATCGTTTGGGCGCAACAGGCAGGCTCCGCGTCGACGACATATAGATAGCAGGCGGCGACGGTGGACCCCAGCCGTTGATGACGTTTGGGGTGGCGAAGCAATGCAGCATGTTTCATCGCGTTCCAGGCGGGGCCCTTATCGTTGTTTATTCGCTTCAGCGCATGCGTGCGCCTGCCCCGACCAGCCGCTCGCGCTCGCGCCTTCCGTGCCAGCACCGCTCACACAGACACAGCACGCCATGCTGATGCGACTCAAGAGACGTGGAATGAAGCACAGAAGAACGTTGGGCCTGCATTTCCTCGCAGCCTTGGGGCCTGGCACGGCGCTCGGCCCTCCGAACTTGATCTGCGCGCGACAGTCTGACCAGCGCCATCTGCATCGGGCCTGGCGCGCCTGCAGGCTTCGTGCCGGCCGCGCTCTCATTCGCCCGCCGCGTTAGCCTGCCTCCAGGATTCCGCCGCTTTCTCTCGTCACATCCATTGCCCAAACCACCAGGCCGTGACATGTTTTTGCATTTTCATCATCCTCTTGATGCTGCCCCAGAGGCCATCTCACATGTCCCAGCCACGGGATATCCGTCTAGGCGGCGCCTCTGCTCGGGCGTCGACATGGCCCCTCGCGCCACGAATTTGATCTCGCACTTGCTGTAACCCCTCGTTCACTAATTACATCTAGCGTTCACTCCTGGCCATGTCCTTGGTGGTGCACGGGCCTCGCAAGCTAAGCCCTTCTCGCTCGCGAGAGTTGGGGCCATTCATTCTCAGGACATTCGCACGCTCGATTCTCCACTGCCGTTCTGACTCCCCAACCGCCTGATGCCGTCGTTGCCCTGCCGTCGCCATCTGGAGTACTAACCGCACAGTCGCACCGACTGTCGACGCCCTCGCCTCTCGTTGTGCGCGCGCCGCTTCCTTTGTGACAGCACGCCTCAGCCAACTCCTCCCTCCGAAGCCGCCTCGAGCCCTCCACCCTCACCACCCTGCCTCACCTGCCGGCGCATCGCTCCAACTCGAACACACGCAGTCTCAATACCCTCTCTTCATGATAGGCGTTCGATTCCACGCCCACAGTGACGTTCCTGAGCCCTCATCGCCCTCCTGCTCCCTATCCGCACACGCTGCGCTCCGACACGCAACCCTCTTCCCCTTAGCCACACCCTCTGTGTAGCTCGACCACTCGTCACAAAGCCCGGCACTCCGTTGACGGCGGTCACTTGATCCGTCTCGAGTCGCCGTCGGTCGCCCTGCTCTCTCTCGTCGCGCGTTGGGCGTCATGCGATCCCACGAACACAGAGCCTGAGCACCCACTACATGACACCACATACAAGCGAGCGTCATTGCCAGATTATGACAGACGTCTCGTCGGTTCAGGCGTATGCTGATCATCAGCCGGCTCCTCTCGCCCTCTACGCTGGCCCACCACCACCCACCTTCGCGACCGCCTCGCCTCCACTCGAACCCACCGTTGAGGACGAAGAGTCATCCACGATAAAATGCATCTGCGGATACTCAGATGACGACGGCAACACAGTCTTGTGCGAGAAGTGCGATACGTGGCAGCACATCGTGTGTTACTACGAGTCTGCCCAACACGTCCCCGACGTACACGAGTGCGCCGACTGCCTTCCCAGAGCTATCGACGCAAAAAGCGCTTCCGAGAAGCAACGCATCCGAAGGGAAGTACACAGCATCGGCGAGCGCAAGGGCAGACCGAAAGCCTCCGCCAAGAACCCCAAGAAGCGAACCAAGGACGCCCATGGCCCTGGACAACCCAATGGGTGGCCAGTGCAAACCAATGGGGACCTGCACTATACCCCCGACCGCAAAAGTGGTAGCCCACGAGATCAGCCACCGCCAAATAAGCGTCCAAAGACAAACCATCGTCCATCGGGTTCTGTAGGCGTCGTTAGTCAAGCGCCAGCTCTCGTGCCAACATCACGGAAACGAGGCGCTTCAGTTATGCTCAATGGCCACAGTCCTATGAAGTCACCCATTAACCCAGAGGCTTCTACCGAGGATTACTCAACCGAGTTCATACATCTCTATCGGCAACCAGAACCACCCTCCGCTGAGTCCAACTCTTACACCCGAATCGATGTCGCAAACGACATTGCTATGTGGCTACAAGACCCCGAAGCACTGGCCGAAGCAAGCGGAGGCAAGAAGCCACAGGACATCTTCTCACGCATTGACATGACCATCCAGGAACTCGAAACAACAACTGCGCCAGAGATTGTGAAACAGACAGATGTCGACTCGGGTGTACTAGCGCATGGTCTGCACCCACAATGGCACTTCATTACCGCCGAAACTCCGGTACCAGATGGTGGCTATGTTGGAGAGCTCAAAGGTCTCATCGGTCGAAAGGCAGATTACTACTCCGATGCATCCAACAGATGGGACTTGCTGCGACATCCTGAACCCTTCGTCTTCTTCCCACCCCATCTGCCAATATACATCGACACACGGCGAGAAGGCAATATCCTCCGATACGCCCGGAGAAGTTGCAACCCCAACATGTCTATGAAGATCTTGATTGACTCCAGCAACGACTACCACTTCTCTTTCCTAGCGACGCGCGAGATCAGCCCCGGCGAAGAACTCACAGTCGGCTGGGATATCGATTCTGAGGTCAAGAAACAGCTTCTCAGGGTCGTAACCAACGGTGCCAAAGAAGGGTTTAGGAGGATACAACCGTGGGTGTCTTGTGTCTTGGCAAACTTTGGAGGCTGCGCTTGCGATACATCCAGCGGCAACGAGTGCCTCTTGGAGCGCGCTCGTCGCAATACGATTACAGAGCCGGCTACACTGAAGACCAAGGGCAAGAAGGTCAAAAAGTCACAAATCTCTCCAATGAGTACAGGCCACGCAACCAACAGTCGTGCTGGTAGCGAAACAGTCAACCGCGAGGCTGTCGACGAAGACCAAATGGACGCTCGCTCTACATCTGGCTCACACAAATCTAGCAGTCGTGACATCACACCAGCAACCCACTTCTCATTGGAAGGCGACAAACTTTCCGAGCGCGAAAAGAGAAAAATCCAGCACCAAGAACTCCTGTTCCAGAAGCTTGATCATGATGAGCACAAAGGCAAAAGGAAACGGACTAGTGCTGGATCGAACCTGAACACGCCGAGCATCTCTTCCTCGGTAAGACACTTATCCACTTACTCGCTTCCTCCTGCTAATGCAGATATACAGAGACGACTCGGACACCCCGAACCTTCGCCGTCGGCACGGCACCGCGAACACAGTCACGGTGTAGCACGTAAAACGTCGGGCAGCTCTACAAAGACGAATGGCCGTCCTCCACCCCGTCCGAAGCCTGTCTATGTCGATGCGTCGACGCAAACGATCGAAGACAACAACGCAAAATCCCAGATCTGCATCAAGCCACGCCAAATGAAACCACCACTTTCATTCAAGCGTAAGCTTTTGCAGCAAGCGCAAGAAGACAAGCTGCAGCGC
Organism: Alternaria metachromatica; assembly: GCF_023757995.1. Lineage (NCBI taxonomy): Eukaryota > Fungi > Ascomycota > Dothideomycetes > Pleosporales > Pleosporaceae > Alternaria > Alternaria metachromatica. The sequence goes on from NW_026055494.1 coordinate 1,269,490, forward strand.
GAGCGAATGCGGTCCACGTCCGTTAAAGTGGAGGCCAAATCACCAGCTTTGAAGGACGTATCTTCGAACAAGCCGTCGCCACTGCCCCCATCTCCACCGCTCGAGGAGCCTACAGCGATGGACATATCTGCCGACCCCGTACCCGATACAAGACACAAAGAGCTTACACCAGCAAAGGAGCCTACACCGCAGCCTACGGTCGACGTGGAGATGACCGAACCCGAGGACACAAGTCCCAAGGCCTCCGACCCAAAACAAGAGGAAGTACCTGAGGTGACTGCACCAGAGCCTCCCAAGGAAGCTCCACAGCCATCAATACAACCACCCGATCCTCCATGGTCAGCTTCGACGCCCGCTGAACCATCGCCCAAGTCCACCACCGGTCTCACACCAAAGACTGCAGACCTACACGTCGAAATGCCCTCGAAACTTGATTTTGGCAACACTAGCAGCAACCGCGCCGTTACACCTGGTTCGACTTCGTCTGTTCTCAACGAGAGCGCAGTCGCGCAATCACCAGGCATCTCAATGATTGCATCGCCTTTCTCGCCTGCCGTTAATAACGCCGTCAAGCCTGCACCGGCACGCAAGAAGCTCAGTCTAAGCGACTACACCAACCGCAACCGAAAAACCAAGCTGGCGCAAACGCAGTCGACTGGCTCGAACGCTACCCCTCCACTGGCCCAATCGCAATCAACCAGCTCACCCACGTTATCGACGGCTAGCCTGCCCAATACCAACTCACCGCCACCCAAGGCTGTCGAACCGATCCTCCCACCAGTTGCCGAGGAGGCGAAGCCGTCTGAGGTATCTGTCGCGCCTACTATGACGACTACCTCCACTTCGACATGAGCGCTATGATTCACGATACCTTTGCTCCTTTTCAGAACCAACTTGCGGGCCGCAGGGCGACCCGTGGTTCTTCGATTCTACCTTTTGGAGTGTAACAACATGTAATGATTACAAGTCAAACGATCCTTTGTTTTCTCACTTTTCCCTATCTATCTTTCTTCTTTCTTATCTTTTACTTCCAACGACTTGAAGTGTTCGGTCGGGTTTACTATACATTGATTTGATGGGGATTTTCAAAAAAGCGGGATACTTCCAATGGGCTTTCTACTACATGCAAACACACATTACCTATCTACGTACGGAAGGATCTGGCGTGGCATTGGTTGGCTCTCGCGCTGGGCATCTAAGAAACGAGGAAAATGAGAGTTGAGAAGACGGGCAGCCCCGTCCTCCTCTACCGTGCGGGTTGGAGATTAGTAGCGAAGCCATGTCCTCTACTGCTGAGCGTCTGTGTTTAGCTGAGATGAAATGAAAACAAGAACTCAAATCAATATACTCTGAGGTTCACCCTCGTATCAAGCGCCACTGTGTGAAAGAATAGGCTGTGTTCATAATCTAACCAATACCACGCAAAGAAAAAGAAGAAGAAGAAGAAGAAGCAGAAGTACACCAGCAGCATAAGAACACAACCACTCATGCCCTCTAAGTCCCTCCACTGCCAACAGCCTTCTCCCCAACCTCCTCCCACTTCGCCGCCACCATTCTCACCGGCGTGACATTCCCCGCCAAAGCCCTTCCGTCCATCTCTATAGGGCTTGTCCCCATGCCATTAATATGCTTGGGATCGGGCCTGTACACCGTTTCGTAGTAACTTGGTATCGTCTCGTCAAGGACGCGGAGCGGCGGTGGTGGTGATGCGTAGCGATGAACGGAAGGAGCCGGAGATATAACGTCAGTGTCACCGGCAACGTTCGAGTCAAGGCTGTAGTCGTGATTGTCGTGGTGACGGTCGTTTGGAGGACTGCGCATGCAATCTCCCAATGGTGAGAGTTCGTATGGTCTGCCTACGGAGCGGTGGGCGAGTGCATCGTGGATGTCGAGTGGGGATTGCTGTGGGATGGGAGGTAACGTATGCATACGGTGGTCGATGAGTGCGTTAATGTCGTATTTGTACTGATGGGGATGGTACTGCTGTGGCGGTGGCGGTGGCGGCGAATGCGAAGGAGGGGGCTGTGGCATGTAGTAAGATGGTGCTGCCGATTTGTAGGGTTGGTTGTAGTTGTACTGTGGATAGGCGGGATCTGCCATGGGCGACGATAGCATAGATCTCTGCGGGTATTGATGATAAAAGTCACCTCCGTTGCCGGCCATGGCAGTAGAACGGTTGGGACCTCTTTCCACCATGGCTGGTGGACCCCTGTTATTTGGATCTAGACGGGGAGCTCCAGCTACTTCTGCTTTTTGGTCGACTTCGTCTTTCAGGCTCTTTGTGCGGCACCAAAAGAAGTACAGGAGGGCCACGATGACGAATACAGAGACGCCTGCGATGGAGATGCCTGCGATAGCGCCCGCTGAAAGATCAATTTGGGTGTCGTTGTTCGTGAGGCCAGCACCGGGTGTCTTGTGAGTACTCTCTGGTGGGAAGGGCTCGCCAGGGTTAAGCATGTAACTGCTGTCAAGCGCCATTTTATGTCTGAATAAGGGTGTACTAAGTCAGTATATGTCTCACATGCAGTGCGTACCGATAAACTTACTGTTGATCGATGCTCGTCGTTGCATTCGGATTGATAACGCCCACCATGCCATAGCCTATGCAAGACCCTGGTGCTGAGCAGTAGAAAAAAATGGGATCAGTGTTTTTGATCTCGATGCTGTAGGTGGGTGGGAAATCAAGGACAGTGTCGACGGGCTCGAAACCGCTGAAGAAACCAGTTTTACCCTGCCCCGTCATTTCGTATGGGATACATGGGTAGCCGTATTCTGCGCGGACGACACTGTGATTTAGTGGATAGAAGGCAAACTCTATTATCTGTAGCAAGTTAGTATTTCCTCTGTTGATATGTATACGGAGGCCCGATCGAGATGATGAATGAAGCTTCTACTTACATCGCCTACACTGGCGTTTGTCGACTCGGGTCTGAACTTGTGATCCGCTAGACCGACTGAAATAGTGTGTGTCTGCGCAGCTGCAGAGGTCGTCGAGCTTGCTGTGCTCAACGAGGCTGTGGAACTGCCACTGCTGAGGCCATCGTTGCCTTGCGCTAGACATATCGAAGGAAGCAGACTGAACAGCAAAGACAAGATGGAGAGTACAGGCACTCGGGACAACATAATCAGTGCTGCGATCGTCAAGATAACAGTATGAAACCTGAGAAGAGTTGCGATCGTGCAGAGAGGACGACGGAAGCTTCAAGAGAAAAGAGGACCGTGGGACTGACGAAGACACCAGAGTGGAAATCAATATTCAAAGACGCAATACGCCAGCCTATCATGGCAGGGGCGCTGCAAACAAGGGATCGTAAACAGACCAAGCGGCCAAATTGACGAAAAGAACGGCACAGGATGAGACATGTACGCCATAATCATGGTGGTACGTTTCTGTGGTTGTGGCGTAGACATGAGATTGCTATTCGCTGAAAGGCGGCTCGAAGTCGGCCTCAAGGGATGCTACGACAAAGAGTTGTGTCTTTTGCAAGGGTTCGGTGACCTCATGTGATGATCGCAAGGGCGACAAAGGTCAACAAAGCTCATCTGTCTTGTATCTCCACTAGCTATGCATCTGGGAATGTGGCCACCGTACAATCTGCTTGTGAAACGGACCAGGCATCTGCTTTTGCATGTGCCCACTCGGACGCGTAATTTGAAGTTTGGCAATGGCTAAGGATGCGACTGCCCCGCCGCGTCGCAAGACCAAGGACTACGTGCATGTAAGCAGAACAACATCACTCATAGTCAATGGCACAACTCGAGGCGTTCATTCCCGCATCAGTAAAGGATGACGGAACGCGTTCCTTACTCGCACGACATGTAGGAGAAAAAGACCCAGAACGGAAAAGCACCTGAAGGTATTGAGTTTTTTAACTGCTATTCACAGCTGAGATATAAGGAGAGGAGAGGTCCAAAAAATCGTACCATATGGTGATAACATAGCCCAATATGGCTTGGTATATTCCGCGCTGTTCGCTCGCATTAAATCATAAGCTGTCTACAGCGTCCATCATCAAAGTCGTATGCTGTGGCAGCCTGGGGTCATCGAGAAGGTTGCGCTCGTCAGTGTCGCTAACGACACCGCGTCGCACGCGACCTACTCTGTGTTATGTTGGCCAGATGCAAAAGTGCAAAGCTGAGCTCTCAGCGGAGACCCGGGTCGCCAAAACCAAATGGATCGTTGCTGGAGGAGCTATTGGACCCCGAAACATAGCCCGACGGTGCCGCAGATGCTTGTTTGCCAAACCCAGGGTCTGGCAAAGGATTCCAGACCGGAAAACCCTCAGGTGGCTGACTCTCTCCTAGTGGTTTACCACGAGCATAGTCCACGAGACTGCCGTTGATGCCAGTAAGTGCCCAAGCAAAGACGGCGACATCGCGAATGCTCTGCATGAAGTTGTTCTGGAATTCCATAGACGGCCCTGCCTGCACCATAGCCGGGTGCCGAGCGCCAAGAGGGTATTGGGGCATTTGCTGTGGAGCAGGATGGAACACGGGTTGTGTTGCCCATGGCGCGGCGTAGATACCATTGTATTGCTGTGCTGGCTGGGCCACGGGCATGGTGCCTGGCAACATTGGGCGGGCACGACGTAGACACACAACCAAGCCATCTGAGGTGCAGGATATGACAGCCTCGAGTTCGATGGGATCGTCGCGGATTTCGGAGCGAGGCGAACTCACGGACGATAACGACGAGCGGGCAGCGGATCCACCGAACATGGCTTGATGGGTATTGTTGGGGTCATTGTTCCCGCCAGAGTTGGTGCGCGACGCAGACCGCTCCTCACTGTTATCCGTGGTGCGGTTTGAGTCTGACGGATGTCTTGTGCCGTTGGACGTGGAATGGCCGTCAAGGTCCACTCCGCCTTCAGATTCATCGTCGGAGCCCGTAACATCCGTCATGATGTCATCTTCGCTCTCAGACGAGGAAGCTTCAGGCGCATCGTCCTGGCGCGGGTCCCGGAAGAAAAAGCGCATGTATGCAATGGAATCGTTGCCTTTGGCCGACTCGAGACAGCGGACTGCATCTTCAAGACAATTGGGAGCAATGCAGTAATAGAAGCTGCGTCCCTTCATAGCCTCTCCGGAGATGCCAATGATTTGCTCGATCCCACTGGTTGCGTACATGACGGTCAGGGTACGCGTGAACCTGTTGAGGAACAAGGCAGCTCGCGGCTCATGGGTCTGATCATCGGGGCCGAGGTCAAACTTGCTGGACAGGTGAGACAACATGTGGTAGCGCGGGTCCTTTGGTGACGAGGCGAATAGCTTGCGCACTATAGGAGCCTCGACTGCGCGTTCTGATTGGCTGGAATCAGCATGACGCAGGGCCCAAACGGGTTGAAAGACTTACTTTGGCTCTGCATGCCATGTCTGTAGATGCTGGTGCAGCAAACGAGGACATCGTAGACGACGGAGAAGCAGCATTCACAACCGACCCATTCGCCCTGGCGGTTCTTCAGGCGGCAATAGGACAAGACAGCAGCCTTGTCCAGTCTCACGCCGCGGCTGTGGTGAGCTCTTGCCAGCGGGAGTTCCTCTGGATGGAAAAATTGCCACACGGACCGATTGACTACCTCGTCAGGTGTATGACCGAGGATGTCGACAATGGAGTCGGAAGAGTACAATATGTGGGCGTCATCGGAGAGGTCTGTCTTGGGTGAGAATTGGCAGGCAAAAGGCAGGGTCGACGTGACAAACCGTGAATGGTGATGAAGGTGGTATCCATGGTAGCAAGAACGGGGGTAGTGGTCGTTCCTGCTCTACCGCACGCGCCCTGGTCTGTCGAATCTAATAACTCGGTCTGGGACGGGCGGTGGAAATAAGAGCAAGTCGGGCAGTAGAGGCGAGGGACTGTCGGCGGGTCAAATAGGCAGGGTCCAGGTGGCACAGAGGCGCACAGGTGCGGGTAAGGTGTCTAGAGGCCGTTCAGGCGGTGCGACCAGAGCACGGGGTGGGGATGGGATGGGATGGGATGCAGATGGCAGGTCGAAACGTATACGAGTCAGGAGCTATGATGTAACGGGCGATCACGAAGCAGCAGGCGCCCCTCACCCGCGACAGGGCAGGCGCGGGCAGCAGCGAGGAAATATATGAGAAAGCTCGCGGACTTGGGCTGCCGGAAGGGGCTAGCAGCGAGCAGTTGGGTCGGGTGCATAAATAAATCAGCGGAGAAGGAGCGGAAGCGTGACGACGGCCAGAATGGCGGGACCGGAGGAGCGCCAACGGGCTCAGCAGCGTCTGTGTCGGCAGGCGGGCCAAAGAGAGGGCTGGGAGTAAGTAAGAGGACGGTTGCGACAGGTGGATGTAGTGGAGGATGCGACAGGCGGCGTGGCATGCAAGAGAGGTGCAGAAAGTGAGCTGACGAACTGCTCACCCTTGCCGCGCCCAAGGATCGACGCGAGACGTGTGCGCAACGGCGGTTAGCAGCTCGTCGGCAGCGGCGCGGGGCACCGGCAGTCGCCCTGCACCTCTGGTCGAAGGAGTGCGCATCAGGCCACTCGGGTCAGGACTGCCTCGAGTCGTGCCTCCAACTGTCCGCGCGTTGCACACGCCGGGTGTGCTGAGAGCCCTGGAGAGCCCAACTGTCAATCCATGCGACTGGCCTTGGCGCACCCGACGTCGATGATGCATATCCATATCCATTCCATGGCCGCCCAGGTGCCTGCATGCAAACTTTAGCCTAGCGCCACCAGCACAACCACGGCCAGCCTGCGAACTGCGAGCGGATGCCCCTCCGCCAGCGCTCTGGCAAACCTACCGTGCCTACCCAGGCGATTGCCGCTGCCCACAGCATCGCCCGGCCTGCGCGTCTCCTGCCTTGGTCGTCCCTGCCTTGGTCGTCCCTGCCTTGGTCGCCCGGCACTGGGTCTAGCGGCGCGTGGTACGGACCTGTTACTTGTCATCCCAAGCCCTCAACCGAACAACATCATCGACGATCCTCCCCAAACTACGCCACAAGCCACATGCAAGACCCTCAAGGCCTCTTTCCACTGCTTCACCGTCTCTGCCTGCGGGCCCCCGCCTGATTGGCGGCACCACCTCCGTCCGCCTGCTGCTCGCCGCATGTCTCTCATTCACCTGTTTGCTGCAAGTGATAGCTTAATTTCCATGACACTAAAAGCCCTGTCCCTCGCCCTCGCTTCTTTCTAACCCCCGATTGGCACACACAACCTTGCACTTACCTTGCACTTGGGCTACCTCACGAGACCCGCGCCCTGCATATCAGCCATTACGGCTGTGCTTTCCGAGCTTTCCCATGGTATGCACGCCAAGATGGACTGCAACTTTGAACTGCCTTCGCTGAGGGCCACTTTGAGACTAGGCGTAACCCATGCCTCTCGTCCTGCGCGTAGCCACCACTAACTCCTCGACAGGCCCCAACCAAGTCTAGGCTGAGCTCTAGTGAGTCAGGAAGCATGCGCGTCAGCCGTCACTCCATGCAATACTCATCACGTTGCAGCTCAGTTCTACGATGTAGACTTCTATCCCTATACCGCTCCCGGCCAGGTCCCTGTTTTCGCCGTGTGCGGAGGTCCATTTGTATGTATCACGCTGTGTGCAGTCTGCCGTCTACTGATTGGCCAAGACCGTCATATGTCGGTGTAAACTTGACAGCAACGGGTCCGTCGAGATCCTGCGGTGGTTTGAAGATGACGAGGCCACTACTGAACACGGCACGTCCGACGATAAAGTAGACACGGACCCTCTGTGCGCGACCTGTCTAACCATCACCAGGTCAACTACAACAGCATCGTATGGTCTCAGGCTGAAAATGGCGACCCGCTCGTCTGCGTCACGGGAGACTCTCGCATCAAGGTCTTGAATGTCCGGACCGGGGAGCTCACAGCAGTACGGGCCATATCACTGATTGTATTGCATCCACTGACCTTGCACCCAGACGCTGATAGGCCATGGCGATGTATGGTTATCATCTGTCGTATGCGGCGAGCTGCCTTCCTAACATCCTACAGTCAGTGAACGATCTCGCCATATCGCCGATAGACCCGACCATTCTCGCCTCCGTGAGCATTGACCATAGTCTCCGAATATGGAGCCTCCACCCCGATCACGAAAAGCAGCCCCTCGGAGCCATTTGTTACGGGCAAGGCCATAAGGACCAGGTGCTTACCATTGTGTGTGACCTGCAAATATACCCAATTAATATACTGATATTGCCAGGCATACCACCCGAAAGGCCAGTACATCCTAACAGCGGGTATGGATACCAGGATCAATTTGGTAGGATGCACCACCCCGGCCTACTGCTTGACAAAGCTCTGACAAGTCTAGTGGGCAGTACCCGAAGACCTCAAGGAACACGCTGGCACCGACAAGCCGGCCATAGTGCACTATCCGCACTTTTCCACTACCGAGATACACACTGACTTCATCGACTGGTAATGATCCCCTTCTGAAACCGACCTACAATTGCTTACTTCATGCAGTGTCCAATGGTATGGTGACTTGATCCTCAGTCATGCCTGTCGCGAGAACAAGATCATACTTTGGGGTATCGATCGATTCAATTCCAATCGGTCTACGCCTCCTCCGCCAGTCCCCACATCAAGCGCGGTCCACAGTAGAACCCCTGTGACAATTCCAGCGAACTCGACCTCAAATACACGGTCGGCATGGGGCGGGCGCTTCCAGAGACTTCTGCAATTCGACTTGCCGCACACGAACCAGTTCTACATTCGCTTCTCCATCTTTCACGAGCTTGGTCGCCATCCGGTTTTGGTTGCGGGCAACGAGAGAAGCAAGACCTTCTTTTGGGACTTACAACGCCTAGAGAAATCGGGTACCGGAGAAGATGACTCCCTGACTTCGAAAGGCTTACCGCTCAGTCTACCTAGACACGTGCGCGAAGGAAGCTCGGCATCTACTGCCTCATCTGCTATCAGTACAGGCTCGGGTAATACCAAGACCAAACAGAAGCGGCTGAATGAGCATTCTCACGATCGAGGCATATCCGACCCCTTTCGCTCGATCAAAGCACACAAGATCGTCGAGACTCCAAAGTACAAAGCCTTCGCGTTCCGTCACTTCTCCTGGAGTCGTGATGGTCAATGGTGCGTCGGCGCCGGTGACTGTGGGACTATCAATATATTCAGCCGTTGGGATTCCCTTCCTCCAATCGATACAGACAGGGAATTACCTACACAGGAGGGTGACGGCCCACAGATCAGTCAGTCCAACCGCACACCAACATCAGCCGCGCGCACGAACGATGTCGGACTCAGCACGAGCATTAACTGACATAGTACGAGTAGACAAAGACATGATCACGGACTCGCTGGACGGCCTATGTGAGGCACATGCACTCCGGCAGCAGATGGCCGCGGATCAAGGGGAACCTTTCGACGAAGACCTGCGACCTCTTCTGGATGAATATGTGTCCAGCTTGCCAAGTCACGAGAGAGATTTCGCACGTTCAATGTACGAGCGGTGATTCAGACTGGGAAGTAAACAGCTGAACACGTGTGGATAGCTGGGTGCGCGGCCCCATAACACAACCACAAATATTCGAACGCGACCGTTAACCTTACTCGTCGGCACGGTCTCAGCTATTGTGACTCACGATAATGGCATAATACACAGTGAATACAATCAATCTATTGTCATTGAGTTACAATAGCTAATCCAAATTACCGAATGTGCGTTTCGGAGGTGACAGTAGGAAAGATGCGGAGACGAGATGCTGGTGGGAGTAAGATCATAATAGGGTCGCAGGCAGCCAACCACGTACTAGTGGTTCGTCACCCCAACAATACCAAACAAAAGTTGCCCGTCATGAAAGCTGTCCCATTTCTCAAATATTCTTTCATCTCTAACACCATTTCCCAAACATTGCGTCGTCTGCCAACTCCATCACAACGTACCGAAACCTTTCGTACAGTACCGACACCCCTCCCAGCGCTATCACAGAAAAGCAATACCATTACTCGCAGTTTTCGGCAAGTCACTACGCCCAGGCAGACTTAAACTAATCATGCACGCTTGCAACACGCAAAACTCACCCGATTCCGCATCTTCCACCATGTCGACTCCCACCACCGCGTCTCCAGACCACGTCGCGGCCACTCCCTCAACAGTCGCAGAGCCCGTACCGCGCGAGAACTCCGTTCTCTGTGGGCACACAGGCTGCACGCGTAGCTTTCCAAGGGATTCAAACATAGCTGCAGGCCACAACGGCGATTACCTCTGCGCTCTACACTGGCTCGATTTATTCGATGCATGCCATGAGTTCTACAATGACTGGTGGAACTATGGTAATGTCCAACGGGGAGCCTCGCCAAATTACACGCCTGAAGGATGATTGCGGGATTGAGGTGGAGAGGAAGAGAGCAGGAGACCAGCGACGCGGTTCTAGGGGCCCGCACAAAATCTCATCAGCAACAGTCACACCCTCTACGCTCATTGTTAGTCTACTGTTGCCACGAGTACTTGCCATGGTCATGGAGAACTCGAAAATCTAGACAAAAAGAAAACCTCCAATTCCCACACTGTCGCGAGTGCGCAGCGCCTCCTCGTCGAGCACATCGGTGAGTGCAGAAACCCCCCACGCAAGCCAGCCCCAAAAAGGGTCTGCAATGTGCGCAGCGCTTGCCGCAAACGCGACCAAAGATACGGCACAGCTGCAGCCCGCGCCAAAATCGATCCCGGTAGCTCTGCCGGAGAAAGAAACAAAAACACAGGAACGCGTTGGCCTTGCGCAGGGACAGCAAGGCTTGCCGGGCATGTATTGTTTGGTACTACTTGCTTTTTTTCGCAACACGTGGGCGCTACCGAAATGTTTTATTTGCACTACACCATACTGCGCTTGCTGCACGGCAACCATGCATCGTCTTTTTGTTTTCGAAGGACGTACAGTACTCGTATCGAGGGAAGCTGCAGGACAGCCATAGATGACCAGGCGAGCGAACAAAGCGACAAGTAGCCCGAAAACACGGAGTACAGTCTGTTTGCTCGCCCATACCACGAGCAGGGGCTTTGTCTGCGTCGAGACTTCAAGCGACGAACAAAGGAGGCAAGACAGTAGGAGAGAGAGGGAGATGGTGTCTTTGAAACACGTTTGTCTCTTAGGAACTCTACGATAAGGACGTTGCCATATACAAAAACGAAAAAAAATACATTGTACTGAGTCGGAAGATGATCAGTCCGAAGTAGCAGACATGTCTTCTCCATCATCTGTATCGTCATCATCAGCAGCAGCAGCAGAACTGAATATCGCGTGTTCATGCGAGGAATGTACAAGTTTCCTTCGTCCAATCTTCCCTTCGGACTCACACTACCCGCGAGACTTCTCACAATTCATCTTTCCACCCGCTTCTACCTCCCAGGAGCCGCCGTCGATATGGATCGACAAGCTATCGTTAGCAGCATACGACATGCTGATGACCGCCCCAACACCAGCATCGCAAAACTCCGATAATACCAGTCACCGCAAGCGACGCAGCCTCGCTATTTCCACACAAGATCCCGACACCGACATACGCAGTGCTTTTCCAAAGACACCGGGGACCTTGCGCTGCTCGAATGTCCATTGCAGCACCCGTCTTCCAATTAGCTCAATGTTGGCTGCTACAGCACGGTTTCCTGCAGATCCTTTGTGTGCAGAGCACGAGGAGCAAGCTGTTCGAGAAGGACGGGATGCGGCTCCCCTCGAAAGCGTTCTCATGTTGGACCAAGCCTGCAGAAGCAACTACGGGAACAGAACTAGTCGGTCGGGCTTGGGTAGCAGGAGTAATAGTTCAGCTTCCTGGAGCAGTTTGGCTTCTTGGGAAGGTGACGATGTGGAGTTTGAATGGGGTGCAAAGGCATTTGATTCGAAGCTTTGCTGGTGAATTGCAGTTATCATCGCTGTCGCTATTGAGCAATGGGAACTTTTTGGCATCGATTGCGTCGCTGGTATTGCGGAAGTCGTAAGTGACTCGTCGTATATGAGTTGTTGGTGAGCTATCGCAGCACTGTAGGATGGCCATGGTACTAGAGTTTGAAATTGCGCACGCAGAATCTGCTTTGCCATGGAGGAAGGGTTATCGAGCTTTGCCTCGTTTTGAGGAGATTGTAAATGGCATTATTAGCAGTGAAATCAAATAGCAAAGAAGATCTATTTTCTCAAAAGACGTATGCACACCATATGGCGTGAAAAGCGAACTAACAACTTGGATGAATGAATGAATCCGCACTTTCCCATCGAATGCTGGTATATAGCATGAGCTGAAGCTGCCCCGAGTAGGAAGCGTTTCATCGACATAAGCCACGTTGATGTCTTGAGCACCTCAACTTCGCATTCATGTATCAAACGAGATAGTCGAACTCGTCGTATACATCGTATTGGGTCTCACTACCCATCTCATGCATCCACTGCATGTGTTCAGCGACCATTTCGTCGAACAAATAATCCGGGAGTGAGTCTTCAAGCCATGCTTGCTGCATTGACGCATCGCAAAGGTACAGGTGCCGATATAGCTCCAGTTCATAGGCCTCGTCTTCATCCTCATCGGGCGCCATGATCCAGCCATCGCCTACTCCGGTCGCAGCCAGCTCATCCCTCTCGTCAGTTAGCGCTGTGATCCAGACATCTTCCCTCTCGAAATAGGATCTAGAGTTCTTGCCGTGGCCATAGCGGCGACCTGTCTGGGCATGGCGATAAGGCTGCCTGGCGTATTGTGGGGGAGCTGAGAGAGAGCCACCCAAACGGGTGTGGAAGGAGCGGTGTGCGGCTGTGCTGCTGCGAGTCGCAGGAACGCCTAGCCCATCGATTGCGATTCGTTCCCCTGGAAAATCTGGAACAAACGAAAATGTGGAAATGTGACCCGAAGAGGTCCCGAGATGCTGGTTTGCTGACTCAGTCTCGCTTATCCATAGATCGTATTCGTCGTCGTTGTGGTCAAACTCAATATCAAAGAACTCAAATCGGCAGAGGGGGCATGTTCGCTTGGTTTGCATCCACTCCGCAATGCAAGCGTCACCGAAAACATGCCCACAAGGGAGCTGGAGTGGCACCTCGGCATATTCGCCTCTGGTGGACGTGTAGTAAGGGTCTAAACATATGCAACACCGCTGTGGCTCGTCTGGGCCCACTCTCACCGGTGCATACGCTTGACGTCTTTTTTGGTGTCTGTGGCTGGGCATGTCTGAGTAGGAAGCTGGGGTCCAATAAGGCTGGCTGATTCATGAGGTTTCCACTTGGCGTGAACGCGATCGTCTGGTACCAGCCTAAAGGTACCAGAGGAACAAAGGCGGGGGTGAAGTAAGACCCTAACGCCGGTCATTGTACATGGAGCTTCGCGTTCCATACCAGACAATCTCTAGAGGACGAGTACCATGGTACACTGTGCGGAGCACAACGTGCCGCACTTTCCGATCGAACGTCTCTTAGTCAACCGCGAACAGTGCTCTTTCTTTACTGGCATGTGTCATTGTAAGGCCATTGTTTGAGACCAGCCTCGCATCAGTGATCTCGGCAGTTACACGTGGACATTTGCTCGCTTCTGAGCCTCCACAAAAGACTAGCATCATGCAAGTGACGCTGTTTGGTCGTGCATGCATGACAGCCAGCATCGGCTTCACCGTCGACTTCATCCTCGCTGTTTTGCTGTTGTGGAGTAGCTCCGCATCTCAGCTCGCCTCTAGAAAAAGCCATCGCGACAGGCTTTAGGGTCTAGTCGGACATTTTGCGTCGTGGGCGCGGCGTCTAGATCCGCGGAGTAATGTGTGCCAAGTCTGTACAACACGCGGCGCTGGGCGAGGACTTGTGTCGGGTTTAACTCAGGATACCGAAGAAACGTCTTCAGGGTAATGGCATTGTTAGAAATCATGTGGGGTGGCTAATGTCTCCGACTGCAAGGTTGGCAGCTAAGCTCTGATGTTTCCATGGTTCTGAAAATCCGCGAGCCAGTTAGTTGGTGCAAGCGGAGCCGGCAGCAATTTGAAAACGCGGTATCGGTAACAAGTCCTGTCGATGACCCCGAACTGGCAGGTCAAATGACTAGGAAGATAGCGTTTGCCATGGAGAAGGGCTGCGAAATCTGTGCACTAACGGGGGTGAGCACCGCAGACCAATATTGACAGCTCCACGCCAGCCTCGTGGCGTGGCAGGCGTGGGCTCACCGGCCGTTTTTGGGTTCGACGCCTTGCCAGAAACGCCGCAATTGGCATCCGCATACTGGGGCATTATCAGTGTGCCGAATATAGCGCATCTTAGCGTAGGTGGTGAAGGTTTGGTAGACATTATACTTCCCTCGCCGTTGGCAGGCGTCAATATCGCCAACCGACTCTCTGGAACGATTTCGATGATCGACTCAGATGAAGACAGAGCTGTCGTCATGTAAGGGTGTTGTTGAGGATTTCTCGAAACTGCAGAAGCCAGCGTGCTAGCGTTATCGAGAGTGGGGCCCGCTTGGCCGCTCCGGTCGCGCTAGCCAATCTTGCTGTTGGTGGTGCGGGAACGGTGCCTGAATGCCAACACGTTTGTGGAAATTGGCTTGATCTATCTCCCGTCTCATCCAGACTTCGCTAAAGGAGATCAGCACGGCGACGCAACTGACAAGGGGCCCGCTCGTGCGTCAAGCTTTAGCCTCAGGCGCTCTCCCGTCACTATTTCGGGTTGTTTATGGACACCCGGCACTCTTCCTGGGCTCTTCGGTGGACGCGATCTATGCGGCGCTTCACCACACTTGTGGCTTGCGATCGTATCACTTCTCAATAACATCCCTTGCTCCACCCATGCTTACTGTGATACGGTGCTTTTCGGACACGATGAGGCTACAAGCCACCAGACAGCGGCGTACGGCTGGAACTTGCATCGTGGTACCAAAACGTCCATTCTGTTCCATGAGAGTCGACACGCTCGCGATTCTGGGCCCGATGTGGTCAAGTTCTCGAGCCTCACCACAACGCGCCCAGCTGGAAACGTTCCGCCAAGCGCTATCGAGCGGCGTTAGCAACAACAGCGGCTTGCAACTAACAATACAGGTCTCGGCTAAAGCATGCCCCATGTATTCCATGATGATGTCCTGGCAATGTATAAGTAAGACGTCTCTGCTCGTCAATTGAAGATCCTCATCCACAGCAGCACTCAGCAAGCTTCACTGGCATCTCATCAGCACTATCCTTCTCCATCACCATCTCCTCCAACCAACCTTCAACATGCGTAACGTTCTTCTCGCTACTTCCGCCCTCAGTGGCCTAGCTGCTGCCCTACCCCAGATGATCAACATCGAGGCTGCTTTGGCCGTCCCCACTCCCACCGTTCTTGGACCCAAGGCCGAGGAGACTGCTGAGCTTCCAGTGTCTTACAACCAAGCTGCCGCTGCCGCGTCTGCTGCTGCAGTAGTTGCTACAAGTGGTGCAGAGCTCAAGAAGCGTGATGCCTGCCAGGCCCAGCCTGCTGGGTACGTTGTTGTGCTGAACACCTTTACTGCAGAGTGACTGACAATCGACACAGTGCCGGAGCCGAGTATGTTCCTGGACAGGGCTCCGTTGATGAATACCTGAACAAAGAGAACTCTCTCCGGAAAGCTGCCCAAACCGCAGGCACTCCCGAAGGTTACACCAAGGCCTTTACCAATCTTATCGGGTCCACCGAACAGATTGGCTACTTGACCTACAAGACTCTCGACACTTACAGCCCTGATGAGTGTGCCGCCTTCTGCAACAGCGAGAAGTACTGCCTTGGTTTCAACCTCTTCTTCGAGCGCGACCCCAGCGTCGACCCCGGTGAGGGATGCAGTGACCCAGCGCCCGTCACAAACATCAAGTGCTCAATCTACGGATACCCCGTGGCTGAGGCATCGGCCACCAACCAGGGCCAGTACCGTGGTGACTTCCATGTTGTTATCACTGGCAGCAACGGTAAGCTTTCTAACCCTGCTCATCGCCCTGAGTACTCCTTACTAACATATACTCAGGTTACTCCAAGGCCGGCAAAGGAGTCTGCAAGCCCGCCCCTACCGTCGAGGGCTTCAACGCTCCCGCCAACCTTCCCGCTGCCATCAACGCTCCCTTGATCAAGAAGCAAGGCAAGGACTACGACACCTACAACGGAATGCGTCTCTTCAACACCAACCCCTACGACCCCAGCCTGTGCGCTGCAGCTTGCGAGTCGCAGACCCAGTTCGACAAGGAGCACCTTGCTGACGCCAACGGCGAATACAAGCCTTGCAACTTCTTCACCTCTTACATCTTGACCAAGAACGGTGTTCCTCTTGGTACTTACTGCGCACTTTACACTCAGTACTGGGATGAAAGCTATGCCGTCAACACTGGCTACTACTACGGCGACGATGAATACTCCGTCATCTGCGCTGCTTCTTACACCGATAGCACACCTGACTCTGGAAAGAACGAGGCGTAAGCTCCTGCGGCTTCTTGTTAGGGGATAAAGCAAGTATGTGATGATCTGATGGAGGATAGAATGTCTTCAGCTTGTTCCTTGTTAGCTTAATGTTCTAATCTAATCGCTATGCCAACACATCTGCTTCCGTGCTTGCTTCGGCATCTGAACGAACTTTTTGTCACTGCTTTGACCAAGTCTATGTGATGATCTTTGATGCAAAACAGCTTTGGTGCGATTTGGTATATTGCTTGACAATAATGTCCCCGTCTACTTCCAGTCGCCCCGGAGCAACTCAGCAGACACGGAAAACCACAGGGAATACTTGATGTTCCTTGCTTAATAATCCTGATCGTCGCTGTGGCGACGGTTGGCTGGGTTTTTAGGCCCTTCCCACCCGGCACTAGTTTCTGACATCGTGCATGTCAGAACGTCAGAATGCACGACCACTCCGCAACTCTTTTCTGAACTTGTCAAGCCGTGATATACAGCTTTCTCCACATGTACGATGATGACAATTCATGAGATTGTAAAGCAGTTGCAATATTAGCACTGAATTCTGGCTAGTGCGTGGCTTTCGGCAGCCATCCTCTTAAATCGCGGTAGGGTGCAGGATCAGCGGCAACTCAGATGCCGAACAATAACCAGATTGTTAGTGGAAGGATGGTATAGGAAGTATATAAAGAGATGCGCCGCTGAAGAGGAAATATGTCAACCAGCCCTCGATCAACTTCGACTCTCAGCATCCACACGCACGCAGCACGATAGCTTACAATCACTCACTGATATCTCATTCCGACATCCATCTCTCTCCCACATTGTTCTATCAGTACAGTTTGAGAACATGTCCTCAAAACCAAGCGTCGTCATTGTTCCGGGCAGTTTCTGCCCTACAAGCATGTACGACCCTCTCGTAATGCCACTTCGTGCCAAAGGCTACGATATCCACGTTCTCGAACCACCCTGCTATCCTGCTGGCTACAAAGCCAACTCCGTTACTCAACCAAGCATGTATGACGACGCAGCTTATGTCAACGAGTTTGTGAGAAAGCTCGCAGACGGTGGAAAGGAAGTCATCCTACTTGCGCATAGCTATGGTGGTAAGTCCTATATTTTTCATACCTTTTCTGATAGATGAAGGAATGACTAATGCTGATATCATATAGGTTGCCCAGCAACCGAGGGTATCAAAGACGTAACGAAGAAAGAGCGAGAGCATCAGGGCAGGACTGGTGGTGTGGTACGCCTTGCGTATCTCACGGCCGCCGTACCACGTGTCGGCGAATCCTGCGGTCAGGCCCTTGCACGCGAAGAGAGTGCCCCAATCGAGGTTGATGCAAACGGATGGGTAACGCAGTCCGATCCTGCCGCTACAGCGTCACTTTGCTTCAACAACCTCACGCTGGAAGACGGCATCTCGTACGTTGCCAAGTTTGGCAAGCATCACGGTGCTTGTTTCGGTGACGTACTTACCCACGCTGGCTACAAAGATGTTCCTGTGTCTTGGTTATTCGCAGAAGAGGACCTTATCGTTGTACCAAGGGTACAGCAAACTGCCATCGATGTTATCGAGGGAAGTTGGGTCGGTACAGAGAGGGACGGGATGAAGGTGGATGTTACCAAGGTCGCCTGCGATCACTTTCCCCTCGTTCTTGATGAGAAGAGAGAGCAAGTGAGTGTTTGGATTGAGGGCCTTGTCGAGAAAGGAGGCCGCGAATAGTTACGCGTGGTGAGCCTTTACCGCAGTGGAAACGAATAAGTTCCAATGCTTGAGCAACTGGCTTCTGGACACGTCAATCGGATGTGCTTGTACAGTGCATATATAGCGTAGCATGTTATCTCAAAGAAAGTTCTTGCCCCATCTTCCTCTCTATCAATGATCTCTTCTGAATGCCACAGACGGGCGCACCAAGGTGCTGAGACGGTGCCTCAAACATCTAATCCCAATCTCCATGGTCCTTGAACTGCAAGTATACTCAACTTGCCACAAGTACCGTGAGAAAGATTGCTCGTCGTTCTCCTGGCGATGTATGCACAGGCTCTCCTACAGACGAAGCAGCTAGACTGAGTGGCTGTGTGACGGAGTTATGTGAAGCTGAAACGGGCTCACGGAAATCTGCCTCGATGCGGTATGGGGGTAAGATAGCATTAGTATGGTGTTGAGTATACCCAAGACACGGGATATTTTGTCGCTCGCATGTCTATGCAAAGATTAAGCAGAACTGGAAACTGACGACCGTTCCGAATATCTGGGGCGCTTCTAAGACACTCTTTAGGGAATGTTCATTTGCGTAGAGCGTGAGGATTAAACAAGTAGCCCCAAAATTTGCACGCACCTGACCTCTTTTCGACTTTCATTGCCGCTAGCTTTTGTCACCAATACGCACTGTCGCAGAGCGGTTATCAGGTAGGGCTGAGACGTAAGCGCCTGCTTGATGGGGATGCCTTGAAGAGTGCAATGTTCCGAGGCAACAAGGCGGAGCCAGGCGTTTGATCTGAGAACCAACAAGGCATGAACGCATATAACTGAAACAAAGAATCGATGCCTTGGGATGGATATGCAACAAAACAAGGTGCTGAGCGTACTGAAGATGCGAAAACAAGATCTGGAACTTTGCGGCGTATTCTGGAAGGTTGACTTAATGCGTTTCTATCGTGTTGAGTGTGATAAGAAATAACCTGCTGTCCTCCATTGGTAAAGACCTTGACTTCGCAACGTGAGAATGATTTGCGCGACGATACGAGTCGCCGTTCCAAACCTCAGTGTATAGCTATCGCAACATGCTCGTTCGAGATGGACGAAGAACCACGCATTTCCGCTATCCGCGCCACACTAAGCAAACGATTCTGAGTTCCGTCTCGTCCCTGTTTTCGTGAACTCTAGCAAGCGGGATGTCGGAATCTGGGTGTCGTTTCAACACCAACTTGTAACCGATGGTGCGGCAGAAATGCGAAACAAGCCCGCATTAACACCATCGCCTTGGGCCACCCACCTAATTAATACACGGTCAACGCTGTCGAATTCATATAAGGAACTTGTGTAGTTAGCAGGCTTGAAGTTGCATGACTATCGCATTGCTCAATCAATTCGAATCCAATCAACAAAAAACCAATCATTCACCTTCTTTGTGCTTGTAAAAGGCCCCACGATCGTTACTGCTAAGCCTCCCTTACTCTAAACATGCGCGTCAGTATTGCAATTGTCGGTGCTGTGGTAGCTTCCGTTGCTGTTGCGTCACCCATCACATCGTCTTCGCCTGTGTCGCGGAGACAAGGTCCTCCAGGGCCCAAGGGATCCATGGGAGGACCTATGGGACCGGGCGCTGGTGTCGCTGGAGCAGGACCTTGCCCGGTATGTCGCACACTCACCATTATATGTCATGGAGAGAATGTGTGCTGATTGCGTGCGCAGATGAACTGTTGGAACGAAGCCGCAGTGGTAGCAGGCTGCGATCCCAACGCAGACGACAGCTGTCTGTGCGGACCTTTCTTCGATGCCGTAACGTCGTGTTCAGCGGCGACATGTAGTATGGGCGAGAACCTTGGTACGTTTCCCTTATTCCTGCCCACACCTTTGGATGCGAAAGTGCTAACATGTGCAACAGCAGCGTTGAGCTTTCTGAACCCTGCTTGCGAGTAATGAGGAGGAACAGTTCGCCGCAGATGACGATGTGTATGATAATGAGCGTATCGTGGGCTCTGAATATATCCAACAGAAATGGACAGACTGTCGATTACGTGTGACGTTGAGGCCAGGTGTATGCCGTACGCAAGAGGACGGAGAACTAAGAACCAGTCGCTTTCTTTCTTACAGTCCTCCAATGAACGATTTCATGACAGAACGAAAATATGTTTCCACCCCAAGGTGCAGCGATAATCAACAGGTGTTGTGGTTTCTGTGCAAGAATTCATCCTGCTCCTGAGAACCCTCAGCTGGGTCTTTGGCCAGAGTGAAGGGAAGGCGATGGTACATAGGCCGACCCAAGCCGAGTTGCCTCGAAGATCTTCCTCTTTCTGCATATCTCAACATGTTGTCCCAGTGTCTGGCAAAGCGCCGACAAAGCAATCCGAAAGACCAGCATCAGAAGTGGATGACGCGTCTATCTGCGCTTGGCAAATACTAAACTCGAGACAGTCAAGCCTTGCCGAGATCATCAGCTCAAATCACTTCACAAAAGCGTGATATTGGGGATTCTCGCATTGCATCGTGAGTTTCGGAAAAACTTCGCAATCGTCTCCCGGGCATCCAGAAAGAGGAATCCTTCCTCATCTCTCTCCGATACGACTTGAGTCAGCGTCACTTTATCGTCTCCACATCTTCTGTATCGACTTTCCTTTTCAGCCACCGGAACTTCATTTTCGCGCAATACACATCGCTTGCAGCTCACATATATCCTGGAGACGAGATCGCCGAGACAGATGCAGCGCCGTTATCGTCCCCACAGACCCTGAAAGTCCTGCACGTGGGTGCCATTTGAGCCGCAACGCAATATTTGACCCATGCTCAACCCTGGTCGCCGTGTCCGCACTACTTTCTTGGGTCAAAAGTGTTCCGAAAAGGATGAATTCGACGCGGTACATGTCGAGGAGGTATTTCACCCGCAAAATGTTGGTGGCGTTGTACTTAGCCCGAGGTACAGTCACATCCTTAGTTTTTCCGGCCAGTCTCAAAAACAGAGAGAAGAAAGGTAGAATTCTTCCGCGTTTGGACCCGCGGTATCTCGGACCGGCATAATTACGCGTCTTAACTTGTCTGGGGAAGCCCCTTGCTTGAACGGCTGGAGAGCTGGAGAGGTTCGAGGCCTCGACATTGGCGGCGTGGGGGTCATTTTCACATGTCGGGGGGCTGTAAGCTCTGAAGACGCTGTTGAGCTCCGAGATGGTGATGCCTATACTAGTGATGATGATCTGACGACATGCAGGTATCTCAACAATATGCCTTGCCTTACCTGTACACCTCACGGTATCGTAGCAGTAGATTGCATGTGCAGCGAGGCACGCCGCTATCATGTCACGGTCGGACCATCTCGAACCACCGACGTGTCGTCCAGAAATACTTTGGTACATTGCCCCTCCTCAATTAATTTGAAGGAGTAGTAGCTTGGGCGTTTGGTACATGCGTTGAGCAATCTATCCCAATGTACACCCATTCTCTCGGGTATCCGCGACATTGGTCGGGTAAATACGAATCTAGATTAAACGATTATATGTAGCGTTGCGCCTTGATGCGCCGCAGAAGTCGGTTATTGAGATAAGAACAGCGGTAAGAGGTGATCGGACGTATATGGTCCGCGATGCACATGCGATGCGCGGTCGCTTAGAGCAGCGTGCATGTAATTGCAAGACTCCGGAGACAGCTGTCAGACTGTTGCCTTGATTGTTGACGGTATTCTCAGGTGTGAGAATCAGGCTGCGTCATCATGAAGTGAGACCAAGACTTGCGATCCTGGAATCTAGCGTGTCATGATAGTTGCATAGTGTCCTTCTGTGCGGCTTGGTAGGCGGTACAAACGGCTGTCACGGGACCACACATCCGCGATATGGAGTGCAGAAGCCCTCCATCGTTATGCCGGAGATGTAACCTCGACTCGTATGTGAAGGCATTGGATGGTTGGCGAACGAGCGGCCCAAGCTGCAAAGCATCTGTGCATCGCCCTTGCGCAGGGCACCGGAAGCAATATATATTACCGTCTAGATAGAACCGATCTGCGGAATAAAGTGTTTGCGTGGACCTGGTTGCGGTCGCTTAAGTGCAGTACCAACAGCCTGGTACGGCACAGTGTTGGGTTTAGATGAGAGAGCGTTGTGCTAGATCCTGCATCTCGTATGCTGTGCAAGTGCGGCTGACCTCAACGAGCACTCTGGAAACCATATTTCAAACCTTTGAGGGTAATGTTGCCCCTGCATGGACGGAGGTTGAGTCAGAAAGGGTGAATCGAGGCAGAAAACGTGCGACGAGCTTTCGATACCCTCGGCTGACACGGAGCAAGGGCGGACGGAAGGATATTGGCGTGTGAGACCGACAATGAAACTCCCCCGGATGATTTCGATAGCGAGAACTGCGACTGAGCATTGTTCACTTGGCTCAGTTCTGCTTGGCTTTGAGCCGCATCGGATCGGAGAGGATGCCGGTTGTGACGATGCTAGTCAAGTGCTGCCTCCGACTGCACAATTGGCGGAAACCCAGCTGTATCGGGAAGTATATGCGATGATCGAGATGTGGAGAAGGGGTCCTCTCCACAGTCCACGACACCTCGTCCTTCCCTCTGACTGGTGCATTTACACTGTCGGCAAAACTGCATTCCTCGACGCGAGTACGTTTGCACAAGTGATCCACCCCCAAGATACTATGTGTGTGACTCGCATGTCGCCAGCCTTATCCGCCGCGATTTCCTGCTCAGGCAGGTCCGGATTGCCAGTGTGGAGACCCCACAAGTAAGCGATGCTGGTACTTAGGATGGATTCGCGGCCTGGATGGGCGGCTCTAGAAGCTCGCTAGACGCCCTTTGCTATGCGGTCCCGAGTCAGCAAGCAAGGGGCGGAAGGCTTAGTAGAGTGTGGTATTTGTCCCGCCGGCTGTGTTCTCTGGGGTGAATGGAGAGTACCCTCGGAGCCCGGTTGCTGCTAACGTCGCGCGGCTGACTGAGACACTTTTGTGGGACAGAAGTTTGTCTTCCCCTTTGTCGTGCGTTATCTTTGCTTTTCTGGGCTGACAAGAAAGAGGGGCGGATCTAGCTGCCAAGTCGACATCGGGACAAGGCGTGCGAGCTAAGGGCCCACGATGGTCAGGTACGTGAGCAGATTGGCGTGCACTGCACTTCTGTAACGGGTAACCCACGGCGGAGCTACGTCGACAATTCAAAGCATGTGCCGGAGTCGCGTGGTAATGCTGAAGCTGCTTGCCAGCTCCATCCTCCTGCAAATGTCGCCGTCTGGTTGCGGCGTGCTGGTCTGGTGCGTCTCGCTGCTCGAAATGCAAGCCTACTGTTGGTCGTGTTGATAGGTGTTGTATACAGAGACGTATGTATCTTCGCTTCGCGCCCGCCGGCCCGACATTGTTCAAACGCCGCAATATCTAGCGCTCAGCCAGCGGAGAAGATCCCGCCAGACCTGCCGATTCGCACACTCGAGACTGTCACGATCGTCATCGCTGTGGAGTAATGACGGCGCTGCTGCACTCTGCAGTCCGGGGTGCATGCCCAGGTGTACCAGAGATGATCGCCTCAATCAACCGGCGGGAAATAAATGTGACGAGTGAAGATAGGCTGTGGGAGTTTCGCACTTGCAAATCCGAGACATACAATCTGACGAGTCGCTTGGAGGCTGTCGAATCGCATAGTCTCACATGGAAACGCGGCGTCTGCCGATAGCCAAGTCGCGATTCGTGCTGTGGTGAGGACCAGAGATAAGCCAGCACGATTCGATAGATCCCCGCAAGGATGTCACCCAGCCAAAGCATCTCGGAGATTGCCAACGTTGTTGATTCTGTCCATTTGGCACCAAGGCGCCTTCCGGTTTCGGACTGCGACAGTGAAGCATGGCAAGCGCCACTATTATTGCGTGTGCCACGTACTCCACAGTCTGACTCCTCCCATGTTCCGTCCTCTCCGCAAAAAAAAACTTTCAGGGCCCTCGTGTCATCGCTCTGCTAGCGCCAGTACCGCAAGGTGTGCGTGCCAGAGTCGTCATGGGTCGGAGCTTATCGCACAATGCGGAAAGGGACAAGAATAGCTATTAGCTGCTCACACAAGATGAGTGAGCAAATGAAACATGTCTGGATATGTTGGGTGGGAGGGTGGCTAGCCTGCCTCTCCTCACCGCACATTTGCCCTACCTGCTCCGGGGTAAGACACCATGCGTAGGAGAGGATCGTGTTCGGGACAGAGTGTGGTAGTACCAGACAGCGGAATGTGGGGAAATGCCGGTCTTGTTTGAGTGCTGTTGGTCCGACCCGTATCGTAAGATTTGTTTGTGGGTGTACCAGACAATCGACAAAACTTATCTGCGGGGAAACACTGGGCGTGGTGGTTGGGCAGTGTGGAGAGATTAGAAAGATAGGCTGGAAAATTCCACCTTTCCGGGTTGTGTATGCAAGTATGCTTGGTTCCCTGCTGATGATTCTCGTTACTTGCATCACCATGGTGCTAAATCACGTCACGCATAGCGACATGCTTCACCCTAACATAACCATCTCGTAATTACATGCTCAAATGCAGATAGAGTGACTAAGTGTGGATTGGTATTTCAATTAAGCGCCAAGCTGGGGGATACTGTCTAATCATCTCGGCACTGCGAATAAGCAGGCGCTTCCCTCACAACAGCCAGGCCGATGAAACAAGGCTGAGTGGAACTTATACAAGATTGCGAATCGCCAGATGCGGCTTCGCGGGGTATTGGATCCAACAAAACAAATAAGAAAGGTCTATCTGGGTGGTGGGGTCTGCGATGTAACAGAAATCGTGAAATGCCGCAAGCATTACTCCTCATGAAAGTTTGTCCATGTCTAATCTCATCGCTTGCTAACGTGAATG
The DNA here is from genome assembly GCF_023757995.1 of Alternaria metachromatica. Classification (NCBI taxonomy): domain Eukaryota; kingdom Fungi; phylum Ascomycota; class Dothideomycetes; order Pleosporales; family Pleosporaceae; genus Alternaria; species Alternaria metachromatica. The sequence goes on from NW_026055494.1 coordinate 1,294,363, forward strand.
ACGGAATGCGAAAATGCTGATAGAGAACGCCGATGCCATGCTAGTGGAGTGGAGTGGAGTGGAGTTGAAAGTTTTAGTTGCGATGCGACAGGTCCTCACCGGCTAACGAAGCAGTCGCCGAGGAGTTGCCGGAGGAGAAGCCGCTATTGCTCGGGCCATTGAGGAGATCCTGGACGGCCACCTTGGGTACTTGTGGAACCGGCAGTTTTCGCTGGGCGCCCTCTGGTTTTGAGATGATGTCGCCTATGCGCAACCCGGAAGATTGACTGGGCACGTAAGGTTGTTCCCGATCTGTAGATGGCTCCATGGGCGCCAAAGCTGGTACGAAGTTCTGGTTTAAACTCAGATGACGTAGATGAGGAAGCTGGAGGTCATTGAAGCCGTGCGGGCGTAATCTGGGTGAGTGCGCAGGAGTTGCGAGTGGGGTGTGGTCAGGAGTGGGGCTGCAAGAATCGTGAGAGAAAGTCGGCGAGGGAGGAGCAGTCGACGTTGGCGAGCCTGGTCTCGACTTCTTTGTCATACGGTGCGAGTACGGGTCGTCATCCTCGTGTGAATGAGATCTTGACATTGGCTGCGACGAGTACGCGTACTGAGAGAGGCCAGGCAGACGGCTGGCGTAGGGATGGTAGCCGCTCGTGATGTGGTGTCTACTTGAGTGCGAGTAGTGACCAGGGCGCTGCTCTAGTCTTGAGGCTGCGTCTGCCAGCAGATCCATGGGGCGGGATAAGCCGCTGGGGCTGTTGCTGTTACTGCTGTTGAAGCCGCCCTGGTGGTACGCTGCCAAGTCGTTGCCCATGTTTGGCGAGTAGTTGGAGAATGAGTGAGGAGGTGACACATTCGGTGAGCCAAGCTGAGAGCCTGGAGCACTGCGGGAGATGGGCTTGGATGGAGGGGGCATCATGTGCGCAAGGCCAGAGCCAGGCTCCATAAGGCCAGCTTGAACGGCAGCAACAGCGGCCTGGTGGGCAGCGGCATGTTGCTGGCCCTTTCCCCGCCGTGAGTTGGGGTTGTTGTGTATCCTCGAGTGTCTATGGAGAGTTAGCTGGAAGTTGGCAAGACGTGGTTGCTGTGACATACCGAGTAAGTTCGTCGGAGCGAGAAAATCGCTTTGTGCAGCCGGGGAAAGTGCAGGCATGGGGCTTCTCTCCAGTGTGAGTGCGAATGTGGCGAGTCTGATGTTCCAGACGGTGGAATGCCTTGTCGCAGAGAGGGCACTTGTAGGGCCTGGGGAGATCCTGACGGGGCTCGTCCGACTGCTGCGGGGCGTTTTGCAGCAGAGGAGCCATGAGGCTCACGGTAGCAGTAGCCATAGAGTTGGAGTGCTGGGTGGTAGTGGGTAGTTGGTGCTGTTGTTGGGAGGACGTGTCGGGGTTCAGCAGGTTGGCGAAACCTGTCGAGGCAGAGTTGGATTGCATGTGACCGAGGGTGAAAGTTTGGGGAAGGGGGATGATGGGGGGCTCGGATATATGTATGGATCAACGAGGCGGGCGTGTGGGGGTCGACTGATGGCCGTCAGGGCTGTCTGTGCTGACGCGGGCGAGGATATGCCGGAGCAAGCGCAGAAAGAAACGCGGTGCGCCAGTGCGGCTTGGCTTCCTTCGGGGGGCGCTCGAGTCGTGGAGACGTATCAAGAAATGCGGGCCCTTGAACGCTTGCGTGATGACTTGCGGAGAGGAGCGTGCAGCGGGTGCAGGGAGCTGCTGGAGCGAGTCCTGAGTGCGTCCGAGGCCTTTTTGGGCGGGCGCGGGTGAGATGGGGATGGGATGCTATGGCGCAGTACCCAGCGGAACTTGCCTTGGGCCGACGCTGGTTTTGATGGCGCAGTCGCCGGTGGAGCTGCGACAGTTGGTTGAGCGCACGATGCAATTTGCAATCGTGAGAATTCTGCAGCTGAAATTTTGCAGCGGTGAGTGTCGGCGAGAGGTTGCAGAGGGCTACAGTACAGGTGTGCGCAGCAGACCGGGGCCCCCAAACTCTCGTGATGAGGCCAGGACACCGAGTGGGCGTACGTGGGCAGAGTGAGGCAGCAGGTCAGATGGTGCTACGTCGCTGCGGAGAGGTGGGCGGGCGCTGCGGTGCGAGTGATGGGCGCCGCGAAGCTGGGGCACAGAGATAAGGAGACGGCGGCCTTTGTATGGGGTGCTCGAGACGTCACACATCTGGGGTTTGTTTGTGCTCCCGCATCTCATGGATGCGCCTTCCTCAGCGGCCACAGGCGCTCCTTCCTCAGCCATAGGTGCGCCTGCCCCTCGTGGCCCTGACTCCTCCGTGCCTGCCTACACCGCAGCACAACACCACGGAATTCACCCACCCTCAGGGATCCGGCCATGCATCCCCGCTGCTGTTACTTGTGCTGAGCGCTTCCGCAATCACCTCCACCCATTGGCCCTGGCCGACGACCACTAACGCTCCCCAACACACGCAGCACACCTGATTTACCCACTGGCTTTGTTCGCGTTCCACCGCAGCCCGGGGGCTGATCCAAGACGCGTCCATGGCTGTGGGGGATCATTTCCTGGGGTACGGCAGGCACAGCAAGCAACAGTGAGCCACCATGTCGCCCCGAGACCCCTCGTTGCAGTGCCTCGCACAGCATCGCAATATCTCTCGCAGCATCTACACACCAGCACATGCGCAGCGGAGTAGCCCCGTGCTACCGAGCCGGCCACCTTGCCTTATACTACGGCCCGCCTTCTATGCGTCTTCCCGGCCTATGCACTCACACAGTCACAGATGAAGATGCGAGTCGGTGAACCAACGCAGGGCGAGGGCGATCTCTGCCGAGACGTGCCCAAAACTGACGATGCATCGGCAAAAGCAGCATCAGCATGGCTTCACCATCAGCTCATACTGTGCGACGAGTTTTCCCTACTCCGTACTTATCGCAGCCCCTCGCTGACTAGTGGTCTCCGCCTCGGTCCCGCAGCCCATCTCCGCTGCTCGTTATCTCCAACGCACCCTGCCGTACCCCTGTGAGTGGCTTTGCAGCAGATCGTGGGGGACCTTTGCAACGGACCGGCGGTCCCGAACATTATGACGCCTACTTCCTTGGTATTGTTGCCAATGTGAGAACTGCTTCACGGCTCTAACTACGTCCCTTAAAGTCGCCGATGCCGTCGCAGAGCACTGATGCAAATGCTACGCTGCAATTTCAATATCGGGTCCGCTATTCTTATCTCTTGTTCGAGAAATTTTTGAGTACTGCTAGCCCTTCGATAGCTCGCCCCGCTTTGTGGCGCTTCCTCCGAGCGTACGCCTATGCCGAGCCGACAGAAATTTCTCACGCCAGCAGAGCCAGGAGCTGTTTCTGTGGTAAACGTGGCATCGGAGATTCTCGGAACGCATGTCGCTGGAGTTGTGGCTCCGCTCAATTCCACCTCGGTGACGTCTTAGCTGCTTCTGGACCTCCGATATGCAAGGTACGCCTTTGTGGAAGCTTTTGTAGAAGCACTGTCCTTCCAGACGTCACAGTGCTAGACCCGAAACCAGCACAACTCCAGCTTAGTTATGCCGACGTTCTTCCACCATGCGTTTCGCTCGTGAAGACAGCGAACGTCGGCCGAGGCACAGTTCCAAGCAACATCTGTCCTGGCAGATTGCCATCTGCGACGTCGGTCGGACCAGTGCCCGTCGACCTTCCAATCCCCTGGGTGACTGACAGCTGTTGCGCAGTGGGACCAGTTCTGCCAGGGTTTTACCTTCTCATCGCCCAGCGAGACCTGACACTCACCAACTGTTGCAGCGCTTAATGACTTCAGACTGGAATTCCCAGGGTTTCTTTGGCCCATTGTACTGACGTGTTTCGCAAGTCTGGAAGACCCCATTACGCGTCAAAGCCAACAGTACCCGATAGTATCGGTTGATCTACGGGTCGGGCTCTGGGGCCCCGCACCGTTGACAGTGGCTCATGGACCGAGACGAGGCGAAGGCGATCCAGGGGTTTTGTTTCGATGATACCGCCACCTCATCAGATCCGACCTTCTCTGCCTAGACTTACCGTAGTGGCCATGTTGTTCACTACTCGATGTCAGTCTGTCGTCTTCAAAGATAGTGACAAGACGCAACGACGCGACGACCCCAGTACATCACGCCAAGCTTCGGTGGCAATCCCAGTGCACAGATGGTGGGAACAGATTACGAATGCTGCATAGCTGGGGTTGACATGGACCGATGGCGGAATTCGAGGTCTGCAAATTTCTTTAATGCAGTCACCCAACATGAACAAATCTCCAGTCACATGTCGATCCTACGTCAGACCACGATCTCCACAAGTCTGCATAAAGATCGTCGTCTTGTCCGCAATTGCTGCGCTTGACAAACTCAATAGACCTCCTATCGCAATTATTGAGCGCTTCTCCAGGCTCTAATGCCCCAGAGCATTTCACTAGCAACCCCTCATGGATCTACGAAGCCCCGATCGTGATCTTGGGAACAATCAATCGGATGCAGCCCGCGGATGAAGGGAGAATGTCGATCTGCCTTTAGCCCCGGGGAGATTCGCGTTATGCCAGGATGATCGCAACTTCTGAGGCCGGGGATAGAGTTACTTACACGAGGGCCGCTGCGAGGCTCTCAGCTGTACAGTGATGAGGATCAACACAGAAGATGGTACACTACGGAGGCTTCCAGTCTTTGGTCGATCGGAAGTGGCCTACCAATTGATATAATGGGCTTTTCGTATTCACGAGCACGATTGACAGACTGGGGATGTCCTTAATTGATGGCTTGGTCCCTCGTGACCTCATCCTCTTTCTGTCCGTTCGGGTACTATAGAGCCACATAGTACTGTTTCGGATGTTAATGGTCTTTGTTTGAGTGCACGCTATTACGCCGGCCTGGTTTGTCGATGGCGAACGCGTCTCGCATATCTGCCCGCGCAGCACTGGAGTTCATTTCATGCTTGAGCTGTTGTGCAAGCGCCTATGTTGATATGAGCTGCGCTCAGTACCAATCTTGGATGGTTCTGGTGTCTTTCCGTTCCGCTTGTCGCGGGAGATAGAAACCCAGTCAGCAAAGACCTTTGTGCATACCCACTTCATGTCGAACTTTAGTCCGTATGACAACTGAGCCAAGGCGCCTGCATAGCCATAGATCGGCTTCCGCTTGTTAACTTTGACACCTTTGTGTTTAACAGGACCAAAATGTGCACTCGGTGCAAAGTCTTACTCAACTTTGTTTTACTAGCGACTCAGCTTCGCACTAGTGTTTGCGTATGGTCTTGCACTATACCTATCTATCCCTTACGTCCTTAAAGGCTAAGGCAACAATAATCGTTCAAGAAAGGTAGCAATCGATAAAGTATGTTTTGCTACACGATCTGCATGTTCCTGCGGTGCAATACTGCCCTCGCTTGTAAGCGCGTCGATTCGCATGCTTGTTGTAATACCACCAGAGCACTATGTTATAAACGACAACGCCATGCGGTGTCTTGTAGCAGCCAGATACATCTAAGTCAGGAGCACATCTTGTTCATAGGCGGGTTGCTGACTACCGGTACTAGCAAATGTACAGAAAAGGCAATACAGGCCGTGGTATCAAGTGTCTTATAAGCAGCAAGTATCAATACCGCCAGCCCATACTCATACAGCGCGTAATTACTATCAGAAACGAATCATTCGGACAACAAAGTAGGTACTACTCATCGCATTGACACCAGTCACTAGCCTCTCTTTCCTAAAATTCAAGTTCGCCTTAACATGCATATTGCAGAACAACATACGAAGCCGCTATCACCATCCTCCAGTGTGCACTACGTTATCATCTCGGACACCGTTACCCGACCAACAATACCGTTACGTACGCACGCCGTCTTCCTCTGCACCTCCTTTCACGGATTACTCGAAGAGGCAACAGCGTTGCAAACCTCCAAACACCAGATTCAGGATCAACACCACGATCCCCACATCAGGCGTCCAAGCGAAGCGAACATCTTGCTTCACAGGCGGGTCGGCCCCGGATACCGCGTGTCAGTCGCCCGCTAGGGCCGTGAATGCCGTCTCTTCACGCAGCCTCCGCCTCCATCAGGGCAAGGGATCAACGGTGACCAGCGAAGCGTAGTGCGTTTGTGGAGAAGCGTGGGGAAGGAGTGACATTGCGCGGTTGATACTAAGGCAAGGACCTTCTGCATCTGGCGTTAAACGACGCCCCTGCTGTTGGTGGAGCCGATGATATGCGTTGAAGCTGTTTCTGCCTGGCATGACAGATGCTGATTGTTGTGGAAAGAGGAGATCACCATCTCTTGTGCAGTTTGTGTGGCTGACTGGCGGTGAGCAAGTAAATCTAGATTTCGTTCACGTATGCGCCCTTGGCGACAGGACAGTAACATGAACTATCGCTTGCTGCGGAGTCCACATTGGAAGCAGGTGCTTCTCCGGCAGGATTGTGTAGTTCGCTATGCTCCCCGTGGGGTAATCAGATGCGATTGTATCAGTGGCTTGCTATAACACTGTCGCGAAAATGCCTATCACATGGTCAGGTGGTCTGCCACGAGCAATCAGAACGTGAAACAAGCAGGTAGGTGGCAGCCCCCACGCCCAGGCGACACACCAACCCCGCTGACCCCGGACTCGCGAAGCCTCAAGCCATCATCATCCAAAAGAAGCACGACTTTTGCCGGTGAGAAACCCAGGGCTTTGGGTTTGCGGGCGCTTCCCCGATCCCTGTGAGCACCGGAGTTCCGGGGTGATGCATGCACGTGTAAAGGCTGATGAGGCTTGTGTTGTGCATTTGCTTTTTGTTGCTTTTCGTGGATACCGCTAGCCTGGGGACGACACCCATAGGCTCTGTGTCCGGATTTGTATAAGTGGAGGACGGATGCGAAGCAAATCTACCGCCGGAAGAATACGTACATGCCCGAGCTGGATTACGCGGAAACGAGAGTGTTTGACCGTAGCGCGCGGAGACGCATCTCGGTGCTGATGTCAGAGCGCTTCGAATGCAGGCGAGCATGCGGGTTGGTGCGGAGACAAGGTGTGGGTGTTCATTCCGGGGTGCACTGTATGACCCCACACGGCTGAATAGCGAGACCCATTCCCGCGGGCCGGAGGCCTGTATCATCGGTGGAAATGCGAGATCTACGTTCTAACTGGTAGATTTGCCAGTTTTTAGACCTTGCATATGAAGAGAAGGGAGATACATACGAGCTTACCCCAGATGTAAGCAGAACACGTCTGACGAGCAACGCGCGTCGCGACAGAGCAATAACTTGGCGGGTCTTGACTGTGGCAGAGGTGTAGGGTGGACTGGTGCCCCTACAATCAAAGCGTAGATGTCCGTGTTACCTTCTTCTTATGGCCCTCTGCGACAACATCTAGGCGAGGTCCCACAGCGTCGTTCTCGTTGACGGCTGCTTCATCCATCAACAACCCCTCAGTGGCGACTTCATCGTCTTCTATCCAGCCATAGAGCTCATCAGAATTTGGTTCTCGAGCCACGTCCTCGTCGATCTCGGCGAAGGATCTTTTAGGCGGTCTGGCTTCTGTTGGGACGAACAGAGGGGTTGCAATATCGTCGGCTGCTACATTCATGTCGCAAAGACCGTGCTGTATAGCGTCAGCGGGAGCTCATCGCACAGGATGTTGGAGCGCATCGTGGTAGATGAACGCTCTGCAGGTAGTATATCGACGCACATGGTCAATGGTGAAGGATACCACGTTGCCCACACTGCCTTCTTCCGCGAGAGCTACACCATTCGCCTTGACCAAGCCAGCAAATCGCGCTTTCTGCAAGCTGTCGGCTTGTACCTTGCTCTTGGCCTTGCCGTGTCGGGGCCAGTCTCTGAAGAGAACCAGACGAGTAGAAACGCCATTCTCCCATTCGATCCCTGATATTGCCGGTACCAACAATGCGCGTGAAGCGCCACGGATGCGTGTAATGGTCTGGCTCGTCACTAGTAGGGCGATGTCGTGCAGTGCAGCGAAGCGCGTAAGTGTGGCGATCAGCTCGTTGATGACGGTATATCGACGTCCCGCAGCCCACCGTGCCTGATCTGTCTTGTTTTTGGGTAGGCGGTCGTCGACATTGCGGGGGTATGCGTTATCGACGAGGGTTGCAAGAGAGTCTACGACGACCAGGCTGGTGCCGTGCGGAGGAAAGGCAGCGGGCGCGTGCATGAACAGCGCCAGGAAATGGGCAAGCGTCGGCATGGGCAAGTAGTGGAAATGAGCACGCAGTTCATCTCGAGAGATAGCGGGCGCATCGGGTTGCGCAGTGAGCATGTCGTCGACGCGATGCTTGACCAAAGGCGCACAGGCAGCGTCTGCAAGCAATCAATTAGCCCTGGTCCGCAGTTGTGGACATATACATACCGATCCATATCACTCGCTGGCCCTCGCGCAGGGCAGAGACTGCAGCCTGTATCCTTGAACCCTTCAGCCGCCGTCTCTTGTGAAGCTGTGACGCAGGCACAATTACCCAAATGCTGTCTTGCCGACTCCGGACGGGCCGAAGATCTCCGTCACCTTGCCGCGTATGTATCCGCCCGAGACATGGTGGCCCGGTAGGCTCGGCGGTGAGAGGACCTGGTCGAGCTGTGCCAGGCCCGTCGATACAGTGCGGGCTCCGCGCGCATGGAGGCTTTGGAGGGCTTGGGATGCCGAGACGGTGGGCAGCCTGTCTGTGATAGTGTCAGTTATCTATGCCATCTGCGCGAGAGGAGCAATTGCCTACGCGACGAGGGCGACAGCTGGGGTGCTTCTTCACTGGCCATGGTGTGTCGTGGCTTGCGGTCGAGCCTCAGCGGATTGCGATGGTGGTGCGGTAGTCTCGTGATCTCGCGTTGACGTGCATGACGTTTCGCGTTATTCTGCTTGCCCTGTGCGCGATGGGGTCGAGAAAGCCTTCGTGTAGGTAGAAGGTGCGTATGGTGGGTGTTCGGGAGACTTTGTCGAGAGCAAATGCGGGCCGCGGTTTATCATGACTCGCACCCTCTCCTCACTTCCACATGCCTTGCTTCCTTCTCGCGACAAACATACTGCCCCAGGAGAGACGCGTTTTGGGTGATCTGGTCTTTCACTCGTTCAAGCACACCTGCCTTGTGTGTTCTAGCGCCGACGATATTGCTTGGGCTTATACCTTGGCATGTTTTCACGATAAGAGTCGCATCTTCGAGCTTCTAGATCTCTCCTTTGACCACACGCCACACTCCTCTCCCTAGTAGCGTGTGAACGTCTACACCAGCATGGCGGAAAATGTCGAAAACTTCGTACTTGCTGCCAATGGTATGCTCAAAGAAGCTGGCATCAACATAACACTCCAGGCAGTCCTCCTTACGACGGCATCTTGTATCGCCCCTCTGGTCTTTTTGCTTGTTCTCGCTGCCTTCAAAACACCAAAGCCACTACCTCCGCCAGCCGGTTGCAGGAAACTCGGGCTCCAAGGACGCAGTAACCTGGAGGATCAGTATTCTAAGAGATATGCCAAGGGCGGTGACCCCACTCCAGAGAAGCCATGGACGGTCAAGGCACTCTTCGTCTACCCCCTGAAGTCAGGTGCACCCGTCGAGTTGAGCAAGAGCGACATCGATCGCACAGGACTGAAATATGATCGCCAGTTCACCCTCGCCCAGCAAGTCACGAGCTTGCCCACGCTAGACGGCAAGGTGACCAGTGAATGGCACTTTATGACCCAAAGGAAATTCCCTCGCCTTGCTAAAGTCGACACTGAGATCTGGGTTCCGGATCCTTCCGCAAGAGGCTACAAAGAAGACGGAGAATGGGTCAAAAGTGAGGGATGCTTGGTCATTCGTTTCCCCTTTTCTCCCGACACCGACTTCACGATCGAGGGTCTGATCAACTATGGAAAAATCATGTTGGCAAGATTGAGTCGAAAATCGGAGCCGATGCTGGAGTTCAGAGTACCTTTCAACCCTTCGCCGGAGAGGATCAAGAGCAAGGGATATCGGAGCGAAGTTTTGCGTATCTGGAAAGACAGCCCTACTGCACTCAATGTTAGCTCGGAGATTGATCGCGAAGTCTTCGAGAAGTTGAGATATACCCTTGGTGCAGCAAATCCAATTGCGCTCTTCAGAATTGACACGAATGCGTATCGGGAAGTACACAAATGCGCGCCCAAAAAGGAGGATGTTGGATTTGAGACGGTCATTGGAATGCATGATTCGGTACGTATGGATTTTTTCAGTCATGTCTTACTATTCTTTGATCTCAGCTGTTGCCGTTCCAGGCGCCTGAATCTTGGAGATTCTGTCCTGACCTTCTACGGCATTATGATTAATAGTACTACAGTACCCGATCCATATTTTGAATCTCGCTTCGGTCCACGACGTAGCATCCAAGCTCCCCAATCCCTCTTCCGAACTTCCAGAACTCTGGCAAAGGCATCTTACCCTCCTCGACGCGCTGCGATTCCGCGCAAACATTTACATCACTGGACCTCCTGCCTTTGCCGAAGACGACTGGAAGCAGGCACAAATTACTTCATCTGATTCCACATCCTCCATGAACCTGCACATCTCGTGTCGGACGACCAGGTGCAAGTTGCCTAACGTCGACCCAAAAACTGCTGTAGCCGATAAGAACGAGCCTCTGACTACGTTGAGGAGTTACAGGGTTATCGATGAGGGGTCTAAGAATGCGTGTCTGGGTATGCAAGTCACGCCATTGGATACAGGAGCCGTCGCGGTGGGTGATAAGATTGACGTGTTGGAAATTGGGAAGCATCGATTTGAAGGAGGGGAAGGAAGGAAGGTTGACGGCTGAGCGACACCGCAAGCTCAAACGATGGAAACCGCGTAGATATCTCCAGGTACCTACTGCGGTGGAAGTAAGACTGCCTCTGTAAAATAAATGCGAGATTCTCTTGATCTCTTAGGTTCATTGGCTGTGTAACAAAGCATTTTCTCATCAGTAACCCATACCCTCATATCATTAACCACCCCCATTTCATTTCCCACTCCCTTTCCATCTTCCAGGCCCTAGGATCCCAGGATGCGTATCCCGGCTCAATGGCCCAACTCGGCATAGTAAACAAGTCCTTGCACAGCTCTTCCTCGTCCACCACACCTATCAGCTTTATCAAACTATCCCTCATTCGCGGAAATGGGAGCCGGTCAATCCACCGCGGATGTACAATCATCATTTGCAGCTCTGTTGGATGCAGAGGTAATGGAATATGCGGCTTCGGCATGGGAGTCCGTGAGGAGTAGGTAGTAGCGCAGGAAATGCCTTGGATGTCGCCGTTTGCATAGAGTGCAGCAAAGACGGTCAAGGGGATCATGGTCTGGGCTAGTGGGGAAGGTATTGAGCAAGTTTGGGGGTAGGGGTTGCACGTTAAATCAATCTCTAGTGCGCTAGAATGTACTTCTACGTTCTGGAAATGTGGGCAGGGTGATCTCGACGTATTGAGATGCGCGATATCGTCTGGACTGGATCTAATTGCGATCTCAGATGATGTATCATTCGTGGAGGATTCCGGGCGTTGGGTTTGAGGCAATCGCGATGTCGATATGCTGGTTTCGTTTTGAGCTTGACGTAGTCGCTGCCCTACATTATATGAGTATAAAATGATGCATGCGCGATGGTCCACACATACGGCGTGCACGTTGTGCCAATCGGTCCTGTATCTGCTTCCTCTTCTTCGCATCTTGGACATTTTTCCACTCATCATCCCTTGGATCCGTTCTTCGTGCCATCGTTTTTCTACTAATAGCTTTTGAAGGCACTTATATAGGTTTCCCGCAGTTATAGGATCGAGTAGAAACTCGTGGGAATACTCCTGTAAGGCGTCCACAGTGCTTACAAATACACGGGCACTGATAAAAGAAGGCTGCACTAATGAGCATGGGTCTCGGAAGAGCGCTTACGACACTCAAAATTGAAAACTCCCACTTGACAAAGTGTGGCTCAAGCAGAGCTGACTTTCAAGTTCTCGTTGGCGTTCTGCTGCCGCGTTAGACTTGGCGATGTCTCCGACTGTCTCTACGTAGGTAGAATACGCCATCTTCACATCCCCCATTTCGTCGTATTATTCTCTAAGGACTCCAATCTTGCGATCTTTTTGAAAATCAGGAGCTGATGAATAAAGAAGGTAGAGAATAGTCAAAATGGAGAGAGACCTTGGGAGCTGGAGGCAGCCATGGTGGGGCTTCCTTTCTAGGATTGGTTGGCGCGGGGCTTAGTCACCACGGGGCCCTCCAACTCTTGCAATTGTTGTGTATCATCACATACATCAATTCGTATTAGAGTTGCAAGCGCCTGTATTATGTCCTGGAATACCGTCAGCCTCTAGACATCACGCTGATCACCTATAAATGCCGCACTGCCTGAAGCCATCCTGGCTTCTAGGTCATGAGGGTTTATCACTCTCGTCGAGGCCTATGTTCGTGTGTCTGACAAGATCAAATGCCGCGTCGAAAGCAACGAAGTCACATCAACCCGCTATTGCGAGCTCCTCAGCGTGCTCGTCCAATAGTGCGGATCCAGAATGGGCTCTCGGCAATACCTACACCGTCAACCCTGCCGAGGCATCTCGTCAATCATTCGCAACGTAGATACATAAACGAATGCGATACGCTTCACTCATCGATCAGAAAGATCCCGGATCTTACCAAGGGCGGTCTGTGGAAGATGAGCGAAGAGAATCCGTCCTTTAAGGGCTGCGATAAAACACTGCTTGCATGCACACGAAGTCGAAGGGATGCTACCAAAGAAGGGACGTCTGTGTCTCATCTCATCGCAATTTCTATGTCTAAAACCCTATGTAGGCATGTCACACTAATCCTAGATGCAGGCTGGCAAACTTGTAACGGAAACGAGATCCCCAGTGTACTTTGAGAGCTCAGCGGCCGTCAGTAGACAAGGCCTCTCCCAGGTATTCTACTACATCGTGGAGATTGCTCTGTTCACTGTTGCAGAGTTCAAGACGATCGGTACAAGAACAGCGTGGTCAAGGACAGCATACGTCGGAGACCATGGCCTAGACCGATATTGCAACTGCTTTGTTGGCCTGTCGAGGATCTGGCCCGGCCATACCCGTGCAAATCTCCCGGTTGCACCAACTGGTAACAAGTTGTTGAAAGTGCAGACTACGGAGATCATACACCCGTCGAACATGTTCATTCACACAACCTGGCCTGACAAATCGGCCGTCTAACTCGGGTCCGCGACCGCGCACACGAAGGGCGTCGACTTGTCTATGCTATACCGGCTAAAGCTTATTGAACCAAGCGGATATGCGTCCTATAGGGGTCATTACCCCGTGCTTAGGATTTTCCAGTCCTCGCTGCGTTAGCGCCAGATCCTTCGCGACGCAACCGTGGACTCCGCCTCAAAAACGCGACAACAGATTCAACACCGACCACATGCAAGGCCGCAGTGCAGTCACTGAGCCGTTCCCGTGGGTGAAAGACTAGCTTCTTGATGCGTGCTTCGACCGGCAGATTATTTCTTGGCTACCTGCCTAAGACCTGCGTAGCAAGTAAATATCGCGTACGCAACCGAGCAGCGTCAAGTCAAAGAGGGACGTTGGGAGTGGATTAAACCTCTGGACCTCCGCCACGGGCGTAAACTTGTGATCCTTCGCGATGGTCGCGTAGAGGATGGACCACTGCGTGGAAGTCTGCCTTACTAGCACCATCTCTTCGTTTGAGAATAGATGTAATGGGTAAAGCATGTGGGTCAATATCTGAAGTCGTGTATATAAAGTTACGATGAGGCCTTCAGATATCAACATCAGCTTTCTAGCCCTCGCTTCACCTCATCAACCACCACTCAAACACACAAACGGCTCGAACTACCACCAAACTCACCATGTACACTCAGAGTCTCATCCTTGCGGTTCTGCCTCTTATGGCTCATGCTGTCGACATTATCCAGTTCGCCATCTGGGAAGACAGCGTTCCTAACACAGAGTGCAACCTCGACCTTGACGGCGCCTACTGTAAGCAATGTCCCCCGTGCTGGCAAGTGTGGGCCATTTACTTATTCTATACATCAACCCTTAGTTATGTGCAGCAACATCCCTGCTGAAACCTGCTGTGCGAACTTCTGGAAGACTACAAGCTCGATTCTAGGTCGCGGCCTCAACAACACCCAGGTCGATGGCCGCGATCCAGACTCATTCGCCGTATTCAACGGCGAAGACGGCGACCCATGCGCCGTGACTACGGAAGGCTACTGTGGCGGCGGCGGAGGTTTCGAAGACTTCTGCTGGGCTACCGGTGGTGGTCAAGAAGGATGTGGTGCAAAGGAGACTGGAGGCTCACTCTGGCACAGCGGGGACGGACGTCTGAAGGGAAGATTTGCCAAGAGGTCTGTTGATGCTGTCAAGCCCAATGTGGCTGGGATTTGGGATGCGGTCGAACGCAAGCACCGTCACTTTAGGATTGGAGGCGACGTTCCTTCTGATGTCACCACCATTCTCGTCGAAGCTGTCAAAGCGAATGCAGGATACGGGTACCTGGATGAGTCGGTGAAGGCTTTTGAGATTGCGGAATAATTTTGGTTAGGATGACATCGAGGTCTTGGACTGCCCAGGTGAGATGCATGTTAAGAGGGGAAACAGTGTTGGATTGTGTGCTTACGTGTCGACGAACCTCTCCTACTTCTAGTGCGACAGTCGCTCTTTTCGGAATTTCAATCAAGCGTTACTCTTCAGACTGGAAATAACTATCCAGACCACAGCTCCAATATTCATTGCTGTTCATAAGTGAAGAGACTCGCCCACTCTTGAACGCGTCTACCATGTCTGGGCATGTCTTTCTTCCCTGTTTTTCGCTGGTATAACCTCGTGACCTCATCATCTCCTAATCCGAGAGCCTTATAGTAGGGATGTCGGAGCTGGATGTACAATACGGCTTGCGTCTGTACTACGGCATGCCCAAATGGGCCTCATTGCGGGGCTAACAGCACTAGCGGGGTAGCACATCGACATCGAACTGCGCGTTGGAACGTACAAAAGTCTGTAGCTCTCAGCGCTTTCTTTCTATCACACTTCCTCCCAGGTACAGAGAAGATGCGGAAGTTCGAACACCAGCCCGACATGGGAGGCCCGAAAGGAAGTGCAAGGGCCAGGGTGCAGCTACCGATAGCGCAACCAGCCGCTAAGCCAGCATCAAATGGGCCTTCGGACTCAAACAACATCACCTCATCGAGCGCCGACCCGTACAAAGCAGCTCGCGAAGGTCTCGATCGCGATGGCTTCGTGGTCTTATCGGCTTCGCTCTTCCCGTCTTTTGATCTCGACGCCCTGCGCGCTGCTGCCTCCCGCATGACAGAAGCGGCACGATCTGGGAAATGGCCATATATACGCACATTGCCGAAGCAGTTCCCACCATGGCCGCAAGATCCCTCGAAAGGCATCTGGGGCGTGCAGCATCTGCTCCACCCGTCAAATCCCGATCATCTCACATTCGCAAGATCGTACTTTGACAGCGAGCTTCTGAAGTACGTCGCAGCACTAATTGGGTGTGGCGAGGACGATTTGACCATGGAATTATACAACATGCTGGTTCGACCAGACGAGGACTTCAGTCTGCGCTGGCATAGAGATGATGTCGCAGCTACCGCAACGCCTGAAGAAGAGCTCGAGCGATTGAGGAAGCCGGGGCATCACGCACAGTGGAACCTTGCACTGTACGACGACAGCAGCCTTGTACTTGTGCCTGGATCGCATAAACGCGCACGCACTGAGACGGAACGAAATGCGGACCCGTACGAAGTACACATGCCCGACCAGATTACTGTGCAACTCAAGGCAGGCGAGGTGGCCTTCTACAATAACAACATCCTACATCGCGGCGTGTACGACAGTTCGAAAGAAAGGATGACGTTGCATGGAAGTATAGGAACGACACAGGCGGGGAGCGAGCGAGCGAGGAATGTGTTGCAGCACGGTGTCGGTGATTGGTAAGTATCCCATACGAACTGCGCGTGAGACATACACTGACTTCTTACACCTACGTTCAGGGCCAAGGAATACGATTTCGAGGGATTTGAACCTGACATGGCAGAAAGGGCGAAGAAGATGAGAGAGAGGCTCGTGGAGATGGGACAGAAGAGCGGAGATGTTGGCTTTTTCTCGAAGGATGAATGAGTTTACGTGATTGGAGTCGAGCTAAGAACGGTCCCGAACGATCGAGGGAGTGAATGTAATGGCGAAGGGGTTGTAATTCCTACGTAGAGTCCTCATGCTAACTTCATAGTTCTCTCTGCGTAATCGAGGAAGGTATTGAGTGGCATTAGAAGAGAATTAGAGGTACAGCGCTGAAACCTGAGGGCTGCTGTAAGGCCAGAATCTGATGATTGATGCTGTCACCTTGCCAAGTTGATGATTCGGTATCTTTCGAAGAATGGTACACATAGTCTCTGTGAGGGTGAGGCACCTGAATTAGAGGAAGGCTCCACGCTGCCGTTGTATCCCATTGTAGTTGCTCGAGTGTAGATTTTGCGAATGTTCAATATCTGTCACCGAACCTAGCCGCGGCAACGCAATCAAACAATCATGTCTGCTTCCGAGCCTTGTAGTCAGGTCAAGACGTCTAAGAATTTGCAACGCTACTATCGATAGAGGGGTAGCTCAGTGGTACAAGTCCATGGCGTTCCAGACCCACAGCCCAGGCAAATCCTTCACTACCCCTGAACGACCCGAATCAACTCAAAATGCTCCAGCTCTCACATCTTATCCCCCAATGCTTCTTCTTCGCGTGGTGATGCCGGGAATATAGTACTACCGTCTGCTCAATCCTCCATCAACAACACCTCCAATCCGCATCGGTGGTTTAGTGGTAAAATTAGCCGTTGCCATGCCTCACAGCACAGTTTCGGCTAGCCCCGGGTTCGATTCCCGGCCGATGCATTCCTTTTGCCATCCTGCGCGTCGTTGTGGTGGTGGTCCTAGGGAGGAACATGTCTTTTTGCAGACCTGCGCGGGGTCACGTGCCAGTGGGGTGCCGCCAACGCCGGATGCTTTAAGCGCCTGGCTAACAGCGGGGTAGAATGCAGGAACTCGTCACTTGGAGTCCGCATTTTTGCCCTCTAGTCTGGCTGGAAGCTCGCACGGCAAGGACGCACAGTTCTGAGCGTAGTTATATAGGGCAGATTTCGCGACAGTCTTCTATACTTCCTAAAGAGGAGCCTTGGCGCAATGGTAGCGCGTTGGTTTTCGGCTGAAAACATCAAACACCAAAGGTATGGTTCACCGCGCCTCGAGACACCCCCCAGACTCTAACAGATAACAGGTTGTGGGTTCGATCCCCATGGGCTTCGCTTACTTTTTGCTTTTTACTCCAATCGAGACGCTCCTCAAACATGCTGATGCTCTGTCTGGAGTTGCATGTTTTGTTGTGGCCGTTCTTTTTGCAATCTCCACCATCGACTCTACCTTGTCGCTTCGGGTACTGAACACGAGTCACGGCAAGCAGTTAGACATTCCACACACGCTCGTTATAATGCCAAGCAGGCTGTTGATATCTCCGTCCTCCCGGTGGCAGAACGCGGGATGACATACGTGCAGCCATTGATCCTCACGTTTCAGATACATCTTTCCAACCCAGCGACCTGGTCGCGTTGCTGTCAAGGCAATTAAGACAAGCAACTTGACGCACATAAACAAACCTGCCGGGTCTGCAGCGGAAGATCCTTGCGTCATCTTGGGTAAATCAGGGTTCGGGAAATTATGATACCCGTTCTTGTCGATCCGATAACCTTGAATCTGAAACGCGGTGACCAAAGAGTGGATGCGACTCAACGGTGCATGTGGGTTGGCTCCTCAACGACACGGAGGCTGACGTGTCTTCGCAATGATGTCAGATGGGCGATCAGTGAAGAAAGTGAGATTCGACGCTGACGCGGTTGGGATCAGCGCGGAGTTTTGAGTCCTGCGCTTTCCAAGGGCTGTGGAGTATACAGCATTTGCTAGAGTAGACAGATGGTGAGCAGAAGTCCTTTCCCGCCATCGTGCCAAGTTCCCTAGCAATCAGTCATCTTTCCAATGGACAAGCATGGATCTTCCAGCCACAGATAGGCCAAGATGTAATGCATCCCTGGACCCCGACAGAACGACTATGCGAGAGGCGCCCCAGACCTAACAAAGCTGTTTGAAGCGGTCAGAATACAGCAACATCAGCGCTGCCTCCCGTCCTTGGCGGTTGACCAGCAAATCCACACAGCCGCGAACGCTACTACATCAGAGCTTTCGCGCTGAGCACTCTTCGCGTGGGTTGCTTGCAAGGATGGAACATGCCTGTGTGCCAGTGGTGTGTGTCCATCGTCCCAAGAGGTCGTGTGCACCGAGCTGCACAGCTACTACACCGACAACAGGACAGCAGATCCAGTTCCATGGCGCACTGTGCATGGGCATTGGAGATCCCGCAGACAGCGGCTGGACGGCAATCGACGATCGGAAGAAACATCCAAGCGAGACGTTCAAACATCAAGCGCGTTCCAATTGGCTGTTCTGCTAACAAATGCGCAGACTACATTGCTAGTAAAGGGCTTTACCCTGTGTGACGTTAATCAGAGCAGCCACAAAAGCTTCCTCGTGCGTGCTTGGCCGGTCTAGACAGCGATTGGACGCATGTGGGGTTCCAGACGGGTAGATGAGCCAAAATGCTTGATTGGTTGTTGGTAAGAATTTCTCCCCGAATACTCGTTGGGAGTGCTCTAGGTCGATGGACGCGTGGAGACTAAACACAACGGCTACAATCGCTGGGGTGTATTGAGGTATGGAAGTGTGTTGCGCAGCTGCCGCGGACGCGGAGAAGCGTCGACATTGACATCGTGGCGATTGAGATCTGGACTTGGATACTGGCGGATGGACTGGGTATGATAATACCCCAGAGATGCAGTGGATCAGTCGAGAGCATGGGCAACCAACCAAGCCTTGGTGCCGTCGGGTCGAGAAGTCAGACATGGTGATGTGTTGACACGCACAACGATCGGTTGCAATTGCCTTCCCTGCAGTGTCCAGGATACAGCAGGCAGCTTTTGATCGGCGAGCTGGATTTGCGTCTCAGCATAGGAATAGTAATAGAGCCTTGATCGAGAGGGATGGTTCCTTGCGACGACAATGAAGTACCGCCAATTTGGGACCCTGGTTAGCTCCGCGAGAGTCAATTCTATATGCGTTGTGCTAAAGGCTAGCGCAAATGCTCCGTCTGGACGAGTCTCGGGATTCTCTTACTGCCGAAGAACGCGAGGAAAAAAGATGCACAAGAGGACGTGAAGACGTGTGGGTGAGGACTGGTAGTGAGCGTAGATGATTCCCGAAGAAGCAGGAGGTTTTCCTCGATCTCTCCGCACGAGTCGTTGATTGGTGGTGCTGCTCAAAATAGAAGCCGCACTGATCGCGTCTTTCTGATGATCGCGTCACCCTGGCGAGAAAAGCGGGGCACAAAAAGACATGGTGGAACGGAGAAAACCCACCCTCGAACGCCATGAGCTGCGACGCCGCGCACCACTGCCATTTCTGCACAACAGCAGAGACGGGACTGCTAGGCGTGTCTCGAGTGCGGTTGCGCAATTAGAGGAAATGATGTTGTGCCTCGACAATGCACATCAAACAGCTCTCATCTCGCTGAGCCGAGCATCCTCGTCCCGTTCCCCACGGCTTGGGGAACATCGCAATCCGCAAATTTCATCACGGGGATGCGATCCTGCACGAGTCTCGCGGAAGGCCCGACGTGGTGCCGGGACCCTCTGCAATGGTGCCATGCATGCAGTGCCGGGAGCAGGAGAGGTGGGGAGTGGTGGTAGAGCCGTGGCATCAGGTAGGCACAGTAGGAGCAGGCACGGCGTAGCAGAGGGACGGGAGACTGGCGTGCAGAGGAGCGGGGTACAGACGTGTCGGTGAAGCAGCAACATGGCGAAGGCGGGCTTTGGAGCGTCGTTATCGCAGCCCGCCAGCGACCTAACGAGCCCACCGCTACTCACCAACTGCTGCAAACGGCTGAGCCGCAGGTGCGGTGGGTCGCGCGACGCCGGGCGCGCGCTGCGGATTGGCTGTCGGGGACCCTCGCAGAGGCGAATTCGTAAGTGTTTACCAGATCGCGTCGTATCTGCTCGGCCTAAGCGCAACGCGTCGACGCACCAGCCGCGACAGGAGCTGGAGGGTTTGCAGGCAGCCGTGACGTTGGCCGGGCCTGGTGCAGTGTGCCGTTGCCATGCAGCGAGAAGCTTCCGAACGGCAGGGTGGGAATGTGGCAGGATCAACATGTGGTTAGAGGTGCAAATGGGCCGCCGCGATATTGTTGCTTATATCGGCTGCGCCCGAGCACTATATGACGGGGGCGCGACCAGGGTCAAAGTGAAGCTGGCGAGGTGAGGTGAGGTGACGGACGCTGTCTTCACAACGTCGGGGCGGATGAAGCTCAGCGGCCATCGGCTATGAAGATTTGCGTGAATACGACGAGCGGCAGCTGCCCTGGGCCACGAGCCGCGAGGCCCTGAGGCTGTCCAGCAGAGGCTCACGGCATCCAGCGTCGCCCACACGCCTGCGACGGGTTGGCCGCACAGGCAGGCTGGCATAAAGACGCTGCTGCACCTGGCGAGGCAGGGCAACGTGCTCGTTGTCTGGCGTGAGGAAGTTATTGAATCTCCTAGACCTAGCCGCGCCCGTCCGTGCGTGCTCCAGAGACTAGTGCGGCCCCTTTGCCTGACAACCTCAACTCTTCACCGCGACGGCCAACCTTACCCTCCCTCTATTATTTCCTTTTCTGCTTGCTTGTTGAATCGCACGTCGTTGTCAGCAGCAGAAGACCGACTCTCCACGACCGACCAATGCAGGCTTGAACAACTGCTCGGGAGGCTTGGTACACGCTGCCATCTCCGTCGATTCACGACAGCCTTCCCAGCGCTTGACGACGTTACATTCTATTCTCTGTTTTAATACTTTGTCCGTTTTGTTTCATAGCAGGTACACCTCCCCCAGCTGCCCGTCGCCGCCCCAGGAGCCCCGACACAGGCCTGCCTGCCCCCCAATGCCCCGTCCCTAAAGGCCACGCTCTGGTCGCCTGCCTCCCGTCCGCGACCGCGGCCACCATGCCCATCGCTCCACCACCCGCAGCCTTCGCACTCTCAGAGCCCCCTGCTAATGCGCCCGCCCTCCACAGATCTTCCTTTGCCCGTCTCGGTCGCCGCTTCCTGCCGCCGACGAGCCCTCGCCCACCCCCGTCGAGCTCCTGATAGCGCTACCTCGCAGGCCTCCGATGGCTCAGGTACTCACATCAGTCATCCAGACGACAGGACCCATTACAATGCCCTACTCGCCGTCCGATGCCTACAAAAACACGCCCAACCACCCCAACCAACAACAACAGCGGGCCTCGCAGATGCCGCGCAACCAGCAAAATGGGAACTCGGGAGGCACTGGATACAGAGGGACCGCCGCACCCATAGCCCCGTATGCCTTCAACAGCACGCCCCAGCTGCGCCAGGACAACAGGTCTGCCTCGACTCCAGCCCCCCAAACCCTGCAGCAGCCTCCCAGCCACGCCAACCAGACACGACTCGGCCACCCCTCTCACCCCTCCTCATCCTCCGATTCCACAGTCTCCACCTCTGGCTCGTCCAACCGCTCGTCGGCTGGGCCACCCACAGCTGCCAGAGATGACCGCGACACCAAGAAACCTTACGACTCCGCTGCGCCCTCCATCACGCTATCCACCTCCATACCCGATCTCTCGCTTTCAATAGGCGATACGCCTGCCAAGCCCTCACCAGGACGATATAGGCGAGGCGCTGGACGGACAGACTCGTCCAACAGCATTCCGACCGGTGCCTCTACCCCGACGCAACGCTCTACATCAGGAGGAAACTCCCAGATGGGACCCACGCAGAATGACGGCCCACAGCCATTCAGGCCAGGGCACAACCGAGCGAACAGTGCAGATGATACGCAAGTTATTCGCTCAGGCGGTATAGACCCCGCTAAGCGATATAGAAGACGCAGTTTCAACGGACTGGAAGGAGACAACAACGTTACCTCCGCCATGGCATCATTGCAGGTTAGCTCAGGAGCTGGTTCAAGCACGACACCGAGCGCCACCACCACCACGCCCTCGAATTCGAATCGTGCAGGAAGCCGCCCCGACTCGAGTCACAGTCATGAACGGCAAGGCAGTGCAGGCAGTGCTTCCTCTAACAACTCTTCAAGGTCTCAGGTGAGTAGAGTGACTTCACCAGACTTTCGCAAGCTGACAAGGAATCCAGTCTCGCCCTGTGGTGAACACGCAGCGCAGCTATGCCTCCGTAGCAGCAGGCGGTCCTTCCAAAGCACCTGAGCCTAACAGGCGGCAAGCTCCATCTCCTCTGTCGCACCCGGTCTCCCCATCAGAGCCTGCAAGCCCTGCGAAGGCACCTGTACTACCTAGCACAGCGATGCAACACCTCAACGCTGTGAACGACAAGGACAAGGGAATGAAGTCCCGGCTACGCAGGGCCTTTTCTTTTGGAAGCGCAGCTGAGCTTCGAAAGGCTTCTGCTGAGAATAACATCTCGGCAGAGCGTGCAAGATTGAGGAAAGACAAGTACCAGAACGACGAGGATGCCGAACAAGCGGCGATTATCGCAAAGCAAGAGGCGGCAGGTATTGGCGCTGGCATCTACTCAGGACAGGGTGGCATAGGCTCTACTGACAACCTCTCAATACAGTCAGCCGCGTCGTCTGCATCGGTCATGCTCCGCAAGATGGGTCATGGGATGAAGAAGGGCACAAAATCCATCAAGGGCCTCTTCAGGCCAAAGTCGGTCATTGGAGTCCCTGCCGCCGATGGCCCTATCACTAGACCCAGCGTGGGTCAGGTGTCTCTTGTCACCGTCGAGGCTGAGAGACAAAAGGTCAATGTCAACGCAAACCCTCACGAGCAGATCGGAGGTGGCACTGGCTATCCTAGATTGGAGCGCAATTCGATTGACGCCGGACGGTCCGCAGAGATTGTAAACCCCTCTGCGTTGGGCAACGAGGCTATGTCAAGGAAGAGCATCGTTGGGTCCGATCGCGATCGTGCCGAGGTTCTTTCCTCGATGAAGAAGGGCATCCTAAAACGTACGTGTGCTACGCATTCCTCATATGCAGTTACTGACGAAAAATCAGGCACCGGTACAAACTCAGATTCAGGTTCGCCTGTTCTGAAGCCCGTCGATGCCGTCCCAAATGTGGGCTCATCAAGATCTAGCTCCCCTGCTACGCCAAAAACAGAGGTTGGGCAAGCTCGCAACGATGACTACTTCGGCAAACCACCGCGTATTCCCAACGGCAGCACGAGGAGTCTTCCTACCACACCTCACGGAGGTCTTCGAAACATCAGTTTTAGCCCACGTATCCAATTCCACGATGCATGGTCACCACAGGACTACGATCGTAGAGGCGACATCGCAACGTGTAATAGGCTTACACCGATGCTTGCGCAACAGATCAAGGAGGAACTGAACTCCTTTAAGATGGTATGTACTGCAGCTAGAGTATCGTTACCGGAGCGAAGCTAACCACTCGAACAGGAGATGGAAGTTCACGAGCTCTCGAAACCACACACCCATTTCTTCTAATGATTATGCATCCATCATTTGGACATGGCGTCTTGGCGAATACCTCTCATCGTTGCACTTGCGGATTGGAGCCATCAGCATTTACCAGTTGTCAGCTCTGTTCCATGTTCTGGTTACTACGGACTGTTCTTCCATCTTAGCGAGCATTTGCAATCACGTAGAGGAAGAACGCGTGCTCGCGTGTGGGCTCAGCGGGCGAAGTAATTGTTGGCATCGGACTGCAAAAAAAGACGGAGGGAGATCTTTCTAGTTGAAGCCAACCTTTTCCTTGCCCTCATCGTCTCTATTCGTGGTTCAGTCGTATGTTGACGTCCATTTCCTTTACTGTCAGACGTGTCTTTGTCTCTCATTACTTTCCTTGAGTCAGTATCAGTCATGGTTGAGGGGTATCTGCGTTGTCTACATCGGAGAGATACAATATGCGAAAAGGCGAGTCGGACGCACTTGGCTGGCGCAAGAGTCCTTGGTAGTGACTTGTGCTGATTAGCTTGTAATTGGAAAACAATCTTCGGCGCATCTTTGCTCCATGGTGTACGTTGACATCGAATGGGATTTCCCCTATGCACTTCGTCCGCGTGCTGGCGCAGGGCTTCGCGTCCGTGTGGAACATGTATTGATCTACACTGCACTCTACTAATGCGTGATCACGGTCAACCAACCGCGTGCTAAATTTGGTGCACACATCTCTCCGAACTTCGTATGCTCATGCCCTGCAGCGTTGCATTGACGGTCAGACCCCCGCGCATCCATGTCTATTCTGGTAGTTTTCGACAACAATTTCCGAAGCCCCCCAGAAGTTCGCACACAGACATTGTCCTCTGCTATCCGCCACCGACACCTTGATGGTCGTCAAGACCACTTCATGATCTTGTCGCCGTTCAGCAAACCACACCTTCCTGTTCAAGCACATCATTATAATCACGCCGCATTGGTTGCATACATTGGCGGTTCAGGCGCTAGTCTTCCAATTCATTGAAAGCATCGTTTGGGAAGCATGTCCGCCGACTAAGGGAACGCGTGATCCCTCCTCATAATGTGCGACATATGATTCCTGGCAACGGTCTATAAGCGCTAAAAAGATCGGAATCGTAGCGTGCGGCGCCTGGGTGGCGCTGTTAATGGTATCTCTGGAGAACAACGCCCAGGTGCTGCACGTGTCTGTGGTCTGGAGTTCCGTGGTGGACGTGAACCCAAATTCATACGAATTGACGCACATACTTGAGTAGCAAATAAGAATTGCGTCACACATGCCTTAGACATTATCTCGAGTAGGTCGGACGGTGGAGTGATTGATCACGTGGGGACGTAGCTCGCTTGGTTAGCGCGCCAAGAAAGCGCACCTTCTCCGCCCCCGAGCAAGTCGAAATTGACCTGAGTTCGACCGTCTCTCCTCAGCAACCACACAACAACCGACAAAATGGTACGTCTAATGCGCGGTCGAGATTCCGAAAACGAAGATTGTTGGCGCTGACCGTTAGACAGGCACCTGCAGCAACTGGAGGCAAGAAGCAGAAGAAGAAGTGGTCCAAGGGCAAGGGTACGTGATCCAGCACTGCACACCTTCAGCATAATTATACACCTCGCGAACACGTCGGAAACGCTCGAAAGCCTTATTGATACTCCCGCAACTCTGTTTCACCATTGCGCACTTCAACATGACTCCAGAGTCGATTTGCCACTAACACATAAGCAGTCAAGGACAAGGCCCAGCACGCTGTCGTTCTCGACAAGCAGACCAACGACAAGCTCCAGAAGGATGTCCAGTCCTACCGCCTCATCACCGTTGCCACTCTCGTCGATCGCTTGAAGATCAACGGTTCGCTCGCGCGTCAAGCTCTTAACGACCTTGAGGCCAACGGTCAGATCAAGAAGGTTGTCGGACACTCCAAGCTCAGCATCTACAGTATGTCACCACAAATGCATTTCCAAAGATCCACGTGTTACGAAACCTTGGAACATTTGGAGATCGTATGAGCGTTCACTAACACACTGCAGCACGAGCTGTCGGCGCCGCCGAGTAAGCCTTACGCAACCGACAATTAAACGAACGTAAATGCGAATCTCGGATACCTCTTTCGGCTTTTTAACGGCATTCCTCTTTCCATTACCAATCGGCGTCTTCATGAAATGAACGGGTCATACTACATTGGGATGCATGCTTCATAGCGGACATGAAATGAGAGGAACGGGCTCGGGTACAGCACCTAGGGTCCATTGGAGGTGTCGGTTATGTACTGAATGAAAAGACTTCCGAAACACCACCACCCAACTTGACCTTGCTATTAGTGAAAGCGCTCGTGTGCTAATGTTGAGTCCACACTACAGAGTGTTCATTCGTACCACTGTCCTTGTCTTGGTTTTGTCAATACTTGCAGCCCTCGTGTCCCCTCCCCTTGTTCTGGCTTTTGCAAGCATACTAGCGCTGATGTCTGGCGTCATGTCAATCGCGAATTCCACCGCTTTTACTCTCCAGCTTGAAATTGCCATAGCACTCTGCTCTTTCCCCTAGAGACGTACCGACGACAGGTCTCTGTCTTGCTTACACCTCGTGCTTGCTATGACTGCTCACAAGGATATGTCCGGTCAGAGCGCGAGCACGTATTGATCAACTTGCGGACATGTACCATCGGTCTGTGAAGATGGATTTAATCCATGCCGCGGTTCTTTGATTTAGGCCCGTATACTGTCTGAGGCGGCACGTTCTCCTACTACACACTTCCTATTTCGTCCCGATCTTAGATAATAGTAAGAGTACACGGAGGCGGAGGAATGGGCTCTTGATCTGGACTGGTTGGAAAACTAGAACTCTATCTCATCCAGTGTCAGACATGCCACGTTCGTTCCTTATACGCTTGTGGAAGTCAGAACCTCTGGTATAGTATAGCTATCCCTTCCTGCCTGCTCTGCGTTTTGGATCACATCATTTCGCTTGTAGTATGGAAGGCTCGATCTCTCAAGTTGCAAGAAGTCACGCGACGGTGTGACTCAAGGATATACCGATATTTTGTTGGGATAGATTGGCCACATGGGCCCATCAGATGCCTCACAAATTGCGTCGGTTGAGAAGGACATACTTCATTGCAGCATAGCTATATTTACTTGCCGCGCAAGTGAAGGAGAAGATTCGAGTGTGAGAATAGGTATTAGACATGATTTACAGTAGGAAGGCTGGGGACGCGGGCATCAAGTTTGTGCGTATATACAATGGATATACGCCTGGAAGGCCAGGACAGTATGCCGAGGGAAGCTCGACCTATTGTTCATATTTCCGAACCGGCCTGCC
The DNA here is from genome assembly GCF_023757995.1 of Alternaria metachromatica. Classification (NCBI taxonomy): domain Eukaryota; kingdom Fungi; phylum Ascomycota; class Dothideomycetes; order Pleosporales; family Pleosporaceae; genus Alternaria; species Alternaria metachromatica. Next base: position 1,321,141 of record NW_026055494.1, read on the forward strand.
CTTTTCGGCCTGCTCGCACAAGCCCCTCTTAGGCATTTTGTCCTGCCATCCAGGTTCCCTCTTGACATAGCCTACCCGCCTATACGGCTTACCCTTGTCTCCACGGAACAACATATGCCAGCCCTCCAGACCGGCAACCATCTGTTTTCTAGCGCTCTTGAGTTCCTGTGCACGCCTGTTCTTCAATTCTCCCTTGCTCAATGGTTTCCTCTTCCGCGCCTTTTCCATTTCCACTTCTCTTTCTTCCTGTGTCAGACCGGCTTTCTCTTCGGGCTCAACGGGTATGAACATTTCCTCTACGCCGCGTAGATCGGGCACAGTGTCTTCGGCGAAACAACCCGTAAGGAAGGCGCGCGCTGCATCTTTGCCCGCGAAAAAGTGGTATGAGCCGCCGGGTCCGTAGGTCGTAGGCGAAATGGAAACGTCGTAAATTGTACCGTTTAGAGCGAGGTAGATCGGTTTTGAGGGGTCGCTGCCGTCATATAGAGCCAATTCAGCATCGGTTAGGGTGAGTTCTCCTTGCTACGTGTCATGTTAGCTACGAGAGCTTGTTGAAATGTGTAAGAGAGACTTACCATGAGGCTCTTCCACTCTCGAGCTCTGGTCCACCATGCATTATATCCCCATGTCATACTTTCTCCACTTGTACTCAGATAGCTCAGCCCGCAACTCAATAGGAGGACGCCACCTAGTATGCGCAGTATGTCCAGCACGGATAAGCCATTTGACGTCGCAGCGGCTTGCTCCTTGACGGCTTTCTTAAGCTCTGCTTTCTCTTGAGCGCCCGAGGAGGTCGGAGGAATAGAAGACGTGGTCGTGTCTGTGGGCTCCTCTTTCGCAGCACGGCGGTATCGCTGTGATGAGGACATTATGGCGGTGGTAGTGACGGTAATGCGTTCAGATGCACTGCTTTATTTGCGTGGTCAGTCTACATATAGCGAGAGTTGCTCGGAGACGTTCATACCTGTTCATCCAACAGTTACGCAGCTCAAAGTGTGGTACTCCCGCGTCAACGTCACTCAGATACCGAGGCACAACCCTAAGTAGCCGCCGAAGAAAGTATTCGGAGACGTGTCCGCAAGCCAGGAACCGTCGGATGCGCGATGCGGAGAATAGATTGCTTTCGCCTGCGCGTTCCGAGGCGCTGCTGTCGGGAAGTACCACAATCTCGGTTCCGATGATTGGCCACTTTCAGATTGATGTCATTGGCGATCTTGGCCAAGACGCTACTACTGGACTATCACTTTTGGACAACTTGCAATGGATGAGATCGGCATGAAAGACTTGGAATCGCATAACTCGTAGAGTCAATATGCAAATTTCTGTAACCTGGCTACTGTACGATATCGCAGGTGTCATGCGAATGTTTCACTTTTGTAGTAATACAACCCTCCTTTCGTATGTGTATATACAACGTCCATCTTCCATTCTCTCTCCACTAGTTGTGTGATTTGCATGATGTAGAGATCGTGGCGTTTCCCGCTTCTTAGAGTACTAAATCGTTCAGTGGTCTTTCCTCATTTAATGAGCATCACCCCAATCACTCATTCAGCGCCGTCATGAATATCGCGGATCTCGACTTGCGCTTCTCTGTCGCTCTTGGGGAAGACCTTTTTGAGTCCTGCTTGGAAGACGCCGACGTTGTAGTCGATGATGGCTTTCTTTTCCGCTGGATTATCCTGGCCCATGATACATACTAGAGCGAGATACCTGTATCCATCGTTAGTACACTCACGATTCCATAACCATGCAGGTAGTCTGCTTACTTGTTAATTTCCCGCAAGTAGAGATATCTGCTGTTCTTCTTCTCCATGGTGATTAGACTCTCGGCATCGTTGTTACCAGTCTCACTCTCATCCTCGCCCTCATCGGGTCGATCCCAGCCATAGATCTCACTAACATCGATGACTACATCAATGTAGTCGGAGCATATCTCATAGCTGCCAATATCGGTCGGGCTTGTATCTGTTGCGATGTAGATCTTGCTCATGATGTCGAAGAGGTAGGCTTTCTCGATGTTACAGGCACCACACAAGTTGTTGAGCAGCGCTTCGAGGGTGGGAAGCTGTGGGATGAGCTTCTGGATCACCTTGCTAAAGGCTTCAAAGATGGAATGGTCGTAGATGGAAGTCTGGTAGAAAGATATGGGCGCCTGCTCATAGCCGTGATCCGATAGTTCGTCTTGCACGCGCTGAATGATGTCGCGGAAAGTGTCACCGCGGAAGTCATCTGAAAGACCGTCGACCTTGTGCACGAAGACTTCCACGTTGATGTTGGGGTATGATTGCTGAAGGTTGAGGATGGTCATGTTCAGTCGCGCAATTGCATCGAGATACTCATCTTGGGCATCGATAACCCATATCAGAGCTCCAATCTCCTCGAAGATGTTGTCGGTATCGAAAGCTGGATCGAAGTAGTCCAGATGACCTGGCAGATCCCAGACTTGAAAGTCCATGAACGAGCTAGCGTTGTTAGTCAGCCATGTATGCGTACACTTGGTGATTAACGTACTGCATGGACTCTTTCTTTATCCTGTACGTCGTTTCGAGGTACAGCGTCTCACTTGGCGGCAGCTTGTGAAAGACGACACTTGATATCGAAGACTTGCCGCTCCTGCAGATGGATTTGTTAGCGCGCTCAACACGCTGACCTTGACGGATCTCACCTTCTCTGGCCCATGAGCAGCAACCGCGGCTTGCCATCTCCCGCCTTGCTATTGGGGACGCGACCAGTGTGATACTGCGGCGCAAAGTCAACAGGTGGCTGCTCTGCGTTTGATAGATCCTGCAGAAAACGGTCCATGGTCAATTGAGCACTTGGTCTGAGTAAAGATGAGCTAGCGGATGTCCGCCTCTCCTCAGCGCCATCGTCTCGAACAATGTCGCGAGCAGCATCGAAGGTTGCTGAAGGGCGGTGTGAAAGAAAGCGGCTCTCCATGGTGGTGCTTAGTGGTACAGGGTATATCGCTAAGAGCAGAAGTCGCAGAACTAAGAGAAAATTGGGTATCGTGGGTGAAGAAAGCGCCGCGCCGAGAAAAGACAGAAAACAGAGAGCCGGCCCTTCCTATCGCCCTTCAGCTGGCAGGCATCTGCGCAGTGAAGCGTGCTACTCTCGTGGGGAAGTGACAGGCACGCTGCGACAACGTGTGGTACGAGACCAGCAGGGAGAGGCCACGAGGACGGGCGGTACATGCAAAGGAGAGGTGGCAGAGAAGCGACGAGTCAATCAGGAGCCCCCGTGATGTTCTACAACAACATTCGGTGATGCGCGCAAGGCAGTCGACACCGAGCGGAAGGCACCCAGGGAGCTCAGGCCATGGTGCAGACGTACATAGGGCTGAGGAAGTCGCGACGCAACCGCCGGGGCTTTGCCAGTAATCTAGCTAGATAGGGAAGACGACGATACACGTGGGGAAAGCAAAGGAGTAAAAGAAGGAATCTGGGCTTACCTCCATGGTTGTTCAGTGGTAGTGTAGCGTCTTTGCGTTGCGCACGGTGGTGATGGTCTTTAGGCCCGAGCCTGCCACTGCCCCAGAACCGCTGTCCTTGCTGATGAGCCGACGCCCAACCCGAATCACGCCTTCAGCCAAACGCTCGGGAGTACTACAACTCTTCCAGGAATGCTTGGATTGCCCTCTGACAGGATGTCCGCCCTGCAATTTCACTTCTCGCAACCACTCTCTGTTGGCAGCCAGCAGCCGAAGAAGCCGGGTCGGCAAGGATGGCTCTCCGCGCGCGCCCAGTCGTCGGGCACCAGAGCGTCACTGTAACACGTTTCGAGGCCGGGTCGGAGACAAGTCAGTGCTGCTGATAAATAGCCGCAGTGGCACGACGCTGAAGCATCTGGAACCGTCGTAGAAGACGGAGAGTGTCATTGTGAGGAGGCGCTTGGTCGCGTGCAGGCCACGTTCGCTTACGGTAACAAGGGAAGATCTTCAGGCACCACCATTCTGTCCTCGTCCCAGCTCTCCAACACCAGCCCAACTTCGATGAAGAGCGAACGCCTTGGTATTTTGTGGCTTGGGACAGTTACCCGATTAGTGTTGTGCCGAAGTCAACCTCCGTCAGCCCAACCTTACCTGAGTCAAGCTGACGATATCAACGCCGCATGGGGGACAAGGATTTGTTATCCGCGGCAGCAAGGTTACACAGCGTAGCAGAGACTATTTCCGAACGTCATTGATACAGCGCTGTGTGCCCCTTTACTGTCAGATGGACGTCGCACACGTGTAGGAGTCCAGTCAGTAGGACATGTCAACATGCGCGTTATCGTCACTCTGCTCGTCAACTTGATGACTTCGCACAAAATGTACATTATATCCCTGCAAACACTGTATTCCAAAAAAGCAATATCAAAACGACCCGACGCTCCGGCGCACCCGGGGTATCCAAAATCAAAAGCCAAAGCCGCTATTCCCATCCATCCTTGTTCCCGTACACCAAAGGCCCTGTACGCCTACCCTAAACAGCTCATAGATTGCGTACTCTTCAGGTTTCCAATAAGAAAATAATTCCCGTTCGTTACTCGGGCGATCTGAAGTACAATACACTCAACCGCCTCAGTCTCGCGGTCCTGTCACCTCGGCACCCAGCGTACCCGCAGCTAATTGACCCAGTCCACCGAAGAAGACAAGAAACATAGCTAGTGCAGTCGACTCTCCCGCGTGAACTAGATCGCCCTCAGGCGCGGAGCCGTCTGACTCCATCCCCTGTATAGCGCGCTTGGTGTGCTCTGTTGGTTGGTATGTAGCATCAGGGTCACCAGCAAATGAGCCTGCGTCAGAATCCACATCTGAAGTGCGCGCTTTCCCTCGTGTGCTGCGTCTGAGAGACGCACTCGTGGATGCGGAAGTGGATGTACCATTTACGTCAGCCTTCTTTGCCGGGCGCCCAGGCTTCCTCGGCGTAAGAGGCTCTATTGGGGACGAGGGCTCGCTCGCATGCTCCATCACTCTTGCCAGGTCTTGCTTGAATGTGACGTGTTTCTCATGGGTGGGAACGAGAAAAGAAAGTATGCTGCTTTCTAGGATCGCATGCACATCTAGATCGCGCGTGAAAGTCCACGTCAGCAAGCTGATGGCAGCAAAGAGGACGTCGAGGCTGGTGACACTGATAGCCGGGTGCATGCTGATGTGCTTGAGAGCTTGGCCCGCGTTGCTGATACTTGCGAGAAGCCTGTTTGCATTCGCCGAATCGCTCTTAGCAATAGAATTCGCGAAGAGATCCCAAACGTGGGAGCGCTGGGCAGGTCTGTTGACGTACACCAGAGTAGTCCACACACGCCAGTATACGAGGATAGAGGCAATTGATAGCGCGTGGAAGACTTTGACGTATGATCTATGAGCCGCTGCTTTAGACGTATGCTGATGACCCAGTGCGTAGGGAACCAACTGTGGCGCAAATGCAAAGGCAAGTGGCATGGTCAGGTATCCGAGTCGCATCATGCTCTTGTCGCCGAACTCGGAGACTAGTTGTGGAAAGAGATTCAGAGTAATGAGCGACGCAACGATGCCAGTGTCGTATACGAAAGCATATGGTGTGAACAGCGCGTCGTGCAACGGGGTATCATCGTGGTGTATGGTCAAAGGCGTATACAAGATGGTGATGAAGAACAAGCTCAAAGAGTACCCTAAGCTTCCAATAGAGCTCAGTAGTACGAACGACGCAATGGTTGTGTTGGAAAGATTGCGCCTGCGGCCTAAAGATGACCAGTCAGTGAGGGACTTGGAGAACCTGCGTCGATCGCATTGCACATACCTTCAGCGCCCATGAATATGGAGCTTGCGATCAGTCCAACGAAATACTGGCTAGTATACAGAAACCCCTCCGGTTTCATTATTCCAACTTTGTCAAACTCGCGCACGAGATCGATGTCCGCGATCCAGTCGGCTAGATACCATCTCCCTTCCTCGCCAGTGCCATACCAGCCACTCCAGAGACTACCTGGAATGTCATGTGTATTCTCTCCAGCCCATCGCACGTAGGAGATAGCGCGCCAGAGGAAGGCAAAGCCACCGACGGAGAGTAGTGAGAGAAGCGCAATGACGGAGAAGGTGACGGCATGGCGGCGGCGAGCCGAGTCTTGTGAGCGCGTGCGCGTTGATGGTGGCTGAGATTTGGCGGCGCGTCGAGTAGTGAGAAGTACACGAGCTGTGAGTACTGTAACAAGGAGCACTTGGCCCCCGAAGATGGCGATGGGGAGTGAGTTACTCCGCGTAGATGCGACTGTATCGACTGGCGCCATGATGTTGGCTGGGTGATGCGATCAGTGATAGAGTCAAATGCGCATTACGCGACAGCAACGGTGAGGTTAGGAGACAGAAGCAAGCCAGCCCAGCTGGAGGCATGCCTCGCTTGTTTTGATCTGGAACGCGCCTGCCTCCCCGCCCACGTCACTGACGTATGAACTTCCAGATGTCTGGAGCTCGCCCTTGCGCCACGCTAGACCCCATTGGCCTTGGCCGTCGATCTGGCGCATCTTCGTTTTGGCTTGCGCGACGCGATCCCAGGCCTCCGACTCAATACCCACTTTACCATGCCACACACTTATGGCGACGAAGACCTCGAGAACGTCGACGAGAAGTACCACGAGTCGTCCGATGAGGACTTCAACCCCGAAGCCGCGCCTCCCGAAGAGGCATCCAGTTCCGAAGACGAAGACCATGTCACGATAGAACCCACACAGCGCAAGGGCAAGCGGAAAGCGCCCGCCGACGAAGACCTTGATTCTGGAGACGAAGTGACAATACAAGCTGCGCGGAAGAAGCGGGCGAAGAAGAAGGGGAAGAAAGGCGGCAACGATGATGCAGACGAGCTGATCATATCAGATGATGAAGGCGGGGAGGGTGGACTTGTCAAAACACGGGCGCAACGGAGGATTGAGGGAAAAGAACGGAGACCGCTTGCAAGGACCGAGGGCGCAACTGTAGATGTCGATGCGCTATGGGCCCAAATGACAGCAGCGCCTCTGAAGCCTTTGGATTCCACAGCATCACATGAATCAGCTGCACAACAAAATCACGTCCCCGTAGCCAACATCCCGGTATCAGCGGAAGAGGAAGAACAGCTCACGATTAAGAAAGTCTTCACCTTCGCTGGGCAGGACACGATCGAGGAGAAGCAAGTTCCACGCTCGCAGCTCGACAAATACCTCAAAGATGGATGGAAGACACTCGATGCGTCCGCAGCAACAATACCCACGACAGAGTCCCCCAAAGATCCCTCCGAGTCTAGTGGACCCAAGATCCGTCGTCCCCTCCGCCGTCCATCCCGATTCGACCCCAACCCTACAGGCTACGTCCGCGCCCTCGCACCCGAACACCAACTTTTCTGGCCCCGTGCCGCCGCTGCCGATCTACAACGCGAGCAGGAAATTCCGCCAGAAACAGACATATCGGTCGCGAAGAAGGTCGAGAAGGCGCAGAAGCTCAATGTCGTGGACAAATCGCGCATGGACTGGACAGGCTTCGTGGACAAAGAGGGCATCGCAGAGGAATTGGATACACATGGAAAGACCAAGGAAGCCTATCTGGGTCGTATGGAGTTTTTGGCTGGTGTGGAAGCGCGGAGAGAAGAAGAGAGGAGGAATCTGAAGATCAAGGCTGCAGCAGCTGCTCCTACGATGGGGTGAGCCGTGTGCTAAAGATGTACTGGAGAGTCGTGGATGTTTTTAAAGATACCCAATTATTGCTCAAAGCGACAAGCACTGGTTGATGCGTGCGCTTCTGCATATTCATCACGTGTAGGTCTATATCATTTAAAGCTATGCATATGACGATCGAGTAGAAGAGTATAAAAAGCACCGAATTGTGAGCAAGGAGCGAAATCACAATGAACTGGCTTGGAGCTACGATCATCGGAAGAGAGACAAATGAGTGACATGGAGCAGACCCCGAATTATACCTCCACTTCCATCTTCTAACCCCCTCTATACATCTCTTCAGACTCTCAACCGGAATGTCTTCATTTTCCTTCCTTCTTCGTCCTCCTCCTCCTAATACTACGTTTGTGCCAACATCTAAAAAGATGTGGCTATGAATGGCTCAGTGAGACTCCTGGACTGACTCCAGAGACGTTGATTTGTACATGGTATTGCAACGGCAACCATGGATGGTGCAATGATGTTTCGAGTACCCAATGAGTAAATACAGTGGATCGAACACTGGTGGAAAGATCAAGACCCTGTCGAAATGATTGTATAAGCGCTCCTGAACACCCAAATAACTGTAATGATCCTGCGCGAATAATGTGTGTATGGTGCCAAAGTGAGAGGTGGCCGATACGTGAAAGCGTCGTAAGATGAACACCGTTTCCGTACGACCTGGAGGTAACTACAAGGTGAGCTCCTCGAGCGCGGTCTGAAAGTCGTCTTCTTCTTCCTCTTCGTACTGAACCTGTGCCTTGATTGGTTTCGGCTTCATGTTCATGCGTATACACGAGACTATAGCTCTGGATTTCTCAGAGCTGTTTGCCTTGAGACTCGCAAGCTCTCGTCCTGCCATTTTCAGAACGAAACTGGATTTCTCCGGCCTCTTGAACTGTGCATATAATGCTGATGCCTTGATGGTGTCCCACATGCATGAACCGGGCGTAAGGTAATCATCAAGCAGAGGCCGGATATCAGTGTCGTCCGGGTATTCGGGCTGTATAGCCTGGAACTTCTGGTAGCAGTTGTTTACAACAGCGTTTAGCCGCTCCGTCGTGCTCACATCACCATGCCAGCCGGAATTCCAAGTACAATTGACGTCGTCCAGCTTTCTTGTCAGAGAGAGGATTTCTTGCTTAATAGTCTCCGATCCCTTCTTGGCGAGGTGATCAATTGGATACAAAAGCGCGTCGTCTAGCTCAATAGCTTCCGAGAGAACGGACCTGACTCGACTCATTGTCTCGATGTTGTGTGCTCTTACGATGTCGAAGTAGAGGTAATCGACTATATGGTTAGATCGAACTCGCCGATCTGCTTTACGGATTTTCTCAACACCTGCTGAGTCCCCCTTGCTGGCGCACTTTTTCATCTCTTCCTTATATCGCGGCTGTCTTGGTTTCAAGTTGGCTACATACTTATCAAACTTCGTCTGCGTGAATACGTAGCCCTGTTTAGACGCATCGACTAGCAAATCATGCATATCGTACAGTCGTTCAAGTATCTGAGAATGAATGCGGTTTTCGGTGTATGCTTGTTTCTCTGCGAAAGTGGTGACTAGACCAAGCAGCGAGGAGTTGTTACGAAACTCGAAAGCTTTACTGAGGAAGTTGTCCACCTGTTCAGGTTCGCTGGTGTTCATGATATCTTCGAGCTTCTCAGTCCGTGTCTCTATGCCGTATTTCGCAGGCTTGGGTGTAGTCATTGGCGCTGGAGCGTTCCGAAAAGGGCGCACAAGTTTAGGTTCCCAACAAATCCAAAACATATCACCATCGTAATCGCCTCCTTGTAGCTTCCCAGCTAGTGGGAACCGGCCTTTGCAAGGAAAGATCACTACGTCGACCAGATGCGACAGTTCAGGTCGTATGACCGTGCGGACTTTTTGGATATCCGAGCGGCGACAGGCAGGCTGACGAGTGACGAGAGCTTCCATGTCTCCAAGGCAGAGGTACTTTTCATCGGTATCCTCGTCGACAAATGAGGAGGAGAACTGTACTTGAATCTCTCCTGGTTCTAAGACTCCAAAAGGATCTGCTATTCCATAAAAGTACGCGGACTTTGCGAGAGGCACACGTAGCTTGGATTCCTGGAAGACATGCTTTGTCTGGATAAAGCGTTCGAGACTTCTGGCAAGGTAGGGAAACTTGGTAGGTACGAAGCCCGCCTCGAGCAAGAACTTCAACTTTTCCTCTAAGGATACCGGCAGTGCAGCTTGCCAGTCAGGTTCAGCCTGAGTCTTCGTACCGTTCTGGTGAACCCATTCGTAGACCTTGACTGGATCTGGTAGTAAATGTAGCAGCTTCTCGCGTTCGCTTTCGAGTCGCTCTTCCATGAGACTAGCAATAACTTCTTTCTTCACGCCTCGATCGGCCAGAATGGGTATATACAATATATGCAATTCCGACTGTGAAGGCGGAGAACTGAAGTTGGAGACCTCAAACGTTCGATGATGATGCATTAAATCGTCGGCGGGTGGATGAAACTTCCACTGACTCCTGTTGATCTTGATCCAGTGCTTGAGATGCTCCGGATCTTTGGTGTAGGATTCCGCGCTAATCATCCAAAGTCCCTTGGCTCCGCCAATGCGTCCCTGGAATGTACTGGGCAAAGGTCCCTTCATCCCATTTGTTTTCTTGTATAGCTGCCATATGGCTAATGCAGCGCCAACGGAGATAACTGAGCATCCATCGTTCATGACCGAGCCATCCGGAATCGCCTGCCACTCTAAGTCCGAGTCATTGTACATAGTGTCCTCCGGATCGTTTGTGGCCAAGTCGTCATCCACGTGGATGATTTGTGACGTCTCAAAGCACAACGTAGGGGTGGTTCGAGAAAGCCCCAGTTCAATACGAGCGAAGGCTTTGCAAAAGCTTTGGTGTCTGTTGATGTGGAATGGTAGGAATCGATCGAGCATTTGACCCACTGAATAGGGTTGCTCAATTCCACATCCTTCGGTGGCGAACAGCACGATCCTTTTGTCATAGACCATGTCCTTGGGTCGAGCGGTCTTGGGCTTCTTCACATCTTCAACATGGAAGACTCTCCACTTGCGGTTCAAGAAGTGGTGTTCTGTGAGTAGCCACGCTTGAAATTGATTGCAAATTTGTTGAAGCCGCTCACCCGTGAAACGATTTGTTTCGGAGAAGTCGAAGACTGGCGTGTATAAGTAGAGAAATCGGTCGGAGCCAAACATTCGCTCTAGTCGGCATGATCGATCCGATTGTACTGGTAACAATGTAAGGTTTAGAATCGGGCCAGTGCGTTTGGGGCTGAGATTGATGTGTCCTCTGAAAGTGAACCCATCAAAGTCGCGTTTCGCAGCTTGCCAGAGACGGTTTGACTCCCGCAGCTTCATACGCGGTATTTTCCGATGTTCGTCAATGAAAGACCAAAACGCCTCTGCATCGGAGGATACAGTAGCGATATCCATACCGCTTACCAGGTCCAAGATTGAGATTGAGTGGTCTATCGCTAGACGTTCGCAGATGAACAAGATATGGTATGGGATATGTTCTAGCCCTGGTGGGAGCGCGTCCACGAAGAGATTTTGGGTAGGTAGATCGCGAATCTCGTGTGGTATCTTCGAGGGAGATTGCACAGCAGCCGGCGATTTCTCTTGACCGTTTGGAACTCCGTTAGATCGAAACCGTGGCGTCGATGATGCACGGAATTGCCCATGGCGATTGTCAACAACGGCGGGTGGTCTGGAACTTTCCATCTTGTCATGTGGGATTACTCGCGGGTCGGTCTCCTTCTCTTCAACCTCGAAAGATGCTTCAAGAAGACCAGTCTCATCAACAGAGCCATAAGTAGATCTGTTCTGACCGCTACTCCCTTGAGTAAAGTGTTCGTTCAGGTCTTGCTGTATATCTTTCTCACGCACTTCGCTCCCGGGATACAACATAGCCTGGTCAAGCTCCACATCATCCAGAGAACCGATTGTAGTCGAACTCGTCCTTTTCAATTGGGGCCTAGAGAACCTATTCTCCTGTAACTCGATGGCGCCATCGTACGAGGTGAATGAAGTGTTTGTTGTATTTGCTGTCTCTTGGGAGGAGAATGTGGTGTTGTTGAAGGAGGTGTTGACCGAAGATGAAACGGAATTTACGGGTTGGAAAGACCGAGCCATATCGAGTGTTGGCTTCTTGAAGTCAAATTGCGGTGGTGGAATCGGCGAAGTGTTGAAGGATTTGACAGCCTGTTTCCCTTTCGAGGTTTTGGTCAATTTCTGCGAGTTGTCGGAATGGTTGGAGCTTTCAGATGGCCGTTTCTTAGAGACATGTAAAGAGGCATGGTTACTTGCCTGAAAGAGCGTCTGTCCTAACCTAGTGGATGGAGAGGGTGATGGTGACGGCGACCGGGACGGTGATCGCGGTGTTTCGTATTCTTGATCCGTCTCATCGTCGGTGTCAACGTCTGTGGGTGATCCTGGATCAGCAGTAGCACAAGACTCATGTTCGTCGTGCTGAACATCATGCAAGCTAGTTGTTACTTGCGAGGTAGGCTTGGCCCCTGTCTTTGTATTAGCTATTGCAAAGACATTCTCCCAGTCCAGTCCCGATGAGCTACAGTCTGACTAATTTACTATTTACGCAAACAATATGCATTCGTTGATATGCATCAAGAATGGTAGCTGACATGATGACGGAATTGCTTCATGCTGACAGTCCGACCCACGAAGCAATTACAATTCGAGGAAGGCATAACGTGGACCATCTCTATCACAGAGTCCGCAAGATATATGGGTTCCCCATCATGCACCGATATAGTCTACCGTCATGGAAGAAATGTACGCGCTAATTCTGAAGGAAACTTAAAAAGCAAGTTTGTACTTACCACTAAAGGGTGTCGCCCGCACTTTAGGCGGCTCATTCCTCGGCGTCCTGCCCTTCGACTCCAATTCACCCTTTTTAACACGGGACAGAATCTCACGAAGCTTTTCCAAGCGCTCCTCACGCGTCAAACTAGGGGCGTCTCCCTTGAATTGTTCAATCGCCTCTTCGAGCGCCGTCGGTGCGCTGTAGAAGAGGAATTGGATAAGCGCATTGACCTTGTCGGCCGCATCGCTCGGGATGGCTTTGTTTGGTGACCATCCATTACCACGAAGCCTAAGACCGATGTTCCACTGTCTTTCCAGCGAGCAAATCAGCTCGTTGAGGGCTGCTCCAGAGCGGTGGCGCGGAGTTGCCGGTAGCGAAACGGCGGGACCACCGTTACCCGTCATGACGCGGGGCAACAATGTTCCTTCGTACCTTGGACTTCATGCGACAGTAAGATTGGCAGGATCGCGGCGACAAAAAAGAAGAATGAATAGGTTCAGGACGTAATGATATAGCGGGGTGAGTCGCGGAAGGCTGAGGATTGCTAAATGTGTGCCTGAGGCTGCTGTTGCTAGGTGATGAAACCTATGGTCTGTGCACATACGCGGTATCGCGTGGTCACGCGATGAGATGTTTCACCAAGCTGAGTTAGGCGAAATTTCAAGTGCCAGCCCTGGATATGGTCCGATACTGATTCTGACATCGCCGCGAGACTTGCTTGATACTCGACATTTCACCATTTATAGTCGCCTCCACCAAGCCCCATCACAGGTGTTAGAGGGCAGGTTGTAGCATGGGTAGAGAATAATATGCTGTATCGTGTACGGCTCCTTAAGATCGTCTAGATTTGTGCCATTCCGCTTTTCGCACTATGGCGGATATTTCCCAAACATGCAATAGGTAATCGTGAATTCAATGAACCGTGAACCAAGCCTCGTCTTTCCCATAGCCAAGTCCTCTTGGACTTAGACCTTCATCTCCTCGAGACCGTGCTTCCAGACGGTAACGTAGGGTGTGACACCGTCCTCGCGGTAGTTGAGGAGGACGATCATACCGTCGGGGTTCATGGACTCGCCAGTGTAGAACTCATAGTCCTTGAAGTTGCCGATGATCTTCTTGGCGAAACCGGAGGCCTTGCTCTCAAAGTCCTTGATTGTAGCCTCGTCGGCGCCCTTGTTCTTGAGGGCCTCCTTGACTGACTTCATGTAACCTGTCTATCGTTAGTCCTGGGTCTGGAGGATTTTGCCCTAGCGTTCTTACCCTTGAGGTATGTGAGGTAGCCCTTCTTGTCGAAGCCGGTCTCGTTCAGGCGGAAAGAGTAGACGACGTCGATCTTGGTCTCCTTCTGGTCGTCGGCTCCCTCCTCTTGCTCCTCGGCGGAAGCATTGGCACCGGTGTCTACACGTCGTTAGCCTGCCAGATCCTCATCTCGTTTGGCAGTACCCACCGAATGATTCTCCTCCGACAGTGATCTTGGTGCAGTCGGCCTCGTAGGCGACGCCGTCGATCTCCTTGAGGTTGTAGGAGTCGGAGATGATCTCGTCACCGGTGATGATGTCCTGGAAGAAGTCAGTACTACGCGACTAGTGGAGAAGACAAGAGGCTCTTTGCATGCGCAAAGCAGCATCAAGTGCAGCAGGGAAGGCGGGGTAGGGCGCAGGTAAGAGCGACCCAGCGCAGGCACAACGTACCTTGAAAATGATCATGTTGGCGGTAGAGGGAAGTAGGGTCTGGGGATGTGTGGAAAGAGTGTACGTTGGTCGGGGCGGGCAGGCGAGGGGTTGAAGACTGGAGCGGAAAAGAAGCGCTGGCCTGTAGGCGTGAAGGAGAAATTGGTGGGGTCGAAAATTGGGTGTGAAAAGCGCGCTAACCGCAAGGGGTGGAAGTGGAAGTGGCTGAGCGACTAGGCCCGCCCGGGCGCCCGGCGGCGAAATGTCATGATGCGCGCGTATATCGTAAACCCCCGTCATGCCTTGGTGCTGTCACAGGCACGCTGCTGCACCACTCTCACACGACTTTCACCCAACCCTCGCTCCGCCCACCTCAGCCTCTCCTTTCTGAGCTCGACTGGTCAATTGCGCGCCGTCCGCCCTCCAGCACGAATACCGACATCACTCGTCCGTCGCATCGCGCCTTCTCCCTAATTTCCTTGGTCCGCGGCTTCCGGCTCCGTCTTTGTCACCCCATAGCTGGCCCAGCACCGCGATCTCGCCTCGAGTACGCTGCACCTTCGACGTCTTCGCCGGCTGCGCTGCGCAACTCCTCAGTCTCGCATACATACAGTTGCAATCGATAATCCGCTCTCCTAGCGCACCGCTGCCGCATCATGGCGAGCGCAAACATCACGTCCTACGACCTCCCGCCGCTTCCCGAATACACCCTCAAGCCCCTTCAGCCTCTCACATCGTGGGTCTCCGATGCATTCATACAAGCCGCACTGCCTGTCGTCGGATACTGGGTTGTCTCCCTGGTTTTCCACGTCATTGACGTGTACGACTTCTTCCCGCAGTATCGGCTGCACACGCCAGCAGAGGTTCTGAAGCGCAACCATGTTTCACGCTACGAAGTGCTGCGCGACGTCATACTCCAGCAAGTCATTCAGATTCTCGCATCCTTCAGCCTTTCTTTAATCGACGAGGCGCCGACAACCGGCAAAGCCGAGTACGATGTGGCTTGGTACGCGCAGAAGCTTAGACTTGCCCAGCGCGCGGTTCCTTACGTCTTGTCTGCGGTAGGCGTCAACCCGATCGCGCTGGCTTCCAAGGTCGCTACCTCACAGCCGATACTTTCTTCCGTTGTCATCGGAGGCAAATACCCCGCGCTGCTGCAGACAGCGACAGTTGCGGGCGAGCAGACTCTCGTCCCCGCCTTTGCTTCTTGGGAGATGGCCGTGGCTAGCTTTGCGTACTGGTATGCCATACCTGCCATCCAGTTCAGTGCTGCCATAGTCATCATGGACGCGTGGGAGTACATGCTGCACCGTGCCATGCACCTGAACAGATGGTTATATGGTAAGTTCCAACCCGTGTCATGCTCTTCGACTTTTGTTAACCCACGCAGTAACGTTCCATTCGCGGCATCACCGTCTCTATGTGCCATATGCCTACGGCGCTCTGTACAACCACCCGATCGAAGGGTTCGCGCTCGATACCCTGGGTGCTGGCTTGAGCTATCTGCTTACCGGCATGACAATGCGACAGTCGATGTGGTTCTTCACTGGCTCTACCATCAAGACAGTGCTTGATCACGGCGGTTACGCATTCCCCTACGACCCTATCCACTGGATCTTCCCCAACAATGCCGCTTACCACGACATTCATCACCAGAGCTGGGGTATCAAGACCAACTTTTCGCAACCTTTCTTCGTATACCTCGACCGACTTGGCGGGACAATGTACAAAGGCGATGTGACTGCCAAATATGAGCGTGCTCGTCTTACAGCACAGCAGAAGGTCGACCAAGAAAAAGAGAACGAAGCTACTGCAGTACCCATGTCGACCGCGGCAGCCTCGGGCCTGACACAGGACGAGGGTGTAGTGCCACAAGGCGCATCGACACCTCGCATCTCGCGCAAGAAGGCTAGCAGCATCTCATCAACGGCTGGCACAAATTTCAAAGATTTGACGAACAAGGTCAATCAAAACCTGCACGGCAGGAGAGCCAATGTTCTGGGGTTGGAAAGCTCACATTAATCTGTACTTTTTTTTTATGTGTAAACAAACATCATGCTGCTGCAGCAGGTAATGTATAGTCTCGGGTGTATAACTTCCGGATGGTTCTATCACATCCGCTGCATTGCATCACTGGTGCATATTCTCCTGCTATTTCTGAAATACGGCCTGTATCTTGTCGTCATTCATTCACGGACTGTACGATTCTGGGACGGCGTTTGCTGGACGGTTGGATTACATCGAATCTGAGTTCCCATTCAAAATACTACAACCTTCGCTCGTTAGCGACGGCTTTTCACGTTGCGCTGTTTCGATCGTTGGTGCCAATCAGCCTTAGCTGCTTTACTGATGAGTGTCTCACCGATACTGTCTTTCACTCCAACAGATCATATGAGCAGGTATCTCTACTGATACTTTATTGAGTTCGAGTTGTTTCTTCCTCTTTCGCTTGTCCTATGATATATACACACTGATAACTTTCACAGACTACACAGCCGCGCCCTATCACTCGCAATATACGCTGCATCATGAAACCACTCTGTCTCATTGCAAACGTCCCGTGCGTGTTCTTAACCTCTCCACATTCCTCCATGTTTACAACAGACCAAACACAACCATTATCACAAGGCACCCACAATGCATTACAACCACAAAGACATCTCACAACATTTCACGATGCCTTCATTCCTACACAGGATGGAGACTCGCCGGCTCCACAACAGCGACATGAAGAGACTTGTCCGTATTTTTCGGCATGTCCCTACTCCCAATGATTTGCGCGATGAGCGCAAGGAAGCGCTATATCGTAAACATACCAAGGAAGCTATACAACGGCTTCCTAGCCGGCTACGCGCTTCGCGGCTCTCTTTCGGCTCAACGAACCTGTGTACGACACACAAGGGCCTAAACCAAAATCTTGTCAATGACATCTTCAAATGGATCCGTCACGAATACGATGGCGCCATCGGCAAGTTTCTCTATCCACTTGTAATGACCCACGGCCTTCTAACGACGGATCAGAAGTTGAAAGTCCGTCAACTAGAACCTGTGCTACGGATGTGGCAACCCAACTTTAGTTCGGGTGCTTCCGCTCCCCCTGGTCATGAGCCGATTCAGTGCGGATCGAAGTGGCACTATCAGGCAGACCAATGCCCGGCTTGTATGATGGCGCGGATGGGATCAGATTCGGATGTTCTTTTTGCTCTGTTCGCCGGTATGGTCGGTCGCTTCAACAGCAAGGCGTTCACGACAATGGATGCGATCCGTAGCGTTGCTGGCTGGGACAGCACTAAGAGCAAACGTCTTCGATTCGTGCGTTACTGGGTCAGGAAGGCGAGTGGAGAAAGCAATATGTTAAGAGCATGCGATCTGGGCATGGATCTCAAACATCTTCGGGCTCAGTGGAAGCATGAGCAACACCGCCACCTTCGTGCACATAGCCGCACGAGAACGCAGAAAACTCCCGTCGGTCCGATGCCCTGTCAAAGTTTAGGTTCATCTACCGTCCCTGCTCATCAGCCCACTTTTAGCCGTTCTGCCTCGACCAGAACTGTAAGACGGCGGCGAGAACAAGAACTAACAGATCCGAGCCTGTTCGACCCCAAACTGGGTCCTAATCCCCGGCCTCCAGACACTAAGCTCAAGTCACAGGCCGAGGATCTTGGTTTTGAGATGCCCGGTATGCGTAAGCGGGTATACACTATTCCTCACAACCAAGAAGATGTCCATCCGGCTTTGCGAAACCAGCCTGGACTCATACCTTCTCGCTCATCGACAAACGCGTCAAGGCATTATAACGAGTCAATGGCTTCGCATAATCCAGAAAGGACTATCCCGCCTGATGATACCATGAGCCTCCCTACCGTTCGCCTTCCTCGGCACCACAATTCGGACGACCGTCCAGCTCCATTACAGATCAGACGCAGGCCTGTGCCACAACCGTCAGTCGCGGGTTCTACCAGGCAGGAGAACTCTTTCCTCAATCCTCCCGCTTCAATGATCTCCCGCCGATCACTCGCAACCACAGCGCACACGATCGCGTCTTACACCGGCGGCCCATCCTCTCGCACGGGATACATAGATCCTCTCGACAACCCGATCTATGACCACATTGAGACGCAAGAAGAGCGCGTGGAGAAGTACAGACAGCTTCTATCTAGCCATCCTGACCCCGAACCGTTCGCGGAATATGAGGATGACAACGCTTCTGTCTTCCCGAAGCCGCAGCGCCAGTCTATGTATTCTGCTTTCGGGGATGCAGGATTCAATTCTGCGCGTTTCGACGTGATCGATGAAGAACTTGCTGAAGATGAGATTGAGGACTGGGAGCGGGGTGAGCCTGAAGACGACGAGGTGCCTCAGGGATGTGCACTGAATGTGGGTATGATATTGGGCAAGGGAAGACGTCGGAGGGCTAGCGATGCCAGCGTGTGTTCTAACGATTTTTATTAGTATGTTTTTTATGTAGATTCTTCCCTTTTTATGCCCCCTTATACGATTTAAACTCTATTCTTTTGGAGTTTTCAGGAGTAAATTGTCTTAACATCATTGATGTGCAGAGCACTCGTCCATTCATCCGTGACGTTGTTCTTTCCTTCTACGATCAGAAGGAATCCTCTCCTCGATGCTGTCCTTCAAAGACACCAAGACTTCCTTGCAAGATGAGTGTACCCATAGGATGGTCTTTCTCTTACGTAGGGTACCGGTGATGGAAGTATTGCGCATCAATCATGGTAGGATGGCTATGCGAAGTATCATTCCATCGTGAGAGCCAGTCGAGTGGAACTAACATTGAAGAAATTCGATCGATCAATCGGATGCAATCAACTGCGGCACGCAGTATGGGAATACATATCGTATTTAGTCATCAGACGCCTATCACCTAATGTCCAAGGCTAAAACTGTTGATTTGGTAGCTATCATATTGTTCAGCCAACGATGTCTCCGCCAAACCCGATCGGCCGTCGGACTGGGCCTTGCTTCTTATAGGGCACGATAGCCATAGCTTTGTAGGTTTTACCCATGCCGTTTGGCCCTCTATCGACAAGTCGCTTCCAGCCTGTTTCCAAGCGTCTTCGCGTATCTTCATCCTTAGCAGCCTTAAGTAAGCGATCAGCGCGCTCCTTAATGCCCATTGTCGATAAAAAGAAAGACTGTTCAACGGGTCCGTGAACCTCAACACCCGGAGAAGCATCTAAAGCTGCATCTGCAAGGGCGAGAAAGTCCACATCAGCCGAGAGATCTACCAGACCGGGCGATGCAAAAGGCGAGACAGTGGTATGTGAGCGAATGCCCCGGAGAGTGTTCGCTGGGATAGTATCCAAAGGTCCATAATCCAAGATCAAAGCTGCACCAGACGGCTGCGCTTTTATGAAGCTTTCCTCAACAGGAGCACTTCTGCTCGAGGGAGTATGGGATGCCGAGGTGTTGCTAGGCTTAGGAGCGCTGCCGCCTATCCGTACAGCGAAGTCAGATACGTAGGCAAAAGATTCAGGCGAGATCTCGATGATCGCATCTGGAGTATTCTCTAGCTTCTTGTAGCGATCAGACAACTTCGGCAGGTATAAGGAGTGTGGCGTCGGTGTCTTCGAAACGGTCAATTCGAAGTCCAATTTTTCATCCCCTTTCTTTGGCGAAGAGCCACTTGCGCCCATATCCGAGTACGGCGAAGTTGGCGAAACAACCAGCTCATGCCAGGTATTCTTGGGGGTTGTCACGCCGTGCTTGGGTTTGATAGGGCCGGTTGGCGTGATGATGGTCGATGAGGCAGGCACCGAAGATTGAGAGATATTCTGGAAGACGTGGATTGGAAGTGCATCAAAGAACTCGTGGGCTAGTATGAAAGGCGCTGCCGTATGCTCTGTGTATGTTGTCAGTACTCTGTTGATGAAGAGAGTAGAGTCGAGCGCGTACCTTTTGGCACCAGCCTTATGTCTTCGCACCACTCGATCCTGCAGGAAGGCATGTACTTGCATTGTGCGGTTAGACCAATGTCGCTCTTCTTCAGATCATCGGTGTCAGACAGCAACTTTGCTTGCTGTTTCTGTAGGTAAGGTGATGCTTCGATGAGATAAATAGCCTCGATGCTATTTGTGAAAGCCTTGAAACTAGATATGGTCTGCCATCCTGTAAGCATGCTTCGCATTCTCTACTATTGGCAGAGCACCATACCCTCAGTACATCGTCCATTAGCGTTCCTCGTCCGGGCCCAACCTCGATTATCTGCACCTTGTCTTTCCTTCCTTGGGCAAGCCACTCTGCGTATAGCCATATACCAATAAGCTCGCCAAATACCTGGCTAATCTCTGGCGATGTCACAAAGTCACCCTTTGTGCCAAATTGATCCTGTCCAGTCGATGTTTGTCTTGTGTAGTAACCGCCTTCGGGGTGAGTGAGGCATTGTCGCATATACGCCGCTACCGAGATTGGACCTGTCGTCTGAAGCTAATCTTAGACTTGCTTTCATACTGGGAAGGGGACTCATACTGTAATAGCTTCAGCCAGCGTCTTCGCCAGCGGCGTCGACCATTGTCGTCCCGAGTCGGAAGATGTAGAGGCAGAAGTCGACGACCACCGGGAGGCACATCTCGTTATTCGGATCGACGTTTGTCGTGGTACCGATCGACTACACTGTGTCGCTGTCCGCAGTAGGTTCAGAGGTTTGGTCCTCATGTCGGTCTTGTTTATCGAAGCTCCATGACGTTGGCGCGTTCGGAACTACAGAAAGTTTAGATCGGAACGCCAACGTGAACGAAGCTATGACCACCATTTAACGATTCACACGTGCTATCGGTCCAACCAGCGCCATCTACACAGAAACACACCAACCGGGTCATTCTGGGAAAACCAAACCGACTTAACCTCAATACACGCCTTTGCACATAGATACTAGTGGAAGTCGGTCTCTTGGTCAGAAAGGAAAGAGAAAGAGCTATGGCATCACGATGGGCAAATGATGAAGCAGACAAAGCCGAGGAAGCGCGTCGGAAGAAAGAGAAAGAAGAGAAGAAACGCCTGAAGCTTCAGAAACAGCAAGAGGTGGAGGCAGCCTCACGAACAACGCAAGAGGCGGAATCGAGACCTGCAAAGCGCAGGAGATTATCAACAGGCGACGATGACGAGGGAGCCGCAAAGCCCAAAGAAGAAGAGACCGAGAGGAAGCTCCTGCGATTTCAAGGCGGAGCTTGGAACCCTTGTCGACATATTTCCAACTTCGAAACCCTCAATCAGATCGAAGAAGGCTCATACGGCTGGGTCTCACGAGCGCGCGACATCACTACAGGCTCCGTGGTCGCCCACAAGAAAGTCAAAATGGACTACAACCAAGACGGTTTCCCTATCACCGCGCTACGAGAAATCTCCATCCTGCAACGCTGCAGACATGCCAATGTCGTCGATCTTCTGGAGGTTCTATCTGGTGACGACCCGCAAGAATGTATCCTGGTCATGGACTTCCTCGAACATGACCTCAAGACATTACAAGAAGACATGAGTGAGCCATTCATGGCAAGTGAAGTCAAGACATTGTTACGACAGTTGGTCTCTGGCGTCGGCTATCTGCATGAGAACTTCATCATGCACCGCGATCTCAAGACATCAAACATCCTACTCAACAACCGTGGCCAGCTGAAGCTTGCAGACTTTGGTATGGCACGATACATCCCGCCGGCGAACGCACCCCTCACACAACTGGTCGTCACGCTATGGTATCGTGCGCCTGAACTTCTACTAGGGACTCGAGATTACGGGACGGAAGTCGACATGTGGAGCGTAGGCTGTATATTCGGCGAACTGCTTGCAAAAGAGCCGTTACTACAAGGCAAGAACGAGGTCGACGAGCTCTCACTCATCTTCTCCCTTTGTGGTCTCCCATCAGAGAAGTCTTGGCCACAATTCTACCGCCTGCCCAACTCCAAATCACTAAAGCTACCGCGCGACCACCGCAACGCCCCAGGCTTCAACCGTGCAAAATTTCCCTTCTTGACAGCGTCTGGCATTGAACTCCTCTCTTCGTTGCTCTCCCTGAATCCAGACCATAGGCCTACAGCGAAAGAAGTACTGGAGCATCCTTACTTCAGAGAGCAACCCAAGCCGAAACCGACCGAGATGTTTCCCACGTTTCCAAGCAAGGCCGGGCAGGAGAGGAGAAGGAAGAAGAGTCCGAATGCGCCAAAGAGAGGAGAGGCGCCCGGCATGCAGGGCAATGTGGATTTTAGTAGTATTTTCAAGGGCAGAGAGGAAGAAGAGAAGGGAGCAGGATTTCAGTTGAAGATGATCTGATTGATTGCGAAGACGCGTGGGCATGTAGGAAACTTCTTTCAAGGCAAGATGGACTTCGCCCAACTGAGCCTGCGACCGATTTCAATTAATGTATACCATTGGTCTGGCCAACCGAATAGTCCAACCGAGCTCCTACTTGACTGTGCGGATGCCTCTAGGCTTTTCCAGCCGACAATGAAGACAATCTTGCGTCTCTCATCTGCGGTCTCTGCTTCGACTCCGGTCGCTGCCATAGGAGCTATAGCTTGGACTCCTCCTTCCGCCGCCTGCACCCGCGCGACCTCCCCTCCTTGGTGGACTGTCCCGCCTGCCATAGCCTCCTCCCCCACTTCGTCTTGGTGGTGTTCTGGATGGCGAGCGACTGTAAGAAGAGCGCGATAGGCTTCGTCGTGGTGACCGGCTGCGAGAACGTGTGTACGACCGTGGCCGTCCTCCGTAGGCCCCTCGTCCACCACGACCGCCTCCGCCTCTGCCCCGACCCCAGTGTCCTCGATCGGGCGACATTCGACGCGGTGGAGATCGATAACGGCCATCCATAGGTGGTGGCCTGTACGCGCCAGGTGTGCCTCCGCCCCTCGGTCCCCGTCCACCGCGCCCATAGCCACCTTCGTAGTCGTCGCGTGGCGGCGGGCCTCTACGCGCGGGCGGAGGTGTCTGTGAGAAACGACGGCGGGGAAGGACGATGGAAACTTGGATCTTGGCTCCATCTAATTGTGCGTCGTGCATCTTCGCGATTGCGCGTTCGGCGTCGTCGATCTCCTCGTAGAGAATGTAGGCTATGCCGCGATTGATGTTGACTGTTCAATAGTCAGTCCTGCTCTGTGGGGAGGTAGGGCGAAACATACAGGTGGGGTTCATGGGCATGGTGAGTTCCTTGATGACACCGTACTTTCCGAATATCTCGCGCACGTGGTCTTCTTTGACGTTCCTGGTCAAGGCTTCAACTACGATCTGTTGGTGGGTCAGCGTGCTGGTGCAGGAAGGCTGAGGCAAGGCAGCTCTGGAAGTTGCGTCTAGCACAGGGAGTATGCTTACCTTTGCGCTTCTGGGTGCTGGCGACCGATCTCTTGGAGTCAAACTCCGGGAATAACTTCTACCTCTCGAGCGCGATCTGCTTTCTGGTGTGTAGCTCCGTCGCCCATTGCGCCGTGGAGACGGTGATATCGGCGAGCGCGATCGAGTAATTGAACGAGACCGTGTAGGCGAGCGAGGGGTGACGGAGCGGCGCGGCGAGCCTGACTGCGCCGACCGAGGGCGGCTGGGTGATCTTGTGTGCGACGGGTCGCGAGAAGGGCTGCGCGTGCGCGAGCGTGCGGGAGATGGAGAACGAGATGGCATGTCTTGGCTGTCGCGCAATTTCAGTCGTAGCAGTGTCCTATTGCGTGCTCTTCAATGTACACTCGGTGGTTGGGCTTGTAGTTACTTTGTTGGTCATGTCTAACGCGACGTAACTTTTGGATGGTAGCTCCAAGCTTCAAGCTCGTCTTAGCGCTGGCACGTGACTAGCGGGACGTGTTCGCAAACAGCCATCACATAGTCAAGGGCCACGACAGGGAATAGATCGGCAATGTAGGAAGAGAAATGAATCGCCAGCTTGTACAAATTGCACAAGGTGCATGCTGAAAAGCCAGTCGTCCCTCAAGCTCCAGCTAATACGTTTTCATATCTGCCGCGGAGCTCGATTGTGTGATGTCTGCAATTTAAACGTTTGCTTCCAAACAGGCCAGAGACGGGCTAAATAGTAGACCTGTGAAGGACCTGGACTCGGACGGTTCCAGTGTCCGCTATTGCGTGACTGTTGGATCGACTGCTGAATTGCCAGCACTCTGACCCGCTATCCGTCCTCGACCCCAGAGCGCGGCGGATACTAGGCGGGTATCGCGGTGGGCATAGCTAAATGCGGCGCGCTCAGTGCCGTCGCGTTAGGCATCGAGGGCAGTGGTGACCCCCACCAAGTAAGCAGCTGCATGATAGCGCAAGGAGGACGCGTGACGGGTCGTCAGATTAGAAGCTCAGAGGTTTGCGTGCTGGAATTGGAGGAGTGAATTGCGTCCGTTAGATTTCATCGCGAGAGGCGGGGTCAAAACAGCCCCACTATCAAATCGCAACTTTAGCCCAACAACGCAGCCTTGAACACCCTCACCGCATTTACCCTCTTGCTCTGCTTAGTCAAAAGTACCTGCATCTACTTCGCCGCATCCCTCTTCATCTTCCCATCACCACAAGCTTCCACAGCACGCACATCAACCCTCCGCAACCATGTCCTGGCAAGGTGAGCAGCTCGAGGCGTCGAGTTTGGAAGGTCCTGGCTAACTTTGGGCGCAGAATACGTTGACACCAGGTACATCAAGCCTCCCAATCTATCACCTGTCCATGACTAACGTTATCACAGCCTCGTCGGCACTGGTAACATCGACAAGGCCCTCATCTGCGACATCGAGGGCTCAACTGCCTGGGCCGCCTCCGCCGACTTCTCGGTAAGTCGTCCGATACAATACGCGCCGGACACAGCGAGCACTCCAGAATCAAAGCTCCGGTGGCGCATAAACAATAGATTGGTGTTGACCAATTACAGCTGTCCGCTGAGGAAAGGGCCGCCATCGCCAAATCCTTCAACGACAAGTCAGAGCCCAAGAAGGTCATCTCGGAAGGTGTCAAGGTCAACGGTGTCAAGTACATGACCATCGAGGCAAGCGACGACTCGCTCAAGGCGAAGAAGGTAGGTGCCAGACATTGCCCACCATCAAGTGTTCAAGCACTGACAACAACCCCAGGGAAAAGAGGGCATCGTCGCTTTCAAGACTACCCAAGCCGTCATCATCGCCCACCACCCCGACACCATCCAGACTCCCAACGCCTTCAACTCCGTAGTTGAGCTCGGCGAGTACCTGAAGAAGCACGGAATGTAAAGCGCCTTCGATTCGAGCCTGTTTGTACTTTAGGGATATTTGCATAACCGAGTTGCGGAGCGATGGATGGCATCATGGGCGACTGCTCATGGACATATATATGATTGACGATGGATGAAATAGCGGCATTGGAGGATCCTCTTCGATACAATGACAACTCTCAACCCCTAAACCAGAACCTTGTTTGTTGCAGGTCCCAAAGAGTACTGTGCATCTCGCCGCCGAACATGCCAGTCTAGCTTCACATGTTGACTACAACAGCGACAAGAGACAAGCACACCGGAGCACATGTATGATCAAGCGCATTCACATCATTTCATGATGGGGCATAGACGTAACAAGCATGGGTCAGATATGTTCATGGTGTCCTAGCGATAAATGAGAGAGAGAATGCCTAAAGGCCCTTCATACACGCGAACTTCTTCACGACCTTTTCTCCAAATGCCTCCTGTAACTGGGCAGCAACAACCTCTCTCTTCTCATCTGCATTCTCATCGAGACCAAACGCGGTAGGCCCTTGCAAACAAGCCCTGATAACACCCTCCACCGTGTTACCTAGATAACTCTTCACGCCCCGTAGATGTTGTGGTTCCGTCTGTAGTAACCTTTTCTCCACAGCCCACGTATGCTTAGGCCGCGCCTTTTCAAGATCGATAGACAGAATCTGGTCAATGGTTTTCCAGTAAGCGATCTCCAGCAGTACGATACCGAGCGAGTAAAGGTCGAAAGACTTCTTGTAAGACTCACGACCGCCGGCATCTTCGCGATTTCCTCTATGCTGTACAGACGGATGACGATAGATGTCTGCAGCGGGATTGTCAAGAGGACGTTCAGTCATATCATCGCTGGTGGCCGGACGAGAATAGTCGAAACCACTAATCAGAGGATCCGCGTAGTTGACCTCGCCGTGCGTGACCTGACCGTTTTCAACTCTTCCTCCCTTCTTCGGAAAGAGGAGGATGTTGGCCGAGCGTAGGCCCTTGTGAAGCCAATCCACCGCATGGAGACGTTCAACTGTCTCGGTAAGAAGTCTCATGAGTGTGATACGGTCAGTGAGCGAAGGTATATCGTTCTCGCGGTTTGCGATGAGTGCGTGTAGAGATGTCGGTTCAGTGTCCGCCGGGATGGACGCGGGCTTTTCGAAGACTAGCCCGAAACGTCCTTCGTCCTCATCGATAAAGTAGCCTCGGCAGAAGGGTGCTCTAAACCGGACTGTTCTGTTGTGCTTACTGAGTAAGGCGGCCAGTTTCTTGACGCGAGCGTGGATCTTGGCGTCCACAGCACCATCCTGCTGCATGGGACCCGTGGTATCGGGTGATTTCCATTCTATCCACACAGGTGTGTTCTTGTAGTATGCCTCCGTGCGTACACCTTCATCAATCTCCAGGGGAAATTGACTGCCTAGCTTAGGGCGTATGTCCATGTACTGGAGCTGGGTATCACGAATGTCCTTTGGAAGATCTGGCATGTTGATCTTTTCTGCATAGCTTGTGGTAAGATCTTCGTGAGAGTCTTCGATAGCAAGGTGAATGAAGTTTTGCTGGGCTAAAGCAGCAAGAGGCTGACGGGCGGCACCACGAGCTGCGACGGCACCACTGTCCATCATACCATCATATTCGGAATCTTCCATCTCTATCAGTGAATAAGCCCTTCGAAAGCCAATCTGTTCTGATTGCTGGGATTGGTAGATTTGAACCATGTGCGACATCGTCCGGTTCAGCAAGACTATTTGATCATTTGTACGCGTCTGCATATCGATGAGCAGGTCTACTTGAGCTTTGTCGAGCGCTTCGTGCATCTTGTCGTTGAAGTCGGCCAGTCTCGCGATTAGCTTCTCCATCTTGAGGTGATCGAATACAGCCCATTTGAGCCTCTTTGGTACATCCTTGAACTGTTGCACGAATTTGAGGGACATTTTTACCAGCTCGTCAGTAGGCGGGAACCGGACAGACCTTGCATTCCCTTCACCAGAGCCGTTGGTATCGTCTTCGATCAGGCGATCAAAATTTTGTAGGACGAATGCTTCAGCTGCTTCCTCTAGGAGAGGCTCTGTAAGTCTCTCGTACTTCTTGTCTAGTCGGCCGAATGAGAAGAGAAGCTTTTGTTGTTGCTCCATGATGTTGATAATGAGGCCTTTCGACATGTGATTCAGGACCAGTTTGTCGTCTCGATAATCGAGCTGTACAAGCTTTGCCCAGTTGAGAAGTCGATGTTCTTCCACTTTGAAGTTGACCAGAAGCGCTTGGCAGTCTTTGCGAAGATGACAAGCATCTGCGATCAGTTCGTAACCTAATCAAGATTATTAATGCATCTTCAGGCGTAGGTCAATGGGTATGCCAACCTTGGATACATCCCGCAAACACCTGGAAGAAGAAGGATACACCTCCGATAGCCAACTCTGCCATCTCTAAGGCTGTTCGGAGTAACCTTTGAAAGGGACAGCTGGACGGTCTCGCCGAGAGAGGAAAGCAATGAGATGAACGCAGACTTGGAGAATTACTCAAGGGTAAGCAGCGAGAAGGCTGATATTTCTACTAAACCTTCATGGCGACATGAGAGCATAGCACGCCGCGATGCAGGCGCGCAACCTGATCTGTAACCAACACTGCCCCGTGGCCTCGAGCTGAAGGCCGTCATCACATCCCAGACCAATCCAGGAGGCTGGAATAGTGGGGTCCGGTAAGGGTAACAGCGCGATGGCGTTTTGCGATACGTGACGAAGGCTGCAATCGTGGCTGAGGAGCGTTCTGCTGAACTCGTCAGGTGCAGCAGAGACATCACCTGGAGGTGATAGGCTGTCGGGTGTATGCCTCGAGGAAAGCCGCGGCCCGCACAGCCACGCTAAGAAGCCACGCGAACATGGACCCTGGTCGACGCGTCGCATGCTGCCACCCATTTGCTCACCACCAAACCAGTGACAGGCGAACCGGTCACCAGAGCTACGACGGGCATCTGGCCCCCCGGAAATGCTTCTCGAGCATCTGAATCCTTGGTATCGCCCCGCATCAGAGTTCGAGCCAACGCCCTTCATCGCCCTCTTCTTCCGAGCTCCTGTCAAGCTACTCCTCTACCATGCATACCACCTTATCACATGTCTGCGCTCAACCCCGAAGCCTCTACAACGCCCACCCGTTCGAGTCGTTTGCATATCCGATACGCACAATTTGATACCGGAAGATGTACCGGAAGGCGATCTGCTCATCCACGCTGGTGACATGACAAATGACGGAAGTGTGGCGGAAATACAGAAACAAATAGACTGGCTGAGCTCGCTCCCGCATAGAGAGATTGTAGTGATCAGTGGGAACCATGATACTTTTCTGGATCCAAGGACACGACCATCGCTGTCCGAACAGCACAGGACTGGAAGGCTCAATTGGAAGAGGGTACACTACCTGCAGCACCGACGGTTGAGCCTAACGATCAAGGTTGAGCCTAAAGACGGCGATCAGATGGATGTTACCACACCCTTGCTCGCAGCGGAGCCAGGTCAGAGAAGGATACGAATCTACGGCGCACCACATATACCAGCGTGTGGAGACATGAACGTGCATGCCTTCCAGTATGAAAGGGGTCGAGACGCGTGGTCAGAAACTGTGCCTGAAAATATCAATATATTAGTCACACATACACCGCCGAAATACCATCTGGATCTGTCCCTGCCGACGGGGATCGGCTGCGAGCACCTCCTTGCTGAGGTCAGGCGAGTGAAGCCAACACTACACGTCTTCGGCCATGTGCATTGGGGCGCAGGGCAAACTGTAGTTTGGTGGGACAGAGCTCACGATGCATATGTGCGAGGGCTTTCAATCAAGTCCAAGTGGACGCGAGGTATCCTGAATCCAAAGCTTTGGTGGAATGTAGTCAGGGTCGCGTACCGTGGCATGCGAGAGCTGCTCTGGGATCGCGTGTGGGGCGGGCAGAGTCCAAATACTATCATGGTCAATGCAGCCCAGACGTGTGGAAATACAGGCAAGTTGGGCAATCCTATCCAAGTCGTCGACATTTGATATTGTCCGTCACGTAATACCCAAAGCAGTCGTAATCGTAATGTGTAAACCTCATAATCAACACAGCAGTAAGCACTTGATTGTCGGGAACTCTTTTCGAACTAAAAAGGGTTCTGTTGATTTAGCTTGACTATCTCGTAGGAGAAGCCAAGTACAACAAGGAGACCAGGCGATTCGCCGTTCCCCGCGACTTTATTTGATTGTGGTCATGAAACCATAAATCGTGCATACCATGCCATGCCATATTCCACCACTGAGCCAATGATTTGCGCACATGCTCAGAGACGACGACCACGGCGACCACCCTTCCTCCTGGTGGAGTCGGATGGGGTGGGAGTAACGTCCTCGATACGTCCGATGCGCATACCAGCACGGGCAAGAGCGCGGAGGGCGGACTGGGCACCGGGGCCGGGAGTCTTGGTGCCGTTACCACCGGTGGCACGGATCTTGACGTGGAGAGCGGTGATACCGAGTTCTGCATATGTTAGCTCCTGTTCCCGTTCCAGATTATCCATTCCAATCATCTTACCCTTGCAGCGGGCAGCAACGTCCTGGGCTGCCAACATGGCGGCGTAGGGAGAGCTCTCGTCACGGTCGGCCTTGACCTTCATGCCCTTTCGTACTGGTCAGCGGCTGTCGCACGCAATCGGTATGGCTGCACTTACACCGGTGACACGGGAGATGGTTTCGCGGCCAGAAAGATCGGTGATGTGGACGAAGGTGTCGTTGAATGAAGCGAAGATACGGGCGACACCGAAGACAAGCTCACCCTGCGCTGCTGTCAGTCCATGTCGTCGCGATTTCCAATGTCTGCTGGGCACGCACCTCGCGGACCTGGGGTCCGAGCTGGATGTTCTCCTGGGGAGCGCGGGCAACCTTCTGCTTGGGAGGCATGTTGGCGGTAATATGGGTTTCTTGACGTGACTGGCGGTTCGTAACACTGTCGGCGATCGAGTCGAACTTTCGGTGGTGGGAGGTGGAATTTCGCTTGTTTGCGGGTGTCGGAGCAACCAAAACGCCGTGCTTAGCGCGCCAAGCCGCCTACTTAACTTTTCTTTGGCTGCCGCAAGCGACCTGCAGTTCCTCCATCGCTTTACAATGGGCTGACTTCCTCCACCTCACTCACGCACAAGAGCGTGCGACACAACAGCAGCCATGGACGATCGCAAGAGCGTCGGTATTATCGGCATGGGCGACATGGGCAAGATGTACGCCCGCCGGCTGAGCACAGCTGGCTGGAAGTGAGTGCACTCGCGACTGATAGCTTCGGAGCTCCAGTGTCTTCTGCAAATGGTAAGTCCTTCACTCTCTCATCCTCCCCTCCCCCGTTATGATGACCGTGAGTGCATTTGGCTCGAGTACGGCGCATGTCCACACTGCTGCCGTCTTGGTTTGCAGTAATTGGGCATGTTGCCGTCCATGATGTGAATTCTCGCTACCTTATTTTATACACCTCTGAACTACGACCAACTACATCGCATTGTTCATTACTATGGCGCGAACTTTGCTAACCAGTGGCTCACAGATTGATTCCTCTCCGTCGAACGCGCTGACATGCTCTCGTTGAAGGGTTCACGCCTGCGATCTTCCAGACAAGTTTGATACATTAGTGGCAGAGTTTCGGGACTTTGTAGGATAGCGCTTTTACATATCAATGAACGAACGCATGCTGAGACTGCGCCAGCCCAGAGTTGAGATCATGCAAAGTGGTCATCTTGTGTCTCGCTGCAGCGACTTCATCATATACAGCGTCGAGGCGAAGAACATCGACGCGGTCGTTAAGACCTTCGGCCCATGTATGCCGTCTCCTGTCACGGATCAGTGTTGTTACTGACTCGAGCCTACGTTCAGCTACAAAGGTCGGCGCAATAGTCGGTGGTCAGACCTCATGCAAGGCCCCGGAGATGGAGGCTTTTGACAAACACCTTCCTAAAGACGTCAGCATTGTCTCCGTGCACTCCCTCCACGGGCCAGGCATAGACCCGAAAGGGCAGCCACTGGTGCTGATCAAGTATCGCGCCTCGGATGCTGACTTTGCGTTCGTGGAGAATGTTATGTCCTGCCTCGGGTCCAAGCACGTCTATCTTTCCGCCGAGCAGCATGATCGCATTACAGCGGACACACAAGCTGTTACTCATGCCGCTTTCCTCAGCATGGGCGGTGCATGGTTCGCGAACAACCAATTCCCGTGGGACAGCTCGCGTTACGTCGGTGGTATTGAGAACGTCAAGATGAACATTACCCTCCGCATCTACTCTAATAAGTGGCACGTCTATGCAGGTCTTGCGATCCTCAACCCAGACGCGAAGAAGCAGATTAAGCAGTATGCCGAATCTGTGACCGAGCTGTTCAAGCTCATGCTCGCAGGGCAGCGGGACGAGCTCCGTGAACGTGTGCATACCGCTCGCAAGGCTGTGTTTGGCGATAACGAGGATGGCAAGAAGCTGCTCCTTCGAGATGACTTGCTTGACCGATTCGCTTTAGGCACAATCCCAGAGAAGAAACTCAAAAACAACCATCTCAGTCTACTCGCCATGGTAGACTGCTGGTGGAAGCTAGGCATAGTCCCCTACGACCACATGATCTGTTCGACGCCTGTAGGTCCCCAGTTTTCTTTCCTCTTTACATTACTCTTCCAAATTCTTATCCACTAACACACATTCAGCCCTCGCGCATGTGGCTCGGCATTACAGAGTACCTCTTCTGCAACCCCACGCTCCTCGAGGAAGCCATCGACACGGCCATCGACGACAACACGTTCCGGGCCGACGACCTGGAGTTCACCTTTGCCGCCCGGGACTGGAGCTCGCGTGTCAGTCTGGGTAACTTTGATGGCTACCGGGAGAAGTTTGAGGAGATCCAGAGATACTTCGAACCGAGGTTCCCGGAGGCGACCAAGTTAGGGAATGAAATGATTAAGGTCATCTTGCAGAAAACTCGGGAAACTTGAGGTTCTGAGTAGAACCCATCAAGGGTTTAGTAGATATTGAAGGAAAGCCCTGCGATAATTATACGCATGAAAGTGGACACGGATCATAACATATAGGTGTAGAATGCACGTCGTGAAGTCAAAAATATATACATTACGTGCATACTCATGTACCCAGCCGACCCAACGCCTTGTCCTTCAAACTACGCACTTGGATTTTCCACAACTCGATCGTGTCGGCCGCTTTCACATTTAGTTTCTTGTAGCCTGTCCGGACTCGAACTCAGTACTCTCCCCGATGTCGCAAACCCCAAAACCTTCTTTGCCTCCCTTGATCCCCTTCCACTCACAAGCCTCTTGCAGCTCCTTTGGCGGTGCCATGACCTCTTCCTCAGTCAACACCCAAGTACCCCAATGCATGCCTAGCGCTCTCCTGCATTTCGTGTCCACGAAGATGTTGACCGCATCTTTGGGACTAGCATGCACGTTACTGTACATCCAACGAGGTTCGTAGGCGCCAATAGGGATAAGACCGAGATCGAAGGGGCCGCGATGTTGACCGATCTGTGAGAAAGCCGGGCAAGTGGGTAAGTGCGAGTACTCAGCCGAGTAGTCGTCTTCTGTGGTTGGAATGCTAGCCGGAACCGTGCGGTAGCCTGTGTCACTGGGTAGGGTCAGCATAAAGAATGAGTCATGAGTGTGGTACAAAGCAGACGTACCCAGCAAAGTAGACCTTCGCTCCGCCAGATTCCACACTCCAGCTTGCCCAGAGCGTCTTGGCCTTGTCGAAGGGCGTCCTTGCACTGATATGCTGACAAGGCAGCGCACCAATCGTTGCTGTAATACCACTAGTCTTGCCCATGTCCACCGAACTCACAGAAACAGAGCCAGCCCTACCCCCCTTTTGCGACAATTCCTCCAACTTGACATCTCTACTCTCCCACCAATCCAATTCTGTGACTTTCGTAACCCCGCTCTTCTCAAACCACTCTTTATTTCCTAGGGGCGCAAAGAAATGCGCCTCGGGGAATTTCTTTTTCAAGCGCTGGATTGTTGGGTAGCTTAAGTGATCGTAGTGATTGTGGCTTATAACCACTGCGTCGACAATTGGTAGATCTTCAATCTCACATGGAGGGGGCGTGTAGCGTTTAAGGCTCTTTATAGTGAACGGTGCACAGCATTCTTCAAAGACCGGGTCAAAGAGAACACGAAAGCCGCTCGGGAACTCTATATAGTAGCATGCGTGACCGAGCCATGTTGCACGAAGTCGTGGTGTCTCTCGGGAGGGAAGGAACATTGGTTTGTGGACTGGTACTGTCGGTGGCGAGGTGTCTGGATTGTGGGCTTGACCGGTAATCTTGCGCCTACCACGGAGTGTTAGTTCGCAACTTGTAAAGTCTTCATAAAATTCCCGTATGCCGGACTTACCAGAGCATACCCTTGATTTGCAGTTCCCAAGCACTTGACTCGATATAGCTATCCCACGGGTTCGTAAACCCCTTGCCGTTCTTCAGGTGATGTCTCTTTTCATCGGCTTCCTCGGGTTTCGCAGCAATCTGTGCTGGATTGCTTACCACGGCGTAAAGACCTACGCCAATACTTGCACCACCTATTGAACTCATCTTGAGCGTCCGAGCAAAGTGTGGTTTTTGCCAAAAGGGCTGACGTTTCCCCCAAACCTGGTAGTTTCGCGATTCACTGAGTAGCCTTCGTATGATGCGAGACGGGAGCGACAGGCGAGACATTGGATATATACACGCGTCTAGACTAACTCAAGCGGCCTAAATAGGAGCTATATTGTATTCGCGAAAGAGGAAAACAATGCGCGCCCACCCTCGGCCGCATTTCATGTAGTCGGCGAAAAGTTGGGCCAGACCGGAGATAGCCATCGTCGACGTTAAGGCCGTAGATGCATCCAAGTCATGCAACTCGCTCGCTACTGGCCGGGCCCACCAGGCAACAATAGCTAGCATTGGAAGAGCGGCTTGTCTCCTTGTCCGATTCTTTCGCCATGCGCGCACGCCCAAGTTCGCTTGGGCAGACACTCTTCAGCTTGCGCGATCGCAGCGCACGATATTTCGCGGTCGAATCGGCGGAACCCGGTGTAGTCCGCATGACGCATGTCGCACGCCGCATATCCTGCGCCGCATGCAGTACGCGGAGCTTGTACTAAATTGCGTCCACCTACAATATCATTCACCTGAAAGAGAGAGTAGAGGTAATAAATTCGTAGTGATGATGAAATAATGGGCCAAGCTGGATGCTACATCAGAGCTGACTAGATATCGCCAGTGCTGATAACTCGGAATTTGGCGATCACACCCACCTCAAACTCGCATTCCTGATGGCTGACTGGAGGTGATGCCTGAACAGATCATACTACACAGTAGGGGAGTGTGAATACAGTGCCCATACCCGTGTAAGTGACGAAACACTGCCTCCATACTAACAGTGCATATCCCAATTTCGTCCGATAGCAAGATCTTTGAAACCAAATCCCCTTGTGCGCTTCGGTATCTTCAAGTGATAGAAGTAATATTTACTACCAAGGTCGTTCCTCGATCGGCACTTCTCCTGTTGTTTCCCAATAGCTTATCGCATCTTGGTAGGCTTTCTGGTAAGTCTTTCGTCGATCCTCCATTGACGGTCGGTCGGGGTTGTTCTGGTCGTACTCGTTTTCGATATTGCGGAACTCTGCGTCTGCGGGAAAGATCTTATCACCCGCAGCCGGCTGAATATAGTATACTCGCAAATCTTTGTCGACACGGTTATCTTTGCTCCAGCGTAGCAGCGCGTCCAGATCTTGACATTGACGATTGTAGGTGAGCTCAGGTTCCGCCGCTGGCTCTCCTTCGACCCACATGTAGTTGAGAACATCGTACTGGACGTAGCACGTCAAATGATCCACCAAGGCGTGGAGACAGTGCTCGGTATGGATCCAATCCATTGTATCGCTACAAATGTGAAGATACGGAGTCAGTGTATATCTCACATGCAATTTGCGCGGCTACAACTTACTTTGGGTATCCGTAATAATCACGGTAAAGGCGCTTCCGGATGTGATCGAGGCAGTGAATGTTATGTGGATGCGCGAATCGGGTGATGAACTTCTTTTCGCCGTAGCCGAAGCTTTGGGGGACACTGATATAGCGGTCTGGATCTTTGCCAAGGATGCGCATGTCGTCCTCTGTTATCAAAAATGGATAACCGGAGGTTAGCGCATGCCATGTTGCGTCAACTTCTGGACTTGGCGGTTACTGCCAGATAGGTCTGTTACTTTAAGAAGAGGTAGTAAGCGCAATTATTACAGCTGCAAATAAGATAAAAAGCGTAAGTATAGTAAGTATAAGTTAAGTAGCTAAGACGTAGTAGATATTCTAAGTTAATTTAAATTATATTTTAAAGCGTAGTAGCTAAAGAGCTAAAGAGAGAGAAAAGGCTAAGAACTATATATAAGATATTAAGTACAAAAAAGTAGTAGTAAAGAAGTATATAGCGTATTTATAAGAACTTTAATCTAAAGAAGTATTTTTTATAAAATATTCTCTAAAAATATTTAAAAGTATTAAATAAGTTTAAATAAGATTAAATAAGTTTAAATAAGATAACGCTTTCTATTCTAGAACTAGTTATAACTAGTAAGTATTTTATAGTATATATATATATATATAGTAGCTAATTATATATAGATCTAAAAAGCTACTTAATATAGATTATAAATAAAATAGACTTAGAGTTTTTAAGCGTAGAGATAGTTATATATAGAAAAGTAGCTAAAGTTACTAAAAATAATAAAAAAGTAACTAGCGCGTTAAAGCTAAAGCTATAGTAATAGCTTAGTTTATTTAGATAGTTCTTTAAAAATATAAAGAAGTAAGTAAATATATAGTAAGTATATATATATATATATATATATATATATAGCTATATAGCGTAAGCTAATAAAAAATAAGTAATTTAAAAAGTACTAAAAATATATTTATAAAGTAGTAGAATAATCTACTAAAGGTGTTAATTATTTAGGTTAGCTAGTAAAAAATAAGTAATACTAAGCTAGAATTTATAAAAGCGCTAAAGATATAGAATAATCTAAAGAAGTATTTTTTTCTTACTTAAGTACTTATAAAGCGTATAGTATAATATATTAGTTAAGTATTATATTAGTATAGGTATTTATATAGTAGAGTAATTATCTATATTAAGAGTAATAGTATTATAATATTACTAGTAATAGTATTTTTATAAAAGTAGCTAAATATAAAGCTATATTTAGTATATTAGTATATACGTATAATATAATATAATACGTATAGTATAAAGTAATTAAGTATTATATAGTACGTAAAGTAGCGCGTATAAGTAGACGTATAAGTATAAGTATAAGTAAGTATATAAGTATAAGTATATTATAAAGGTACTAGATAAGTAGCTACTTAAAGTAGTAGGCGCCTAAGGTGCTACGTAGCCTTAGCAGGCTTAAAGGCTGCGTTAAGCGGGCGTACGCAGGTAGGTTGTTCTAACTTAGACTAGAGAGTCTAGGTCGAGGGCCCGTCCGTTACTTCCTGCGAAGACAGGAACGTTGGTATGGTTGGGGTGAGTGCTGCGATTGATCTCTTCCAAAAACGATGGCTCTATATCATACTGTGTTAGTCACGTATCCAGCGACAGGAAGACCACGTACCAGATGAGCCCCGTTCATTGCGCAGGTATCCACTGTTGGATATCAAGCCTAAGACGAAGAACAAGATAGCCACCACAGCGTACCTCAAGCATGAGCAAAGCAGTGGGAGAGACGTGGCGGATTTGGTGCGAGCTTCACCGCTTGGAACCGTGGATGGCAAAAGCCCCTCTGACTCTTCGGGGTCTTCACTTCGAGGCGCTCTATGCGATGAGTGATTCATATTGCAGGGTAAGCACTGAAAAAGTGTGAGAATCTATTACGTGCAATGCCTTCAGCATACAAAGTCATCGGGAGATAGCTGAGCCCGCTGCGCGCTTTTGGGGGCAACAACGATAACGAGCATCACAATGAGATACTTACGATCGATATCGCGGGACGGAGCCTTCGGAGCATCATTACTGAGGGGTACTGCATGCAGGTTGCGTAGGTACGGTCCTGCTTCGGCACATCCGCGGGCCTGTCGAAAGCTACCTAGGTACCACGTTAGAACTGTTGAAGGTCGAGTTCCGCGTCCGAAGCCGAAGCCGAAGACTGCGCGTTTTCTAGTCAAACTTTGTTATTTCCTGGATATTATGTCAGCTGAAGCCAACTACAAGAAGATCGACCGAATATAATAACATCACCATTGGAGCGACACGCTACTATTGTGCAGTCTTTACGTACACGCCCATACTCTTCTCGCTCGTGAAGCATACCACTCCTCTCTTTTTAACCCGTGAAACAGGAAGAAAGGTACCAAACCACACGGAACGAATGCGGAGCCAGGACTCAGCTTAATCATAAGTATACAGGATCAATGTTCCAACGCTTCATGACTGTTCTCCAACAGTCGAGCATGGGCGCGGAAGCCGAATCTGAAAGCACCATAGAGGAGCGAATCGGCCTTACCTCACTCTACCCAAAGAGCAGCAAGGACACATCCAAGCCACGGAAGAACCTCATCCTACGAACAGTTGCTGCAGTTCTCGTTGCTACCCTGGCTATATGCGGAGCTTACGCGGTCGGAGCCCAAGCGATCGAAACGCTGACACGGGATGACGCCCCATGCCTGTGCGGATTCACAACTGCCGAGGGAATTTCGCGGAACTGCCAGTTCGATGAGATTGAGTTATGTTGGTTGAGACCGGAATGCATTGACTTCGATCTCACGCATGAGTTCACGACAGCCTCTCGTTCTGACAAGGGGGGCGCCTGGCTATACCAGACGGAGATGGATGGCAAGTACCGTCTCATCAACGGGACCGAGCTATCCATGCTGATCGAGCCCGGGAGGACCATATGGTTTACCTACGAGCAACATGTTGTGCATTGCATCTTCTCGTGGAGGAAGCAGTTCCGACAGCAATTCACAGGCATTGTGATGCATATGACCGCATCGGATGAGGGACATATCAGACATTGCGGTGAGATGTTTATGCTTAATGGTAAGTCCTGGCTGTACGAAATGCATGTGAGACATATACTGACTTCGTACCTCTACCTCTGCAGCTAGCCTGGAAGAGAGGCGAACCAAGCTGGTATACCCGTCTGAAGTGTCGTCAGATTAGCCGGAGCTTC
This sequence comes from Alternaria metachromatica, assembly GCF_023757995.1. Lineage (NCBI taxonomy): Eukaryota > Fungi > Ascomycota > Dothideomycetes > Pleosporales > Pleosporaceae > Alternaria > Alternaria metachromatica. Next base: position 1,359,638 of record NW_026055494.1, read on the forward strand.
AGTCTATCTAGTTACATCGAGTGTATAGGAGCGATTAGCGCCCACTAAATGAATGCAGTATAATTCCGTCATAGACGATAGCTTCACTTTCAAAGTATCCGATTCGGTCAGAAGGCACCTTGACAGATCCCAACGAATGAGTGGGGGTACCTGGGTAGTCACAACACGGCAGTTCCGGTTCAGTATGCAGTTCGGCGGTAAGCTTGAGATACGTCATTATTCTGCTCACTCTCCCATACGTCCTATCGGTAGCCTCACTATGCACTATGCAAGTGACAAACCTTACAATCAATGTTCAATCATGTTCAATCGAGACACGGCTCGGCCGACTACTATCAAACTACCCATCAAGTAGGGATAGTCATCGCATGGTAAACCAGCGTAGTGAGTACAGGTTCATGGCATTTCTTTAAGCTTTCAAGATATGCGTTGCTGCTCGGTCAGCTCTTTCGTAAGTTCAACAGGCCGCGTCACGATGCAGAAGAGCAGCTCTATCACCAGGTAAGTGTTCGATCATCGATTTCTTTACCAGTGGAGAGTGATGTACAAATAGCTGAGCAGAAACCCCACAGAATAATCATCTTTCGCCCTACAAACGCCTTGTATTGTTCAAGACGGATCTTCATAAGCGATTATCATATTCTCGTTTACGCACAATTTTCAAGATGCACAAGAGTTTGATTTTTCTCGTCGCGTTGGCTGGCTTGTCAGCAGCGACCGCTTCGCGTATGTCCTTCCCTGACCCACGGATAAGAAAGTAAACTTACTAAGTGTCGAAGCTCATGCAGAAGAATTGAAGGACGTTAAGAAGCGCGACACCTACGTGGATCTGTTCAAGGATGACGGGCCAGCTCCCGCACCGGAAGAGGGTGGTGGCGCCTACAAACGCTCTGATAGGGCCAATTCGGGGAAGCGTGACACCTATATCGATCTGTTCAAAGACGATGGGCCAGCTCCCGCGCCGGACGCCGGGTCGGAGAAGCGGGACACCTACATCGATCTGTTCAAAGACGATGGGCCAGCTCCTGCGCCAGACGCTGGATCGGAGAAACGTGACACCTACATCGATCTGTTCAAGGATGACGGACCAGCTCCCGCGCCGGACGCTGGATCGGAGAAGCGTGAGACCTAAGTTAATCTGTTCAAGGATCATGGACCAGCTCCAGCGCTGGAAGAGGTTAGAGAGCAGGGAATGATCGGGCCGCTCTAGTGGACGAAGGAAGAGTCGAGGACAAGGCGACTTGGTTCTAAAACAAAGGATGAGAATGAATCTAAATGTTTTTCTTTCCACACTAAACATTTTACCGTGCCTGTACTTGTTACAACTAGACTCTAAGAATTGTAATCTCTCTTAATTTAATAAAGAGTACCTTTACGTATATAGTAGTTATATAATTTAGAAATTATAAGTAGCTTATTTTACTTTATATTATTATAGTACTATAAATAAAATAAAAAAAAACTAAAATATTAAATTATATATACTATAGTAAGTTAATAGTTAAGAAATATATAATATATACTTTAGTATCTTTATTACTTTTATAACTTATACTATAGCTACTAATATTTTCTTTATTAAAGTTATAGGCGTTAAGTATAGTTTCTAAAAAATATATATACTTATTAATAATATTTTAGCTACTTTTTATTAGGTTCTAGCTCTAAAAAGTCTAGGCTAACTTAGTATTAGCTATAAATACCTTAGAATTGCTATTATAGCTTAGTAGCAATTTGTCTCTAGTCTTTCTAGAATAATATACCTAATTATAGTTTAATATTATACATCTAGTATTTAACTAACTCTATTATTTAATATTTAAATTACTCTACTCTATAATACTCTTATATACACTATTTAGATATAATAAGCTCTAAAGTAGGTTTCTCTAGCGTAATATAACATAGTAGTAAGTAAGCTATACTATTATTATGTATAATAGATAATAACTAAAAGAAATTAGCTTTTATATCTCTAGAAGTAGTAATACTACCTACTAAGAAACTTATAAACTTATTAGAAGCTTCTTTAAGTATTACTAACTTAGCCTTAATTATTAGAAATAGTAACGCGCTATTAAAGTTTATTTTAGAGCTAACTAGGCTTTTATAAGCTACTACTAGTAAAAGTAAAAATAAATAAGCTATCTTAACTTATAAACTTAAGAAGTTACGTAAGTAGAAATAATTAGAGCGTACTTATTAAGATATAGTCTATTTTAAAGAATTAAAGCGTAAGATACTTATAAGTAACTACTTAGCTTTTAAAGAAAATATTATCTACTATACTTTAGCTTTAAAAGGTAAGTTCTAGTTAAACTTAGAAGCTTTATACTCTAAGAACTTAAAAATATTTACTATATATAATTACTTATAGTATAACTACTAAGTGCGTAATTATAAAGCTATTTTTAGAGAAGTACTTTCTATTTTCTTTATAAGTATCTAGAAAGTAGACTTTACTATAAGATTTCTAGATAAAACTACTTACTCTACTTAAAATACCTACTTCTAGAACTATATAAGGCTTAAGACGTTTTAAACGCTTACTTAGAAGAAACTTAAAATAGTTATACTTAATATGCTTAGTTCTAAGTTATTATAATACTTTATAGCTTATAATAAGCTTAAATAAGCTAAATAGAGACTAGATTAGAATTCTAACTCTTTTTTAGTTTACCTTAATACGCTTTAGAGTAAACTAGGTAACTACGCTAAAAAGTAGCGCTGTATAGACTTTATAAGTACTTTTCTTTCTAATATTTAAAAAGAACTCTTACTTTAAGATTTAGAAGATTATAATATAGTCTCTAAGCTTAATACCTTAGCTTACTACTATTAAAGTAAGATAAAGCGTACTACTACACTTTCTAAGTATCTAGCTTATAAGAATAAATTCTATAGCTATTAGATCTAGAACTCTTTTTTAGAGTCTTCTTAGACCTAGAAAAAGGCTAAAAAAGTAAGTTTAGTAAAATCTAACTTATAACTAGCTAAATTAGACTAAAATAGTCTAAAAGACTTTAATATAATTTATTAGAAATATAATAAAACTAGATACTTCTAAAGAAACTATCTAAAGTCTAAAAGAGACTCTAAGAGCTTATCTAGTTAAGAATTAAAAAAAGGTAGTAAGTAGAGAAGCTAGAGTTCTTCTTAGCTACCTATGTTACTCTAGACCTAGTATTCTAGAACTTAGAACTTCTTTATAACGCGCTTTACCTAAAACTAGCAAAGCTACTAATAGTAAAAATATTACTTAGCTAATTAGAGCCTATTAAGACTCTAGTAAATAGAGGTTTCTAGTTAAACCTTATTTTAGCGTTACTTATAGTAGAGTAAAGCTTATTAGTTTACTCTCTATCTAAGCTATTAGTAAATAGAGTAAATAGTAAAGAATTAAAAATTTATAGTACTACTATAGTAACTATAAAGGTAGTAGATTTTTATAGAAAATAAAAGACTTAGAATATTCTATATATTATTATAGAGGTCTATAAGTATTAGATATACTTAGATCTACTCTAGATAAACGCGTATTACTTAAAGATTAGCTACTCTATATAAAGACTACTTTTTTAGAGTACTAAGTCTAAAAATAAAACTATTTATAAAAAGATTACGCTAGAAGAAGCTAAGAAGTTTAAGAAGACTATACGTAATTCTATAGTAGATATATATAGCTATTTTATTACCTTAATACTTTAGTCTAGTCTAAAAGAAGCTAAAGAGAGTAGTTTACCTCTATAATATGCTAAGTTTACGCACTTTAGATTAAAAGATAACTTAAGAGTTTTTACTAACTATAGTTTATAAGACTTAGCTATTAACTTACTACTTAAAACTATAGCGCTTTACTAGCTATTATATAACCTCTCTAAAATAGAGTTAGAGCTCTTATATAAGTATTTAGATAAATACTTAGTGTAAAAGTAAATTAGATATAGTAAGTTCTTAGTAGAAGCGCTTATACTTTTTACTAAGAAGAAAGATAGTAGTATATACCTATACGTTAACTATAGAGGCTTTAATAAAGTTACTATTAAGAATTAGCACTTTTTACTACTTATTATAAAGTTTCTAAAAAGATTAGCTAGCGCTAAATTTTATACTAAACTTAATATAAAAGAAGCTTACTATAGAGTATATATTAAAGAGAGTAATAAGTAGAAAACTACTTTCTATATAAGATATAGTAGTTTTAAGTATACTATAATATTTTTTAGTCTTATAAACGCTTTTATATAGTTCTAGGCCTATATCTATTAAGTTCTTATAGAATTAATTAATATAACCTATATTATATACTTAAATAATATTCTTATTTTCTCTAATACTAAAGAGAAGTATAAGAGCTATATTAAGAAAGTCTTATATAGATTATATAATATAAAGCTATTTTTAAAGCTTCTAAAGTATAAGTAGTATACTTAGCGCACTAAGTACCTTAAGTATATAGTTTTCTCTAAGAGAATATAAATTAATAAGAATAGAATTAAGATAATCTAGAAATAGCCTAAACTACGTATAGTGCGTAAGATTTAAGTATTTATTAGCTTTATAAACTACTATAAGTAGTTTATTACTAGATTCTTCTAACTTACTCTACTATTAACTAAACTAATCTAGAAAAGGCTAGAAGTAGCTAAGAGTAGCTGCGCCTAGTAGAGAGAGAAGAGTTAAGTTCTTAATCTTAATAAGAAAGCTAAAGAGGCCTTTTAGAAGCTAAAAGACTCTTTTCTAAGTATTTTTATTTTAACTTACTTTAAGTAAGATAAAAAGACTAAAGCTAAGGTAGACGCCTTAGATAGCGTAATTATAAGTATATTAAGCTAATATATACTAAATAGAGCTAGAGAGTACTAATAGTGTCTAGTTAACTTCTTTTTACGTAAGCTTATTATAGTAGAGTATAATTATAATATATATAACTAGAAGCTACTTATAATAGTTAAGAGTCTAAAGTATTAGCGCTAATATCTAGAGAGTATATACTTTAATCTCTAGACTAACTATTAGAACCTAAAATAGTTTATAAAGACTAAGACTCTTAACTATTAATAGGTTAAGTCTTATATTATACTATTTAGGTTTAATTTTAATATCTACTATAAAGTAGAGTCTACTAACTCTATAGATAAGTCTTCTTACTACTCTAACTATATAGTAGAAGCTTAGAAACCTACTTAGAAGTATAATAAAGCTTTTATCTAGCTTATAAGAGATCTTATAACTAATAGTAATAGAACCTCTTTTTTAGTAGCTATAGTATAGATATACTCTACTAAGCGTACTAAGAAATAATAAAACTTTACTAAGAGTTTAGAGAGCTTTAACTAAGCTAGTAGATATACTATACTAGAGCTCTAGACTCTAGAGAAGTGTAATAAAATAAATTACGCCTTCTTAAGTACTTTAGATAAGTCTAAGTCTAAAGCTAACTAGTCTAGTCTAGATAGAGCTAAAACGCGCTATTACGTAGTAAGAACACTAGTAACTACTAAAGAGAAGTTATAAGTTTTCTAAGAATATTATAATAACTCTCTAGTAGGCTACTTTAAAGTAAAATATACTCTAGAAAAGCTATAGAGACGCTACTTTTAGAAGAGTATATATAAAGATATAAAGTAATACTATAAGAATTATCTTATATATAGAAAGTTTACTTCTATAAAATATAGACTTTATAGTTTACTATAGTCTTTTCTAATACCTAACTACTCTTAGAAGAAAGTAATAATAGACTTTATTATAAAACTACTACTTAGTATAGTTTTTAGTATAAAGTATAACGCTATACTAGTTATTATAAATAGATTAACTAAAATAGCCTATTACGTACTAGTATAGACTAATTAGAATAGTACTAACCTAGTATAGGCCTAGATACGCAAAGTTATCTAACTTTATAGTGTACTAAAGTATATTATTTTAGATTAAGGCTCTTTAATAAACTCTAAGTATTAGAATTCTTTCTTTTACTACTTTAATGCTAGAAAAGTTCTTACTTCTACTTTTTATTCTTAGACTAATAGCTAGACTAAAAGATAAAACTAGATCTTAAAGTAGTACCTTTACTACTATTACTCTCTAGAATAGAATAATTAGGCGCGCTAGATATCTATTAGAGAGTTTACGTATAATAATAGTATCTACTCTACTACTAGAGTTACTTTCTTCTAAGTCTACTATAGAAAGTACTCTTATAGAGTAGATTAGCCTAATTTAGCTTTTAGTAAGAGAGAAAGTTTTATAAAAACTAGCTTTACTAAATAAGTAATTAAACTATAGTAAGAGTGCTATAGAAAAATTAAAGTAGTAAATACTTACTAGAAAAAGTACGCTAATAAGTACTACGCGCTAATACTCTTTAAGGTAGAAAACTAAGTTCTAGTTTCTAACTAATATATTAGAAGTACTTACCTAAAGAAAAAGCTAAATTAAAAGTTTCTTAAACTTAGAAAGATTATAGACTAGATTAGCTTCTTAGCTTTTTAAGTTAACTTTCTAAAACTTAATAGTATCTATCTAGTGTTTTATATATTACTTTTAGAGCCTTTTAACCTAAAAGGTACTATTTTATACTTTAAAGCGCCTAAGTAGAATACTTTAAGAGAATTTAGTAATAATATATATAAAGTAGAACGTATTATTAAAAAACAGCGTAATAAGAATAACTAATAGAAGTATCTAATTAAATAGGTTAAGTATCTAAAGAAAAAAAACTTATAGAAACTAGATCTAAATATCTTAGCTAATACGCTATAGAAGTTCTAAAATAAGAAGAGAATATAATAGCGCAGAAAATCTTTAAAGGCCTAGCCTAAGAAGTAACACTATAAATAGCCTTATAAAAAAAGAAGATAAGTTAAGTTAAGCTATAATAGGCTATTCTAGTGTAAACTAGAGTATATCTTTACTTTTTTTTTTTATATAGAGTTTTTTAGAGTATTTAATAGTGTCTTAGACTAGAATAGCCTCTAATAGTCTAAAAGAGCCTAGTATAAGCTATTTTACTCTAACTCTTTCTAGCGTAGAGTTATTAGTTCTTTAGGCCTTATAATTAGTTTTAAAGAATAAGATATTATACTTTAAATAAATTTATATAAATAAATAACCTTAACTACTATAAAGAACTTTTATATTTATAAAGAAATTCTAATCTAAGTATTACTTAAGAGCTTCTAACTATGCTATAATAGCCTATAATAGTCTAAAGTAGACTAGTACTACTTAGTCTAAACTAATTCTACGTAAACTTTATTAAACTCTACTTAAATATACTAGAAGAGCCTATATTACTCTAGAATAGGCTAAAATAGGCTATAAAAGGCTATTAGAGATTATCTAAGAGTAACTTAGAGAACACTAGCTCTAAAGCGCTTAATCTTATCTTTCTTACTCTTAATTTACTTCTTAAGCTAGCTCTTCTTAGTAGTAGCTTTATTACTCTTTAGCTAGAAAGTAAGCTCTACTTAAAGTTTTTAAATAGTGTTCTATAGATCTTTAACTATAGAAATAATAGCCTACTTAGTAAGCTTTAAAATAAAATACTATAAAAAGAGTTAGTATAGACTAAAATAGGCTATAAAAGGCTAAAAGAGAGTAAATAAAAGTAAAGTAGCTACTAGTAATCTATAAAAAGCTAATTAGAGCTATAAAAGCTTAAAAAAGAGTATTTTAAAACTTACTAATTACTTAAATAGTAATCTAGCGTTAAGTACACTAGTAATTTTATTAGCTCTCTTCTTAGATATATAAAGAGTACTATTAGTAAAGCTAGTAACTATAGTCTTAGCCTTAGTCTTATTATTAAAGCGCGCGCTAGACTTAGTAGTAGTATAGCTATAAAGTACGCTAGAATAAAATTATAAGTACTTCTAATTAGAAAAGTAGTTACTACTAAAGTTAGTTAAAATAGTCTAAAATAGACTATTATAAGCTAATCTAGCTCTCTTAAGCTTTATAAAAGCTTTACTAACTTTAGAGAGAATAGAAAGGCTTATAAAACGCTAGATTAGACTAAAATAAGCTAATATAGGTTAAAACTTACTTAATAATATTATTATAGACGCTCTTATACTTTTCTACTAAGTCTATCTTTAAGTAGTATAAGTTACTATACTTAAAGTCTTCTATAGCTAGTAAAGTAAGTATTAAAGTATTATTAAAGGCTTAAGAATATAAAATAATAGGCCTTTTACTAATAAGCTTCTAATTAACTAATAATTAGTAGATAATTTTATATATAGTTTCTAAGTTAATAAGATTTTCTAGAAGCTATATTAGTTAGTATTAGTGTAAAAAGGCCTAAAATAGGCTAAAAGAGACTAAAACTATCTATTCTAGAGCTATTTACTATATATTAGCCTTATAGAGGCTAATAGAGGGTAATAGTAGCTAGAAGAGAGTAAAATAAGTACTTATAGTAAAGCACTACTTATTTATAGTCTAATACTAGCTATATAAGATAGTTTAAGTAATAGTATCTCTAGATAGTACGCTAGTAACCTTTCTAATTATACTAGTAAAGATAGTATACTCTTTCTCTATCTTAAGAACTAGAAAAGTATAGCTATAGTAGTTAAACGTATAAAGCTTATTAAGCTTTTATAATTATAAGTAACTAGTATATAGCGCGTAACTAATCTTAAGAAGTCTAGGTACGTAGAAGTAGCTTATAGTAATCTAATTATTACTAACTATAGTTAAGTTAAGGTAAAAGAAGCTATTAAGGCTTAAAATAGAGTAATATAAAGTATAAAAAGTAGATATAAGTAGAAAAAGAGTAAATTAGTATAAAGTGCGTATTAATAGTCTTAGTTAGAGTACTAAAGGCTAGTTAGTAGTAATTTAGTATAATTTGCGCTAAAAACTTCTAATTTAAGCTAAACTACTTTATTATACTCTAAAATAAGCTATAATAGGTTACTTTAAACTTTTTTAGAATTCTAGAAATAATAAGTAAAAAGAGCTAATACTTACTATTATAAAGTAATTAGAAAGTAGAGAATAAAAAAGAAAAATCTAACTAGCTAGAAATACCTAAAGCGTATAAGCTTACGCTAGCTTTACTAGTATAAGTAGTAGCTTTACGCGCGCGTCTATATATAATTTTCTAGAACTACTACTTTTTATAATAAATTTCTACTTTTCTATAAATATAGTATACCTACGCTAGCTTAGAACAAGCTATTATAGGCTAAAATAGCCTATTATAGGCTGTAGTTACTTTATTTAGCCTATTAAATAATCTTAGAAGTAAATTAAGAGTAATCTACTTTAAGAAAGAAGATAATATTAGGTCTTAGCTCTAAAGAGCTTAAGCTAACTTAGCATTAGCTATAAATACCTTAGAATTACTATTATAGCTTAGTAGCAATTTATCTCTAGTCTTTCTAAAATAATATATCTAATTATAGTCTAATATTATATATCTAGTATTTAACTAACTCTATTATTTAACACTTTTACTTTTTTTAATTTACTTAATATTAATAAAGTAGCTAGTATTTTATAAGCTAACTTTTTTACTCTTATTAGCTTTATTATTACTTTACTTATTATTTTTATTATTACTTTACTTATAGCTCTACTTATTAGTTAAAATACTACTTATTAGTAAAAAAATAGTATATACTTTTTTTAAGCGTAAAGTATATAAAAGTACTATTAATTTAGAATTTAGCTAACTATATAAGTAAGACTTATATAGTATAACTATAAGTAAACTTTAAAAAATAAGTAATAAATAATTTACTTTACTATTTTTTATAAGCTAGCTTTATACTAATACTATAAAAAACTTAGTACTTTAGTAGTATTTACTTTTAGCTTAAGATATAAGTAAAACGCGTTAATAATATTATTTATAGTTATAGCTTAAAAGTATTAATAGCTTAAAAGTATTAATAAAAGTAAAGTAAAAGTTTAAAAATAGTAGTAGCTATTAAGTAATAGAATTTATATTTAGGTAAATATAGTCTTATATATGTTTTATGTAGGCTGAACGTAAAGGAACGACCTCGTTACAACTATGCAACACTACCGACTTCTGACGTGTGCTTTTCTTGTGATTGCAACATATAGTGTGTCTATCACGTATCCAAGAACGCGTACTCCGTTGCACCCTCTCGAGCGTTCAATCAACGATGCCGAGGACTACTTCCAGTCTTTGGCGATTCAAGAAACGCACACATACGCACAGGCGGTAGAATCATATCGGCACCGACGCGGACGATGTCCGCCCCCAGGCTTCCGCGGCTTTCACGAGCGCCTCCAACAGTTGAAAGGGATATCAATCGAGCCATTCTGGGATCAAATCTATGACGACTTGGAGCCATTCTGGGCCATCACAGCACAGGCCACGCAAACTGCTGCGGCCTCGTTGGTCTCTCTCGCCGGGGTTCAGAAGAAAATCGAACGGCTCCAGGGTTTCTCATTCCGACGTGGAGAAGTCCGAGCCAACTGCCCGAGAGAGGACATGACCTGTGACGATCAACTGGGCCTGCTCAGAAGAATCGCTCCGTTGCTACCAGACATTGACGTGGCAGTGAGTGTGCATGCCTCGCCTCGTGTGCTCGTTCCTTGGGATGTCATGGAGAGAGCCCGACAGCAGGCACGCCAGCATAGTCAATTAGTGTTACGCTCAGCAGGCGCGCAAAGTCATATTCATGGAGGTGTCAGCAAAGCACTTTATGCTAGAAAGGAAGACATCGTGAAAGGGTGGAATCGAGGTAAGCTGCGGTACCGTCATATGCGAAGCTCCGCCAGCTAAAGTTTGGACTAACCGTAGAAATCCCTCCATACTCTTTCCGCAGCATTGTCTGCCCTCCGAGAAACGCGTCAACCGATCTCGTACCGCTTTCGGATTCTGCTGTTCAGGATGTGTGCAATCGACCAGAGTTGGCTGCTGTCCACGGCACGATGCTGGCGCCTCACCTTGTGTCGACATCGTCTACCCTTCTTCCTATTTTCTCGGCAACGCACATACGACACGTGAGCGCCGAAATCACGGTCCCTGACCTCCATACCTGGGTGGATATACCAAGCTTTACCCTCCCCGAACATCTGGTCAACTCGTCTATTGGTGTGGCGTGGTCAGAGAAGCGCAACAAGGTAAGTTTTGGCTGTATCAGATGCATATGAGATATATACTGACTTCGTATGTTCGTCTCTGCAGGCTATCTGGCGTGGCTCCAATACCGGTGGCAGACATAATTCCTTGACCTGGATGAAGTCTCATCGCCATCGTTTTGTTGCGTCAATGAACTCCACTTTTCTCAAAGGTGTTAGCAGTGGTCAGATCGACTGGGCCAATGCTTCTCTGAACCAAGCATCACCCGAGCCACCTCACTCTGAATGGATGGACGAGCATCTGGACGGTGCCTTTACACAACTGCGCTGCGCTGGGCGAGGCTGGGACGTCGGGGATGCCTGCAGCTACCTTGATCACCACTTCCGAACTGCAGCGCATACATCCATGGCTGATATGGCCACGTACAAGTATCTACCAGACATTGATGGCAACGCGTACAGTGGTAGGCACTCTTGTTCTCACAAATGATGATATGTGGCATAACATCAGTTATAGCTCGTTTCCGCGCATTGCTCATGACGGGCTCCCTAGTGTTGAAGGCCACTATCTTCGAAGAATGGCACCGCTCGCGGCTCGTACCGTACAAACATTTCGTCCCCTTCGACCTCGGCAGTCTTCCCGACCTTTGGCACAAACTCTGCTTCTTTATCGGCGGATGTTGTCGAGGGAAGAGTTGTGAGAATCATGACAGGCATGCCGCAGCAATTGGCGAGGGCGCGGCGATATGGAGCCGCCGAGTTCTCCGTAAGGCAGATATGGAGCTATACTGGCTACGGCTATTGTTAGAGTATGCAAGAGTAGTGGATGAAAGAAGACACGTGCTATGCGAGCGGGACGATTATGAGTAGTCGTTCGGGAGAATATTCGGGAAGGAAGTGGTGTAGTTCGTCACATATGATCAGCCACCAAACTTCTAAATTTGGAGAAGGATACTCTGCATTAAGAGATATTGAGATCAGTACGGGCTAGAGTATAGAAGCCATGCCCAAGGCAGCCGCATTGCCGCGTAGCACATGATCTGAAGCTGTGTATGTTATGTTAGCAATGATTATAATGTACTTAGTCTGGGCCTCGAAACAGATTGAGCCATTCAATAAGACATGAAAACATCTGAGGATTTCTGCGCGCGTGAAGCTTCGATGTTTGTGTCCGTGCGCGTGAGCGTGAGCGTGAGCGGCCGATCAGAACGCTGCCAAGCAACAGGCCCCGTCTCCTGGGCCCGGGCCGACAACCTCCAAACTCCCAACAGCAGGGTGACGCGGGAAGCTTTCTGCAGCCACCTCGGGTTTTCTTGCGACCGTCTAAGCAAAATTCGGGCCTATGTAGGAACCTCTCGCATTACCCCTCTTCCTAGAACTATACGAGCCGTCCACATAAGCGCTACGGGCCGTTCTCTTGATCGCTGACTTGGAAGACAGAGCTGAGCGCGATGTCGAGCAGGTGTCAAACGCATTTCGATATCGATCGGATCCGCAGTATGAACAAAGATAGTTCTGTAGATGAGGCGAGCGTGCCCCACAATACCTGCCCGGGTGCTGAGCGACGTTCAGTTGCCTAGGGACATCGTCGATCATTACACAACGCAACAGGGTGTGCACATCGGAGAAATAGACATGTATTGTCGTCGTGGGGGGTCTTTCATAGGCGAATTTAGACCTGGGGCTGGTCCACGAAAGCAAAACAGCAGTCTTGTCTTGTCGATTCGTTAGGTACCTCATCTATTCGGGCTGCACTCGGCACATAGATGCTGCTGACGTACATAGAGTGATTATAATAATCTTACAGCTGATTGCAACATCCAGTAGACTTTGTAATCGTTCCATCTATCTTGCCTAACATGAAAGGACTGTGGGTTTTAGCCGCTCTCTCGATTCCCACTGAAGCTCAGAAAGACCACGTTCATATCGGGTATGCCGACAAATCTCATGGCGAGGACTGGTATGACTGCGGTCCTTATGGAGGTAAGTCTTTACATGGGTAGAGTACAAACTGGATATATTAACGTCCGATTAAGGCTGGGGTTGTACTCCACCCGTGAGAGGCAGCGAACCGCCGCCGAAGAAACACTATTACGACAACAGCACTTTCAAACAGTTGATAGACCACAACAACCCTAGCCTGGGGACTTTTGACCAGTTCTACTACTACGACACAACGTACTGGAGGGGTCCCGGTTCGCCGGTGATACTGTTTTCGCCCGGAGAAGTCAACGCTACTATGTACCACAGCTTCTTAACCCCCAGCCATGCAACAGGAGCCCTGGCTGAGCAGATTGGCGCAGCTACAATTGTTCTCGAACATCGTTACTGGGGCGATAGCACACCATTCCGTAACTTCACCACTGAAAACCTGAAGTACCTTACTGTCGAGAACAGCATGAAGGATATAACATATTTCGCACGTCAAGTCCAATTACCTTTCGCTACCGACGAGAGAATTGGCAGTAGTGCCAAAGATGTTCCATGGGTAGCTATAGGAGGTAGCTACTTCGCTGCCCTGCTAGTGTGGATTGCAAGCCTCGACCCGGGCACTATATGGGCCTACTACGCTTCGAGTGCATCAGTTCAATCTGTTTCTGACTATTGGGCCTACTTCCTTCCTATACAAGAAGCTATGCCGAAGAATTGTAGTAGAGACATCTCTCTTGTTATCGACCATATGGATGATATCCTCAGCGCTGGCTCTCGGGATGAGCAACACGAACTCAAGGCCAAATTTGGCATGCAAGACGTCGCTCATAACGACGACTTCATGAACGCTCTAGCGCGTGGTCCCTATCTCTGGCTAGGGAATCAGTTCACCTACAACACGGGCTTCTTCACGTTCTGCGACTATATTGAAAACGCAGTCAATGCCACCCTCAACGACCTTCCGTCTGAAGCTGGTGTTGGTGTCGATAAAGCGCTCGAAGGATACGCGGAATGGTGGAGAGAGGTCGAACTTCCCGGTTACTGCGCCGGGGATCTTTATCCTGAATTCAACACTACAGGTAATACTGACTGCTTCAATACCTACAATGCAAGCTCCCCACTATTCACCGACACGACGCCGAGGAACGCCATGAACCGGCAATGGTTCTGGATGAACTGCAACGAACCCTTCGGAAACTGGAAAGTCGGCGCTCCCTCAGGACGGCCATCGCTCATTTCTCGCCTCATAACAACAGACTACTGGGTTCGTCAGTGCGGACTATATTTCCCCCCTGGACCGAATGGAGAAACATATGGTCTCGCAGCGGGGAGAACCGAAGAGCACTTCAATACGTACTTTGGGGGCTGGAATATCACCAACACAAGCCGGCTGATCTTCGTCAACGGCGAATTCGACCCGTGGAGAGAGATCAGTGTTTCGGCAAAAGGGAGACCCGGAGGTCCGTTGCAGAGTACCGAGCAGGTACCAGTGGAAATTGTGCCTGACGGTGTTCACACTAGTGACTTGAATACGAAGAACGGAAAGGTCAACGCGGGAGTGAAAGAGGTGCAGGATCGAGTGTTGAAGCAGTTAGTCGAGTGGGTTAAAGAATGGCCTGGGGAGGCCACATGATCAGCTGTGCACATTGGCTGGCACGCAAGTACCTAGATACTTGGTTCTAACGAGAGCCCTCCAGGCTACCTTTCAACACTTGTACGACGTGATTTCCGATAACAACATTCCTGTCAATCACGAAGGAAAGCGTGAAGTCGATCTCGCCGCATTCCATTGTGGTTCTATCATTATATAAACTTATGATACAGACGTGCTCTGGAAGTTCACGCACGTCTACTTAAGCACTCTACTGATCGGTCAGCACACAGGCTTTTGTCGTAATGAGACAAATGCGTGTTTCAGTTACTCTTCAGAGGTACTAGAGACCTGAGCATACTCTAGAAGACGATTTATAGCCAAAATGCATCTTGATCTATAGTCCTTGTTTGAGCCAGCCAAGATCGGAACAAACAAACTTAGCAGGACGGCTAAGATGATCTAGAGTTAGGCTACACCAATCCTGCTGCAACTTGTTACTGCATGGTTTGCTCTTACTCACCGAATAACGTGTTGGAAGACGAGCATCGATCGAGTGAAGCTTAGCTTTGGGTCACTCATACATACCGGGTATACAAACAAACCTTGATTACTTTTCAGTCGCAAGTCAACTCGGCCGCGGCCATCTATTTCGACCTCATCCGTGAGGCTTGCACATACACACGGCTGGAGCAGATCTAAAACGCTCGCGTGTAATGCGCTCTTGCGGAAGCACACGGGATCCAGTGCTCCAACGTCGTCTGTCAGAACGGGTTCTACGGGATGGCGGGAACGCTTGATAGTGGTGCCGGGTGGCGTTGAGACCGAACTACCCAGGCTATGTTACGCCCAGATCGAGATGACCGAAACATCATCCTTGCTTGATTTACACAAGCCGGTCGGGGTTGCTTCCGTGATGACAGTCACTGCGGGATTAGCACCGTGGCTTCTTGCTCAAACGAAGGATGTGTGACTGACTCACATTTCAAGACCTGTCACATAATCGAACATACAATGAGAGCCACGGATGCCAGAAGAAGTAGAGTTGAATTTGGCGTTTCCTGTGCGACTGTGCCGCTTTTCTAGGATGTTTTTTTTTCGCATTCTGATGTTACCCCCTTGTCAGGGTATCTCGTTGTATGACAGTTATACACTAAGCAAATCTTTCCTCCCGTTTCCCAAAGCAATGCCCAAACAGAACCGTGTAAAGCAAGAGGTATTTTTTCCACCACTCCGAAAGAAATAAAGCGAATCCTATCGCTGATCTTGTGCCATTAATTACAACCCGACTACAGCGGAAGGCGAGGATCGAGGAAAGAAGTCGTGAACGTAACAAGCGACCCTCCGGTGGTGGCGTGATGCTGGTCGCTACCGAAGGCTTGGTCGCATGGAGAGGCTTGGTGTGCCGAGTGCAAAAGCCGACTCCAGAGAAGAGAAATCCATAAACCGAGATAGGCAGCCCCGTAAACATTCTTGAGGCAGCGCTAGAGAAATGAACAATCGTAAGGTGCGAGATGACACCCAGGTAAAAGCAGGAACGCCGTAACCCACAATTTCGCTGACATGCTCCTATTAGACCATGGACAAACCAAAGTCTAAAACGTAATACCGGTGATACAAGGAAAGAGTGAAGGAAAACGAAGGAAAAAGAACCAGTGAAATCTATCATGCAAGATGATCGCAAGCCTTGTGCGTTTTCGTGAGATCCGGAGGCGCACCAATATGCTTGCAGATAGCAGAAGGAATAAGGCAATGGCACCTTGAGAGTGTCTGATAGTCTAGACTCGAGGGAATCGAAGTAGCCAGATGTGTCCAGTGATCGGAACTGGGTCGGCTTGGTAGGCCATGGTACTTCGCGAAACAGAAGGTAACTTTTTGAACATAGGAAGTGCTGGAATGGGCAGCCGAATATGTATTCGTGAAGGTGTGGCAAGGCGATGTCACTTTGATATGCGGCCGGTAGGTGGCGGGCAATTAGACGGCAACAGCCTGTGGGCCATAACCAGGAGCCATGTAGTAAGGCGGGTGCCTCTGCACGCAGTAGGCACATCCGCAGCTGAGACCATGCTGGTTCCATGCAGACGGTGTGTACTGAGTGGAGTAGGCGGGGGGGCCATAATTGGACGGCTGCTGAAGCGCTTGCGCAGGGGCGGGCTGAGACAAGGGTGGGAAACCGAACATGGTGCGACGCGAGTATCCCTCAGCTGGAGCCCAAGTACCCGTTGTGCCGTAGTACTCTGGGGTGGTAGGGCCCGTGGTCGGTGCTGACGCAGGAGAGTGCTCGCTAGCGGACCGCCATGGGTCGTACTGCGAGTAGGTCGGAGGGTTGTATGCAGAGTGTGCCGACTTGGGCGCATAGTCGTACGGTGGAGTGTAGGCCTGGTGCATCGGCAGAGGAGGAAGCGGCTTGTTGGGGTTGAGTGAGCGTCGGTGTACCGATGTGTCGATAGGGCTGAGCTTGTTGCTGCGACCAGAGCGGGCAGCAGCACTGTTCTGGTAGTCCTTCCAGTGCTCTGACCATGATGTCCAACCATGCTGCTCAGATGGATCGCGATGAAGCTTGAACTTGATTGCTACGAGCCACTCTAGCTCCAGCTCATTCAGCTCATGAACCTGAATACCGCTAACCTCGGACCACGAACGGTTGATGAAGGTGTTGTCGTCCAAGAACTTGCTACCAAGCACAAGCGCGATGGTGAGGAGACGGAACAGGTGAGTGTCGGTCTTGGGCTCGTGAGCTAGCATAGGCATCCTGCTGGACAGGTAGTACATGCTGAGCAGGATGGTAGCCGAGGGCAGCCGTGTGGCGCAAAGCACCTGGTGTACCCATTTGCGGAACGACGAGGGCATCATGCGGCCGGGCGTGATGAGTCGTAGGGCTGTCTCGCACACGAAGTCGGTCATGACGTCCATGTCATAGTCCAGCTTTGCAGACACGCCGCCGACAGGCTTCTCTTCCTTGGCGGGCTGACTCATTCGCTGGTTGTACTCGTGCACGCGCTGCTGCTGCATAGCCGCCTCTGCCAACGCGTGGCCGGACTGTGCGCGCATGGGTGGCAGGGTGGTTGCGCCCATGGGATCGTAGAAGGAGCTCGCAGGTGGAAGACTGGGAGGCGCACTGCTGAGGTAGGTGCCGGCCTGCGGGTACATGGGTGGCATGGCGATGGCCAGTTGGCCGTAGCGGTCTGCGAAGTCGTAACCATCATCTTGCTGCCGGATCGCGGGGCCAGCGTACGCGGGCTGCTGCGGTGGGTATGAGGCGCCACAGGCAGAGTGGTAGCTGGGGACGAACTCCTGGGGAGATAGCCGTGGCATGTTATGCCGGGGGTAGAAGGAGGGCATGATGGTGTGGGACTGCCGCAGAGAGAAGACTGGCGAGGCTCCTAGCGTCGTGTTAGTGAGTGCTGGCGTGACGGGCGTGGCCAGCGGCTTGGGGCTTGTGACGTACAGTCTTCTCGTTCGCGCCGCCTCTAGAGTTGCCTACGGACCCTCTAGAAAGATGTGCTCATTCAAGGAAATGCGACGTCCGGGAGGTGTTTGTGGGCGGTGGAAATGGGTCGCGCTGGTGGTTGCGCAGAGGCGGTGGGTGGCCGGAGAAGTGCCTGGAAGGGAGGCAAAGGGCGCGGCGAGAGGTGAAGGGCAGCTCGAGGGTGATGGAGCGCAGGCAGACCGGGGCTAAGTCAATAGATCCGGCGATGCGAGGTCGTGGTGGGAGATGTCGCGGAGAGTCGAGGTCCCTGGGGATGGGCGGCAAAAGAAAACAGGTTGAAACCAAGGACTATTACACAGTACAAGCCCAAACCAAAGCCGAAGAAAGCACTCGCAGCGTGTGGACAGCGGCGGAGGGGACGAGGCGTTGGGTGTCGGAGCCAGACGGACACGTCTACCCGTGAGTGCAGGTGTGCTCGTTTGCAAGCCCGCGAGACAGAGCAAGCGTCGGGAGGTGCTGGTAAGCGGGCTGGGGATGCCGGACAGCCGAGATTGGGGGCGCACGTCCGTTGGGGCTTGGGGACTGTGTCGCGACGAGCAACGCCTGCGACGACGACAGGACGAGGGAGATGGGGAGACGGGGCACGGGGGAGAGTGAGGATGGGGAGGGCAGAGGGCGGTGATGTGGGTGTATTCGACACACACCGTTAGCGAAGGCCTAGCAGCAGCAGCAGCAGCGAAGGGGCTCTGGGACGCCCGCAAGACCGTCGCCATCCGAAGGCCGCACCTGCAAGAATGGTTCATTACTTGCCCGCTCCTCCACTCATGTGCTATGAAAACTCTGCCTCTTGCAGTTAGTGGGTCGCAGCGTCGACTCCAGCCCGCGTCTTGCGGTGACTGGCACTCATGACTCTCGCCGCAGGAGCGCTGCAGTCGTGGTGCAGCGCTGCACAACTCCACCGCGCCCGGCCAATGAACGCTGCCAGGGACCACCCTCTGCACCCGCGACAGAAGCCAGCCACGTATCGCCCTCTTCTTTTGGCGCGCCTGCAGTAGCGGCCTCACTGGTCCGCTGCGCCGTGGTGAGCACCTGTCATCTGAGCTGCTTGGGTTGTGAACAGTGCTCGAGTGCCTGAGTTGTGAAGACAGGAGTCAATTTGCACTGGGCGACGCGCAGCCCCGTGCCAGTCTGCGTTTTGTTTTGATGGCTGCTCTCGTGTCGTGGCCATGGCAATACGCCGGGCCCAAGAATAGCACTGCCATCGCGCACTTCACCACCGACTCGGACCCGTTCGCAGTGCAAAATTGTGCCGCGGCCGTTGAGCGCTCCTGCGACGCCTGGCCTTGTCCGTCGGGCGGGGCCACGTCCTACCATGGGCAAGACGGAGGGTGTCGCGATCAGCGCGACTTATGCAAATCGATCCCGAATCTGATGCCCATGGTAGCGTGGCAGTGACAACGTCGGCGGCGAAACCGGACTGCCTGGTGCCTGTAGGCGAGCGTCATCAACGTCCTCGTCGCCAAATTGCTGCTCGTGCAATCGTCACTGGCAACCCAAGCGCTCGGCGCCCCCCTCTGGGCTCGGTGCAATATCGTAAGCAGGTGCCCACTGTATGCACTGGGATGCATGTGAGGATGTTCGAGCCTTCGAGGCCGGCACCTGCTCCACTCACACCGTCCAACATATTTCTTGCCCACGTCCTTGGCCGCGGATTGGCCCCTCGAGCTCATCAATACCCATAGTGACGCTTGCAGCCCTTACCGTGATTTTCCATCAGGCACCAGAAACATCGTGTTGGTCATGCAGCTGACTTCACCATCCCGCGTAGGAGGCAATATTTGTCTCGTGTGGAGTCGAACGCTACGTCGTCCACAACGATATTCACGGCACTTGAGTTTACGTCAGGGATGCGGTGAGGGCGAACACTATGGGCTGGAGAATGAATAAATAAGTGCCGGCAAGGAGATGCACGCGGTACTGGATTGGCAAGCGATGTTGCTAAGATAACTTCAAATCAAAGTGGCTTAGCGCAGGAGTAGCACGTGACCGAGTGTGAGGATAGCCAGGCATCGTGAGATGGCTGAGGCGGTAGTGAGATATTTCCTCTCTACCCATTTCAAACGTCTGAGCCTGTGGTACCTTCCAGACCGGCCATGAAAAGCAATTACTGCGAATATCCTGCGCATTTCAAAGGTACCCAAGGCTCCTGCTTGGAAGATTGATCGCACGCGCGTTTTCGGCTCACACAGTGCCCAACGCGTTCGTGGTGCGCTGGCAATACATGCCGCTAATCCGCATCGCATGACACTGGCAAATACACGACGACAGCAATGTCCTTGCCGAAGGAGCACGAGATTGTGGTGGCCAAGTTGTATGAGGCGAACACAGCGCAACAGTTCAAATTCATTCAGATTGCATGCGTTTTGCACGTAGACTCGTCAAGTGACCGTGATACTTAAAGGTCAGAGGTCCCAAACGCCGATGTAAATGCTCACTCCCGTGGTATATCCCAAAGCTTTTCACGCCCAAACCAGAGACGAAACCCAAAAAATATTGACCTCGCGTGGTCTAATTCATCTGCCTGATCAATTCGTTGATCTTGTCTTCCCGGTTGCCCAAGTCACCACCTTCGATGAAGTGCTTGAACTTCCTCTTGCGGAAGCCACCAGTAGGGCTGTTAAGCTTGAACGGCCAGAGGAAGTTCGAAGCAGCCTTAAAGTTCGGCCCAACGGTGCAGATCTCATGGATGAGGTCTTCCATACAGATCATGCCGTATTTGCCAAGGTTCTCTTCGATGATCTCGTTGTCCGTCAGAGGAAGGCGTTGCTTGTCGACCTTGCCATAGCCACGCTCTGTATCCCAGTTAATATCTGGCAGTAAACTTGCATCTGTACCGAACTTACTGTAGATGAGCTCACGAACCGACTTCTGGTTCGGGTAGCCATAAGCAACGAAGGGCTCAACAATCTTCAGCATCTCCATAGTCGCCTTGGTAAGCTTGACGAAGACGCCATTGTTGATCTGAAGTAACCGCAGAAGCTGCAGTGTCTTGCGCTTCTTGGGATCAATCTTGTTGATACCCTTTATCCGGACGACGAAGGCGAGTTTGGGCTCGGCGGGGACGTATAGGCTATCGCTCTTCTTGGCCTCGCGCGACAAGCGCACGCGCTCCCGCTCGGCATCGCGGTACTCCTTCACATACTTCTCGGCTCTCGTGAAGATGACCTCGCGCTTCTTCTTGCTCTTGTCTGTGTCATGTCAGCGCTGTCTGCAACAGTGTGTCATGCCATGAGCTCCAGTGAGGACGATTGCATCATTCCCGAAAGATGGTTAACAATTCGACAACATTGACCGTAGTCTAGCCGATAGTGTGGTAGTTATAATCATCGTAATCGCCCTCATGGATCGTCGATAGCATGCTGGGGTTGGTCGTACCTCGCTTCTCGCGTGTTGCGATCGCGCGCTCCTCACGAGCCTTCTCCTGAGACTTCCTCTTCTTGAGGAGGTTCTCAGGCACGAGAGTGATCTCACTCTGTGTGGGAACAGTTCTATTGGGTAAGGATTAGCTTTGGAAACTGCGCGTGGTGTAGGGACAACGTACGACTTCGACGACATGTTGAAGTGGTGTTCGAGGAATTCTTCGGAAGCTCAATTTTTGCCAGACTCTTAGCGTTAGCGCTAGCCGCTATCCCGCAAGCGCGGGCGCCAAGATGCTGCGCCCCACAAAAACAGATGCAGCCGCGACCGAGGTCAAGGGAACATGAGCGCTCCAACGGCTTCGCATTATATCCGCTGTACACCTTGTTTACGTCGCTGAGCATATACGGTAGAGTCTGTACTCCGTCGTATCCCATTCTACATCATACCTCTAAATAGGATGCATTTGGCAACCTTTTCTCGAGTTGCGTCCACCCGTGGACGTACGAGCTTCTGATGTCCACGGGTCTTTATGCCTTTATTTGCAACAGAGTCCCCTGTTACTGATGCTGCTTTTCCTCCCTGTCATCGCTTTTATGGTCATCTCACATGCTTTTTGACGGCCAACAAGAGCAATCTCGATGACAGCCACGCTTTGAGAATGCCTTTCCGCCATTGGTCTTCAAACCGATCTCAATGAAGCCCGGCAAAGGAGCGCCTTGCTCACCACGGGCAGCAGCAAACTTCCTTCGGTTTTTCTCCGAAGAATATTACGATCTTGCCGCCATCTCGTGTCGATTTACATGAGCGTTTGGAGCGATTTCGGCACCCGAGGTATACTCAGTCACCACTGACAAATTCCTCCCAGGCCGCTGCTCCTCTAGTACGACATTGTGCATAGAAAGGGCTCCTCACATCAAGGTCATCTATTCAACCTTTGTTGCGCGAAAATTCACAATGTCACACAGCCGAGCGTGTCCCTACTCATAAACGCTTGATGTCAGCCTGGTTTACTACTACTCTACCAGGCCACAAACTTCCACATCAACTTCGCCCTCGCGCGGAACGACATCTATATTGTAACCACTGTAGTCATGACTGAACCTATTCCGATTCGACAAGACCCCTATGCCTTAGCTTACCGGTATCGTGAGTATATGAAAGAGAAGCCCCGGGGTCCCGCGGAGCGCAGTAACCCATACTACGAGAGGCTGCTCGCGAATTTACCTGATCCTGACATCAGTGCTATGGATAACCGCTCACGCGCCATTCGGTACGCAAAGAAACATTATGAATGCTATTATGAGATCAGGGATATATGGCGCATCATACGATGGCTGCCACCAGCCGACGAGGAAGATTCTAGCTAGGCGGTAGTAGGTGAGTTCATGGGAACTGGCAACAATCACTATGATGGTCTCTCTTGTTTTGTATTGCTCTATCCCAGGAGTGGTTGTCAAAGTTAGATCTTGTTGGTTATGCTACTACCACCTTACTGAGTTTGCTCGTTGTTATTGGATCTAGGATACATCCTAAAATGCTCGCCGTTTCTATAAGATTCTCAATCAAGTATACCGGCATATGATGCATCTTAAAAAATGAGCGTCTGCTTGTAGAAGGACCGCGCGAATATAGTAAGCTACTTTGATCACATCCCGTAATGTAGAGACAAGTGCACAAAACTCTTCTTCATGAATCGACATCATTGATCCTCTTCATTCGACGTACACCACTGATAGGTTTCCCGATACAAAATCCCTAAATGACACCCATCGTCTACGGAGATTGCACTCTTTTGTCAACTCTCGAATGGCCGCCTTACATGCCTCACATAAAGCATCCCCGTCGCACCTTCCTGATTAGTCCATTCGTTGTCGTTCGACATCTACACCACGGCACAAGAGACCCGCGAACCTGATCTAGACCTACTCTGAACCCTCAGATCGTTCGTTTCACAAATGACGAGATTCGCTTTGCGCCACAGGAAGCGCTGTGCCGTTTCGTTTCACTACACCCCAGGTCCCACTTGTTTCACACAGTACCATGTTCTGCTGGCCTTAACCGTAGCGCTATACCGTATTGCATTTTGGAAAAACCTGCTGATGTACACTTTTGCACGCCTTCTTTTCGTGGTGCCGGAGAAGAAGGCCCGATAAGTGTTTCTGACATGCTATAGTTGGGCACAGTTAAGAAACAGAGCGGTGCACAATGATGCGTTCAGTCAAGTGGCAAATACGATGACGAGTGTCTTTTGTGGAATTGCTATCGTCGAATAGTAGAATACTTGTACATTTAGAGGGATATCGTTAACGCATGACAAGACTCCTGGAACGCCATGCTGATGAAACACCGATTATGAGGCATGAAAGCGCCACGCCGTAAATGTGGATAATGATGATGACGAAGTTTGAAGAGCCCGTGTAGGTGAAAGTCGTGGTGTGAATGGCATGGGCAAATACCAAGGTTCGCCATGTTGTCGTACCCCAATGACCCGAGTCCGCTGTCTCTAGGCCCACCTTCTCTATGGTAGGAAATGTGAATAGTGGCCTGGAACCCGCTGTCTGCACTTCTCGCAGTCTTCCCGGTAACCCATACTGAAACGTCCCATACCGGTCAAAGCACCGCTTCGTTTCCTTCCGCGAGGCGTCGAAGGTGGGGCCAAGGTGGAGGATGACTCGGTATCCATCTGATCGGCCGTACTGGTGTGCGAAAAACTAAGTCGCGATAGTTGTGACTGGGTGAAAGCGGTTGGCGTATCTGGAATGTCATCGTCCTCGGATATGGGTGAAGGCATGCGTCTAGTCCGATCTTCGTCTACATCCTGCCTCTGTCCCTTCCAGGCTGGTGGAGGTGCCTGCATTGACGGTACATTCGAGTTGTTCATAGCTATGCCACCGGCTGATCCGCTCATCGGATAACCCAATCCGCTCATCCCCCCTCTCTTAAAAGTCGGGTGTATGGGTGTGGGTATCCGACTATTGTTGTTGACGGCGTCTGAGTTGAATAGCGATGGTTGGAGCATGGGCGGTCGCATGAAGTTGCTGCCAAACGAGTTGAAGGCGGGCGACTCTGGCGGCTGGCTCCGAACATCCATGTCATCGTCGTCCATATCCATATCCATGTCCATGCCACTTGATTCTCTTGATATACAGACAGGTCCACCATATATCGAATCCGGCGAATTCGCTCCTCCATATTCTGAATGTGCCGGTGTCATAGACCGGATGTCCGTAAAGAGTCTTGGTGGGGTCGACAGCGATTGATGTTGGAACTGGTCGTGGTTGGTCGGCTCGTTGCTGCCCGGTCGGGATTTCTGTACCGCCATTAGCCAAAGCCCGGCACACGATATTGCCGACATACCTTGAGGTACCTTTCCTCGTCGAAATCCGAGTCTGAATCGTCGTCGCGCCCTCGCTTCCTGGCCATGAAGTGAAATGCAGACATGGTGATGTAGACTAAACGAGTGGTCCTTCCTTACGTCGGCGCAACGCGATCAACGCGTCGGTGGAATGGTAACGAGATGATTGTGGTGGTGCAGTGAGGGTCGAGAGGGGTGCGGCTGAGGAAGCGGGACTGCGATCGAGAGACCTGGTCGGTATGTTTGACGCAAGCCGGGCGGGGGGTTGATATGACTATCAGGGGCGCTGTTTCAGGTCGCATGAAAAGAACCAAGGCTTGGATGGTGGAGTCGCGCGCCTCAAGCGACTGTGGGGGGAACTTGCGACTTGGTTGCCGGGAGTTGGAGGCCCGTCCAGATCCAGCCCGAGGTGTCGCTTGCCGGCGGTGCGTGCGAGAGATAGTCGCGATGATGTCGACGATGGTGTGGCTTAGCGTGGCGGAGTGGTGATTGGCAACTGAAGCCAAACCTTGAACTCGCCGAAACCGAGGCAGGTACGGCATCACGTGGGCTGTGTATCTGCATGTCCAAGGGGAAGGGGAGGAGCCTACGTTCACTTGTCATGGCGGGATGTGGCAGGAGGCGTGTGTGTGTAGCCACCTGGACATGTCGCAAGCTGAATGCAGGCCTCTAGGGGTCGGAGAGATGCTGTTGGAAGGGATACGGGCTGAGTGAGCCGTTGCTGCAGCTTTGGTCAGACAGTGCCGCCAACGCTTCCATCCAGCCTGCCAGCTGCCACCTCATAGCAGAATTCAAAACCAGGCCGATCTGCAGACTACACCAAGAGGAAAAGGTCATGTTCACGCCGTCGTCGAGCTCCAGCAGCAACATACACGTACATTGACCAACAGGAAGAGGGCGATTCCCAATTCCAGGGTAACGAGCTTGGCGCACATGCAGCTGCAAAGCTCCGTCGACGGTGTATCGATAGCCTGCGGGACCAGAACCAACCATCAGCCCCACCCCGACCTAAAGTTTCCCAAATAATTTGGTGGCATATGACTGTATTTGCAACGCCCTCACTGTATCCTTTGCCTGTCATTCTCGCCGACCTCGGACCTGCGCCTGCATACACCATCTGCGCGCTTGATTTTCTGACTTGAGACGTTCAACGCCCCTCCTCGCACTCTACTGCACGCCCTGTACAACCTCGCTGCTGTACATCCGCATACGTCTGTGCTACAGTCCAAGTAAGACTGACCGCAAATTGACAGTCGCTTAGACAGCCTACTAATATACATAAAGATAGCCTATTCACTGTACAATGGCTCCCGCTGCAACAGAATCACCCGACATGTCCATCAACCCGAGCGACGATGTGCGCGTACTTGGCTACGACCCGCTGATCCCACCCCAACTTCTCGCGTCCGAGATCCCCATCCCCGCACATGCCGAGAAGACCGTCATCCAAGGTCGCAAGGAAGCCGCCAGCATCATTACCCAGAAAGATGACCGTCTCCTGGTCATGGTCGGGCCCTGCTCGCTCCACGACCCAGAGCTGGCACTGGAGTACTGCCAGCGCCTCAAGACCCTCGCCGACAAGCTTCAAGACAACCTCTGCATCATCATGCGCGCCTACCTCGAGAAACCACGCACAACCGTCGGCTGGAAGGGCCTGATCAACGACCCAGACATTGACGAGAGCTACAAAATCAACAAGGGTCTGAGAGTGTCGCGCAAGTTGTTCGTGGACCTCACATCCGCGGGCATGCCTATTGCCTCCGAGATGCTTGATACCATCTCTCCACAGTTCCTCGCCGACCTCATCTCTCTTGGTGCTATTGGTGCACGAACAACCGAGTCACAATTGCACCGTGAGCTAGCCTCTGGTCTCTCTTTCCCTATTGGATTCAAGAACGGCACCGATGGAGGCTTGACCGTGGCGGTAGATGCGATTGGTGCTGCTGCTGCCAAGCACCACTTCATGGGCGTAACGAAGCAGGGTCTGGCTGCCATCACCAGGACGGCAGGTAACGAGCACTGCTTTGTCATTCTCCGTGGTGGATCCAAGGGTACCAACTACGACAAGGACAGCATCAAGGCTGCCAGGGAGGCTTTGAAGAAGAAGAACCTGCCTGAGGTCATGATGGTCGACTGCTCACACGGTACGTTCCCGTATACACAAATGCTCTACCAACACACACTAATGTCTGACAGGCAACTCCAACAAGAACCACCGCAACCAGCCCCTCGTAGCCAAGGACATTGCCGACCAGATCCGCAACGGTGAGACCGGCATTGTTGGTGTCATGATCGAATCCAACATCAACGAGGGCAACCAGAAGGTCCCACCTGAGGGACCTAGCGGTCTGAAAAAGGGTGTCTCCATCACAGATGCTTGCATCGACTGGGACAGCACCGTCGACACTCTCGAGAACCTTGCATCTGCTGTCGCCGAGAGGCGGGCAAACCAGAGCAAGTCCAACGGTGCACACTAAACGCTTCTGCCGAGTGCAGTGTTCGGGTTAGACCATGTATATAGTATGGGGTATTTGGCGTTGGCAAAAGTCTAGAGAGTTTGGGATATGGAGACAATAAGGACTGGCTTATGATTGATGAACGCGATACATGATGGAACCAATCAAAATTCTTGGCTTCAACTCCAAATCACAAAACATCCAACGCCTGAATGCCCACGGGTATCTTCGTTCTGACGTTCCTGGCTCTTATCACGTGCTCTCACTCATCTTCTTCCTCGTCTTCCACTTCCTGCTGCTGCGTGCTGCGCCGATTACCGCCAGTGCTCGTCCTTGGTCCCGTCCAAGCCGCCCTTTCTCCTACAAACACGTCTCCTGTACATTCCGTCTGACACTTGGGACACTTCCTACGATCCCCGCTTCTGCCCCGATAGTAGCTATTAGCACACGCATCGTGCCATCGAACCCCACACTCTTTGTTGTTGCACCTAATGCCAAACGTAACGATCTCCTTACACCCCTCACAATCCCGGATCCTGATGATCTCCCGCCCATCCTCGTTTTCTTCGGCAGACTCGTTGTACGTTTCCTTGAGGTAAGCGCGGAGTTCCATGAGCGCGCGTGGAGCCAGGGAATAGTAACCCGCTTTGGACTTTTGGAAGAAGGCTTGCGAGACGAGTGTTTCCAGGACCTGATCTGCCTCGGCTATCGTTATCCCCGTATCAGCGCTGGCCTGGGTGTCGTCTGCATCGCCGTTGATCTGGCTCTGTCTGCTGTTTGCCTGACTCTGTCTGTTCCGGCGTGAGGTGCGAGCAAGCTGTGAGGCTTCTGTATGCTTCACCGCCATGACTTCGCGGATGTTGGTGTTGTTTGTCTCAAACATTTGGTCGAGGACGCGTCTGATGTATGCGATTTCGTTTGCGGAGAAGGTGGTAGCGAATTGGGTGACGGTGTCGCTTGCGTTGTTAACGAGGGCGTATATGCTTTCTTTGGTTTGTTGATCGCGTGTTGATCGGATCTCGTAGTCGAAGGCTTCGATTTTGGCGTTTATGGTTTGTATGGTGGACGTGATGTTTGGCTGGGTTACGTCGCCTGCTGTCCATGGGCGCTCGGGGTCTGTCGGTGTCGTCAGCTTGTGCGATGGCAATGGCGTAAAGGAAACGGACTGTGTGCAGTCATCACATGGGCAAGGATAGACTTTATTTCGTCTACTGTGAGGACGCTGTGCGTATGGAACGCCTGTAAGAATGCGCGATGGATCCCGTTGTAACCTTCTTCTTCGGCCGGGGCGCGCACGAAGGGCGATTCTTCGCGAGACATGTTGCGTGAGAAGGATGTTGGATAACTTTGAGTGAGATGTAAAGACGCGTAATTTGACTGCGCGACAGCAGTTTGGTAAGTGCGGCAACGGATCACTTACGCGATCGCGGGGAACCTGAAAACGCGTCAACGCGAAACCACGTGAAGGTGTTCCATGCCATCTACCCGACCTGCGTCTCGGAGCATTTTCCAAGCCACCATTATACAACAGCATTTTGATGGGACAAGCTACACTTGCAATGTATGCAGTCACTATAGATCCACTGTCTTCACATACGGATGTGTTCTGGAATCATGCCTCGGGCACCTAGTGATTCGTAGAAGATACAAAGACAAGCGCTCCGTGAGCCATCTGGTCACTGTGTTTGCCATCCTTCCATTCATGCTCATTCAAACTCGTGTATCTAGCAACTCCCGGCCGCCACCTGTGCAACTGCGTATAATACAATATCCTAACATTCCCAACCATAGATCGTCAAACTCGTAGCCCTAATACTGTCCTTCCCATCTCATACAGGCAGATCAGCATTTCGCCTCGCACCGCTTATCGCTTCCAGTGCCTTGGCAATATATGGCCCAATCACCGGTACATTGCTGACGAAGCCCGCAATGGTCATGAGAAAGTCCCCAAACAGCACAAGTATGCCGTACAGTTCGATTATAAAACCGATGAAAGCCCAGCGCATCAGGATAAGCGATATACCAGCGACAAATGCCACTGTGCCTTTCCATTTCTGCTTGCGTGCGAAGAAGGCGACGGTTTTCGTTGTTCCGATGATGAGTGTGAGACCAATCAGAAAGAGTATCTATTGGGGGTATTAGGGAGGGTTCGATAGCGGAGGACTTGGTTCGAGGAGGTCGAAGACGTACGTTTCCCATTGCCAGCCTGTTCGCATGTCAGTAAAGGCTGTACGTATATGCAGAGTTGAAACGTACATTGCGCGATCAAAAAACATCATGACACCTCCCATCAGAAAGAGTCCGCCTGTTCATGCTGTCAATCTTCTGCTGAGTAGTGGGCGCATTCGTGGTGGTGGGCGCGTACCTACCCCCTGAACAGAAGGCGACCCCAATCTCTGTCATTGCTGTTAGCTCATGTCCTATGCGGTGACTGAGGCTGCATGTTTGCGTAACTTACTCTGGGTGTCTGAAAGCCACATAGTCGGCATCTTGGTATTTTGTTGTTTGTACAGTGCGCGGCGTGCGAAATTCCGTAGCGATGTGGAAGAAGACGGCGTAGGAGAGGAGAAGTAGTAGAGTGGCGCCTAGTCTCGATGTATATCTGGCATGAAGGTGCTACCTTTCGTCTTGCTGTCTCGTGTCCCCTTGCGAGTGAAGACGCGGCGCGCTCAATCGACGGTCGGCCCGAAGCTCACCCCTGCTAGCGCTGCAGTTCCCGCGGGTAATCGCATAAAACTCTGGTGGCATGCTCCTCAACCTCTACACCTCTCGAGTCCATCTAACGCAAGAGCAGCTAGACAAGGCTCTGATATTCATCAGGGAAGAGCAATCGATTTATTGTTCGCTTGTAGTTACAAGACACTCGAATTATCATTACAACATAGATCCCGCCCTGACAACGGCATGCTTCAAGCTGCTGTAACTAGGAATCCTCCCTCGAGGCCCTGGTATCCTGTCTTATGGGCGCAGAAGAATACTGGATCACGGTTAAGCCGGAGCACCTCCTTGAGCCACAAGCCGAAAGGCATGTGGTGGGTGGAGAGTAGTTTGACTTTGATGATCATACATAAACCTTGAATAAGACCCTATCTGAGCAGTGTTCCTCGCCCGGCTCAGAGGCATGTTGTTAGCTTACTTGGTCTCGCTCATATCCACGAATGGACGAGTAGTCGTGTATTCTTGATGAGTTGAGCGATGCGCCACCCGTGCAAGACGCATGCCGATGAGTCGACTTTGGAGCAGCAATAGCTACGCCAGCACCGAGACATGCTCACTTCAAGACTGTGTGTGCACCTCTGGCGGCGAGATAAGCCTCGGATACATTCTGCGGCATGGTCCGAATGCCTCCAAAGACCTCCTTGTTGTGATAGCGTAGACGCGTCTTGGGGTCGGTGTATGGCGCAGGAAGGCCGGTGATGTCGCAGTACTTCTTTTGACTGCTCGGGTGGAAGCTCGGGGCTGACTCGATGTTGGTGTATGTAGGCGCCGGCCCGGCAGCAGCCCTGCCGTTCTTCTCCAGCACCAGCGTGCTCAGGCTCTGTGCTGCTTGGGCGATGTTGGGTTGGCGGCCTGCGTTGCCTTCAGTGGCCACAGCAGGTGTTGAGTTGCCACTGTTGTTCTGCGTGGCCATTACTGAGGCTTCTTTGCGCGATGCCTCACCGAGAATCTGCTTGAGGTTCTTGTTGCGGCGTTGTGGAGGCTTCCAGTTGGGGTTGCGGAAAGGCTTGGGTACCGCGTAGACGTCAAGCTTGTCCAGGAGCGCTTGATGCGTCTTGTCGTCAGAGGCCGCTGTTAGGGGTGCCATATTGTGGAACGAGGTTCCGATGGGATGTGTCTAGGTGTCGTGATGCTCGGGTGTACGTTGTGGCAAGAACGTTTGGGGGCGTAGAAGAGTCTCGGTGTTTGTATCGCGATGGAGCTTGCGGAGGTGGAGCTCTTCCAAGGTTCCGTCTCGGGACCTGCATGTGCATCCTCTGCACTAACTGCTTTCATCCTCCCCACCAAACAGCTCCAACGCGTACTATCAACTGCAACACTATCGAGTCGCCAGAATGGTAGGACGGCATGAGAAATCTATTGCAACCGGCGCGTAGTTCTGACCGCGTTTCTAGGAAAGCCCTCACGAGCACCAACAGAGCCAGTTGCTCTCTCGCATCATTGTGAACGTCGTGAGTCAATCCAACATCTCGATGCACAACGGAAACAATGCTGACTACCGGAAAGGAGAAGCTGAACGAGGCCGTCATGATGTTGAACAAGAATCTGCAAGAGATCAACATCCAAAACATGGATACGGAGCTTGTGGCTCAGATGTTCAAGAACTACCAATCTAACGTTCTTTTCCACCTGGAAGGTATCTACAAAGTCATGCTGGGATGCTTTTGTAATACCGCTAACGAGCCATAGCAACAAATGGTCTGAAGGATCCTGCTTAAGCATGCAAGATGAGATATACTTGGTGTGAAGGGGACAATACCCAAGGCAAGGCCAAGTCTGGTGAGAAATTCGATTACAGGACGTGGGGACAGC
Source organism: Alternaria metachromatica (assembly GCF_023757995.1). NCBI lineage: Eukaryota > Fungi > Ascomycota > Dothideomycetes > Pleosporales > Pleosporaceae > Alternaria > Alternaria metachromatica. The sequence continues at coordinate 1,391,428 of NW_026055494.1, forward strand.
AAACAGGCCAGTAGATAGCAGTAATGAGATATGATCATGTTAGCACTATGTGCAAGACTGCAATCCAGACCGTCGGCATGTGAAGTAGCGTACCTAACATACGGAGACGGGCTCGGACCACCGAGCATTGCAAGAGCCTCACCACACCGCAGTCGCCATGCCGCGCATCCTCAGCACCCATCGCGCTAGCCAGGCACACACGCCACATCTCCGACCCGCGACATGAGATAACACCCTGATCTTGGACCTGTCGCATCCCCATCTCCAGCTCCCACTTCACCACCATGGCTCCCTCGGCCATCGACGAGGCGCCGCAACTCGCAGGGCGCAATCCACCCAAACCTCCACCCAAGCTCTGGAGCGTGTCGGAACCGCCTTTTGAGGGCTTCCGGCCCATCGACAAGGAAGGCTGGTCGCGTAGCAACAGCGAAACCGCCATAGTCATCGACAATGGTATGTACAGGCTGCGCATGCGCCAAAGCTGCCATGCCGACTAACACACCACAGGCTCGTCAGCAGTCCGCGCCGGATGGTCCTTCGATTCCAAACCCCGATTGTCAGTACTACCCAACATGGCTAGGTATCGCGACCGCAAGCTCAACCGCACCTTTACCTTTGTTGGGTCAGATGTCTACGCCGACGGCACCGCGCGAGGTCAATCCAAGCCCGTCTATGAGCCTGGCAGCAACATCGTGAACAACTGGGATGTCATGGAGGGCGTGCTCGACTACTGCTTCGTCAAGATGGGTGTAGACGGCCGGTCTGGGCGCATCGACAGGCCCATCGTTATGACCGAGCCTGTTGCCAATTTGGGCTACTCACGAAAGAGTACGTGCGCTTATACTGGATAACATCGTGTCGATAGCTAACATGCATCCTACAGCCATGTCCGAAATCCTCTTCGAGTGCTACGGCGCACCATCCGTCGCATACGGTATCGATTCGCTCTTCTCCTACTCCTACAACGGCGGTCGCAACGGTCTGGTCATGGACTCCTCCTACACTTCCACACATGTTATCCCTGTGGTAAACTCCAAGCCGCTCCTATCCCAAACTACTCGCCTGAACTGGGGACGTTTCCAGTCCGCGCAATACCTGCTGAAGCTATTGAGGCTGAAATACCCTACATTCCCCGGAAAGATCAGTGACAATCAGGCCGAAGATCTCGTCCGTGAGCACTGCTACGTATCACAAGACTATGAGAACGACCTTAGCCACTATCTGGACTGGACGGGCCTCGAAGACCGAGATCATACTATCCAGTTCCCCTACACCGAGCAGATTGTAGTACAAAAGACAGAAGAAGAGCTGGCTGCCGCGGCAGAAAAGCGGAAAGAGAGTGGTAGAAGATTGCAGGCTCAGGCTGCAAAGATGCGGCTTGAAAAGCTGAAGAAGAAGGAAGAAGAGTTGGAGTGGTGCATACAACTGCAGGCGCAACTGGAGGAGATCACGACCAAGAAGGAAAAGGCACGCGTACTAGAGTCGAACGACTTTGACGACGAGAATCAGCTCAACAAGCGGGTCAAGGAACTGGAAGCTGCTATTAAGAAGGCTCGTAACAAGGACCTCGGCGACGTTGAAGAAGAACAAGTCGAAGTACCTACGTTCCCCCTGCTAGAAGTTCCGGATGATCAGCTCGACGAGGAGGGCATTAAGCAAAAGCGACAGCAGCGATTAATGAAGTCCAACTACGATGCACGCCAGCGTGCCAAGATCGAAAAGGAGAAGGAGAAGGCGCGCCAAGCAGAAGAGCAACGACTCGACGATCAACGGCGAGAGACAGACCCTCAAGGCTGGATAGAAGAACGCCGGATAGCCCGTCAAGCCATTATTCAGAAGATGAAGGACCGCGAGCGCCTCAAGGCTGAACTTGGAAACCGAAAGTCGCTCGCCAACCAAATGCGCATGAAGTCGATTGCCAATCTCGCGTCAGACGCACCCACTAAGAAACGGAGAAGAGGCGGCGGCGATGATGACACATTCGGTGCCGACGATGCAGACTGGGGCGTCTACCGCACCATCGCCACAGGCGAAGGCTCCGACGATGAAGAAGAGGAAGACCTCTCCAAGAACCTCAAGGAGATCGAATCCCAACTTCTCCAACACGACCCAAACTTCACCGAAGAATCCACTCGCGAAGCACAAACCGACTGGACAAAATCCATCCTCCACTCTTTCCTCCACGGCCCTTACCCTTACGACGCTGAAAGTCAAAAGGAGACGAACCAGATCCATCTCAACGTCGAACGCATCCGCGTACCAGAAGTGGTCTTCCAACCCACCATTGCGGGTCTCGACCAAGCCGGCATCGTCGAAATTGCATCCAATATCCTTACAGAACGTCTGGCAGATTCACCTCATCGCGACAACGTTCTGAAGGACATTTTCCTTACCGGTGGCAACACCATGTTCCAAGGCTTCGAGGAACGCCTGCGCTCTGAACTTCGCGCTGTATTACCCGCCGAGCAAGCAATCAATGTGAGGAAAGCAGGGGATTGCGTCCTGGATGCTTGGCGTGGAGCAGCGCAATGGGCGGGCAGGAAGGAATCGAAGCAACACTTTATTACTAGGCAGGAGTTCTTGGAAAAGGGTGCTGAGTACATCAAGGAGCATGATCAGGGGAATGCTGCGTATTAGGTTGCCTATCTTGCGTGCGGGCATTGCGATGTGTGCAATTTGCTGAGTTTGTTTGTTCTCTTTCTGTCCTGGTAGTGGGAATCGTGTAGTATAACTAGCCCCAGGACGTTGTTGTTATATGGGTCAGATAATATCATCATGAAGAGAAACCACTGGCACATGTATAAGTTTGATTGCTGAAGCACCATCTCCTTTCAGGGCATTCACCAGTACGAGTGTTCTTCATGTCGCAGTTATGCCATCATTCAGTGGTGACATACAGCCAAAGTAGAATAGGAAGGTAAAATGCAATAGGATGCAATTCTCAAGTTATCTAAACAAAGTCACAAAAAACTATCCCAGACCCCCTTCTGCGCCGAAATGACCAGGACACCCATCCCAATGCATACCCATGTATATGCTCTAAGCCAAGCAATGCCGCATGCATGCAGAACGCCTCCCAATGAGCCCCAGTCTTACACCAATCAAGATGCATACGCCGCCCATTGCCCCGATTCCATGGTCGTTAACAAATTCGTGTTTCTCATTTCCATATTATGATTGCGGGAACAAAGGTGTTTCCGTCGCAGGAAGATATCACCTGAGTTGCCGCGTTCTACGCAGACTTGGGATGTTGCTCCACAAGCCATTCCATTACGCTCTCGTAGCATAGCACAAACTGTCGCAGACTCTGTACCATGCTCAGACGCTGCAGTCTAAAGTCTTCCACCGTCTTTGCAATGAGATCGATGTCCTCATTGTTCACCCAGCTGTCGTCTTCACGCTCGTTCTTCGCGAGCTTATCGTTGGAGTCGGCATCCATTGGCGTGTTCTGCCTGGCGTTGCGAGCTTGTCGTTGCCGCTTGAGCATATCCAGGACCGAGTCGACTGTGCAGAAAGTACCTGTACGGCCACATCCAGCAGAGCAGTGGACAATGATCGGACGGCTGTTAGGCGGATCAGGCTGCGAAGGCGAGCCACCGTTGACAGAGCGGACGACGGCGTCTGTCTGCTCAATCAGACCGAGCAGGTGGGTGGGATGAGCCGGTGCGCCAAAGTCAGGCCAATGGGAATACTGCAGCTGTGTGATCTCACGCATACGTGCGAAAGGTTCATCATCGTTGGACAAAGTAAACTTGCGAACGGTGACATAGGGCTGCTCTTGGCTGGGAGAGCCGGTAGTGGCTTCCTTGGTAAAGTTGGCGAGCTTCGGTGGGTTCGTTGACCGGCGCTGACCCATCGTTGGCCTCGATTGTTCCCTGTGACGGTAGATCTTCGATGGCTCCAAGGATGCCCTGCGTTCGCCAAGCGGGTTGAGGTGTAGAGGTCCGTATCGCTTATCCGACCAGTAATTGTGAGCCTTGACTTGTCCACCTTCTTGTTCTGCAGTCAGCATAACGATGACGCGAACATCCTGCTGCCACACAACGTTCCAGAAGTCCTATCAAAGAGTTAGTGAATGACATGGTGAGGGTTGGGAGGGAGCCTACCTTGAAAGTAGCTGGTATAGGTCCCTGCGTTGCAATGTAACGCTTGTTGGAATAGGCAGCTTGGACGTGGTTGGCATTGACATAATCGCAGCTTCCCTCAGCGACTCCTTCGAGCTTGACGCGTGTGTGTTCGTATGGCCAGATGTTGTTGTAGCGATTCTTCGAGCCCTTTTCGATACCTGCAATCTGAATGTGTTTCCCGGGACCTCCTGATGACGATGGTGCATTGTAGACGACCTCACCGGACAAGGCCTTCTGCATACGCTTCTGTTCGCGTTTCTCGATCTGCAAGAACCGCTCCGCGACGGTCTTACCCTTGTCTTGCTCTTCGGAAGCGGTCTGAAGCCATTGGGGAAGGTCGTCTTCTACCGATTGCGTCATGCCGGATGGCAGCTTCACGGGCATTTGGCCAACACCACCAATAAGATCCATGTTCTGACGAATGTTGCCAAAGAAAGGGTTCGCAGCGTTCTGGGTTGCGGGCATAGGACATCCACCAATGACGGGCGCAACAGCAGGTAGGTCGGAGTTGAGATTGAGAGCAGCTGTACCCGATGTTGGACTTCCGGAGCTTTGGTGTGTAATCCAAGAAGGGAACCTCTCAGCGAATTCCGAGAAACCACCACGGATAATAAACGTGCCGCCCGACCAGCCCTCGTTGGTGAACTTCTTGAGCGTGTTAATGCAAGTTGTTGCGTCCTTCATCTGCGACGAGTTGGCGTCATATACTATGATGTGTTTGCTGCTCCTCCATCGCTCAAACTTGTCCCTTTGTTCATCGTCTTTGAATGTCTCGGCTAGCTTCTGGACATTGAAGGATGCGCGTTTGAGCAGTGTTGTAGGAATGCAGAGGCTCAAGGCGCCTGTTATGCGAGCCTTTGCGTACTGTGTTGATACGCGCAGATCAAGTAGAAGGACCTCGTCAATGGAAGACTGTAGGATGTTGATGATGTGCTGAGCAGTGACCATGCTGGGGCCGCTGGTATTGCCTTCTTCCTCAAAATGTGCGGGTAGTGTCTCGGCGCGGTGAGTAGTTATTGAGATGTGCGAAGGATGTGTCTTTTTCGAAGGTAGCGATGGCCTTGGGATGCGAGGTTCGGCGAACTGGGCCACGGCGTCGGAACGGCCAGGTCCATCAAAGCTGGCAGGAGAGTTGCGTCGTGGTCGGTCAGGGAACATGGAGGACTCAGTCGACAGCATGCGCTTCGGGGAGCGTGGCTTGGGTGCGAACTCTTGCTCGTCGCTTGTATCACTCTTGTCGCCTGGGTGGTCGGGTGGTGGCATGGAGTGTGACTGGGGGTACGAGGGCTGCGCCGACTCGATGTTGTTGAAGAAGGGGCTCTTGGAGGACGCTTTCAGGCCGGGCGAGGCAAAGTCGAAGCTGCCCAGGGCAAACGCTCGGTTGTTCTCCGACTGTTTCCTAAATTGCTCGAATTCGGGATTCTGCTCCACGGGTATTATGCGTGGAGAGGCAGCGGCTGTCGAGCGCACATTGGACGTGGGCGGGCTCCAATTGCCGCGAATGTGCTGGGCTGCACTAGAGGAGAAGTGGTCGGCATTGCTGTTGACGGCCAGACCAAAGTAGTTAGGTGAGGGGGTCGAGGGTTCCTTCGTCTTCTGTGAAGCGACATGGCTCGGGGTTTTGGCTACCCCATTCATGCGGGGCGTGAGGGGGGGTAGCGCAGACGTCGGGTGCAGTGAGGCACTTGGCCTCGTCATGGGCGTGGATCCTGAGCCTCGTGGGCGAGAAGATGTGTGCGAAGAGCCTCTGGGCCTGGGCGACAGGGCGGGTGTAGACATGGTGCGAATGTCTTCACACGCGTCGGGCGGGTGAAGTGTCGAAGGGGCGGGAGGGGCAGCTTAGGTTGTTGTAGGAGATAGGTGCATGAATATGGGGGACTTGAAATGCAGGAGTGGTTGGTGCGGTGCAGGTGGGTGAAGGGTCTAGGGCTTGGTTTGGTGGGGATTGCCGCTGTGCTGAGCAATGACGTAGGTGCAGTGAGGCAATCTCCCTTGCAGCGAGGGCACGAGCGATGATGTGCAGGCACAGCCCAGGGTGCTGCCGAATGCGCGCACAAAGTCGCCCAGAAGCGCCGAATTGATTCACAGTCAGATGCGATGCCACACGCTGCGGCTGAGTCGACAGTAGGGCGAGGCGGCGCAAAGCAGTGCGTAGGCGTGATGTCGTCAGGGCAGGAAAAGCTGGCTAGAGGCCGCCGCTGCAGGGTCTAGGAGAACCAGCAAAGGGGTGCCTGAAAACAAAACGGTCCCGTGACTCTAGCCGGTAGGGCTGACAAGAGAGCGGAAACGGACGACAGGCCCAGCGGAGGGGCGAACGAGACGGGGCGGAGAGCGGAAAGATCGAGGAGACAGAAGCTGCTGTATCGGCGATCGAGCAACTTAAGAGGAATCGACGAAAAAGCCACTTCCAAGGCACGGCTACGACGACTAGCTGGCCTGCTCTGGGCCCGACAATCGCATGCTAAAACCGCCTTGTCAGCTGTATGGGCTATCGTCGACCGGCCCCTGGTCTATTGCGACATTTGCGAATCTAGCGTCACCGGCCAGGCCAACGGCTGCGAGACGCCGCAACGACTGTCTGACTTCTCCCACCACGTCCGCCGTGGCCAGCTCTGCAGTGCACCCGATCGAGGGCAACACACCGAGATACTGCCTCAAGTCCTCGCAGAAACCTGTTGTGGGCATCCGCGCGCGCCGGTAGCCAGCATGCAATCCTGAAACCTCTCGACAGGCCCCACCGCAAGACGCTCGGGGACCCTTACATTGACGATCAGCACCCGAGAACCGTGCAGAGGAGGAGGCTACGTCTGCATCCAGGAAACTCGCCGTCGCTCTTTGCCGAAAGGGTAGGTGGGGATGCTAGATAGCACGCGCGAGGCGATTCGGCTGCTTCACATCTTCTAGAGCGACTGATGGACAGCTTCTGCCACCAAACCCAGACCGCCACTTTGTCGCGCCAACGACATCAGCCGCCAATGGCGACCAAGCAGGCATCGTGCTCTGGCTAGATCCTGGTTGCGCATGCTGTTCGGGCTGCAGATCCGTAGTTCGTACTGCCACATGGTTCGGACACTACGAGTACTGCCCAACTCGCTCGATACGTGTCTGAAATCCACAAACATTGCAGCTCTGCACAGGATCAAGGAATACATCATCTGCAGCCGGGTGGATGTCACGTTCAAAATGGCGTGTTTCTGCATACCGCGTATGACGCGACCACTCGGTACGACATGCCGCGCGCTCGTGACATGTTCGACTTGTTTGAATAACACCGTCCGGCCAAAGACTAGAGCCGTTGAGCGATATTTAAATTTCGGCACAAATAGCCACCAATGCCTCACAAGGGGCTTCTCTAGACCAAGGTGTCAAACAGAAGCTTGTCTGCATACATGAGCGGTCCGCGGTGCTGCCGAAGAGAACCTACCGAACATGCATTCCCGCTATCTCCGCATCACCGTCACCAGTCGCCAAAAATAGACGGCATATCGTGATGTATGTATTGTTTGTATTGAACGATGTTGTATGAATTTGCGATGCATCTAAATGCCTAAGTAAGAACCCATGCGCCTGGATATAATGCCTTCCTTTACGCCTCCTTTACACTTGAACCATAAAGTCAAAATAATATTGCCTAGTCACTTCCTACCTTGCGTCTCTACATTTCCATTCTCTCTGTCACAGGAGATTCTGAAGTCGTCTTCCCGTGTTTCTTCGACCTGTCATAACATATGAGCCCAAAGAAGCCTTCGGATGTGCATGACGTGCTGGTCGGGGTAGCTGTGGGTGTTGGCTTGGGTGTGTGATGTGTCTTTGCAGGCGGCTCGTCACCGTCGAGGCAGCCGCCAAACCAGCCTGGATACTTGCACGATGAGGTAGAGGTAGGTGTCGCCGAGGTTGTTGTGACAGTAGGTGCTGGAGCAGGTGTGGTAGTGATTGTCATGGTTGTAGATGTCGTGTCCTCATCTTTACAGCCAAACCAACCGGGTGTCTTACACGTCGAGGTCGATGATGTCGTCGTAATCGTAGTCTTGGTGTGTGATCTGGTCGTGGAACCCTCGTCAAGACAGCCCCACCAACCTGGCGTCTTGCAAGTTTCAGTTCTTGTGCGACTGGACCTGGTTGATGTTGATGTGGCTGTCGGCTTTGAGCTCCTGGTAGTAGTAGTCTCGGTGCCGTTGCTGTCAAAGTACTCCCACATATAGCAGTCAGTGCAATCAACGTAAGCCTCACATTTAGGAGGCGCATCGTACTTGAGTATAACGTCTCGGATGACTTCGACAATCTTGTGGGTGCCGATGCCCATGCGCCAGCCGAAGTCTTTGACTGTATCGTATACACATTTCTGCCCGGTGTGACAGACACTCTGCAGAGCATATCCACCAATGGTGCAGGCGCTGGTGGCCTGATTACACGCTCCCATGTATATGGGGTCTGCGGTATGCCCAAAGTGAAAACCACCGGTGAACTTGCGCTGCTGTAGTGAACCGATTTGGTGGCCAGGGGGAACGGGTAGCCCGAGACGTGACGCTGGCATGGCTTCGGGCACAGCCTCGAAGGTGACGGCCGGATGTCCAAATGTAAGGGAAAGAAAGGACGAAACAGAACCACCTAGGGAGTGTCCGGACATCCAGATCTCAGCATCCGGATACAGTGCTGTGACATTGTGGTAGAGGTCCTGTGCAGCGTAGTAGTAGCGGTTCTTCTCTCGCAGCGCAGTGACTAGACAGGTAGAGTTGCAGGTGTAGGCCGACGTTTGACAGTCACAGACCTGTCGCCACAAGTACTGTCCCCCCTGACCGCAGCAGCAGCTGAAGAACAGGTTATCGTTGATCTTGTCGTTGGTAGTGGTTTCGGAACCATCGAACATGGCAGGCGACGTGCCCTTCAAGCCTATGACGACTGTCGAGTTCTCGGTGTCGGCGAAGATGTGCCCGCGCAGACCGTCGGATTCCCAGCCAAAGTCTTCTGTGTAGTTGAAGCCGCCGCCAACAGGCTCCCACTCGCCCGTGCCGGGTTCGAGTATGTAGGCGTCCGAGGCCATGCGTGCGAAGCTCAGGACGGTCTCGCGGTCCGTCACGTTGGGGCCTGCTATCTCGTCGATAGTCCAGTCTTCTTCCGGCAGCTCCACGCCTCTCCCAGTGATGCGGCCCCATTCTAGTATGCCGGTGATGGTTTCTTTGCTCCTATCGGCCAGGCGCTGTATGCTCATGGCCTCGGACTTGACGCGCAACCGCGGCACGGGCTCGCGACTGGCCGCGTCGTCGTCGTCGTGGGCTGTCCATACTGCGGCGTGCTCTGGAATATCGAGTCGCCGGTGCAGCTCGGGGTATTTGTAGGTGCCGTGGTGGAAGATGTGGCGCAGCGTAAAGTCCTTGTCGGCGTGGGGAGTGCTGTGCGGGAGAGGCGGCGGCGGCATCACGGGCATGTCGGCCGCGCTCGCAACGCTTGCGGCGACGAACGCCAGCACGAAGGAAGCAGCCACGCGCGAGGCGGAGGGGCAGGGTCTTGGGCGTCGCATGGTGGATCTCTGGTTGTAAGAGAGGGAGTTGCAACGAGCGACCTGCGCAGAGGAGGCGTTAGCAGGCGCCAACTGAGATGGCTGCCTCCGTCGGACATCGATGACGATCGATGGTTCACTTGACCCCAGGCCCGCCCAGCTCCTTTTCACGTGCGCGCCGTGCGGGGAGCTCCCCCATAGCTCCATCACCACCAAGACGGCGCCTCTTCGCCCTGTCGCCCGCTTCCGTCACCCGCTAGTAAGCACAATCGTTCAACACATTGCTCAAGTGCTCACCCGCGACTTTCGGTTCCCTCGGAAGTGCCGTGCTGCCGCATGACGTGAACGCATGCGCTCCGTTCACGCACCGTTTCACAGCAGCATCCTTCCAATGCAGGCACACGACACTTTTAGATTTCCATTAGACCCTCTGCAGCAATAACACCATGGCCGACCGGCCTAGAAACCTGCATCCCTCACGCTCCTTCACGCGCCTCGACTCTGCCCCCAAGAGCCCCCTCTCGCGCAGCCGAGCGAATACGCTGCAAGGACCGAATGCGTCAGACATGCTCGATCCGCTCAAGGCTGCCATGGTGCCCGAGGAAGACGAGAACCCCGACGGCGACGTGTTTGCAAAGAAGGAAGACGAGGACGAGCACGAAGACAGCGAAGAGACCAAAGTGCCCGACACTTTCGAGGAGCTGCCTATCGAGATCCGTAGCTTGACCGAGAGGTACCTTCTGTTGCCCATAGCATGCGTCGTCCTCTGATAGTAACACCCTTAGATTCCTCGAATCCCTCACAGCCAAAGTGCATCCCACCCCTCTGTCCGCCGAAGCTCTCGCCGACCTCTTCCAAGACTTCTACGGACGCGCCTCCGCGAAGATAAGCACACACATAGCCACTCTCTCTGCTCGCCTAACGAGCGACAACTATGTCGCGAATGCGAAGAAAGCGTCGGCTTCGTCGAGCAAGCCATCGTCGATAAGAAAGGGTAGCGACCCGTCAGGGGAACAACAAATGCTCAGTGCCACTGAAATGGCCGACCGCAAGAAAGCGCGCAGGTCGCTCGAGCTCAAGCGGTTCGCACTAGAAGAGGCCGTCGAGCGCGCCGTATGCGAGAAGGTCTACCAGAGGATATGGCGGCACAGGGGTACTGATGACGAGGAAAGGGATCATAAACTCAGATCACGCACAGCTGCTCTCTCCCTCGTCGGCATTGGTCTAAAGGAACTCCTGATGACTGGCGAGGAGTTGACCGAGGAAGAGCGCCAGAAAGCCAAGGAGAAGGAGCCCGAGATTCGCGAGTACCTATCTGCAGCACGCGAAGACATCCTGAAGATGAATGAGGAGAAGTACCCGCTGGGCAAGGTCCAACATTTGACTGCTGCACACAAGTCCATTGTCGAAGCTCTGTCCAAGATATTCCCTTCGACCTCGTCTGCTGATGAAATCCTGCCAACCCTCATTTACGCCCTCATTACTATGCCACCCGTCAACTTGAACGTAATTAGCGATCTAAACTTCATCCATCGTTTCCGCGGTTCAACTCGCATGGATGGTGAAACTGCATATTGCTTGGTTAATCTCGAGGCAGCCATCTCATTCCTGGAAACCGTCGATCTTTCTTCGTTGCGCGCCGACGAAGTCACTCCCGCAAAACCAGATTCCAGACCTTCAACTCCCAAATCCGAGATCACCCCAATGTCTCTTGGACTTTCGGATGCGCCAGATCTCATCCAGACCCCAGCCACGCCCATCTCCAAGACAATTCCCAAAGAACCCTCCAGCCCAACGACCACTAAAGCTCAGCGTCGCTTGAGTAACCTTATTCAAACACAGACCAACAAGATCGAGGCTGCCTCTGATGCCGTTCGGGACTCGATTCTTGACTCTGCTGACCAGGCACTTGGGAGAATCAACAACACCTTGGACACCAGCTTCAAATTCTTCTTTGGTGGTCTAAAGGAGAAGAATCCCGATGGCCCTGTGCAAGAACAGCCAGTACTTCCCAAGACACTGGAAGATGCAAGGAAGCTCGTGAGCTCCCCAACTCGCGCAGAGCGCGATGAAGACAGCTTGAGTATCAGTGCAGCAAGTTCAGTGCAGGGTGATGAGCCAACAGAGGCTCCAATTAGCAGAGGACTCGATGCCAAAATGGCTGATCTCTTTGCTGGTAGGAGGCAGATCAGAGATCGCAGCGTCGATTCTACCAAGTCCGGCGGTAGCAACAGTGGGCGGCGCGTTGCATTCGCCCCAGGCCAGAGCGTAGAGGAGAAGATACCGTCGCCAGCTCCGATCAAGGCAGATCCTCCAACACCGAGCAACACCTCCGCGGTGGATTCTCTGCGCAATATGGGCAACAACTTCAACCCCTTAAACCGCTTTCCCAGCATGAATGTACTGCCTCGCTTTGCGCGCGCTGTAAGTAATAATAGCACACCTGTTCTCCCCTCAGCGGGCCAGGAACAAGCGAAAGCATCGCCTTCCCCAGAACCACTCAGTCGTACAGCCACGAACGAGTTGCCACCAGTAGATGAAAAGGGTGCAAGAGCGATCGCGGCTTTGGAGCAACTAAAGAAGACCACACCACCAGCGAAGCGCTTTCTGGAAGCCAAAGATGCCCAGGAGTTGAAGTTAAAGGAGGTTGACGAGCTGTTGAAAGAGTATCAAAGATTGGCGGGTGCATTACGAGGAGCAATTAACTACTGAAATACATCACATATTTGGTTGCAATGACGTGCATCAACATGCAAGACACGAAGCTTTGGTAATAGATTTGTCTGTGTGGATTTGAGTAGCATAATGTAACGTCCTGTTGTTTCGCGATGACGGTACTTGCAACATACATACTGCGCCGCAGATGGTGGTTGGGGTTCGGCCAAAACGGGGGATACCGGATGGGGAAGGGGCAACCAGCGCGCACGGACTGTAAACAAGCAACCACAACACACAATTGCGCGCTCCGGCGAACACCAGACACCGCATTTCCCGAATCGCAAACATGGCGGAACCAATGTCGAATCTTTCGCCCGAGAAGCTCAATACTTACTCTGACAACATCATCGTCGACGATATTGATATGGCGTACAACGATCCGCCCTCGTCGCCTTTCGTCGAACACATCGGAGTCCAAGACCAGGAGAACATTGCCCCTGGAGCAGCAGCCACACCGGTGAAGCCGCTAATAGACTTTGAGGACAGCGTGCCCCAATCCGCTTTCAGAGTGTCTCCGGAGAAGAAATTTGGGTTGAAGGAGCGCACAAGCCCAATGAAGACGCTGCCAGCAAAGAATTTGATGGACGACTTTGAAGAACCGGCACTCAAAACTGGCAGTGCGGATCGACAGACTCCCCAGAAGAACATCTCGCCCATCAAGGAGATTACTACCGAGCGACGCGGGTCCGCAATGAGTAGCCACTCCTACAAAAGCCAATCGCCCTCGAAATCGTCACGCGTACCTTCGCCCGAAACGGTCCAGCGCAAGCCAACCCATACACATCAGCGGCAAACATCGGTCACACCGTCAAAGCGACCGGCCTCTTCTCACCAAGAGTCTCCGCTCCGCGACAACGAGGGCTTGACTACCGCGATGAAGTTCATGGAGGATAGCAACTTTAAAACTCGCGAGACACCCAGAAAGCGAACATCTCGGGGCCATGAATTTGAGATTGATCTGAGCATGGACAACACAGACTTCAATCCAGACGGGCCAGAGCCAACATCCTTGGACATCGATGATACCTGCTTCAGCAACTTCTCAGAGATGCCGGGGATCGATATGACGAAATTCGCATCCCTGAAACAGAGCCCAACAAAGAGCGGCATGCCAGATGTAAGTCCATGTGCTGTTGATCTCACGTAGCATACTAACAGTTTGAAAGGCTACACCTCGCGCTCGCCCTCAAATGACACCCTCTACGGTCCGCCGCTCCGAACGCACTCCCAGTCCCACGCCACGGCGCGCGTATAACGATAACGATACCACAAATTTACTCTTGGACTTTACCGCCCAGATTGAATCCTTCTCTTCATCCCGCCGTGCGTCACCCGGACGCGGGCGCAATTCGCCTAGCAAGTCTATTACAGAGCCAAATCTCCGCTCCTATTACCGAGACCAGCGATCGCCGGCCAAGGGTGGATCGCAAGTACCTGCAACACCAAGCCAGAGAAGCCAAATGTTGAATTTGTTGGATTTTGAGCTGCCTCCACCGCCTACACCACGATCGCTACCTACTGTCACCATCCGCGAGCTTGAGTCTGTAAAGTCCCAGTTTCAGTCTCAGGTGTCGTCTCTCACCGCCAGCTTGTCTGGAAAAGAGGCTGAGATCGACGCTCTTTCCAAAGCTATCGCCGATGCTGAACGCCGAGTTGGCGAAGCCCAAGAGACCGTCCGTGACGAACGCTCAGCTCGCGAATATGCAGAGACACAAATGGTTGACTGGAAATCAAAAGGCGAAGAGGTCCAGAAACTGCTGCAGGACGTCCAGGCTGAGATGGCACGCAACGACGCTGAGCGCGAAGATCTCCTAGCGAGGTTGGCCGATGCAGAGAAGCGTGCTGATGATGCAGAGAGCCGCTCGTCTGAGCTTGAAACCAAGGTCATCGAGGCTGAAAGCAAGAACGTCGACATGACGACTTTCATCAACAACGATGACGGCGATGAGAACAAGAAGGTTTACTCAGAACTTGAATGCCAATCTGCTATTGCCGAGAAGGTCAATGAGATTGCACGCGACCTGCACACAGCCTATAAGGCTAAACACGAGAAGAAGATCAAAGCCCTCAAGGACAATTACCAGAAGAAGGCCGACGAAAAATGCAAAGAGCTTCGGGCGCAGATTGCTAGTCTCGAAGGGCAAGTGGAAGACGCAGAGAAGAAGCGTGACAACACTTTCAGTAGGATCAATCCAGGCCAGCATGACTCCAGGGACGAGAGCCAAGGAGCGTCTCCCTCAAAGACCACACGAAACGCCGAAGACGCTCAGATGCTAGAAGCGCAGAGAGCTGAAATTGAGAACCTCAAGGCTAGACTCGCCGGGCTTCAGTCGGAACTTCAGTCTCTTCGCAGATCCCACGATACCCTTGTTGAAGACCTTGAAGCTGAGCGCATCGAGAAAGGCGAGCTCGTAGCGGCCGCCGAACAGATGCTCTCCATGTGTGGAGAAAAGATGGAAGAGATGCAACAAGAAGACCTTCGCCGCTCACAAATGGCTTCCGCACCACCTGCTGCCCCCCAACAACAAGCGCCGCCTCAGCAAGCAATGCGCAACACGGGTTTCCTGGCCGGTGGCCCCGGTGCCTCACGCCCCGGATCCGCACTGGGCGGTGGACGTCCCGGCAGTGCGATGGGTGACCGTCTAGGTGCCATGAACGAGCGCACCGGCAGTGGAATCGCTAAACCATCAGGACTTCGCGCACCAGGTGGCCTTAAGTTCCAAGGTGCTCCCGGTTTAAACCGGAGTCAAAGTGGTGGGAAGAGCAGGTTACTGTCCAACATCGAGCGCATGGGTGGGGGAAAGACACAGGAATAGAATACCTGGCCTCCTATTGTACGTGCTATGAAGGGTCTTGGATACGAGGTACCGGTCGCGAGGTTGGGATCAGACTTGGGTATATGGAGATCCCAATGAAAATATGGGGTCAAGAGGGTGTATTTCCGGCGGTGTATATTGGAGTCACTTGGTTACGATGATGACTTGGACGCTGGCGTTGTTTGGGACTCATCAGTCAAGCTCTTTCGTGTCTATTGTTGCCCGCTATCCATGTTGAAATGTATTTATTGTGTTTCTCAAATACGTTGGAGCGCGAACTCGTGGTCATACCACGCAGGTGTGTGCAATCGAATCTTCCCACCAGTCTATGCTCTCACCAGCCATGCTCATGTCTCATCCGCTCTCCAGTTCCCATAAACCTCAGCATTCCCCTCAAGGAAGTGTATTGGCTTGTTCCACCTAGGAGTATCGCCCTATTTAGATGTATCTAACCTTTTGCGCGCTTTCGCGCTGTCACGTGACACATCGGAATCGGCCTAGCGCACATCACACGAGTTGCTCAGGACTATCATCCTAATCTCATGACACTTACATCTACATAGTACAAATATACCTGCGACCATTTGCTTGTCTACACTCCATCCAAAGCGTCCACCATGATCCGATAATCGATCATCAACGCGATCCTTGAGACGCGTCCGTGCTAGCGACTAACGAAATGGTCACGTCATGTCGTCAGCCTCTCCACTACGACATTGAGTACCGCGAGAGGCTTTTTCTTATGTCATTTACTACCGTCATGACATAGCCGAGGCTAAGCACCGCGTTGTACGCAACTATGTGGATGCGGGTAAATTGCATGTAGCTGGATGTCTGGGCTACGTGTGATGTAGCCGTCGAACAAAGATGCAATTTCATCATAGTAATATGCGAATTGTTGTGACGGAGCACTGACGACATATATACGATCCTGACCTGGAGACCTTGGCATATAAAGTGCTCAGTCGATAGGTTACTGATGAGCACATCAGCATCTTTCTAATCCGAGACGACTATCGACCTTATCACACATAAATACCTGTCTCAACCCACTCGCACAAACCAAGCAATGTCTGGTAACGACAACCCCGGAAACTTTGCGAACCGTCCCAAGGACGAAGTCAAGGCCGCAGCACAGAAAGGTGGAGAGCACTCCCATAGCGGCGGTTTCGCATCTATGGATGCTGACAAGCGTAAGTGTACATTTGTATACTAAATAGCTAGGATTGACATGACTACAGAACACGACATCGCCTCTATGGGTGGCAAGGCCTCATCTGGCAGTTTCGAGCCCAGCAGTGAGAAGGCTAAGGAGGCCGGCAGGAAGGGTGGACAGTCGTCTTAGATGCTCCTCTGTCCCTCAATCTGGCACGAGTGTAGCAATGATATTTCTCCTGGTTTGCACCCAAGAGGATGACTGTGGAACCTTGAGTAGTCGCCAATGAAGTAATTGTAATAAGTATCAGTGCACGAATTCATAAATGTGAAGTCTGTTTAGTTGCGAAAGTGATCAATTGTTTGCAGTATTGCCAGTGCTCTACAATGTGTCCCTTCAGGCTCTGACGCAGCCCAACCGTCATAAGTTATGTGCGTGAACGTCGTGAAGCCTCCCATGTGTGACGAAAACGCCAATCCATCCCGAATCTAGTGTGTAAAAGTTTGGAAGCATAGGGTGATCCCCACTGTGCTTTAAGAAGAAGTAAAACGTATCCCAGCGTTCAGGAACATGATGAACGAAAGTGAAGAAGTGAAAGATAAGGTATGAGGAAATATGGACTTAAACAGACACACCTAACCGTACATGTCGCAGCTCATCATCTTGATCTCATACTCGCTCTGGCCCTCGACGACACCGCAGTTAACGTCCCAGCCTAGCTCGAAAGTGTCGCTCTCCGGCATGCGGTCCTTGGCACCGGGTGCGCAGTTGGCATCGGGAGTATAGTACGAGACCTCCATGGCAGGAGCAGAGTTCCAGTCGCAAGCATCGACACGCTTGTAGAAAGTACGGCGATGCATGCGCAGAGCCTTGCGTTCAATGGCCTTGTTGGCAGAATCGCAAGCGCAACGGGCTGCGAGAGTAAGCTCGTCGCGGCGGCACTCACAGCTCGAACCGTCTACTGCATAGCGGCGGGTGTTCGCCTTGACCTCCTTGTGAGGACGGTTCCACCAGTGACCACGATCAGAGTTGTCGCTCTGCTCGGCTGTGGGTGTCTCTGTAGCCTGGTATTGCTCGTAGATGGTGGTCGCTACAACGGTGGTAACGACAACAGCCGGTGGGCCGTTCTCAACAGGAGTAGGGGCCGGTGGCTGCTCGTATCGCTCACCATCATCTTCTTCCTCTTCGTCCTCAGCAGGTGCCTCAGGCTGTGCGTAGGTTGGCTCGGGAGTCTCTTCGGGCTCAGTCTCGGAGTAAGCGGGTTGTTCGGGCTGAGTTGCAGACTGTGATGGTTCACTGGGCTCACTGGTATCGCCAGAGCCAGAGCCGGAACCGGATCCACCGATGTGGACCTTGGCACAGTTCTCGAAGGCCTCGTGCTCACGGTTGAGCCAGACCCAGATGAAGATGGCATCGCCTTCTGGCATGTTGGTGGGGACTTTGAAGTCGAAGGTCTGGGCCTCGGGAGATCCATCCTCGGTGGCATGCGGGCAAGCGCCGTGGTATGAGGCGGCCATCTTCCATGTCTTTCCCTTGTCGGTGGAGAAGCCAACCTGGCAAGAGCCTCCGTAGTGGGTGCCGCCAGGTGCCTCGGGGTCGTAGTCGTAGTCGGTGAGTTGGAAGTAGGCGTCTTGACCAGGCTGCCAGGTAACAGTGGCATCCTCGGTGTCGAACTTGTCGAGATGGCCACGGCAAAGGCCAGGAGAGGGCTTGCTGTCACCGCCATCGGGGCCGCAGCAGCCAAGCGGATAGTTGAACTGTGGATCTAGCTCCGTAGATTGTGGGTTGATGGAAGGAGCGCCTCCTAGAGGAGCTGGGTAGTACATGGACATATGGGCCTGAGCAGCGCCAGCCAGGGCGAGAACAGAAAATATGTTTGTGTACATGGTTGAGTTTGTTGGTGGATTCGTAAAGACCGTGTACGTAGAGTGTGACTTTTGGGGGGTTATCAAATGAAGAATTTCTAGACTTCAAGTGCTGGTGGCTCCACAACGGTGGTCTGTTGACAATGTTCCACTGTGAATACAGGAAGTGTATAGAAGTATTTCCTATTTAGCAACAAAAAAGTCCAGTGAATAAGAAAAAGACGACCCAGCGTTTTCGAATGCAAAAGAGTGAAGTGTAGAATGAATGACGACGAAGGCTAGCTTGTCAGGAGGGACTGTGTGTCACTGGAAGTGATGGCCTCTTCCACATCGGGCGGCTTTCATCCTTTATATCATCTGCTGACGACTGACCAAGACTACCGTCGGGCTCGTCTACGTTCCCGTTTAGCACGGTCACTCTCAAGCGCCTCGAGGCCGTTGCGGGACCAGCATGCTAGTCGAATTTGCTCAGCAGTGGCATCTCCTGACCAGGCCGCGGCCAATGTGCGTAAGGCCAGCTCGCGTGCGTGCGGATACGAAGTTGGCCTTACTGTTTCGAAACAGCGAAGCGCGGGAGTCTGTGGGGTTTCGGAGCAGCTCCGTTCAGCACCGCAAAGGTGTTTTGTCTGTTCCTGGCTGACGAGCTTCGGACTTGGTTTCACGTCTTGCTTTTTCGAGCGTAGCAACGGCGCTTGTTTCTGCCAAGGTCGTTAGGGCGGGGGAATCACATACGAGATTCTGCCTGCTGTTTAAACTCCATCTTGTGATGATTAGCAAAGAACCCGAGGGCCCTTGTTTCACCATCAGAGATCTTCAGAATTCTTCGGTTCTCGGGCTGACGTGCAGGGAATGCATCGGCACGACATCAAGTCATATCGATAAGATCGCTCGCTTCATCTAACCACGTGCGCGTGATAATCCTTGCCGATATTTGCTTTCACTGTAGTGTTGTCTTTCCCATTCTGTGATTGTTCTCCGTTACGGGCTCCGATGCTGTATACATGGTCGTCAACAAATGCAGCGCTGCGCGACACAATTTGCCACAAGATGCCGTCGAAGCGGGCTGCGGCTGCCGTCATGCGACGCCTGCCGCCTTTCGCAACTGTTATACCTGAGTCTAGCTTTTCACCATTTCAACCGGCCGGGTGTCATCGTGTACCCACAGCAGGCTGCAGGGGAGCTTGGTGACACGCTTCCAAGCATCCGTCCGCACCAGAACTGGTTATACAGCCTCGGGAATATCGGCACTGGGCATCGAAGGCGGCATCTAGGCACGACTTCCAAATTCAGTTTTGTTGGACGCAGCGTAATACGAGGAGGGTCTCCTGAATAATGTCAAGACTCTGGCAGGTTCCACGAGGACTTTCAGGAGAACGCCGCTTGCTTGGCCGCTACCATGGCATCGGCTCTCCTCGCCGTGGCCTCAAACCGGGCGTCATCGTCAACTGTGACAGAAAAGACGTGCCTGGGTGGCATCATCATACGGTATATTTGACAGCATCCTGGTTCCATTTCACTGGAAACACCCATGACCCGAGAAAACCGTTTGTAGCATCCCAGCTCCTAAATTACCTACCCCGTCAATCTCAGCCAGACTTCTGATATTGCAGAATCCCGCGCCATTTTAGACCAGCCATTCCATGGCCCAGGCTGACAAACACAGACTTGCCTTGAAGCGCCTGGTGGGACAGCTAACGAGTTCCACCAACCCGAGCCGCCCGAGTGTTTCACCTCGACACCACCTAACTTATCGATTGGAGAGTGATATCTGCACGGATACCTATCGCGGGCCGCCAGTGTGAGTGACAGGCGAGATGTTCCTTGTCTCGCTTCCCCGGGTCCCCCGGGACACCTCTTCACTAGAGCCCACTTTTTATACTCGACTTGTCTACCGGGGCGTTTGTGGGATGCCCTGGAATCTGGTGTGAGCCAATGACATACCGTAAAGCCGTTGAAGTAAAAAAGCAAATCTTACAACTGACTGTGATGCGCCTCGCAGCTATGACGCCCACGAAATCCGTAACACCGTGATCCTGCCCACAGACTCAGGGACCTGCTCTGCCCAGTACTTCAACATCTCGAGAGGTGTGCTGCACTCTTGCATGAGAAGCAAACCACACAAAATATGTAAAATTTACTGTGTCGGTTTCACTATCTCGAAGACCCTGGCGTCGGATTTTCCCTCGATTTAGAGACTTCTTTCAAAAAAGCATAGCAAAACATCCCTCCCATCGGTATCCAGTACTTCTAGCCGCTGGGGAATACGCACGACCGTTGGCAGCACATCATTCGAATTAAAAGGCACCGTTGTATCCTTAGCGTTGCAGCTTGTCAGGTCGCGTGTGCCTGCTTTGTCGTAGCACTCTGTTCCAGATTCCTAAGGCCTGTCCCACCCACTAGGTACCCGTGTGTCCGAGATCACCCTCCACCCTGATACCAAGGTAGAGTACCAATGAGCCACAAAACCTATACAAGAAAATAATCGCGAAGAAACATGTGACTGATTGCGCCTCGGCTGAGGTGATATGTTTCAGTTCCTTCGGCAGACCATGAAATCCACAAGCACTGAACTTCCACCACTCAGCTTTCCTCCTCCCCACCCACCATCTCATGGTCTTACCCTCCGGTCCCAAGCAATGAGGCATAGTCTGCAGCCTATTCTCTGAGGTGCAGCATAGGCCGTCTAAAATCCGGCAACTGAGTCGTTTTGTCCAGACTAACATACTCTTTGCAGTATACGCCGTTATGAATATGATGCAGAATGATGAAGAGAGCGGATATGAACCCGTGCGTCGTTACCTTGCATATCTCAAACCTGGAATTACTGCGCTTTACTGCACATGATTGAACCCAGTCCCCCACTCTGCATACTTGTCTTAAGTGAAGGCTGTGTCCAGCTGTGCAGTGATAGACTGATATGTCGCTAAATTGTATCCTACGAGTTCACGTACTCGGCGATCGGAATGTAGGATACTTGAATGTATATACTGTTCAGCGCACGGATGAGACAGGCGTACACAAGGATGACTAAGTCTTCTCTTTCGTACTCAAGGCTGAAGTTCCGCTGGCCGAGATAGAGACAGGTGTAGGATGACACCCTCCATTGCTTTCACGCATCCATCTTCTCAGCTGCTTATCTGTCCACATTGAACGTTTGAGAGATGATGTATATCGTACCACTGGACGTATTGCTTCGGTACTGCTGCTTGGAAGATCAATTTTGGCAAGTCAATAGAACAAGATGATATTGACAGCTGGTAACACTGGTATACGAGCACTTTTGCTCGACATTGACTTACTTCAATGTGCCCAGCAGCTTCACAACGTTGATTTGCCGGCTAATGAACGTCGACTTATGCTCTGCTACCCTGTAAATAGTAAGCCGTCGCTAAGGACGTAATCGGCAATCCCTTCTTGTGTGCCGACAACGACATGTCTTCCACGAACAACGATCTTGTTATCCTGACGCACATCAATGAGCTCGATGGTAAACTTGTGCTGAAATATGATATTCTTCGGGTTCACAAAAAAACAGCAAAGACATTTCGAAGCGCGAAGAGGACCCCTCCCGGACATGATCCGCAAAATGTCACTGCTCCTGGTGTTTTCAAACATACTAGATCTTGAGCTTGACCTGACATGTATGACAAGAGTGAACACTCCGAATTGAAGCGAGACGTGTCTCTTCTCCGTGTTGCTAGTTGAGGTCGTATGCACTGATCTATTGTCCACGCTTAACGCTTATTGAGGTATATTGTTCGCGGCCAATCTACTTCTAAAGAAGTTTCTCTAGCTCCGCAGCGATCGCATCACCGACTTCGGCCGTACTTGACTTTCCGCCGATATCGCGTGTTCGGATGCCGTTGTCGATGGCAATCTTGGTGGCCTCATCGATCTTCAGCGCAAGCTCTGGTTGACATAAAGAGTACTTGAACATCATGCTGAGGGACAGGATCATTGCGATAGGGTTGACGACGCCTTTGCCCGCGATATCGGGTGCGGAACCTATTGATTGTAAGCAAGCGTAGATGCAGCGGCGCGCCAACAAAAAAAAAAACGTACCGTGGATAGGCTCGTAGATTCCGTTAAGCTTGGTCTTGCCGTCTGGGATGCCACCTAAGCTGGCACTTGGAAGCAGACCAAGACTTCCAGGGATGACACTGGCTTCGTCGCTGATGATGTCGCCGAACAAGTTGCTCGTTACCACGACACCATTCAGTGCCCTTGGGCTCTTGATCATAAGCATAGCCGCCGAGTCGATGAGGTGGGTGCCGGACTCGAGTTGTGGGTACTCTTCCTTCATGATGCGCTCAAAGGTTTTCCGCCATAATCTCGATGTCGCCAGAACGTTTGCCTTGTCCAGACTCCATACCGGGACAGGCGGGTCCTCGACAGACGCGAGACTACCCGCTAACCGTACGACGCGCTCAATCTCCTCGACGCTATAAGGCTCTGTGTCCATGGCCTTGCCATCACCCTCATCTTCTTTTCGCTCGCCAAAGTATATACCGCCAGTCAACTCGCGGATGATGTTGAACTTTACGCCACGAACGTTGTCGGCTTTTAGGGGTGAGCCGTCGATGAGCGAGTCGGAGGCGAAGAAACACGGCCGCAGGTTTCCGAAGGTACCGAGTTCTTTGCGTAGTTTCAAGATTCCCTGCTCAGGGCGCACCTTGCCGGTTCCCCATTTCTATACAAGTTGTCAGATGGCGTCGGGTGAGTGTGGAGTTGTAGAGTCGTACCGGCCCGCCGACAGCACCGAGGATGATGGCGTCGGCCGACTTTGCAGCTTCGAGGGCTTCATCCGTGAGAGGATTGTTGTGTGCATCTATCGAACACTAGAACTAGTAAGACAAGTCCCATACGTCATAGCTTGAAACTTACTCCTCCAAAAAGGTGCTCTTTGAAGTTGAAGGTGTTGTCGGTATGTTTTTGGATGACTTTGAGAATCTTCATCGCCTCAGCGACGACCTGGATGTGTGCGTCAGTAGGCGCATTGGGAAAGTGCGAAGGCTGCTGCTACCTCTGGGCCGACACCGTCACCTGTATGGAATTAGCGCACAGCTGTACGGACTTGGAAATGTGGCTTACCGGCAAGGACAACAATATTGTGGGCAGTCATGATGAGTTGAGTATGCTTGGAATCCAACAAAGGGGGTTGCGCGCTCTCGAGGATTTGCCAAAGATTCGTGAAGCTACCCCACGAAGCAGTATTCCCTGCCCCGCTATCGCAACCCCTCCGACGTCGGCCGCCTTGTGCCGAGCATCGCTCTACGACTGCCTATTATTTACAACGCCCTGACGCTTCAGCAACATGGACAGTGAATGCTCTTTTCAGCCCGTTTGCAAGGACTCCGATGTCGCAAGCGGTTTCGGTGATTGAGAAGTCACTCTGTAGTCGTGACTTTCCATGTGTAATACGAACCGCGCATGTACAGAACACTAAGGTAGGGGGAAGGGCATGGTCTCGATGCTTGCGACGTTTCCAGCGAGTGTGTGTATAACGACTATCGCGTCGTAGTTCATTAAGAGTGCCAAGAGCCATTAATATGCAGTGCGCTTGCCCCTATGGTTCTCCAGGTACAACAGTGCACGGAAGCGTATGATAGGGGTCAACACTTGCCGTCACATCACTCCTTGTCACCACGAAGCACTAGCGCCAACCTTTGGAAGCCGCGTGTGACAGCCAGAAGCCGATCACGACGTGCCATGCAATCTTGGGAGAGGTTACTTTTGGACGCTGCAGGACAGGGAGATTAGAAGCTGATTGTTTGGGTAAGCGACACGTTGAATTGGGACAGTAAGGTTTAAACCATCATCCCATACCAGTTAGAACCAATGACTCCGTGGGGTAAAGGGTGATGGAAGAGGCCGCAGGCCGAACTGATGCGTCGTGGAGGCTCTGTGATGAACGCGGGATGGCGCTTCGTTCTAACCTTTCGTGCGCCAGCCTCCGCAGATCTCTCTCCCACACGCAAGCTCCAAGCCCCGATCTGGCTCCACGTTACACGCATCCTCACCTGTAGATCACAGCCAAGAGTCTTGGACATGAAGATCCTCTCTTGCGCCTCACATTCAGTGCGCGGTCCTCTATATAAGTCGTCGTAGCCCGCCGCTTTTTTGCGACAAGCCTCCGCGTTTCTGGGCGCCGCGCAACGACGTTGCGTAGCGGGACGCGCCAAGATAAGCGCACTATTGTGATGCAATCTCTGGCCGCTGGTTGTGCAATCTGTACTCGATCGGCAGCTTCGTGGTTGGGTTAGGTCAGAGTGTTGGAGATGCGTTTTGGACTGGCCGCGCTGGGCATGCGGCTTGGAACATCTCACTGCCCGCCTATCGCGGTTGGCGCAACTAACCTGGGAGCCCCGTGGGTGTCCCATGATGCCCCCAGGCTTACCTGTTTCCGTTCCACTGCTGGCCGACTCACATATAATCCCCACGAATCCCTTGCGCATGTGTTGGCTGCATCGTGTGGTCCACGGTCCTCACAAAGCCGGTACCGCTTACCGATTTGCGCGATTAAAATCACCGCTTTTTTTCAACAAACGTAGCGAACTACGGTTCGCGCTGCAAACACTGTGCAGCACAATCTCACCCGCATAAAACTACTCACCCGTCCCTCCTTCATGCCTTTGCAACTTCACACTCCTGTATACCTCAACTACAACCACGACCTCGAGCTCGTCCGGTAACGTACACCCAAGCCGTCCGCGGCGAGCGTTCCAGCCACCACTTCGAGACCCACTTCAAAGCCACTACACACTTCACCATGTTGTCCGTCCGCTCCAGTGTCGACAGCATCTACAGCCGGCTCAGCGGCGAGAAGCCCCTTCCCAAGCCAGCCTACCACTGCAACATGAACCCGGAAGAGCAGTCCCTCTGGGCCCTTATCGTAAGTGCCCCTCTAATCTTTGTCTTGATACAACGTCATACTAACGACTGTACAGGGAGAAGAAAAGTACGAATACACACGCGACAAGAAGGGCAGGGTACACAGGCGTCGTCTTACCTACGTCCAACGCGCACAGAAGCAACGTCTGTTCTTTGAGTCACGCGTGGGTCATGCCATTGTCGGCGATGAGTGGATGAGGATGAAGCTTCCTTCCCGAAAGTGCTAGACAAGCACAAGTGGCTGGCCGCTGCCAACACACGAAGGTCCACCACGTCGCGGAGGCAGTTGAACCATGATTCCGGTTACTGGGTCTCAGTGTGGCTGGGGTGTATTCCTCATGCTACTATCTCTTTTGTAATGGGTTTGGGGGCGTCAGATCAGTGGCCATTTCGCATAGGATACCCGGCATATGCATTCAGCGTGGAGTTGTTACGTTGCTCAAATCAACACTTCTTTCGACTACAAGTTTGCCTTGATGATGATTGAAAGTGTGATGATATCTTACCTCATGGGATGTAGGTCACGTGCTCCAAAGCTTTCGCGCCCTAACGAGAGAATAGCCTGCTTAGGGACTCTAGCTAAGCAGCGGCAGTGCAAATGGCGATGGATGGTGATGGTCTGCTTGCGGTGTGAAGTGGTGTAGAGGCCGCCTAGCTGTCGGCCCAACGCCACTGGGCGTAGCTGGCAAGTCTCCGCTCATTGGCTGGTTCCGCAGCGGCCGCCGCTCAGCCTTCAGCTGCGGGCGGGCTGTGACCTCACTCTCTCCCAATTTCTTCCTCACCCAACACACGGAAAGCGAATTGCCATCCCATCGAGCCATAATGTTCTGGCCCTACCCATGAGGAAATCCGCCTTGAGAACTCACAGCACCAATCCCAAACCATGTCGGACGACGAGGATGCGTTAGTCATCGCGGCGGATGGCGACCTCATCCTCGATGTCGCCCAGGAAGAGGGCGGACAGCGCTTCTCGTATCGCGTAGACTCCAAGACCCTGCAGCAGAACTCGCGGTACTTTGAGAATCTGCTGAGTGACCGCTTCAACGAAGGGCAGCGGCTGACGGCCGCTTTGGAAGCACTTGCCTTGAGTAGCTATAGCAAGATTGCAGATGCGCCTGCCCACGTGCTTCCTCACATAGCCATCGTCAACGTCGGTCGTGTAGCCGTTGCCAAAGCCTCTTCGATCCGCAACCTGGTTGCAGACTTCCTCCGCGCCATCCATGGCCTCGATCTTGCCGTCACGAACCCGCCCATAGCCAACCTCGCCAATCTCGCCGTCGTAGCCGACCGATTCGATGCTGTTGCGGGCTTGTCGAAGCACATACAAAGGAAAAAATACCTGCAGCTCATCGATGCCAAGTCGAGAGGCAAGCCAGCCCCAGCGCAAACGGAAGAAAGGATACGGCAGAAGCTCTTCGTCGGTCTCCTCTTCGATCATCCATCGTGGGTAACGCGGTACTCGAAGCATCTGATCATACGCGACTCGGTCCAGTGGCGACCGGGGACAGAGGAGGATCACACAAAAGCCTTGTGGTGGGACATACCAAACGGCGTCGAAGACGAGCTGATACAGAGACGAGAGTACATACTGGAGACCATCAACTCTGTACAGGCTCACTTCCTCAAGCTGTACACGTCTGGCGAACGCCAATGCAAGCTCTGGTACGATACATCGCTACAATGCGACTCGTTTCAGCTAGGAGAGATGGTTCGCTTCTTCTCCAAGATCGATACTGTACGGTTGCAAGGCAAAATCTACGATAATACAGAGCCGACGTACTACCTTGGAGACATCGATCGACTTCTGTCATCACTTCGCCAGTGTTCCAATTACCAGGTCGATAGCAATCACGGACATTGCGGACTGCGCGGACGCATACTCCCACTTCTTGACCTTATACAAAATCAGCTCAGCCTCGATACAGGTAGTCTCGACATTGGAATCTGCGCGGAATGTTGGAACAACCACCGCAGTGAGTATGCCTGGCAGCTAGCCAAGCGACCGGTCATGTGGGCTCACCCAAAGTCTTTAACGGGTAATCGGGCGCTTACTACTGCCGTCGCGCGTAAGAGTCATCAGAGGACACCAAGTAGCTGTCTCAGCAGGCATGTGGCGGTCAGAGATCTTTTCATGGCTGTGGAGCGTGACTGGACAGCGAGGGACGTGTATTAAGAAGACAGTACACCATCAAGGCAGCTTTTGAGACCTTTGAGCCTCATACAGCTATGGTCTCAAAACGCCTCGATCATGTGTTCGACGCTAGGACAGAATCTTTGCTAGGAATCCTGTGCCGTAGCCACGCGATATTGTAGGCGCCGCATAGAATCTAGGGATCGCAAAGCTAGAGGAATATGAGGTTTTGTGTCTGCCTTGAGACCTCAATAACACGCGAGATCCTGGAAGGAAGGAAGGATACTCCCGTTTGAGGCGCTGGATAGAGAAAGTCTAACCCGCTTTGTTAACCCAGTCAGTGCCTGCACCCTTGTGACGCATGTTCTTTGGACTAAGTGCAATGGTTCATTGCACCCTTAAATTCTCAAGTCTTTTACTCGTGGTTCGTTCTTTGAACGGTAAATGCTTGTGAGCCGACTCGTGAAAGGCTGGCTCGGCTATGCAAGAGGCGTGATTGGGCCTACCCTCGGACCCATGGTGGCTGAGCAATCAGCCTGAGTTTCTTTCTGCACAGCACAGCTTCTGGTCGCGACTACCGGATATTTCTTCCATTCCCAATCCATCGATGGCCAAGGCCGATCGTAAGGCACACACAAGGCGCATATACACTTTTCGCATTGTGGGTTGTGAATAGTATATAGATTCACCTGAACCATGGAACAACACGTCCCTTCCATCAGGACACTGGTAACCTGCGCAAACCAGCTTTCACCTGTGCTTACCGTTTGCTCTGACTCACTTTAACGTTGGCCACTGCTCCAATGTCTGTCTCACTTGCCACCGTTCAGTATTTCGACAACGCCAACTCTCTATCCTACGCTGTCACTCCCTGCATTCAACACTACCCATTATCACCAAAGTCTGGAAGTATGTTTGGCAAATTGAAGAAGACCTTTTCGACACGCAAGGCGTCCAAGTCGACCAATAGCTATAGCCCACGGGACACAGAAGGCGCTGGACAGATGCTTGGTAATGCGCCTACAGGTGCACCGGTGAACAAGAGAAACTCTGCATCCCGCGACAGTGGCCTTGCACCGTTCTCATACCCTGGCCCGTTTGACTCGGCGTCACCTGCTACACGAAGGCCCAGTAAGCACTACCCCACATAATACATACACTTTACGATTGCTCTTCCTGAAGCTGACCTTTTGCCAGACAGCTCAAGCATGAATCCCTTTAGTTCTAACCGCGATGCCCCGCCGGCGTATACACCAGGCCCAGCTCAGAATGCCCCCGCAGTATACCCAGCCCCGACTACCGATATCGAAGAAGACGATCCCTATGACTTCCTTCGAAGCTTCGATACAGTCTTTCTCATCGATGATTCTGGATCCATGGCCGGCCGCTCTTGGAAGGAGACTGGCAAGGCTCTTGAAGTGATTGCACCGATCTGCACCAAGCGTGATGCAGACGGAATCGACATCTACTTCCTCAACCACCCCGATTCTAGCATTTACAAGAACGTCACATCGGCGAGTACCGTCATCGAGATCTTTCAGACAGTGCGTCCCAGGGGTGCAACACCGACCGGTCAGCGCCTGAACAAGATTCTCAAGTCCTATCTCGAGCGATTCATGCTCGACAATAGTATCAAGCCCATGAACATCATCGTCATCACTGATGGTGTGCCATCCGATGATCTTGAAACTCCCATCATCAACGCCGCCAGGAAGCTCGACCATGAGGATGCAAAACCACACCAACTTGGCATCCAATTTTTCCAGGTTGGCAAGGAACCTGGTGCGAGGGAGCATCTCATGCAACTCGATGATGGCCTTATCAAAATAGCGCAGAGCCAGGGCTTGGGAGTTCCTCGGGACATCGTCGACACGGTGCCTTTCACTGGTGACGGGAACGCTGAGCTCACCGGCACAGGAATACTCAAGGCCACTATGGGAGCTATCAATCGCCGATGGGACTATACTTCTAAGGGAATACATCAAAAATAGCGGGGCGCGGCTAGTTTCTACAAAGGCGCAGTGTGCTTCACGGGTGGACCAGTTGATGGGGTCGTCGTAATCCATCAATTCGATACGTTTAACGATATGATTTCAGGCGTTGATTGGGTGGTGCTATCTGTATGCTTTGGGAGGTGGTGTCATCATGGGCGTTGGTGGTTCGATATCCTCATTTTACGGGTCGCTTCTGCATACGCACGACGATACCCCCTGTTCTGCATGGCTCTATATTGGATAAAGCGGTTGGGTGGGTATTTGCATGCAGTTCTCCAAGTTCAGCTAGAGACTTCTTAGGTCGATGATAGCTGGTCATTTCTTGTTCCTTTTTCACTCTTCTCCATACGTTTATGACTGGCAAAGACAGTAAGTTTCACTTACTAGTTTCAGAGCAATCAAATACCTAGTAATTATACATCAGAGCAAAATTCCTGAATACCCCTCTTTGTGAACGTCGTCCCACGAAGGAGGGGTAAATTCCGTGCATGAGTGCCTGAAAGCCTGAAGTTTGCCTAAGGCTGCCTCACAAGGCAGACTCGCCTATATCTGCCCGTTACAGCGGGAACCTCCCACAAGCAAACACGAACACCGGCCTTGCATATCAACGTGGGCGGATGCGGCTGGTGGTCGAAAATAGTGCATGCAGTGTTATGCAACAAGCTCCAAACACCATGGAATACGCCCCTCCGGTCAAGTGGTTGTCTGTCTTATTCGTCCAAGAATCGCCCCTTTTTCTGGATAGGGGTACTGGTATGCGCTTTACTGTCGCTGTTCATGCAAGGGATCACCGGGTAGCCCAAAGGGCGTCAATCCGACAGATCGTTTAGTTGAGGGCAATTTGAGTATCAGACGCCGTCCCCAGTGCCATTGCTGCGGATACGCGATACAAAGACCGAACACACTCCAATCATATCCCGAATAGCGGCTTAGAGTCAAGCGAGACATCAAGAGGTGTGCTTCTCACACAAACACCCAAGGCAGCAAACATTGCCTCGCAGAAAGGGACAGCAGTCAGTTCACCATATCTTTACAATGAATACAGTATCACAAAACTTACCGAGAAATACTTGGCGACATCTGGAAGTCAGAGAATTAAGGGTACTAAGTGCTAAATTCAATACGATGCATGTGTTGATTGACTGATCGATGTTCTGTGCTGACTGCACGAGAAGATCTCGAAATCCCTTTATCGTGAGCATGAGCATCGACGGAACATAATTATAGTCTGAGCGCAGGTAGGCATTCGACTACATCCTAAAGGTCTGCACGATTTCTATCAGATCACTCAGTAGAACGGCTATCTTGCTACCCGTGTTAAAGATGACCTCTTGCGGCAAGAAGCCATGTGAGTCGATCATTGACCTTGAGCACGCCGTTCATTCGTACCAGTGAAGGGGCTATACTGAAATTCATAGCACAAAGACTGGTATACTTAGTTCGACGGTAGAGATAGACGTTCGCCAGGCTGTACTGGCAAAGGCTACAGTACACTTCTCCCTGTCTAGCGTGCGTGCTCGCTAACACACCAATAGATCTATTGTTCTTCCAGGTTCTGGTGCAGTAATCGTCTATACAATTTTTCCAGTTCAAGGAATGCGGAGCTGCAGCATGACATACGTCGTCGCATGGGCAGAGATCTTGTTTGGTTATGGCTGGTGCAAGATTCAGTGATGTGGTGCAGGGATGGCGTAGGCGGGGATGCAGGCGACGATGACGTTTTGGCTTCCGGTAGCTTGGCCAACCCCCATTTACAACTTTCCTGGGCATGTCGACCCAGAAGGAGGGGACGAGCACCGACGCTGCCATCCCTTACTTCACCAACCTCTCCTGGTCCATCTACCGCATCAAAATTGCCCTGCTGACCTCGGGCACGTCGTCAGACATGGCCAAATCACAGGCGCTGCAGAGCAACCTGGACGTCGACTACGTGATCAGCTACCGCTTTGCAAAGACGGACAAGACAAAGGCCATTGCGCAGTTCGAGAAGCTTTGTGAGGCGCTCGCAAACGTCGGGCTGCAGACGGAGGTGCGCAATGGCGAGTCGCACTCAATCCTGCTCTTCGTGAGGGTCGCTTCCGACGAGCACCTGTTCGGCGAGGTGTACAGGTCCAGGTATGCAACCCTCTACTGCGTCTGGGAAGGACCGTGGCTAACCCGCGAACAGAGTCCGCGACTGGATCCACGGTGTCCGAACCGCTGCCCCCGAAAAGGTTACGCGCGAATCGCTCGAAGCAGAGCCCCTCTACGAGGCCGAGAGACTGCGTATAATATACCAGCTCATTACCAACCCTCCGTCTGAAGGCGGCGCTGGCATCACACCCAAGGAGGGAGAGTGGGAGAATGTCGAATCCGTCTTTGCGCTGCACGACCATGCCTACAACAAGGACTGGATCAAGAAGTGGACCTCGCAGTACTTCCTGACTACCGAGGACTTGGATGATATCAGAAACCGTCTGGGGGAGAAGGTAAGTCTCCACAACATCGCCCCTGAGGCTATAAGCTAACCTGCCCAGATTGCCTTCTACTTCGCCTTCACACAGTCCTACTTTACCTTCCTCATCCCCGCTGCCGGCTTCGGCTTCTTCTCCTGGCTCTTCTTCGGCTCCTTTTCCCCCATCTACGGCCTCGCGAGCGCCCTGTGGTGCACCGTCTTCACCGAATACTGGAAACAACAGGAGGTGGACCTGAGCGTTCGCTGGGGCGTCAAGGGCGTCTCCAAGATCGATGTCAGGAAGAAGGACTTTGCACCTGAAAAGACCATCACCGACCCGGTCACTGGCGAGCAGGTTGGCTTCTTCCCGGCATCCAAGCGCTTCCAGAGGCAGTTGCTGCAGATCCCGTTCGCTATCATCGCGGCTTGTTCCCTCGGAGCTGTCATTGCGACCTGCTTTGGCATTGAGGTCTTCATCTCTGAGGTCTACAATGGGCCGCTCAAGAGCGTTCTCGTAAGTATCACTCCAGACCTACATATCCGAATGCAACTAATTTCCGCCAGGTATTCATTCCCACTGGCATTCTCACAACCGTCAACCCTATTCTGAACACCCTCCTAACGCAAGCCGCTACACGCCTCACCCAGTTCGAGAATTACGAGACCGCGGGTGCGTACGAGAAAGCATTGACTCAGAAGATCTTTGTCATGAACTTCATCATGTCGTACTTGGGAATCTTCCTGACTGCCTTCGTCTATGTACCCTTTGGCAAGGTCATTGTACCCTACCTTGACGTTTTCAATGTTGCTGTGCGACCCTTCGCCGAAGACGAGAAGCAGCTACACCTCAACTCGACAAGCTCTAGCTGGAGCATCAACCCTGACCGTCTTCGCAAGCAAGTCATATACTTTACAGTCACCGCCCAGGTCGTCAACCTTGGCATGGAGCTTATCGTTCCTTACCTCAAGCGTCGTGGTCTTGCTAAGTACAAGGAAATGCAATCCGACAGGGCTGCAAAGAACGGTGGTTCCGCTCCAGCTGCTACCGAAAATGACCCAGCTGAGGACGCTGCCTTCCTTGACCGTGTCCGTAAGGAGGCTGAACTCGACGTCTACGATGTTACCGCCGACCTTCGTGAGATGGTCGTGCAATTTGGTTACCTGTCTCTCTTCTCCGTGGTTTGGCCACTTACCGCTGTTTCCTTCCTTATCAACGACTGGATCGAGCTTCGTGCCGATGCTATGAAGATCTGTGTTGAGATGAGACGTCCGACCCCATGGCGCGCTGATACCATTGGCCCCTGGCTGGACTCTCTCTCCTTCCTCACTTGGATGGGCAGCCTCACTACATCCGCTCTCGTCTACATGTTCTGGAACGACCGCACTGGACCCAGCGGCAGTCCTTCCAACATTCAGCTATGGGCCCTCCTCCTAACTGTCTTCTTCTCCGAGCACCTCTTCATCTTCTTCCGCTGGGGCGTTCGCGAGGTATTGTCCAGACTCGATTCTCCTGGCCTACAGAAGGAACGTCGTGAACGCTTCCTGGTACGCAAGCAATACTTTGAGGAGAACCTCAGCCAGCTGCAGAACATGCCCAGGTTGAGTGAGAAGGGTGGCGAGATTACTAGGAAAAGTCTCGAAGAAGAAGCTAGGCAGGGCAGTCTCAGGGATAGTACTGCCGAGATCAGATTCTGGCAGCGCCAGAGGAGCTGGAGGGAAAGCGCGGCGGTTGCGAAGGACCTCATCAGCAGGGCGCAGAATGAGACCGTCATGGAGACGAAGAAGGAGTTGTAGAGCATGGTAGCAGATGCAGTCATGTCGTAGGCTGTGATGAGCGTCTGATGGAGTCGGAGACGGTGGGTTTCCTATGTTATAACTCGAGCATTATTAGCCTGGCGCTATTTGGAGTACTTCTGCCTTTGAAAGCGTCTGCTTTGATAGCCTATCGATCTTGCTGGCAATGATCTTGATATTGTTGTGATCCACCATCCAGTCTTTCTAATCCTGCTCATATCCAAGCAGACCAGCTCTAATCGAGTGAAACGCCTGTTAGGGCCTCTTGAAGCTCATACATGATTTTACCTTTGCTCCAATAGGCCAGTCTTTCTTCCTCGAGCGCATGCATAAAGCCTGCTACTCAATGAGAAAAGACGTCCCGTTGCTGGCGACATTTCTGAAGAGAGGACTGACGTAGAAAGCCGCAATGCGACGTCCTTGCATCAGACCAGGCTTCGGACTCGCCTCGCAGTAGCAGGGCTGGGTATGACTGCACGCATAAAGCGTATCGTTAGTATCATCTAGGTGCTCCTAAGAGCGAGCAGAAGAACAGCGAAAAAAAAAGAACGGTTTTTATCATGGGACAGCTACAATACTAAGAAACAGAGATTTGGAAAACGTATAGAGATTAGACATCTCGTGTCGCTCCCGATCAATTAAAACCGGACAGAAGACAACATCGGTGGCGGGGAGGGCTCGTGTCGCCGCGTCGAGGTCTGGTGGGATCAACATGGTGGTGCGAGGCCTGTTCCGGTCGATGAGGCATCCGTCCGGGTGTTGTACGTCTATAGCTGTCGAACGCCTATAGCGCCGTGGATTGCTCTGGGTATCGCGCAATGGTGGAAACAATCATGCCGCCCTAATCTGTCCGCATGGTGAGTGGACCTGCCGGAGCGTTCGTACTCGCCTAGCCACAACACCGCCTCATACCGCACCTGTCTGGCATCTGAAACTGTTGTGGGCGCGTCAGACCACAATCGTCGTTCCATTCCGTTGCGCCTGAATCATGTTCTTCGTGACTTTTGCCCAGTCGTCAATCCATGTTTGGGCCTCACGAACTTCTTATCAATGACTGTCCTGATCCGATTCTGGCTGCAGAGGAGGTAAGTTCAGAGCAAAAGGAATGATGAAATCCCAGAGAAGCTAGTGGATAGGACAAAACCTTCGTCCAAGCTTCGCACAGAAAGGTCTCCGGTACCCGAATGAATCCAGCGTAACGTCACTCACTTGAGGCTTCTCATGTGGGCTCGCTGCTTGGTGTATGTCTCGTAGTTGCCACCGAAAACGCATTCGAGAATGCTGGGTCCGATATTCTGTCCCGAACGAGCGGCCTGCATACGATCGCTGAGGGTAAAGTACGCTTCTTTGAAGGCATCAAAGGCAACCTGAACCTTGTGGGATCCACCGGAAATGTTATTCTCTGGGCGATTAGGATCCTGGATGGACAGGCCGTCATATTTTTCTGGGCGGCCATCAATACCATAGTTCGTCTGCGTTTGTTAGCTATGCATACGAAAGCGGGAAAAGCAGCCGGAGGCCACTGCTCATCCCACAGCGACATGGGAAGACTTACCTTTTCAATGATAGCAGGAGGATGCATCTGAATGCGTTTGCGGGATAGATCAAAGTCACCGTAGTACTTGAGGAATCCTAGGAAACATTCTCCGAGGTTGTCCGGTTTAGGGGAATGCTGAATGTAGCTGACGATCAAGCAAATGATACTGTACCCTCCAATCCCGCCAGTATGGACTTCATTCAAGCCATGCATGGCGAGGAACTGCTTCATGAGTGCCACCATGTATATCATGTCGGGGTATTGCTGCTTCCACTGTGCAAATGTCGCTTGTGCCTGCACTCCGCTCAAATTCTCGAACGAGATGTCAACTTGAAGCTTGGTGAGCTCGTCTTCGAACTTGATGATGGGAACGCGCGCAGGGATGACCAGTGCGTTGTTGTTGGCCGCCAACCTTGTGTCTTTGAGCCGTCTGGCTGCCTTGTAGAGCAGACTCTTGTTGGCCCCTCTCGCAGACATGTCGACAACAGGTTCTCCACCATTGTAGTGCCTATCCGAGACATATACCAGATCCATGTCGGCCGTAGGCAAGTAAAGACCCGCAGGGAAGGAGCCGAAACACAAGATGCGTCCGTTTTCTTGAGGGAACCTGCGTTGTCCCATAGCGCTGTTAACGCGGTTGACTAGCCGGTTACGTTGTTCGTGCTCGAAGGGCTTTGGTGCGACGAAGTCATAGAAGTCGAGTATCTCGTTATGAAGCCTGTCACAGTGTTAGTCCAACAATCGCGTTGCAAGGTAGACTGCGTATTGCATAACTGCCACAGATGCAGTCGTGGAAATAAAGAGAACTTACCATTTCTCAGGTTCGCTAGCGAGATGCGCATACGGGTCGCGTGAGGGAAGCCACGGTGTTGGATTGACGTTAGGAACGGGTAGCCACTCGTCCACGACACCACTCAAATTGGCTTTGCGTTTGTTGTTGTTTCTAGCAGGACGTGGTGCCCGATGTTCAGCTACAGCAGCCTGTTGCCTATCAACAATGCTGTCAATGTGCGCGAACTCGCTCAAGGAGCCTTGAACAGCGTCGCGGCCATCGTCCTCGTCACCAAACGAGATGAAATCGTCGTTGGCAACAACTGAATTGTGTCCAGCGGCCTTCTCGGCTTCCTGATTCTTGGCCTTCCGGATCAGTTTGACAAAGTCGGTTCTCTTTCCCGTAGTCTCATCGGGAGGCGGCAAGGCGGTGTACGGGTCGGGATTGGACCACTTTGGAACAGAATCGCCATCAGCACGTTTGGTTTGCGTTCGGGCTGCCTTGGGCTCGCGAGCGTCGCCGTCGCCATCTTCATCGGCAGAATCCGCGCTCTCTACCTGCATATCTGCCTCTTCGTCGTCAGAAATGTCATCTGGGTTGTGGAACCGGTTGGAGCCGTCGGCAACACCTAGAGCGCGTTCCGGACTACCGCCGTCGCGATGGGTCAGAAGGGCGCGCTCGTGTGGGGCAGCTTTCTTGAAACCACCCCTACGGAATCCGTTTGTGTTGTTCCTGCCGTCCGCGCGAGACGAGCCTCGCGAGGCCCCACCACGACCGCGCCTTCTTGACGATGCAGAACCGGAAGGACCCCGCGGCACATTGGAATCGCTAGCAGGCGGAAAGCGGGGAGCGGGATGAGTAGACTCGAAGGTGAACTGGGACTGATTGCCGTTGCGCGCACCGCCTGGTCGGTAGTTGTCGCCATCACCGCCAGTGAACGTCATGCGGTCTGCAAGTGGTCGCGGGCGGTCGCGCGCAGGTCGCGACGGACGATATGAGTCTCCCATGGCGTGTCGCGTTTGTAGTGTGAGGAGGGTTTGTCGCGCGCAATTGATGAGTGGTTGTTGTGGGTTGGTGCTGATAGCGGTGGGTTGCGGAGGGATAAAGGTCTCAGGCGCGAAAGATTTGTCCAACGACAATGCGAGTAAGCCAAGACCTTAGCGCGACCCAGTGAATTTGTGGGGTGCCCGCGACCGGGACCCGGTGTTCACTGCAACTTGAATTGGTCAGTGCTTGGAGCCGTAGACAAAGTTAGTTACTGAAGCTGGCGTCCTCCGCTTTTGCAATGTTGGATGAGATGTACATCCAGTCATGTCTGACACTTGCTCAAAGCTTGTGAAGCTACACATCAGACGGTATACGTACGATGAAGATATCCCACACCTGGGCACTCAGATAGGTTCTGATCTCTGACAGCTTTCTGCTGTGCCAGCTGC
The DNA here is from genome assembly GCF_023757995.1 of Alternaria metachromatica. Lineage (NCBI taxonomy): Eukaryota > Fungi > Ascomycota > Dothideomycetes > Pleosporales > Pleosporaceae > Alternaria > Alternaria metachromatica. The sequence goes on from NW_026055494.1 coordinate 1,428,596, forward strand.
TGCTGCGAGGTGGTGATCGAAATCAACGTTTCCGTGGGGTATTCTTCGATTGATGGATATGGCATCGTTACATGTGATAATACAGTATTGAACACTCGCAAAGAAATGTAAGAAGCAGGAGAGTGGAGAGAGACCGAAGCATGCTTATGCCCATCCAACCACACTCTCGATGACGAAGCGCCATCGCTTACTGTGCCCATAGAACATAGAAGGCTCAAACGCTATGCCCAACGCCCAAAATGCAACAGATTCTCCCTTCATCACTCCGTGTAGTTCGTCAGGAACATAGTCCAGTTTGTGTGTCTCGCCCTCGAGGTCGAGTGACCGAGAGGAACCGCGGCCAAGTTAGATTGCTCCATGTAGAGCCATCTCAATCTTCTTTCGTAAACTTAGGCTTGACTAGAAGTAGGTGCACCAGGTCAGTATGTGTCTCACATGCGGTGCGTGCATGGGTACTTACACCCTTCCCTTAATTCCTTTTCGCGCTCCGCCACCCGTTGATGTCCCTGCACCTCTCTCTCTATCCTCTCTCGTGCCCTCAATATTTTGCTTTGCAGATAGAAACTTCCGCCCTTCTTCGGATCGTTTAGATCGAACAGCCTCTTGAATCGCTCCGTGACAGCCTCTATTTCAATGTTTCCCATCTTTCCGGGACCCACGTTCAGGATTTGGCAGGCTTCGTCCATGGTGATGTTCGAAGACGAGAAGGCGCCACCGCTGCCTCCACCACCTTGGCTGGCGGCTGCATATTTCTGCGACGCGGCGGCTTGACGGTACGATTCGGAGACGGCGCGACCTATTATTCGAGCGCCGGAGAAGACGACTTGTGTTATTATGCGGTGGGCCTGTACGTGTTAGTTGCAGACGGTGTGACAGCGAGTAGGAACATACCATTGTAAGAGATGCAGAGGAAAGGAGAGTCTGTGTAATCTGCTATTCCAGTCGAACTCTATGCGAGAGCCACGCCTGTCTGTCTTGGGCGGATGGGTGCTGTTGGCGATGAGGGCATCTCCAAAAATTCTGGGTCGCCTTCCGCGCTCTCGGTCTGCCTCCGCAACTGGCACGTGATCTCAGCCAATCACAGCACGATCGCAAACTGCGATCTTCGCAAGCATCTCTGCGCGCCTGACGATGGCTATAGTCGTGCAGTCCGGTCAAACATGGTAATGACGGTGATGCATCCCGTGTGCGCCCTTCGTTCAGAGTGCTTCTGGATATTGGCGCCGGGGGAGGCACCTTGAGGCTTCCGCAAGTCGCCCTCGGACTAAGACATTCACATGCTCAAAGATCCCCGCATCACTCCCGGCGACAACGTCATGTGCGACTTTGCATGACAGTTTCCAACATCTCTCGAGCTTCAGTTGTGCATCGCTGCAGGCTTCCTTCCTGTACAATCACTGAGCGTGGCTTGACAAGAGCGCGGCACTCAGCCTCCACTGCTCAGCCAGGCGATGACGCACAACCCCATGCATGGCAGCACTAGGTTGGTAACTTCCAAACTTGCAACCACATGCAAGTAAAACCGAGTTGCGCAAACAACATGCTCATGCCCACATAGACACACCCTGGATACAGCACATGTCCACCCCTTCAAGGTCCAGCAACGATGCGTCGTCCCCGCCGCCAACCGGTGATTCGAATTCCAACCCGACGTATGCCAGCTTCTCTCCCGCCAACTTAGCCCAGACGACACCGCAAACAAAACTGCGCTCCGCCATACTCGTGCACCAGAAGTCGCCCCTACTTGCGGCTACACCACCACAGATCACTCGCGTACTCGCATATTCGCACCCCTTCATACTACCTCTCAACAAGTTTGCTGGGCTGGTGACATGGACGACCGGAGACCCATGGGAGAGCTTTCTCCTAGTCGCAAGCTTCTGGGCCATCGTCATGTACGGTGACGCCGTGACGAGATACGCAGGGCCCATTATCGTCGTGTCTGGGCTGATACTGGGCATGTACACGCGAAGGTATTCTCCACTATCGTCGACCGGGTGGACAGGCGAGAAGGGACAGAAGGCGCACAAGCGCGTCGAGTCGGACACCAACATCAAGCATCACAAAAGCCTAGAAGAGATTGTGGATAGTCTGAAACTCTTCACTTCGCGCTGCAACATTCTATTAGATCCCTTTCTACGCCTCACAGACTTCTTATCCACGCAGAGGACTGCGACCTCGGCTACTACACGTCCAGCGCTCACGGTACTGTTTATCCGAATCCTCTTCGTGTTGCCACTATGGATAGCGCTCACGTTACCGCCGTTCTATATCCTGACTACGAAGCGAGTGGTACTGGCGGTAGGCACAGTGATGCTGAGCTGGCATTCACGACCAGCCCGCGTAACCCGAACCCTCCTATGGAGATCGAGAACAGTCCGACGTACCTGCGCCTTCATAACTGGACTAGACTTTGGCGAAATTGTGTCAGTAGATAGGAAGGGTGCGCCTCCTCTGCCACCTCGAAAGAAGAGCACGCAGGAGGTTGCAGCTTCATTGGCGGCTAAGCGTCGGCCCGAATCTACAGGCGTACGCTTCACCTTCTCCATCTATGAGAACCAGCGAAGATGGTTAGGTATCGGATGGACATCCTCTATGCTTGCTTACGAGCGAGCGTCTTGGACGGATGAGCACCTGAACCCGGTTCCACCTAAAGAACAATTCGAACTGCCTGAAGTTGAAGGAGGTCAGTCGAGATGGCGGTGGGTGCAAGGCAGTGAATGGAAAGTTGAAGGCGCGGAGAAAGACAGCAAGGCTGACAAAGGCACGTCCAAGGAGGATTCGGCGTGGATATACTACGACAATAAAGTAAGCAAAGTAACTTGGTATAATATTCTGATACTAACTTCAACAGTGGAGGGACGGGCGAAGAGGTCAAGATGGTTGGGGGCGTTATACCCGCCGTCGGAAATGGTATCGCGACGCCGAGCTCGTCGAATCGACATCGTCCACAGACACAACGCCTATGCCCACGCCTAAGCCTGGCCCAATCGATACTTCCGGAGACCTTGACCCTAATCAACTCACAAAGCTCTCCTCCAATCTCAGTGTAGCATCCAGTACAGACCCTACTTTAGTCGAGGGTGATGGACGCGAGTATGCCGCATCGATAGCGTCGGATACAGATGCAGCGAGCACAAAGAGCAAACGGAGTTGGTTTAAGAAGAGGCGGAGCAAGAGTACTAGCGGTAGTGTGAGTGGCGTGACAGTCGTCAGCGATACGGGTACGACTGGTACGCGTAGAAGTGACGAGGACAACATGCAAAGTCCTCTCGATCGCATGGCGAAGGATGAGGAGTGGAGGCTTGGTGATGACATTCGTCAACATCTTGATATTTGAAGTAGTTGGAGCGCTCGATGATTACCTTGACTTGTTGTGTGAACATAGTTTTTACGTTCTCCCTTGATACGAATTTACTCGATTTCCGTCAAGTGATGTACCAAACACCGATTAAAGCGAGACATGTGCTAGCAAAAAGCATGACCAAGAAGAACAGGGTCGACAGATTGCTGGCGTGTTCCCCTTTCATCGCATAGCCTGCCTCTCGTGTGTTGCTGTGGTGCGTCAATATCGATGCTTCATCCGCAGTAGGTAAGTTCAGAAATCAAGCAGATCCATTGACATGTTCACAGCACGTGGGGAGACATGGTTTTCAAGTGAGTGTCCTTATTTCATGATCATATCTCATCTAATATTTCCCAGCAGTCATGGCCCTTGGTATTGGCAGTTCACCCCGATTTCCAACAGTGTTCATTGTTCCATCTCCGAATCGCTCGATGGAAGTGTTGCTGGAAGAGTTCCGAGGCTCAGGGTAGCTTGACGCTTAGTGCTATTCGGGTTGTTAGTGCCATTCCAGACCGTAAGGAAGACACCGCGTCGGTATATCTCAAGATGTACTTACGGAGCAGGATCCGCATCCGCAGCTGGAGCAGTCACCAGCGCACTTGCAGGAGGAGCAGTTGCTGTTCGTTTGTTAGCCAGAGCCCCTCCATGTTCCCAGTAGAGTGTCCATCACGGTGCTGGCGCTAGCCCTGAAGCAGCAGCACACCACCGTGTGTCAAACACCAAAGTCGGTCGGAAGACGTACCAGGGGGCCATTTTGATTGGTTGGTTGGGTTGTTGGATTGTTTGGTTGGTTGGATTGTAGAAGTGTTGGAGCGTGATGAGCCATCAAGGTGCTGAGGGCAGACACTTATATAGAGCACCTGGCCACCAGCTCGCGACTTGGTAACGACTCCCTACCCACGCCGCGGTGGAGACCCTGTCACTCGAAATGGTCATGCGCGAGGCGGTGGGGTCCGATGGAGAGTGACATATCGACCTGCTAACCGCCCCATCAGAGCCACCGTCCTTCGACCTCCCGCGGTTAAGCGTACGCCACGCTCGTCTCACACCATACACAACAGACAACTTGGAGGGGAAGACCATCTGGTTGGTTGAGGAACACCGGTGAATGGCTGGATAGCTCACCCACTGGGTGTGCTAGGTGCTGAGACGTACCGCTCTAGGCTGCCTCTCGCATATATGCCGCACTTACCGGTATACTCAACCGGGCCGGTTGCAGAGGAGCCTTCGTCAGCCTTCAAGCTGATACGAGCATCTCTTGATGGTATTGGCTATGGAGTCACTTGCCGCTGCAACCGTATCAGTGCATCGGGCTCCACGGCACCTTCGCTCTGCTCGACGCTGTAGCCTGACCACTGACAAAGAGGACGCCTCGGCCTTGACTTCCTCACCGTATTCTAGCGCTTGAGTTGACGCACTGCACGTGTGAGACATCATGCAGATCGCTTGTACCTAGGTACGACCCGCTGCTCTGGAGCCTTGAGAGCCATGGGACGGCACGGGCACAGCACCACCAACGTGGGATGATGTTGGTGACCCCTAATCCGGTGCTTACGTCTCAAACGTCCACTGGTTGCATCAGAATCGAGTGGTGGCACTGCATACGCATTCCCCGCTTCTGGGCACTATCTGATTGCGGACTTGGCAGTTCGCGGTATGTTCATGTGAATCATAGTACGGTGCATACAACTCGAATAGCGAGTTCCTAACTGTGTCCTGTTTCAGTGGGATCTTTGCTGTCAATTACATGCATGTGAATATGCCTGGAAGGACGCGCGACCGAAGTCAAGAATCTAGATCTACACCAAGTTCAAGCGCGTGATCTGATGATGCATCGATGGGTAGCGCTCAATGTAGTATGGCCGAGAAGCCAATCGCGACGGTCCGTCAGTGGAGCTATGATGCAGCTAGTGGGCAACACGTGGGGAGAAGCCTCGCATTTCACTTTACCTAGGTACCTAGGCAAACCTTGGGACCCTGGAAAACGACAAGTGACATGATACATCAGGAGATGTATCTTTTGACTACACTCAACAGCGTCTAAGCAATTAGTCACTCCCCAGATGTGACGTAGTTTCCAATCCGTTGGCGTGTGAGTTGATGGCGGCTGCCGCGGTACATGGTGAGTTGTAGCTGCTAAGTATGTCATCCCCCTAACGCCAGTGGACTCCATGCCAAACACCCACCCGGTCCCAACAACTCTTGGAAAGCAATAACATATCAACATAAGAGCGGCAGCCGCGGTTCGCTCAGACTTTGTTGCACATACCAGGTGACTAGGATCTTCTAGCAAACCTCCACGCAGAGGACGGCTCCACATGTCTTCTCACCAAGCCCATACAATGATATGGTAGTCTTACCAGCGGTACATCGACCGCGCCCCTTGATACGTTCGGACTTGACGTCCTCAAGGGACCGCACAAGGAAGGTGACGCTCATGTTGAGCGCGAGACTTCTGGTATTGACGGCGTAAGTGAGGTGGATCAGGCATGTGTTGTCTTTGGAGTGAGGCGAGAGCGTACGTAATATCGAGCTATAGTTGGGAGTCCCAATAGTGCTTGAGTGAGTGAGTGACACTTTTGAGGATCTCGATGGAAACGATGGTCTCTGTCATTTGACATGACATCTCCAGAGAGAAGAGAGGTCTTACGTATTAGACACACTGGTGGTGACTGGGTGGTGAACGTATCAGAGCAAATGCTTTTACATCTTTGAAAATCACATGCATCTAGGCAACTCATTCACCCTCGTGCGGCTGATAGATCGATTTGCCTTCTATATCCGACCTTCGTCATACACATGACCCCATATTCCCCGAATGTATTGAACCGCCTCAAACTGTTTCCTCTCAGCAGCAAGCGGATTCTTCTTATCAGCGAAAGTGGCCACATACGCTGTCCGGCTCATCTCACACATAGCAGCACCGGCGTCAAGACGTCTGGGCCCTAGCGCTTGAAGGAATTCGTCCACAAGCCATTCAAGACCACCGCCCCATGCAGTTATTTCCGGTCTGCCATTGGGCTGCGGAGTACTTCTGAAAATCTCCATCTGTTCTGCAGTATACAGAACGAGTTCATCGTCTCCGTATTGACCAATGATCTGCAGTCCTACAGTGTTGAAGAATGAATCCGGGACCGTCGAACTCTGGCTCTTTTCCTTGTAAGGAGTAAATGTGGGAAGAGAAATTGCTGGCAGCCCGGCAAGACTAGCTGGTACGGTGAAGACATCGTTCATGTATGAGTGCACTGGATCCTGATTCTCGACTTCAGCCAAAGACGGTGCCGTTGATCGAGCTGTGGGGCATATGATCACGTCCACTCCTTCTGTTTCTGCCACGGTTTCTTCGGCATCGAGCAACGGGTTTGGACTGGCAAACACCCTGTTGAAATCTTGTTGTACGAGCCTCCGAATCTTTTGTGCTTGTATGAAGTAGTTGTCGATAGCCTGGGCGCTTAGTGAAAAGGCTCCAAGGAGTATACGCCGCTGAACCTCCGGACCGAAACCTTGACCCCGGGTTTTAGCAAAGAGCACACTTTCTGGTGTACCATCGATGCCCTCGGCTCTACTTCCGAAACGTACGCCATCGTACTTTGCGAGGTTGCTCGATGCCTCGGCTGGCGCAAGGACGTAGTAGACTGATAGTGCTTGTTGTGTTGTGGGTAACCGAATAGGGTGCAAAGTATGACCAGCATTCCACAGATGTCTGAGTTGGTCAATCCATGCCTTTCGGACAGCGGGCTGCAATGTGTCGATGTTGTAATCAAGAGGAATGCCTATCTTCAACGAAGTTGGTCGCTTCCCTATACGGAATTTTGCTCGGGTTGTGTTGGGAACGGACGTCGGATCCTGCGCATCGTGGATGTTGACCTTGGCTGGACTCAGTCAGAGATGTGGAAATCATGGTCTACATCTCTATAGACTCACAGAAAATGCTCTTCACACTCGCCACGTTCTTGCCAAAGATCCCGACAGTATCCAGAGAGTTCGCATAGGCAATCACGCCCCATCTCGACAGCAGTCCGTAGCTCGGCTTGAACCCAACGACCCCGGTATATGCAGCAGGAAGCCGTACCGACCCCCCAGTATCGGTACCTAACGCGCTGCTCGTCTCAGCACACATACTCCGTCCTCGTCGGCTGTCAAACACTTACGCCCAACATTGCGACGACGCGACAGCAAGCGCGCTTCCACCTGAGCTTCCTCCCGCACTTGCATCCTCTCCTTTGTATCTCTGCATCTTCACTGGTCCGAAGTGTGAATGTGTCGAGTGCGATCCCATGCCGAATTCGTCCATGTTCGTCTTGCCTACCACCACGGCACCTTCATCTTGTAGCAGCTTCACCACCGTCGCGTCATATGGGCTGCTAAAGTCTTTGAGGATCCCAGAGGAAGCAGTAGTCTTTAGTTTCTTCGTGCAGATGTTGTCCTTTATTGCGATTGGCTTGTCGGCGACGCTGTCGGGTTGGCGGCGGAGGGTACGGGATTTGGAGGCATCGCTGCTTTGGAGGATGGACGCTTCGACGAGGGAATTAAACGCGTTGAAGTGTCTGTACTTCGACTGGTTTGCCAAGTACGTCTTCGCATGCTTGGAGAGGGACATGGAGGGTGGGGCGCATCGCCGGCGCGTTGTCGCGAGTGGGATGTCGGCACTGCACGAGCGGGACAAAAAGAAGTCGCGACGTCATGTGATCAGCCTGACTCGCGCTATCAGCATTGCCCACGATTACAGACACCAACTGACTGCCAATGCATCCCAGCTCACTCAGGAGGTAGCCCACAGACTAGAACTTCGGAACACGCCAAGAGGACTGCAAAGACCTCACTTCGAATTCTTAGATACCTAGGTAACTTCGCCATCACCCCAAGTGAGGGTTCGTCATCCACCGCGGCCACTGTCGTAGCGACGATGCGACTGATGCACAGCAATTGTTCACCGCGTGGATGCATTATCAGGAAGCAATAGAAGGACGAAAGACCATCTTGCAGAATGTTGTGGGAGGCTCTCCGAGATATGAATACTGCGAACTCATAGATGCGCGGGCATTTGATGGGTGTCTAGGAGACGAGGGCCTGGCGGGAGAGAAGCAGCTGCAGTATTTCAAGGAAAAAGGCGATCTAGCACTTGGAGAGGCGGCATACCTTGACCTTTCCGAGAAAGCCTTCCCCCGAATTGGCACGAACGAGGGCAATGAAGGCGAAGGAGAAGAGTATGAAGATCAAGAGGAAGAAGAGCCTGCCGACATCAAGCTGCACATGCCGATGGTTTTATCCAGATGCGCACACGCATGTTCTCTTTCCAAACATTGATTCATTCAGCACATGGGCCAAAGAGACGAAAAGGAACGGTGTTTGCCGATACTGAAGTAGTGTTGGTTTACAGTCCCTGGATTTAACTGTGATACTAGCCGGTACGGCAGCGAGAAGCAAAGGCCCCGACTGTGTCTGAGTTCATGCTCCTAGTACATCAGAAGATTTCTTCGAAAGAATAGAGTGCGCCTTTGACTCAAACTACGGTCTGGTCCTGGTTCGGGCCGGTCATTGAGATCGTACTTTGGTATGGAAGATCTCTTCAAGGTACAGTGGACTCAACTTGGCTGATGGTAGAAACATCTGCAGGCTGAATGAAACTTTCTTGGAGTTTCTTTAGACCGTCGCGCAGAAAACACGGCTAAGACCTGATTAGAATGGACCTGGGTTGCGGTTCATGAACAGTAGGGAGGTCTGCTAGCGCCGCCAGTGCCAACGCTGCCAAGCCGCTGAACAAGATCTCGACCAGCTGAGGCTTGAATTCTAGGCGAATTACAGTTTGTCTTAGCCGGCGATCCAATCTACGCGCTCATTACCTGGTGAATAACACCGAACTTCAAAGCCAGAAACCACCAGACGGCGCATGCCAAGCTAAAGGATTGTGACAGCTTTGACGTACAGTAGCCTCGCATTGGACGCAATGTTGGACATATTGTAACTCAGAGTCGCACCATGGGAGAGCAACCTACAGCGACAACCCATCAACGCTTCTCACTCCGTATTACATATTTAGTAAGCCCGCAAAGGGACCCTGCCAAGCTGAGCGGTATGTGAGTCGGAGGCTACGCTCTACCAAGGTACCACTCCCGCCACGGGTATGCATTCGATTGGAGCCGCCTATCGCAGCCTTGCCCTTTACAGCATCGCCATCACTGTTTCATTAGACACGTAGCGCCTTCCAAGGGTTTCTCAAACGCCAGCTCTGGGCTACAGACTTCTATTGGCCGATATGACGCAGAAGAGAGAGTTAAGAATAGGGGCACGCGACACGGTATAAGGTGCTCGCGTGCCTAAAACTCGACCTCGAGGAGTTACGAAACTCGATCTTTAGACCTTTCCTTCTCGTAGTTGACGATACGTCTCGATGGCGGAGAAGATGCAAAGCACGGCAAATGTGTCGAATGACACCAATGGCGCGTCGACACGGCCGCCACTGAAGAAGCAAGAAAGCGATAAAGACTTCGACGACTACTTCGCAAGTCTTTCTCTATGACGACTCGTACAGTCACTAATGCTGACTAGATTGGACCGCGCGATCTTGATCATCACTCGAAGGTAAGTCCTGACTGTACGAAGTGTATGTGAGACATATACTGACTTCGTACTTCTACATCTGCAGTGGCCTGTATTTCTCCGCGTTCATGGCAGTGTAACACCTGAGATGGTGCTGCCCTTGCTCTTTGTAGCCGGCTGGTCGAGCATGATTACTCTAATCTCGAAGTTTGTGCATGATCGTATGTCACATCCTTGCTCTGTTAGCATCCAACCTGTATTGACCACCACCAGTCAGCGTCAACCAATTATTGCTTACTGTCCTTGGTTTTGTCGTCGGTCTAGCATTGAGCTTCAGAAGTTCCACCGCCTACGAGCGCTACAATGATGGCCGCAAATACTGGGCCCAACTCACTTTCGCGTCCCAAAATCTTGCTCGCCTTATCTGGATACACGTGGAAGAACGTCATGAGAAGGACGCCACGCTCGGCAAACAAGACCTACTCGCCAAGATCAACTGCCTCAACTTGATCACTGCGTACGCAGTCGCACTCAAGCACAAGCTGCGATTTGAGCCTCACATGCATTACGACGACTTGAAGCACCTCGTTGGTCACCTAGACACCTTTGCGCGCGACGCCGACCAGCCAGACGCGCACAAGAAGCCAAGCATCTTCAAGACGGCAGGACAGTTCCTTGGGCTGCCAATGGCTGAGTCGAACCCGCGCAAGCTGCTGAAACGCTCTCGTGCCCCCCTTGGCAACCTTCCGCTGGAGATTCTCAACCATTTGAGCGTCTACATGAAGTCAATCTATGACAACGGAACCTTCAAAGTTTCCATCTACCAGACGCAATCCCTCAATGCGCTCACCACCTTCAACGATGTGCTCGCGGGCACTGAGCGCATTCTGTCGACTCCGCTACCTCTTGCATACAGTATCGCCATTAGTCAAATCACTTGGGTGTATATCCTCCTCCTTCCATTTCAACTATACAAGCTCTTAGGATACATTACAATTCCAGCGAGCGTCTTTGCAGCCTACATCATCCTAGGCATTGCGCTTATTGGCCGCGAAATCGAGAACCCGTTCGGTAATGATGTGAACGACTTGCCCCTGGACGCATTCTGCCTACAAATCAGGAAGGACATCGATATCATCATGAGCAAATCGCCTCCGAGCATTGAGGAATTGGTAATGCACCCGGAAAATCAGCTTCTCTACCCGTTGAGTACTCTCGGAAGTGCCGGATGGGCGGCGAAAAGTGTAGACGAGATTAGGGATGCGTTGGCGAGCAAACCTGGTCTGCACTTCCCTCTGGTTGACCACCACGAACACCCCAAGCCGGGTCACTCAGTCGGTACTGGTGCTCGCCGTCGGACGACGAGTGAGGATCGCGCTGAGATGGGCGAGGCCGGACATGGTAGACATAATAGCAGTGCAGGCGACGGTGGAGAATAATTGCATAATGAGTGTAGGCTACGTCGGGAAGACAACACTACCTAGGTATGCACCTTGAATGAATGCATGACATGCCTGTTCGGAAAGCTATGAGAAATTATTCTCTTGTAGTTTGATCAGAGTATGCAAGCATATGTCTAGTAAAAGCCCCCCATGTGCAACAGTGCCCATCTTGCCTTTACAGACCAAGGTTTCGTATCTGAGTCGAGTGTGGGGATCTATGTCAAGGACAACATCATCGAAAATGACACGACAAGAGTCTCTTGACGCTCCCTGCCGTGGTGACAGATGGACCGTGAAGTGAAGTGGCTTATACTTGTATCGTCATTTGGTGAATACGAACGTAGTGCCCCTGTGACGGGAGAGCCAGTAGACCTTACCGAAGTAGTTTGCATGAGCGATCGTAATCATATCGAGGTTATATCCCATTTTAGTTTGCAATTCTTTCACATACGACCATAGGATCTTGAGAATTAGGCTTCCCGTCCGCTCAGCCATATACAAGCAAGATACCGGCAGGCTAGTAGCTTCGTGGGTGACCAGAAGCGAATCCCCGCTGTTGTATGTTCTTGACCTTCTTTTTGCCGATTTGTCCGGATCAGGTTGTGCGTATCGCTCCTTCCTCGGTGTCTCGTCAGCCAAATATTTTTGCAGGATGGACATAGTTTTGCGATAGTAGCGGTTGTTCAGTCTCCTATGGCCGTCGTATTGTGTGTCATGTACCCAAACGCCTCGCTATGCAAATGATATACATCCCAGCTTCTTATGAGAGTGGGTTGACAGCCCCAGAACTCTACTCGTCCATCTGCCACTGATATTCCAGCTTCTCAATGTTGGCTTTCCTATTCCTCGAATCAAACCACTGTTTCTCGAACCCGTTTCCTCGATCGATACCGTCCCATCGATGTCCTGGGCGGATGTTGTACCGGTTGGGTTGAAACGGTCCTTGGTATAGAGGCTTGCCTGTAATGCTGCGTCCAGCCTTCTTCTTGCGCAAGAAGCCTGACGCAGGGTCGTTCCAGTGCCCTCGCTCCTTCAGCTCATCGTTGAGCTCCGCATCGTCTGCGTATCGGGCGATCGTCATCGTCTTCGCGTCCTGTAGCTGTTGTTTCCTGCGCTCTGCATCTGCGTTTTGTACGTCTCCGCGCGCTGCCTTCTCCTTCTCCCGCTTCTTGCGTTCCTCTTCTTCGGCTTTCTTCCGTGCTTCTGCGCGCTTCATTGCGACGTTGATTATGCGACCGCTGGCGTCTCGGTAGATGGTCTCCTGCGCAGCGCTCCCCATTTCCTTTGCGGCCTCTTCGGCTTTGCGCTTCTCTTCGTCTTGTTTCTTCTTCATGGCTGCTGCGACCTCGGCAGCGCTTTGTAGACCTGCTTTGGCGCCCGACTCCATCCTCATGACACCGTCTGTGTCTACCATCTCCGGCGCTTCATCCTCCGCTTCAGCGGCCTTCTCGCGATCGGCGGCGGTCCCTGCTATGATTGCATCTGCGGCGGCAGCGTCGGCAGCAAGTTGTTCGGCGTGTGAGGGCGCGGCGACGCCTACGGCTGTCCATGTTGCGGCACTGGTGCCTTTGGATTTCTTCTTGGATTTCTTGAGAGTGCCTCCGCCGACTGAAGCGTCATTTGTTAGCCTCGAGCTTGCACAAATTGTGGAAATAGAAGTTCGCATACCTATCATGGGCGCATCCTCGTCGTCCTCATCTGCTTTATCTTTCCAGCCCAGATTGTCATCGTCGTCGATGATAAGTCCGGCGTCCTTGTTCTTCCTCTTGCGCTTTTTCGATTTCTTTTCTGAATCTGCCGTGAGGTAGTTCTTAGCCAGATAGTCGGCGAGACCAGACATGTTGAGGTGAGGCGTTGGTTGCGGGTGATGCTGCAAAGGCCAGTCGCGAAGCTCCATACGGAAAGTTGAAGGCTTGGCGCGCGCATGCGTTCCGCATCACGTGCTCTCGTGTTGTCGCGTTCACGGTCGCTCGGCTTGGGCAGCCGCACTCAGTCACCCTACATCTCGCATTATCATGGCACCAGGAGAACGCTCAGAAGAAGTCTGGCTATGGTACACAGCAGTATACGAAGCGATTCAAGAGGTGCCTTCTGGCAAGGTCACTAGCTATGGTCATATTGCCAGGCTGGTAGGGAAGCGTGCGTTGTGTTCCCAGATGACGAGGTCGACTTGCTGACGTGTTTGTCTGATCATAGCCGAATGTCCAAGGTATTACAGCGGCACCATGACCATTGTGTCGCAGCATCACTAACGCATGACGTCAAAGACAAGTCGGAGTTTGTCTCAAGAACTTGCCTTCGCCATCGGCCGATAGCAGCAAGAGTTCAACGTTCCATAGCCGCAACGTGCCTTGGCAGCGCGTGATCAACGCCAAAGGCGGTATCAGCCCGAGGTCAGCGCTCCTTGTCACTATAACAAGACTTTGTTGGTTGTTGTTTGATTGCTGACTGGAACAAAGAGGCCCGAGCGCTGCTGCTCAGCAGGCGGATGCCCTGCGGAGAGAGGGAGTAGAGGTCAGGCAGGATGCGATGGGCCAGTACACGGTAGATCTCGGTACATATGGCTGGTTCCCTGATGTCCTCCCAAGCGAGGCTGGCTTAGTTGAAAGTAGCGACGAGGAGGACGAAGAAGCGGCCGCGTACCACACTTGAAGCGAGTGCCTGAGGATGCACCTGGAACGGCTGCCTTAGTCAACCATGCCACTCTAGACACGTTAATGTTCCAAGATAGCTGATTGACGGAAGGGCGTTGCAATGCCATGGTATGGGGTACATGTCTTGGCTGGTTCGTAGCAAGCCGCGCACCCGCGTTAGATGGTGGGCTAGACTAGCAGCCGGGCACAGACGCGGCGGCCGAATCCGGGCTCTTATCAGGGAGCGTGGTAAAGGGCGTCATCTAATAAGCTGCGATTGTTGGGATGCATGCCGTGGCTGTTGCTGTCTGAGGTGTGGAGGCTCGATGTGGGGTCGGCGATCGGAAGCTGGAGCGACAGCTTGGGGCGCTTGCGAGCTTGAGAGCTCCAGGGCTGGGAGCTTCACGCATATCCATGCACACCAACCAGGACACAGCAGCCTCCAACTCGCCCACGTTGGCCGCCAAAGGCGTCTGAAACCGCCATGATGGCATCATGGGCAACAGCGTCAAACCGGCTGCGCATCGGGCTAAAGCGGGCAACAGGCCTCGGCGAGTCGGAAGCTGGAACCTAGGTCATGAGCTCCCACCCGTCGACAGTCCCCTTATCAGGAACCAGACAAGGCGGGGATGGTGCCTACGCCTTTGACGACATAAGGGCGGCGCGAGTAAACAACTGCCTGGCCTGAACACGAGCCGTAATCTTCCATAAGTACCTGCATAGCCACTCTCGTCGCCCCAGCCCTCGTCATCCTGAGTCACTTCTTAGAGTCATTCACAAGACAGCTGCTAGTCATCCGCCGCGCCTCCCTCTCACCCGTGCCTATTACCTCGACACAGCTATCGTACCTGTCGCATCCCATTGTTTACCTTCTCCGTCACACCTAATCTACCTACTAGCCATCTGCCGCAGCACCTCCCAACAACACTCTACATACTCCGTTTATACTCTTGCCAAACCATACCAACCAGTCACAATACATACTATAACTACACCCGTCGATCCAAGTCGCAACACAGACATGTCGGCTTCGCAGACCTTCACCAGCGACCTCCGCAGCGACGCCAAGGAGTTCAACCGCGACAAGAACAGCAGGGCGAAGTGGGCGAACGGACAGTCGTTTGGCCCTGGCCGGCGACAGGAAGACGGCAAGCCCCGCCCTGCTAAGCTGTACCCGCATATCAAGTGAGTGGCTCCTCCACGGGTCCCGGGTTGCTTATCGGAGTACTAACATATGCAGGGCATCGTATCCCGGCCCCATGAAGGCTCGCACCGCTTTCAACAAGGACATGGCTTCTGCTAGTGACGAGTCGTCCGCCGACGAGGACGTTGACCATCCTTCCGCTGCTCCTGCCCCAGATGCCGAGGTCGCCTACTCATTCGATGCCCATCGCGGTCCCAGCCATGGCAGCCAGATCCTAAACCATGCACTCGACAAGGCTGTGGAGAGGTTTGAAACCAAGGAGACAGAGAAGCTGGTGAAGAACGAGTATGAAGTGCTCGACTTGTACGACGAGGCCCCGCGCCCAAAGCGCCATGTCGCTCCCGAGGATGACGAGTACGAGTTTGTCGACGCGTGAAGGTTTCCATGGACCTCTTGATCTGCCCTCATTCCTTATCGATTCTTCTGCACTTGACTTGCATACACAACTTCCCCGGCGTTTTTTGACGTCTGATATCGACTTCGCTGTCGGCTTTCCATCGATGTTTACATTTGCATTTTGTCCATGGCAGCATCAATAGGTGAGCGTTCGGCGCTTTTCTGAGGACTTGAGCAGCCACTATACCCGTTCCGGTTTGCTCTCTTTTCGTTTGGGTACTGGGTGGGACGGTTGTCTACCCATTGGATATGTGATGCCCTGGGGTATGGTCTTTACGTCTCTGCCCTGGGCTCAATTCTGCTGCACACATGTAGTCTATAATCTATCACTAGGAGCGGTGTGAATTCACGCCGTTCAAACTGACCAGTTGGTACTTAATTTTGATTGTGATTGTGATTGTGAGCTCTGAGTGATGATGTGCCCGACTCTATGCAGGACTAGAGGTCTGCCGTCGTCGTGTGACAGCCTTGTGATGCAACACGGAACACCCAGCCAGCCGCGACTGGCCACATCGGCGCATCGACAACATCAAATGTCTGTTGAAATCGGCGCCGAGGCATCACCATGCACGCTCTGCTCCGCGGCCATTTCTCAACTGGGGTGAAAGCGCGACAGCACATGGATTGGGTGGCATAGATGGGGTGCGGCTGATTAGCCTACGTCATCGCCTATCGGGGACCCTTGCGCGGCCCTGGGCCTCACATTTCTAGACTCCCAACGCTTGCGACTAAACGCACAACCAAGGACTCGACGTCCCAACTAACACCGTCGCGACAATTCTAGTCCCACACTATCGCGACACTACCACCACGCATCACCCCTAAGCACTCGGCTTGCCACAGGCACAGCCCCCTTTCATCTCTTTCACCACCCGCGGCCTCGTTGATGGCGCGCGCCGTATAGGGTGATTCAATCCTCTCCACCAACCGTCAGCCGTCAACATGACCGTATCCGTCGACAACCCACCACAACCCAAGAGCAGCCGGCCGCGATGGATGCTCCACGTCCAGGCGCAGTTTTGGCGCGTCCTCATGGGCATCGGCATGATGCTCCACCGCCTGGCCCGCCCACGACCCCCGAAGCCTGCCTTCCATAGGGACATCGATGCCACCGTCTCGCCATTGAAAGGCAAATTCCGCCTCAATTTTTACGTGCCCAAGGAATACAAGAAGCATAAGAAGCTGAAGGGTACTAGGAAATACCCTGTTGTCATCAACTTCCACGGAGGCGGTTTCGTACTGGGCACTGCACACGACGATGCGCGCTGGTGCGGTGTCGTCGTCGACGAGGTCGGAGCCGTAGTCGTCAGCGTCGATTATCGCCTCGCGCCCGAGAATCCGTTTCCCACGGCTGTCGAAGACGGTGCCGATGCGGTTCTCTGGCTGGCGCAACACGCTGAGGAGTTGATGCTAGATGCAGATCGCTTCGCCATATCGGGCTTCTCCTCAGGAGGCAACATGAGCTTTACGGTCCCGCTGTGTCTGCAGGGCGAGCTCTTCGACCGAACGACATCTGGCGCCAAGATCATCGATGACCGCGCGGGTAGTGTTCCCAATGCTGTCGTTCAGCCTCCTCCTGCATTTGGCCAAAACCTCACCCCGAACGGCTCCCGCGTCCCACTCGTGCGCCAAAAGTCACGCCTCGATCGCATTGCTATGCTCCGCCAGACAGGCGCCTCCTCGCTATCGCTCATATCCTCATACAAAGACAACTCGGGAGTGTCAGTCATGACGGAGGCGTCCAACACTGTCCTCAAGATCAGAGGCATAGTATCCTTCTATCCATCGATCGATTATACACAAACCCGCGCCCAGCGCCGAGAGACGTGCTCGAGGGTTGACCAGAACCTCCCCGCTGTCTTCACCGATCTCTTCGACGACTCGTATCTCCAACCACCTTCGCTCGATCTTGCACATCCATGGCTCAGCCCTGGTGTGGCACCAAAACACATGCTTGCGGCGCTCCCTGACGACATTGTCCTCTTCTGTTGTGAATGGGACATGCTTCTCGCTGAGGGCGAACGATTCCGCGACCGCCTACAAAAGGATCTCGGAAAGCGCGTGCATTACCACTGTGTACCCGGGGTGCCGCATGGCTGGGACAAGGCGCCTAATCCTCTTAGGGAGAGCCCGGGTGCTCGACAGCAATATATGGTAGCATGTAAAGAGCTGAAGCGTATGTTTGACATTGAGTACGACGAGGACGAGTCGCACCAGAATTTGCCATGTAAGCAATATCATAAAAGTGTTGACTTGGGCACCGCGGGTCAGCGGGCGCAGGCCGAAGCATAAGCTGTGGCGTTGTTTTTTTCTTTTTTCATAAAATATGGGTCTTGGGTATAGGTTCATAAGTTTCACATCAGCGGCGTTTGATGAATCTTCGAGACTGAGCGATGTTTAGCATACATATGAATGCGTTTCTTTTTCATATTGCGAAATTTGGCGAAATCTCGCTATGTGCTGTGTGATGTCGCTCTTTCCCGTGCTCTTTCAGATATTTTGCTTGCTCACAATTACTACCTTTTGCAAGGCCTCAGTTGTTGCTATTCACTTTGGCACTAAGGAACTGCAGTGTAAATGGTTTTGTATTATGATTACTTGCTAAAAACTGCGATAACGCTGTATGGATTGTTCATAAAAGCATACCCCATCGCTTTACCCGTACGATTTGATGAAAGATTTGAACAAGCGCACAACATTAATCAGAATCCATGCTTCGCAAACTCCTTCTGGGTCCACTCCCACAGCTCATTCGCAAGTTTATCGTTCTTGAGTATTGCCTGCGTGTACTCGTTCCCATTGCCCTTTGGTGTGTAGAAAGCCCCGTTCTTGACCTCGCTCTTCTTCGCGGTACTGGCCCACAACTGCGCCTTCGCACCATCGGGGACACTCGTCAAGAACGGACCAAAGGCTACAGAAAGGACCGTACCTAGTACAGGTCTTCTTGTCTTCAGATTATCCCAGATGCCCGTGTTGACAACGCCGGGATGGAGAGCTACAGACGTGATGTTTGGGTATTTCTGTGCGCTAATCTTGCTGAAGTAGTAGTTTGCCAGTTTCGATTGCCCGTAACGAGCTACAGAGCTCATGTCCTCACAGGCAGTTGTGAGCTTAGGGAAGAGGATACCCTCTTTGGGAGCCTGCTTGAATAGTTCGGAGCTGAGGTTGATGATGCGAACGTCGCTGTTTGGTTCTTCGGCCGTCTTGAGCAGGAGTGGCAGGAGGAGCTTGGTGAAGAGAGTAGGGCCCATGTAGTTGCTTCCAAATTGGACCTCATAGCCGTCACTCGTTACGCTTGCAGGGTTGCCTGTTGTGCCGGCGTTGTTCATTAGGATATCCAGACGAGTGTTTTCGGTGAGGATGCGATCGGCGGCTTGCTTGACGGATGCGAACGATGCCATGTCTACCTCGAGGTAATGTATCTTCCCCTTTGCTGAGGGAACTTGTTTCTCGATCTCTTCGATTGCTGCGTTGCCTCGCTTGCTTGTCCGGGCTGCGAGATAAACTTTGTCTGGGTTGTGCTTGACAAGTTGGAGAACACTCTCTTTGCCGAGACCGCTGCTGCCGCCTGTCACAACGATGACCTTTCCCGATAGGTCGGGTATGTCTTTTTCGGGGTTGAAGTGCATATTGCAGTTGATGGATCCGACACCTGGGTGTACGGCAGCTTGTCGTTGTAGAAAGATAAAGGATAAATTCAGCGAATGCTAGTATTTGAGGAGGGATGAGTTATTGCAAGGATGTACGAAGATACAAGAGACCAATGGTCGAGTGGGACTGATGTTGACGTCTGAGGGTATGTTGTTGAATACATATCTGAAAGTGCCATTAACCTTATATATCGTGTAGTCCAACGACGGTCAACGCGCCGAAGGCCCAAGATGCCGCCTCTAATTCACCGCAGATCTCGTCCGAAAGATTGGTAATTTCACCTTGATTTGAGGAATTCTGGCTACTTCGAGCAAAAGGTCAGAAGAGAAGTCCGACTAGGTGGTTGCCCGAGGTATCGTCTTTAAAGTTTCGGCAACACTCGTGACCGGTCGGGCAAACATGTCCCCGCGGCCTTCCATCGACCACCATGAATGTTCTGCGCTACAGTTACCTTAGCGCCTACTTGTGGTATGTGGTCAGCTAAAACTGCGCCTGCAGCTGTCCAGGAACTCAAGTTCTGTCCCGGCGCAATGCGCGATAGAGCGAAACTCTTCTCGGGTAACTTGGAGTCGACTTTGCGACGAATATCGTTTTGAACTACGTCAGAAGTAGCCTCGTGGTGTAGAAGTACGATTACTGAACTTGCTGTCGGATGGTCCCGAGGCCTGCTTCAAAGTCTCTGCGGACTTCTCTCGAGTGCCGCACGGACGTTAAATGGATTTATTGATTAATCAACACTTCCATTGCGTCCCGAACAGAGTCGATAAAACGTATTGCAGAACCTGTCGCTGTGCGGTGTTCGATATACGCTTCAATGAACGTGCAATTCATCCGGCCGAATGAAATACCCGAAGGAAGGCATCATACAGAAACCGCGGACGTCCGAAGCCATCATATTCTATTAGATCTACGCACAGGTTTCGCACTTAAACTACTCTCTCAAAGGGCGGGAACGATGTATGCACGACGCATGAAAGTTGCGAGCAAGTTCGACCACGTAGAAAGAGAAGAGAAGATGGGCGTGGGTGCTATGGCCAACTCGGAATGTGGAGATGGTCCTGAAGTCCAACTGCGACTTTTGTGCATGCTGCTACATAAGGAGCGAGGGTCGAAGATATGTTGCCAATCGGGAGCCAGTTCGCGAAGCCATTAGGAGTTTCAATTAATCGTCCAAGTCCGTCTGCGTCAGGCGACGAGGAGCGAAGTTCGAAAGAGGTGGGAACAAGACTCGCCAGCTTTGCCTCCCGATGAAGCAGCAGAGGCAGAGACCAACTGGAGCGGTCCTACGCCGCATCGACCGAGGAGTCTTGCATCAATTCCTGCGATACATGCGTTCGAGACTGCGACATCCTTTCCTAGATTGACAGCAGGGTCATCGATATGTCGTAGCTTCGTAAGGGATGTCCAGGCCGGTATATCGGTTGCTTCTATATGTCGCAGGGGATTCGATCCGGCACTTGTGGATTTGGGCACGCACGACGTGTGCTGGAGATGTTGGAGGAAAGTCGTTCGATTAGCTGCACAATGAGCATGCAGAGTGTATCGGCACATTAGGCGAGCAAGCTGTGGGGTTGCGGCAAGTACAATGCTTATAGTCGCCTTCGGTATGTCCTCTGGATTGAGCGTTCACAGGTGCATTGCGTTTTGCATACTGGGCGTGTTGGCCGCCTAGACAAGGTCGCGTGAGTGCCTGAGGCAGGCCAGACCGTTCATGCCTCGTTTCAATCATCTGTCGCGCGTATACATGCCTGTCTGATTAGGAAGGCGGCGACACCTCGTCCGCAATCTTGGGTAAGTAAGCCCGAAACGTCGCGCCGTATCCACACATGATGTGTTGGGGTCTCATTTCCCAGCGATCATAGGTGGGCGAGGACTTGTTGCTTCAGCGTGGCCCAGTGTCGCAGCTTCTCATGTTCCGCATGTGCACCTCAGCTTGCGTCTTGCAAGAGCAGACGTCAGTTTTGTTGTAGGTAGCCTCGTTGCACGGTGGGCGGGCTCGTTGACGGTTGATAATCTTACCACAGCCAGTGAAGTCGGTCAGATCGTCTTGGCGGCGGATCGCGAAATTGCTCCTCGGCCCAGCGTCGTCTTGAAACCACCTGGCCAAGGTTGGTGCATCCCAACCCTGCAGCATTTGTCGCTTGTTCCCCCCGGTATCGTCACCCTGCCACGGCGCAGACGAGGTGATCCTGCCAAATGCCATGGGTCCCGTTGGCGCGACATGCCGCAGAGCCAATCGAACCACCGATCTCATGCAGCGCATTACCCTGGTCCTGGCTCCGCAACGGGCGGGTTCTCGACTCTGCAATTTCTCCCAGACGCCCCGAAAGTGGATGAGTGATTGCCGCTGGTATGATGACAGCGAAGTGTGGAGGCGCCAGGCTCGTTTCCTGGCGGACCGGTGGTGATACTGGCGCACATTCCGCCGTTCTCTGCATCTCTTCCTTCTCTCAACCTCTCCACGACTGTGTCGCGGCCTGTTCCATTTCTTTGGCTCACTAGAGCTGTCCATTCCTTTACAACCACGCCTATATCTTCCTGTCTTTCCTTCATACTCACTATACCTTTACTCTAACGAATTTGAAACCCAAGATGCCCGGGATGCTTACAAGGTCGAAGTCATTGAGGTTTCTGAGAAACAATCGCAGGGACGCCACGGAGCAAGACAATGGGGCCTCAATGCCGCCTGTTAAGGGTTCTCAAACAGGCGTTGACAAATACAAGCCCTCCACTTCCGATTTGAGCACCGAAGTAAATCTAGGAGTCCCAGGCACGGCAGTGCGGCCAAGCACATCGAGTGGACCTGGAGAGCGGCCATTCATGTTCCATAGGAAAACAAATCTTGCACCATCGATCTATTCTCAGGACCATATCCACTCGTTCCAATCGCCTACCACTTCCACAACTGTACTCTACAGTCCAGACGCCACGAAGGAACGAGGGGTCATTGGTATCGCTCTTGGGTCACCCACCTCAGGTTCACACTGGAAATCAACGCCTGAGGCTGCGGTACCAACAACCGACTCGAAACCCGCCCATTCTCCAATGGCAACACTAAACCACCCCAACGACTCTTCGGCTTCGCTGAGCAGCCGTGTTGAGGCACCCAAGTCCAAAATCAGCCGATGGAAGTCGTTGTTTCGTAAAGCGCCTCCTCCTCAACCAGAAAAGCCATCGTTCTATCAGCTGGCGCAGACCGTTGCCGCGGCACCTCGCGCAGACAGCCACCATGACGAGGAAGCCAATGAGTCCCAGGCAGCTCGACCGGAAGAAAAGGAGAGGGAGAAGTTGCGCAGTGTGTCACCGCCGACCTATAGGCCGAATATCCGAGCATCGCGGAAATGGGCTCCAGGAGAGTTCGTCCCACCTCAGTCGCCACCGGAGACGTCTGCGACCCGAGATCGTGCTATGACGCTCGGAAATATGCCGTCACATGGGCCTAAGAAGTCTATGCAACGGTCTTTCACAACACCTGCTCTAGGAGCGCGAGGCGTTGCAGGCGAGGTCCCACCTGTGCCACAGGTTGAAGTATCGGGCACAACCAACAAAGCACTACCACAGAATCCGACCGGGTCCGCAGATGATGGAGGGCCGCTTCTGGACGTCAGCCTTCCCGATATCACAATGGAAAGATACAGCGTCATGTTCGGAAACCTCTTGCAGTCCGACCCGAACCGATTATCCCTTTTGGCAAGACGGCAAGGCAACTCCGAGAAGATCAAGCCGCTGCTAGAGCTGTCTGCAAAGGTATGTGTCCGCAGGTATGACTATTTTCAACTAGGGCTAACGTGAAAGTAGGACGATCAGAAGGACGAAAGTCCTGTAGATTACAATCTCCAGCGCAGGGTGACGTCGCCCGCTCCAGCGTCTGGCTCACCACGACTGTCCCTATTTCCGTCCACCAACCCCGGCCGCGCACCGTCACCTCTGTCAGGATCTATCATGAGCCGTAGCAAAAAGGATCTGAAGCGGTCCCGGACGATGCCCACGAAGTCTCCCCTTCAGCAGACTTTCGCTCAGAATACAGAGAACACGACCAGACAGATGGATTCTACCAAGCTGAAGCCTGTAGCATCTCCGTACCTGAAGCCAGCATTGACCCCTACCTCGATTTGCAGCTTCGAATCTGAGGCCGAATCGATCACGATCATAGTCGCCCAGGCATCACCCGGTCATCCTAAACCGATTACGTTGCATCTTGACGAGCGAGAGCCTGAATGGGAGATCTGCACGAAGCCAGTGAGGGCTCTGAAAAGCGAGACCCTTACAGTCAACAGCGAGCCGTCGTCCCCACTAATCCGCTCGCCCTCGCAACAGCAGCCGAAGGTGACCAAACTCAGCGCGCTGTCATCGCATCCGTCTTCTGCACCTCTTGACGCACCCTCCCCACTGCAGAGGTTGCAGAGCTTGTCAACTCCACCACACTCGGCCAGTAGACTCGGTGAGAAGCGAGCTGAGATCCAAGCAAGGAGAAGGGAGGGAAAGACAGAAGAAGTCGCCACAGCGAAAGCCATGGTCGGCGTCGCAAGAAGTGTATCTGTCAGCAGAGCGAATAGCCCAAGAGGCGTGGTTCGCACTTTGACGAGTCCGCACGAGGATCGTGTGGTGGATCGATTGGCCCTCACCCCCACGATGGTGGAAGTCAGGAACCGGAAGAGCCAGAGAGTACAGCTCGAAGATGCATAAGCTTTGTCTCTTCATTCACTTCTATAAACTTTCGAGAACATCTCATTCTTCTTTTTTTCGTTTGTCCTTCTACGTTGAATCGCGTTTCTAGCGATCGGGACTTGGTATTACTAGGGCGTTGTGCGCTGATACACCGAGAGTTGCAAAATGTACTCGCGTGCCATTTGGGTTTATGCGGGTTGTTTCTTATAAGCGGGGGTCGTTCTGGTTGCATTCTCCAGGATATCCCTGGACTTCTTCATGTGCGGATAGGGATGATTCGAGACGTACTGCTGGTCGGTGAAAGGATAGGGTTAGGCGAAAGACTTTAGTACCGCTAGAAGGCCTGCAAGTTTGCGAATGGAACTTTCAACACCTATCACTACGCTTATTGTCCCTTTGTCGCTGACTAGAGCCTATGAGTTTTGGGCTCCTGCTGAACGCTGTGCGTCCCGAAACCCACATTCCTGGAATGGGGCCGAGAGGATCGACCGGTGAACCGGCAGAATGCATCGCATCGGCGCTGTTTCGTATGTATACAGGGTTGCGAACGCTTTCGGTATGTATTCTGGTACTGCGAAAAGCTGTCTAGAAAGAATGAGCATTCGGTTGAGTGTGTTCTGGCACAGACTTCTCGCGCGTACTCTTCGTAGGCAGGCATGGCACACGGTCGCAGCTACCGTTTGGAGAAGCGTGGTGGCTATGGCGCGAACCACCTGGCCACCCCCGCTCGGGAGCGGAAGCAGGAAGGCGCACCATCATCTCACTGCCGTCCACCCAGCAGACTTCAGCCAAAGTGACCGAGCTCCAGTCTCTCGTCTCCGAGACCTACAGCGCACACTACCTAGGTACATGCTGAATTCGTTCCCTGCAAAGAAGGCCGGCTCTCAAGCAACTTTCGGGGTGTGGCCCTCACCATTCAGCCCCCACCTCTTGGCGAGCAGCAGGTCTCAAGCCTCACCCGTCACGATAGGCCCTCATACTGGCAGCAGAGCGCATCTGTCAAATTAAGAGCCGGACTAGTCAGAGATGTGGCTGCAAAGAAGCCACCAGCCAAGCCTTTCCTGCTTTACGATACAGTATGCCACTCGCTTCCAGGCTAGACGGCATCACACAGCCCGCCTGGCCTGAAGCCATCGCTACTCATCATTGGAGCGGCCGCGCTAGATAGCACAATGAGCGCTGCACCTCGGTCAAGCAATACTGTCGCCTACGCCTGGCTCAGCAAAGGCTTAGCCTAATGTAAAAAGCGGTCGCAGGCTACCCAGTCAGACTCGAGCGAGGCGGAGTACCGATGGGAAGGAACCCTCTTCAGCCTTCTGAGGGACTTCCCCTTCTCACTTTACAATCAATCTATTCTATTCCAGCTTGGCTATCCAATCTTCCCCTTCGGCCTCCATCGCATCATCTTACGCGACGATTCTACGTGTAGCTCTGCTCCCTCTCGTACTGATTGAGCATGTGTTAGAAAGGCTCATCACCGCGCGCAGTTGGCGATTATCGCAGGCCTAGTCAGCCCTAAACTCGAGGATCAGTCGAGACTTTCGGTTTTCAGCCTGCTCAGGCTCAATCATCCTCGATCCAACGAGAACCAGCACCAGAAACCAGTGGAAGGCTTCGCACTGATGGTCTCAAAACGATCTGGGAGCGCTATCTAGCCAGCCAGCAAAGTAAAACGGCTGCATTCGAGGGACAATAACTCGTTATCGAGAATGTCCGGTCTTGAAGTAGGTCTACTCTTTTATGCCCCCAATATTCTTCTGCAGGTGTGCGCACGCGACCTCGGCCAAAAATACAAGTCTCCTCTTCTGACTTTTGCTTACAATTACTCAGATCGTCGCAGCAGTGTCTGCTGTTGTTTCCGCGTTCCACGGTGGATCAGAGCTCCTCAAGCTTGTCAAGCAGAAACGCCGCGCCCGTAAAGCCCGCGATCAAGGTCAGCAAGAATGGGAAGAGGAGCAGCTACAAGCTTCTCTTATCGCTGGGGAAAAACAGATCGATCAGAGATATAAGCAAGATCAGAGAGAGTTGGGTGACTATGTGCGCATTGGTGATGGTAAGTTCTACGAGACAGGTTCGTATAGTGGACTTGAGAATTAAGACATGCGCACAGATACCGCACGGGAACGTCTCTACCATATAGGCTTCATGCTGCAGGCCGAAATAATCAACAGCTTACGGCAAGCCGCTACGAAGTGAGTGTCCGGATGTTTGGCATATCGGGATAGAGCTAACGTTGAGCCTCCAGCGAAGTTTGCGTGCTTAATCTGCATGTCCTCCACGAAGCCTCCATTACGAACCGAAACGAGACTCTGACGACATTGGACGAGCTGAAACAAAGAATTTACATAGCAAAGCCGATGGTGCGACCGTTGAGGGCGGTCGGTGAGAACTACAAGGACATATCAAGTGACTCGAGGCATGGCCAGATACGTTCACTGTCAGATAGCTATCCGACCGCAAGCTTTCAATCGCAGAACGATTTCGGTTATACTGGACACAGTCTGCCCGACTATTGCCGGCCCAAAGACACGCTGAGAGCATCTCGACCGGCCTATACCCCTGCTCAAGCTGCGGAGCCTGTCATTCTAGCTCTGGACAGACTTCGCCCTGAAGACCGCGCATCGATTATGAATGATATCCAGCACATGATTAGCTCTTATCAAGGCCTTAACGTCGAAAACGAGTCAAGACTAGGGAAACCCCACAGGCATAGTGGTGCCCATCCCACCCGCCGAGATACGCTGACCACGCTCAATGACCGAGACGCATATACTGAATCAATGCAAGAGCTGGATAGAAGCCTGAATGAGCGTTCCCATGATTCACCATTGGCTTCCGGTCAAGTGAATATCGTCAGGCCGACAAAGGAGCAGCATGTCTACAATCAACCGCATCCCGCAAGTAGTTCATTTCACCAGACAGGAACGCATACACTACATCCTCGATGGTCGGATACCTCTAGCTCTACGCAGTCTAAGACAGCTTCTCTTGGCCGCAAAAGCTCCAACTCATCGCAAGGTGAACATGCCCGACCTCCAGTAGCACCATATGATCAAGACGATGAGATTCGTAGTGCTCCACCATACAGCTCTCCCTATATGGTCCCAGAAGACAGATATACACCTTCTCCCATTGCACCGCTGGCACCTTTACGCCCTCAGCCTCATGCGCCGCCCATCAATACACCCAAGAACGACGCAAATGCACCTACGCACATGCCTTGGCCTGGATCACAACAGCAACGAGATCCTTCCCCTTCACTTTCCCAAACACCATCCGTACCGTATACGCAGCCACAGCAATATCCTGCACCAGCTGAAGGACACCTTGCCAGCCTTAGACAGTTAGTGCATCCTCAGCATTATATTGCACCTGCAACAGAACGCGGCATACCCGGCCAACGTAGCAACGGCAACTCCCAAGCGGGTTTGTATAGTTCTCCAACAGCAGCCGCTACTTCTTTGATGCCAGTTTCTCCAGCTACAAGTCGACCTCGACATGCTAGTTTTACGCCATCTGTCGCCTCAACCGACAGCAGCAGCTCTATTCCGATCGGCATCCTTCCAGGCCACCGTATGCGCAACAACATCAGATCCGATACTATTCAAAGCGGACCAGCAGGTGGTGAAAGAATGATGAACGGCCGCCCTAACAAGGACAACGATTACTGGGGATTTTGCAAGGGTGCCTGGGCTGTTAGAGAAGACCTTAAGAAGGGTATCACAGTCCGCACTCAGCCCTGCGGCTACTACAACACAAAGCAGATTTGGGGGTGTAAGCATTGTACCTTCACGGGCGACGTC
The DNA here is from genome assembly GCF_023757995.1 of Alternaria metachromatica. Classification (NCBI taxonomy): domain Eukaryota; kingdom Fungi; phylum Ascomycota; class Dothideomycetes; order Pleosporales; family Pleosporaceae; genus Alternaria; species Alternaria metachromatica. The sequence goes on from NW_026055494.1 coordinate 1,456,279, forward strand.
TTCACGAAGCCGCACCCCACGAAAAAGAACAAGACTGTCGAGATAGTGGACCCGCGTGTCAAGACTTCCACGTCCGGGATACGGTATCGGTAAGCGTGTCCTTGTTCAAACAGCATGTGAGAAATATGCTGACTTCGTCTCCCACTCTTCAGGTGGATATTTCTCGCTAAGTCACACGTGAAGAAGAAGGCAGCAGAGCCTAGCTCAAACGATGACAACTTCGGCTGCCTGCTTTGCTCAGGGCAGGACAAAGTCACGGGCGTTTACGGTGGTGTGGAAACACTTATGAACCATATCGCTCTCACGCATGTGGCGGACATGAGCGAGCAGGCACAAAAGAAAGCCAATTGTATTCTGGGTAGAGTAGCGGGCTATGACGAAGACTTTGACATTAACATACCAATTTTCAAAGAGGCGGAGCTTGCTGGCTAAGTAGATACACCGGAGCTTCGAGTTTGCGCAGGGGAGAACGGCGTTACGGATTTGTATTCGAGGATACCCTTGCTTTTCGTGTGCTATGTTGTAACATACAGACCTTTACGGTGATCTATACCGATCTATCATACAAGCAAAGTACTCCGAATCTCTTGATTGTGCAATTTTGACAGAACAGCTTTCTTCGCACAGTCTAAAGCATGTGTTTATATCTAGCTTTCTCATATCAAATACATGAGGAAGCGCACGATCAGTTCGATCAATCTTACAGACTAACAGCATCATTTGCTTATTTCTCTGACTTCGACGGCTCCGACAGCGACGTGCCTGGCCGCCAGTTCTTGTACCGTTCGGCTTCATCCGCAATGGTATGTGGGACGTGTTGCTGCAGCGCCTGCTCAAAATGTCGCATGTACACTCTCGGCTCGCTATTGGGATCCATTGTGTAATCCGTGATCGCCAACTCGATAGCAACAGCGCACAATCCACTGATGTCTGCTCCACTGCTCCCGTCTGTCTTCTTGGCAACAACATCGAGATCGACGTCCTCTGCGAGCGGTCGCTTCCGCGTATGGATTTGGAGAATCTGCTTCCGCGCTTCTTCAGTTGGGAGGCCGATGTGGATGTGTGCGTCGAAACGCCCGGTACGGATGAGCGCCGAGTCGAGAATGTCAGGCCGATTGGTCGCGCCGATGATGAACACATCCTTGAGTGCTTCAATACCATCCATCTCGTTCAGCAGCGTTGTAACGACATTGAGACCGCTATCCTGTGTCTTTTCGCGCGACTTGCCGATGGAGTCGATTTCGTCGAAGAAGATGATGCACGGCTTTGCTGCGCGTGCTCTACGGAACACATCCCGGATAGCTCGCTCGGACTCGCCCACATACATCTTGATGAGTTCAGAGCCTTTGACTGCGAGGAAGTTTTGTTTACTCTCCGTTGCAACGGCTTGTGCGATCAGGGTCTTTGCGCAACCGGGGGGGCCATAGAGTAGAACGCCTTTTCGGGATTGAGGGCCACCGAATTTGATGTCGAGGTCGGGATACTGGAGATGCGATTAGCTTTGAGCCTGGTTGCAGAAGTAGATGAACGCCTAAGGGTGCATCGTACACGGCCGTGGGAGATATAGGGATGACATAGGAATATAGCTTACCTTAAATGGGCGAATAGTAATGGCTTCAAGTACAGCGCGAACGTGATCCAGACCAGCGATATCTGTCCATCGAACCTTGGGCACTTCTAGAATGCTATCTTTGAGGACCGTCGGTTGTACTTCTCCGAATACGGCATCGAAATCTTCCTGACAAACATAGTCTGTTTGCTCAAGCTTCTCGCCAAAGGTGGTCTTTTCTTCCTCGCTTATCGTCTCATCCATCTGTTGTTCGCGTCGGTCTCGGGCGAGAAGACACAGATCGTGGATGTCGCGTCCGACGAAACCGTGTGTGCGCTCTGCCAGCGATGGGAAGTCAAGGTCTCCAAGTTTGCTCGTAGTGCCCAAAATTTGTCGGAGAATATCTTCCCGCTGAGTGGTGTTGGGTGGAAAGAGCTCTAGCTTCGTTTTGAAAGCTGACGGTGATCGAAGTCTGGTATCAACATCGTATATGCTACGCGCTGCTGCTGCGACGACCACTTGGCTACCGCCCAGCTTGGCCAACTCTTCCCGCAACCTGTTTACAAGTGTCTCGGCTTTTTCGAGAAACCTGTCGAGATTATCCATTATGATCAAGCTCGGTTGGTTGTCACGAGCGTCCTCAAAAGCATCGGATATTGCTTTGGCTTGTCCTTTTGGATGCGTGTCTGGATCTACTCGGTAAACTTCTTGCCATGGGCATTCCGCTAGCCGTTCTAGTAGAAGACTTTTGCCTGTACCCTCGGGACCGTGTAGTAAGAAAGAAGTAGGTCCACAAAGGCGTACGTCGCGTTGATGAGGTAGAGTGTTTGTGAGGTAAGAGAGGCGTCTGTTCATCGTAGTGATGTGAGCAGAAAGTCCACCGATGCCATCACCCCTTACCTGGAGAATCTGCTTAGAAGCTCTCGGGGTCTGCTGAGTAGGGATATCGCCCGTGGTAGTGACTTCAGTAGTAAGTTCGTCGAAGTATGTCGCGTACTTCTCAGTTGGCAGCGGATCAATGTTCTGCACGGTGACACGCAACTTCTGGCTCTTCTGCTTGAAGCCTTTTTGTTGAACTGGAAAGCTGCATCCCGGAAGAATAACGTCAGAGTCCACTGCTACATAGCTGTCAGAAACAGTAGCCAAGTATGATCGTTGACCTACCTAAAGTGTGTCGTAGCCAATACAAAAGTTGCTCATTCGAGCTGAACTTGGCAGCTTGATTTGGTGCATCTGCGAGACTGATCTCTATGGATTTGAGAGGCTTCCAGGAGTCTACCTTCTCGATGAAGACGGGATCGTTAAGCGAGAGGTCGTATTGCTCTCGCAGAAGATCAGACACCTTGGCGATTGGCTTGTTGCCAGGATTTGTCTGCGAGGCTAGCCAGGCCACTCCATAGCCTTTGAAACCGGCAGCAGTACTCAGCCGTACACAATCGCCATTAACAAGCCCCAACGTTTTCAGCTCTTTCTGTGATAGATGAATACGGAAGGCGCCGCCCTCGAGTGCGTTACTGGGAATGCTCGGAGGATTGCGCTCCAGAGGGCGCAGAGTGTAAGATGTTGCCGGGCTCATATTGTCACCGCGCACTGCAGCAAATGTCAAGACGGGTGGTGAAAATCTCGGAAGTGCTTTGGGTGCGCCGTTGGTGTGACTCACGTCACGTGTGTACTGAAGGCTTCAACTTTGGAAGTCTCTAATTAGCATGCGAATTCATCTCCACCTGTACCTAGGTCCCATTGCCTCTTAGCGCAGCATTGTCAGGGCCCTCCAATGCAGCCCGATGTGGTGAAGGATGCTGGGTGACTAAGCGACCGGGGAGCTAGGCCGGATGGGTGTGCTAGCGCGGGCCCATTCCGAAGCTTTTCTGAGTATCGCGCTCGAGAGAGGGTAGCTTGCCATGTTACGAAGCCGTGCAATTTATGCCACCGCCGCGCCTTCCTCGACATCTTCGGCCATGTCATCCTTCGGGGACCGCGTACCAGATTCGCTGCGCCCACAGGACGACGCCCGCACCGTCCTCGACCGTCGGCGATGAATCCCCGCAAACCACCACTGCCGACAGCCACACAACAGAGAAGGAAAGCTGGTTGAACGGGGGTTTGATCAGACTTGTACCCTGGACCCGGACTACACCGTCTACCAAATCGCAACCGCCATCGCCGCCGCAATCGCAATCGCAATCGCAAGCCCAGAACCGTCCTACGTCCGAATTGAATGAAGAGGGGAAGGGCATATCCGAAGCACAGACATATGACACTGGTACTGTGGTGATCAGGAAGACCACTGAATCGCTGGCGCAGCGCCAGCGAAGGGTATTGCATTCACATTCGGGAACACGCCCACAGGACAAGCACACAGGGAAGGCGGACAGTCCAAATCAAGATTTTGAGTCCGCGAGGAAGGCCGAACATACTGTGGAGAGACGCTTGGGCCAGCCAGCTGTTGTAAGGAAGGTTCTGGCCTTACCTGTGTCTCCCGAAACAAGAGAACGTGGACGGAAACACCAAGACCCTATACGCAAAGATCAGAGTAGGCAGAATCCGACCACAAGTAACGAGAAGGAGGTCGCTACAACTCTTCGAGATGACGATACTACAGTCATACGTCAGCAGCTCCAGGGCCTGTTCGAGCAAGTCAAAGCCCTCCAGGCCGCATTAGAAACAAAGATTGCGCTGGGACAGCTGCCGTCTTCGTCCCCCAGGGAACAGGACATACCGATTGCGGCACCTGTTATACCCCGGAACGATGCATATTCTTCCACCCCGATACAGTCGTTACTAGGACATGCTTCAATGAGCGGCGATCCGGGTTCTTTCCGTCATTCTGATACTTCCTATCCGAAGACCCTGTCTCGCACACTTGAGTATAGCCAGAAAGCCCTCCGTAAGTCGGTCTACACATTAGGCAGTGTGGCTACAGAGCTAGAAACAGCACGCTCTCTAGCAGTGGCCCCAGTTACCCGACATGCTCGTGACTGCATACGTGTATTGGATGAAGACGCAGCAATCGAGGGTGACTTTGAGCTCAAGCAGGCTCTAAGAGCGTCATACAGGAACTGGGAATTGCTCCACGCGGAACAAAAACACTCTGCTCGCGTGAATGGGCGACCGGATCTACTCTTGAAGCTACACGTCAGCGACATAAGAGCAACGTCATCCAAGATTGGCAGTAGTGTGAAAGAGCTGAAAAAAGACCTTGCTCGTATTTCACCAACCACGCCAAGAGCGCCGAAACCAGTGCTCCCGTCGGTGGAAGAGTATCGCCGGCAAGCCCGCGAACATGCCGAAAACGTGAAGAAATTCCCAAGAGGCTCTGAGCTAAAAAGCTCAGAGAAGAAGATTGACAGCGAGAGGTTGACGCGAAGGATTCATACACAGTCACGCCTAATGAAGTCGTCAGACGGCTTGAGCGCCACTACTGAAGACGGTGACGGAAAGAGTACAACGACCGAGCAATCTATGAGGACATCGCCGCTTTTGCAGCAGAAGCCAGAGGTTAGCCCATCCACTACTGCCAATCTATCACCAAAACCAACACGGGGTACCGCCGAAATGAGTGAGCAATCGCTTCTTGAAGAACTCTTCCCGGAGGCAAGCACTACTCTGCAACCTCGTCAGCCCGAGCAAAGCGATAGGTATCCCAAGCTCAACCTCCCGGACTCAACGCCTATCGTTCGTCGGGAAGTTTACGACCCTACTCCGTCACTCAAAGAGCAAGTGGTCAATTCGTTGCGCAAGCAGGGGGAACAAATTACCGTTCTTCAACTCACGAACTGTAGCACTGAGCTGACTGAAGCCGACTTCCGTCGCATCATACCAAAGAGCAAGCACATTGAGGGTTGGCATCGAGATGGCGATCTTTATAAGATTGTGCCTGGTCGTGACCCGCTGAGTCTAGAGCGACTGCCCTTCTATTACTTACTTTTCAAGAACGCAGAGGCAGCCCTCGCGTATCAGAAGAATGCTTCGAGATTGCACAAGCTGAGCGCTCTCCACCAGCCCGCGAGTATCTTTTCCGCTATTCCACCCCCTAGAGGGTTCCTCGAAGAGGGTGAAGATATCACAGCTGCCATCTCATCCTACAATCTTCTACCCGCACATCACCCCATGAGTCTCAATGTTCTCATGCAGCCCTATAACCCCGTACTGCGTACGTTGGTGGAGAGAGGCGGCTACCAACCCATCGCGCCCTCAGTCGACGAGAAGGGAAACCCCGTATGGAGGGTGCTCATGCATATCGAAGGCTACGAGCCTAGCACGTCGGACCTTTTCAAAATCTTCTCTCGCGATGCCTACAAGCATGGCATGACTCTTCCCCTGCGCAACGAGTCGCAGACATCAATTCACCGTCTTCGCGACGTGATTAATCTGAAGACGTCGTCCAAGGCCGTCTCGTCGAATCGGCCCCGCGCATACGGCACCTTTGATCAGCCAGCGAGTCCGGAGTTGGAGACGACGTACGATGACCCGGCGATTCAGAGCATGCTATCTGGTGCAAACGAAGACAGCCCCAGCCAAACGAATCAGCTAGTCATGAACCGCGTATACAATCGATGGGTGCTGGATTTTGAAGACGAAGACACCGCTCGCAGATGGAGTGTGAGGTGGCATCGCAGAGTACTGCCTGAATTGAGCCATACCAGGGGCGCGTGGAAAGACAGCGAGGAGGCGAGGATTTGCAATACTGAACTTTTGTGGTGATGCATTAGATGTATGATAGTCTGTATATATAATGATGAGTTTGCCTAAAGATACAATCTAACTGTCTGCTACGTTGTGGTGTGAAACACCGGGTATCATAATGCCGTATCTCGTGCGCTCGTTCCTCATGTCAAGCCTATGAAAGTGCTACGAGCTCATGCCGGCGGCAGTGAGGAAGGCCGGACTCCAGTATTCGTTCTCCCCGGCTTGTGTGTCGACCCAGACCAGACTGTCTGCCATGAGGTCCTCAACCACAGCATGGGCTCGAGGCCTCTCCCAGTTGAGATTCAGCTGCAACATGGATACTGTGACGTAGCCAAGAACCTGTATGGCTTCGAGTACCGTGCTCTGGTCGGTATTCAACTCCTTGGGTACGCTTCTTATCAAGCTTCTGTGCCCAATCTTCATGATGGAGAAGCAGGATCCGAGCGGAGCGAGCGAGTCCACGGCGCGCTTGATGTCGTCATCGCTGACTTCCATGCTCCCGCCTATGCGCTGGGATTTGGAGATGCGGGCTTTGAGATCCGAGACGCTGATGAGCCCGCCGTTCTCTGATCTTGTGGCCCGGCACTCTTCCACGATCAAGACGCCCAGGTTGAAGTAGAAGTCATTCACACTCCCGCCCAGCAGTTGTGCCCAAATGCTCTCCCCGCCAGCGCCACTTGGCTTGCCATCTTTATTGTCCCGGTGGTACGAGGAAGCGAGGAAGTCGATGTTCAGCGCCGAGCACATGCGCGCGAACTCGGCGCGGAAAGCAGGGTTGGCGCGAATATCCTTGGAGTGGGTGACGGCGAAGTTGTGGAGGAGCGACTGGAAGACGGACAGCTGGGTCGAGAGGGAGTCGGCATTGCGGGTTCGCAGCGTGGCGCCGTGCGACGTGTAGTGGTGGTTCTGCAGGCCGCGCGACGAGAGCGACGAGAGGCCGGGGGTGCGGCGGCGGTCCATGGCGGCGGTTGTGCGCGTGCGTCTTCAGTGCGTCGTCTGTTGGATGGCTCGGACGGATGCTTCTGCAGGTAACATGAAGAGCGTGGGCTTATGTCACCTGCAACTGCTCCCTTGCGTGCGCGCTGGTCTCGGGGCGTGGGTGAGGGTTTCACTGCTGGCAGTGGGTCGGGCCGGGCGGGGTAGGGCGATGAGATATCGTCGAGGTTGCACGTCGCCCAGGCAGATCGCGTCTAGACAACAGGATGGCTGCCACAACGGCTTCTTGTCAAGGGACACCCATCAATCAGCTGGTTCCCTCGAGCACAAGTGGAGAGTCGGGATGAGATCGCCATCCCGAGCCGAGCCTCGTACTAACTCAATGACGTATGGCGTGTGTTTCGGGGAGATATCGGTCACTCTTTACCGGTACATGGCATCAGATGTCGACAAGCTCCCCCGATAGCTACTCATGCGGCGAAACAATCTTAAGCGCTGGGGGCGACGCGTCCGTTCGACCTCTGTCCCTTCCTGACCACTTTCAGCGTCTACGTACTTCCCTTGGTCGCGTTCATTGCCTGGACCCTGCATCAGAGCTAGGCTGCCGCGCTCACGTGTTTTAATATTTTCGCGTCTTGCCCTTCCTGGAATTAATGATACCCCATTTCTCACCCGCTCGAGTAGAGCTTTGCGAACAACCTATTCTCAAAATTCTCCGACATTCCTGGTTCGAGGAAATCTTCCGCCCTAGGATGGACCCGTCAATAATCAACAACTGCGTACTGCTGCTGAATCTGCCCCCCAAGGCACTTGCCGGCATCGACCTCCTGTCCTTCACTTCATCACCACGTTTTCGAGGAGTCAAAAACATTCCACCAGGCCTGCATTTCGTCTTCACTGCAAGCGACAGCACTTTGTCTGTGAGGCACGGCGCCTGGTTCTACGTCACCCCTGGCGTAGGCTCGCCGCAAGTCTTCGTTAAGAAATGGGACGAGAGCACCGAAGACCTCGTAGCCGAAACCTCGCAGACCGAAGTTCTGAGACACAAGGCGAACCTGGGAAGCATATGGAAAGATGGCCTGACACCTTACCGACAAAGCGTCCTGGAAGGGGACTCTGGTGCTGAAGAAGGCTGGTCTGAGGAATCTACCGACTGGAGCAAGCTTACATCGCAAGTCACACCCACTATGCTATCGAGGATATGTGGCCTGAATCCGGATCACTGGAACTTGACATCCGCATCATCCGCCCCACAAGACCTGGACGAAATACCCGGCCTAGAGAACAGCAACAGCATGCTGCATCCGGAGAAGGAGCTACGGTTCTTGCCCATCGATCTGAAAAAGACCTGGAGAGAAGGCGCGACCGGGAGGGAACGCACGGAAGCCGCGCAAGACCGATCCTGGTTTCTGGGAGATCTCATCGACAACCACTGCCAGGCGAGTGATCTACGTGGACGAGAGGACGAAATCTTGGGCGAGCTGCAGTTTACTTTCCTTATGGTCTTGACCCTCAACAACAACTCCTGTCTCGAACAGTGGAAGCGGCTCCTGCGCCTTTTACTCACATGTCGGCAAGCCGTCAAACAGCGATCGCGCCTGTTCCTCGATTTCTTGCGATGCCTGCGGATCCAGCTTGGCCATTGCGCTAATATAGAAGGCGACTTGTTCGACATGAATGATGTTGGCGGAGGCTTCTTGAAACCGCTCTTCGGCCAATTCCGCAAAGCTCTCGACGACTTCGACGGAAAGTGGAAAGCTGACTTGGTAGATGAGCTAGAGGATCTGCAAGAATATATGCAGAAAGAGTTCGGATGGGAACCAGAGGGCTCTTATCTAAAGCGCGGTATGCTTGAGCTAGAGGACGGTGAACGAGTAGAGATGGAAGTCAATGGTGCAGACGCTGATGAGGAGCTTGGCGACTACGCGCCTACTGTCGTCGACCTGACCCCAGAACAGCAAAGACTGCTGAACCGGAGCGATGTCGGTCATGCAAAGCCAACGAACGGCGACGTTGATTCAGAGTCAGAAGACGACGTTGATCTAGACGATATGGATACGAGATACTGAAGCCATGAAAAGGCCGTGCATAACCGGTGAAATTGAATCAGTCTGCCCACACGCTCAGCTCACCGGTTCTGTCTCCGCACACCTGGTCTCGTTACGTCTTGGTTGGTCGAATCAACAAACCTTGCGGCGGCACAGCGGTGCAAAAATAGGCATCTGCAGGAACGGGCAGCCCCTAGTCGCTAGTAGATATCCTGTAACCACGTGCTGATCGCGGTTATCTGCACAGCCTTACACCTAATGTCAAATGCCATCATACTTGTGCGCAATGTCTACTTCGAGATCTAATGTGATGTAGCCAAGACGACGTGGCAACAAAGCATGCCGATGTCCGTTGTGGTGCGGCGTGTCAGCCAGGCGTTCAACGCAAGGCTTTGCATAATATGAGAATAGTATAGATTTTGGCCCCCAAGTTCAGGACTGCGTCAAACCGCTTCGGGAAATTACAGCCTTGGCTCGCTATTCCCTGGCACGCTACTTGCACCCTTCATCGCCAACGCCCTTCGCCCCATCACCAATGCGGGCAGCTGAGGCTGAAGCGCCTCCAAGTCTTGCATACAGTCATGCTACGTGTACGAGATTCGGACCGCTCATTGGCCTCGTCAAGCAGCTAAGAGCCTTACGCGGGGTGAACGGCGAGTGATCATCACGCGAAATGAAGGCTGTGCTTGCGATACCCGGTTTGAGCCCCCTTGGCCGTGGACCCAAGCGATGATGGAACGCCTAAAGGCTTCGATAAAAGCCACGTCCAATCTCACATGTTGTGGTAAACGCCGCTGCATAACACCCAACTCTTTTGCTGCATTCACACCACCGAAACACGAAACAGTATTCCACCGGCTTCAACGATATAAACCTTCACAATGGAGAAGCAAAACGGTTAGTAATTACCCTCCGACTGTTGTGTATGAGTTTTACGCGATTCAATGCGACTTAAGAACTACGCCGTCATGAAGCGCATAGTCCTTTGGATGACTACGCCGCCTAGCCTTCAATTTCCCTATCTCAAATACCATGACTATGTTGCTAACAGTCTTAAAGTGCCCATGCAGCAATACCCTCAATCGCCAGACGCGACCGGTCAACCACCCATCTACCACCAAGATCCCAACGCACAATACCAGCAGCAACCAGCCATGTACACACAACAGCCTCAAGATCACCCTACTGGCTCGCCAGCGCCTCAGCATCCGCAAGGCGCATACGTGCAACCTGACCACGCTGGCGCCCAGCCTGGCATGCCTCCTCAACAACAAAGCGGAGCCGTCTACCAGAACGCCACACCAATCGCGAACTTGAACCGTGGACCTGCACCTACAGATTGCCCTGCATGCGGACAGCGTGCCATGACCAACGTCGCTTTCGAGACGGGAAACTCGACGCACGCCTGGGCTCTCGGTCTTTGCTGCCTTTGCTGCTTGGGATGCATTCCTTATGTGATGAACTCACTCAAGGACGTCCAGCACAAGTGCGGTCGCTGTGGCGTGCTTCTTGCGACTTGGCACCGTAGCGGAAGCACCGAGGTTCACATCCACTCTTAGATCATGTTGTAATTGTGCTAGGGAGTTGGATGCACATAGAGAGGGGAAGGAGGTGCGCGATGGTTTGAGGCGGATGATACCCAGGAGGAGAACAGGGCGTTGAAGCAATCGGGTGCAGGGTGGGTCAACCAGCCCTCATTTTGTCTGTTATTATAAGGAGTTTTGCGCAACAGGTTTCTTTATAGTACCCGCTTTGACCGAATCCAAAGAGAACATGCAGTCTCTGCCTGATTTCTTGTTGACCGTGACGACGCGTGTTTGAGTGAAGCCAACGATCCGACGCGCTAAACCGAGAGATACTCGTTCAAGAACAATACACAGGTAGTTTTTGGAAGTTGCACCCGGCAAAAGTAACTTTGCCGTATGGTGCATGATTCAACTGATGTGCTGATGAGATGCGATGTGTCGTGAGCAGGATGCTCACCCCATCCAAATGTGCGTATCGCTCCAAAATGCATACATCTGACGTCACCAACGGTCATCGCGCATCGACGCACATGGGAAACCAGAACATGCAGGCTGCGCAACACCATCGGCCCAGCGCCACACATCGTGAAGAATCGAAAGCAGATCCGGCACCAAAATGCCGCGAAAGCCACTTTCCTGACATCACCGCCACCAAATCAGCCACACAAAGCCACCGCTAGCGAAACCAAGCTTTGGCTACATGCACCAAGCTTTTGGCAGGTTCCAAGATTCCTTGTGTCAGACCGCTTAATCGCGTTAAGATCGCCATGCCCTCCACATCACCATGCCGCCAGCCGTCCAGATCGAGAGTAACAGCAGGGTTAGCAACCGGTTTGTGGCTGGTAATTTACCAACGCAGTGGCAGAGATGCGAAAATGATGTCGTTTGACAGAGTGCGTGGCCGTGTGACACTTTGTAGTGTGGAAATTGGCTTTGGGATATAAGACTCGCATTACAAGTCTTTCTGTCGAGTTCCCACAATGCCAATCCATCTTCTTCTCTCCCCTTGACTGTTCAGTCGGTCCGCTAAGTGCAAGTGCTGTTGGCTTTGCTGGCACGCTACGTCGTTTGTTGCGTGACCCCTTCCGGAACAAACAATCACAACAAAGACAACAATACGTCATCAGCACGCGGTATAGATACCTCGAATCCAGCACTTCAACGGATCAACAACGAACCCACTTCCAACAAAATGGGGTTCTTCAACAAGCGCAACACGACGCCCGTCGCCGCAGACACCACAACGGCAACCGGTGCTCACGAGAAGCGCGCCAGGCCTAGACGTGCTTCCAAGGGCGGCTCGTCCTCCTACAACAGCAGGCCTGGCTTCGGATCATGGATCAAGGCTACCTGGCTCGACATCCTTACCATGGCCCTCATGGGCGCTGTCGGTCTCGGTGTATACTTCGCTGATCCAGCCCCGAGCCGCAGCTTCCCCATCATCTTCCAAGATGGGGAGATTGTCTACCCGCAATTTGCTTACCCTATGCGCAACGAAATTGTTCCCATTTGGGCTGCCGCGCTCATGGCGTTCTTCATCCCCTTTGCCGTGTTCCTGATCGTGCAGATCCGCGCTCGCAGCTTCTGGGACCTGAACAATGCTACCATCGGACTTCTCTACGCTTTGATCACCGCAGCTGTTTTCCAGGTCTTCATCAAGTGGCTCATTGGAGGTCTTCGTCCTCACTTCCTCGCCGTCTGCAAGCCTGTCATCCCTGCCGACATTCTTAACACTGTCGGCGCCAACGACAACGGTGTCGAAGCCGGTAGCGCCTATGGCAACGTCGCGAATGGATACCGTCAAATCATGTTCGACCGCAGCATCTGCACAGGTGACAGGAAGGAGATCAACGACAGCCTTGAATCCATGCCTTCCGGTCACACCACGGCTGCGTTCGCCGGTTTCGTCTACCTGTACCTATACCTCAACGCCAAGTTGAAGGTCTTTTCCAACCACCACCCGGCTATGTGGAAGCTCGTCGCTCTCTACGCACCTATTCTTGGAGCTTGCTTGATCGGAGGTGCTCTTACTATCGACGAGTACCACAACTGGGTAAGTCTTGAAGATTTTCACTTTGTATCAGAACAATTACTAACAAATTTTTAGTATGATATCCTCGCCGGAGCGGTCATCGGCACTCTGATGGCTTTCAGCGCCTACCGCATGACCTATGCTTCCGTCTGGGACTTCCGTTTCAACCACATTCCTCTCATGCGCCACGCTCCTTTCGTCTACGGCGCCGGTCCCAGCTCTTTCGATGGCTTCCACGACACTGTCTTCACCCGTAAGGCTGGATGGGGTACAATTGAGGGAACTAGCTGGGGCGGTGCACCGTTCGATGCCGCAGATGGTCCTAGGGGTACCATGATGCCGCATCCTGACGGGCTTGCTCACGGTCACCACGGTAGCGCCTCGAGCCGCGTACAGAGGAAGCCTGTCGGTGCTGACAGGCACGGTGAGCAGATGGTCTAAGCAGTTTAGACTAATGACCTTCTGGGCTATATCAGCTTGTGAGGATGAGGCTGCACACCTGCCTCGTGGTGTGAATGAGATGAAATTGAGGAGGAAGGATGGGTTGTGCATTTACTGGGTCGCCTTCGTCGGCGACATTTGATGATCATGATAGCGAGGCGTTATTGAGCACAGGAGATACCATGACATTCAACCTAGGAATATAGTCTAATAACATTCTGCATGACATGAGTTGTTGGCCGGTTGCTGTGCTGTGAAGCTTTGGCCCTATCGGAATCTCTCGGAATTACCCTCATTCCGAGCCTCTGCGCGCACGCGTCCATCACACGAAGATTGCGCGACGGCCGTCCGGCAAGCGACGCTGATCCATGTACCTTTTTCCAAGACATCTACTGCAAAAGGGTTCTTGGAGTACCTGAGCGGCCCCGTCATGGTGTCAGAGATGAGTATGCTATACGTACCAGCCCTGGTGCTTACTGACATATAACCCTGTGAGCGTCCTTGCTTTACTCCCAGACACCATGCGACATCACCCACAGACGTCCCATAGCCGCATGAAGGTCGCGTCGAAAAGCTCGAAATCGCTCCAACTAACACGCGACTCCAGACCTAATCCTCAAAACCGCACGCTCCCATCTCAACACCCCCCTCCCTGGCAGCGCCAACTACCCGCTTCCTCCTCCGCCTCGTCTCCTCCAGTTCCCGCGTCACCAACCGCTAGACCTCTGACTTATAGCTTCCGCAGCTTCCTCCTCCTTCTCGCCGCTTCGAAAACAGATCTGCGCAGCCGTCACACGCGAAGTGGCTACCACATGATACTACCAGATAAAGCTGGCTTACACAAACATGGATCACATGCATACGAAGTACATGGGCTTGATGTGAACAGGGGGACAAGTAGGTTGGCTGAATCAAATTAATTGCGAAAGGTCTATATACACCGGGACAAAGAATCGAAGTCCAAAACCATACTGGGAACAAACCGAACGCCGTCGAAGATGGAGAAAGAGACCGACCAGACGCCTAGTGCTGTTGAGCACCTGATTCAATTAAAAAGAAAAGAAGACGTTTCAAAACGCTTCGAGCTGTCTCTTCAGCTCGTTTATCAGCTCTTCGCCATCGTGGAGGCTCAACATCGCGGTTGGTGCGAAGACGCCTACATCCAAGGCGCCATTGCGGATGGTCGCCTCGATATCGATAGCATGCTACATATCTGTTAGTTCCTGCTCGTCCCAATAACGCGTAAAGGTAAACTCACCAAATATGCGCCATTGACACGCTCGTCCACCAGTTCAGCAGGTGGTTCCAAGCTGTGCTCCTCCACTTCGGTCACCCTACTGACCGGCTGCTGCCATTGTCGAGTCGGTTCGATGATGATAGAGTCCTTGCTCTTGGTCTCTCTCTCCGCCTGTGAGGTATCCGGCAGAGATAAGAAATTTACGAAAGTATCAACCTTGACACCCGTCCATTCGCTGATCTCGAAGAGGCTAGCAGAAGCGTTCATGGGCTCACTGATTTCTTGCAGGTCGCGTTGGATATCCTCAGCCATCTCTGCCATCTGGCGTTTGAGCGGCTTACTGACACGTAGTGGTAGTAGATTGACTGTTGGTACAGCAGCCGAGGCAATGCCATTGATAGGCAGCGAGCGATTGGCCAGGTAGACACCAATGATCACGTCCTCATCTGCAGTGCCCGATGTGTTCGCAGCATGAACCTTTGCGTACGCAGCGAGGAAGATGGACTGCGTTGAAACACCACGTTGGCGCGCAGCTGCCTCCAGGTTGGGCGTTGCGAACAAGGCTGGCTTGAAGAGCTGTGTCCTCGTTTTGGGGCTCTCAGCAGGCTGCATCAAGAGCTTCTGGGCAAAGTCCATGAGATACCGAGTCCAGAAGCTCTTCTTCTTCCCTAATTCCGATGTCCCGTATCCGTTAGCGACCATCTGGGTAAGTGCATTGTCTGGCGGAGCGACTTCAGCGCCGTTGCAGATGGTTTGCAGTTTCTGCATCAAGAGAGGTAAGCTGACACCATCGTACAATGCATGGTGGATCTTCAGCTTCAACGCCCAGCTGTTGGAAGTTTGTGAAGCGAAGAGGTGGGCCCAAGGCTGCATGGTCGTTGTAGCCTGGACGCGCTGGCGGATTTCGTCATGTGTGCAGCCAGTAATGTCTGTGATAGAGCTCTCCAGATCTTTCAACACGACTGCTACGTAGGGTATCTGATGATCGCCAGTCGTGACGAAGGAGGACCGCAGAATCGGACTTGTCGCAACTAGGGCTTGCCACGAGTTGTTGAGGTCGTTGAGACCAATACCTCCATGGATAGCGTATGTGAACTCGGCGTAGAAGTTGCTGCCTTTGGTATTCAGCCACGTCGACAGCATGTATAGCTGCCCGGCGGTGACTGGTAGAATTTCGGCGACCCTTGCATCTTCAACATGAACCCGGTCTAGGATGTGTGATCTATCGAGATCTTTGAGAGCCTCCCGAACCACTTCATGAGGGTTGGCACTGGTTTCCAGCTGCTGTGTGGTGCGCGAATCCACAAGACTTGCCATCTGTTCAATCGTACCAGCTCGGAGCATCTCACCAACGCCGAGGATAATGCCCTGTTTGCGCAGAAGAGAAGAGACCTTGATCGCGCTGATAGAGTCCAGCCCCATGTGAAATATTGTCATGCCGCTCGTCATCTCATCTTCGGGTGTCTTTGACACAAAGGCCAGAGTCTCGCGTATCTTGCGAGCTGTTTCGGTGCTTGGTGGATCCCTAGCGTCTTCGTCGTCAACTGCCTCATGGCTGCTTGTCGCACGACTTTGTCTCTGCTTGAAAGCCGGCATACCACATACTGATGTGCCGTTCGTAGTGACCTCAATTACAGATGTCTCTGGCTGTTCCATCAAGTGTCTAAGCACGTCGTCCATTCGATCGAGGAGCTGTTTTGAAGCCTCTTCGTCAAATACTTCCTCTTTCACCGCGCAACGCCAAACCAAGCTCTTGTCCATTACCTCCATTTCTACACACACCGGATACTCAACGTCACTATGACCCTCGATGCTGGTGTACAGCCTCTGTCCCTCCTCTTCCTCTGACGCGAAGCCCTTCTGGTAGATGAATAGACTTTCGAACAGTCTTCCATCAACACCGGCTGCCGAGAGGGCTTTCCGAAGTGGGTAGTGTTGCCACTGCTTGATGTTTGTGAAGTTGTCTTGCATGTAATGCAACATGTCTCCTCCAGATCCGTGCAGGACTGACCGTATCGCGATCGTGTTCATAGTGGGAAACATTAGTTGAGATCGCTCCTCGTCGTCTCTTCCGGATAGTACAGAGCCGAAGGTGACATCCAGACTGTTGGTGTAGATAGAAGTAACGAGAGCAAAGACGGTTTGGCCGATAGTCTGTAATGACACATTACGCCTTCTTGCGAACGTCTGGAGCTCATCTAGTACCACTGCGCTGTTTCGTTCGTGGCGATGAACATGACTGCCAGTTTCGCTAGAGATGTTTGTTCGTCGGGGAAAGGAGCTTGTAATGGCTCCCGAGAGATAATCTTGCCAAAAGCCTGCGGAAGCAGATACGGACGTTGTGACGATGTTGATCAGAGAAGCCTCGTAGCTTGGTCGAGAGGTGAATTGATTGTTATAAGCTCGTTGCACATCGGAATGCAGTAATCCAAGAGACCATCCATCGTATAGAGCATGAGCAATGGAGATAATAAGGTAACGCTGGCCAGATGTCTCCACGAAGCCAAGGTGGAAGCGGGGTATCGAAAGCGAATTCTGTAGGGAATCATGTCGAAGTTTACGGAAGATTGAGGCAAATTCGGGCCTGCCCTCTGATTCGACATGCGTCCAGAAGTCATGATGTTGTTTGTGGACGACCTGTACGAAAGAATCGTCGAGTTCCGGGTCATCTACCTCTACGAAGCCAGTCCGTAGGATTGGTGACGCAGCGACGACTGTTGTCCAGGCCTCTTGGAGCTTTTTGACGTCTGTGTTGGGATCCAGTTCGAGTACATCATGGTTGTAGTATCTTGTGTAGTCTGACGCAATCATCTCAGCCACCATAGCTTCTTGCAAGGGTGTCAAGGGTAGAACTTTCTCAACATCGGTGTTGTTGAACGCATGCTGTTCGAGATGCCTCTTCATTGATCTTTTGTAGGCGTCAAGGTTTGGCTGAAGAGACGCTTCAGTTGACGTTTCCGTGGGCGAGATGAGTTGTACCATTTTCGCAATGGTCAGCCCGCGCATGATGCCGCTTACGGGAATGTTCACTCCGCGCTTCTTGAGCTTGGATGATAACTTGATGGCGTCAATACTGTCGAGTCCAAGTTCAAAGATGGAGGTGTTTTCGTTGATGCTCGAATATTCAAGACCCGATAGTTGAGCAGTCTCCTCTTTGATCTTGATAGCATCGCTCGTCCATTCAAAATCGCTCGTCTTGTCGCCGTTGCTGATCTTTCCATTTGCGGATAGTATACCGTTCTGCATCGCTCCATCTTCAAAGGTTACCGCAGGAATAGTAGACGGATCTACTAAGACCTGTCGCAATGCTTCTTCGAACCGATCAAGAAGCTCATTCGCCAAACACTCATGTGCGACATGATCTTGACTAACCAATGTCAACTTGAACACATCACCCCTCCGTTGCTCAACCTCGAGAGCCAGTGGGTAGTCAGCAACAGTTTCAGTGTCTAGGATCTCCCAAGCATCGTTTTTTGCCCATCCGTCACCTCCCTGTGCGATTTGGTACGCGAAGAGATTGTCGAAGAGAGGCTGGCTCGGAGTTCTTTTGCACCACTTCATGATTTGTCTCAGTGGGGTGTGCTGATGAGGATGAGCTCCGACGTTAAAATCGTGCACTCGTTTGATTGCCGATGACCAAGATTCGCCACGCTGAGCGCAATGCTGATAGGGGATGGTGTTGAACATTGGCCCTACGATGCGATCTGCACCTTCAAGATCGATACTGCGTCCAGAGACGACCATTCCAGCCGTTACGCCTCCTTGGACGTGCTCGCAAAGTACGCTGAGCCAGCAAGCCTGGGCAATAGCTTGTGATGTGACATTAAGTTGGCGTCGCACAGAGTCAAAGCCGGTCAACCCAGGCAGTGTACGTGTAATAACTACAGCTTCTTGACTAGCCTCGCCGGAAATGGTGGGTAAATGAAGGGTTTGCTTATCTAGATGGTTCTGCCAAAACTCCTTTGCCCCGTGAGGGATGCTGAGCGGACCGTGAGCAAGTGCAGTATGGAAGGCAGGTGCGTGCAATTGTAGATCCCTATTGTTGTAGACGTCCCAGACGGCCCGGAAGATGAGCTCGATGCTGTTGCCATCGTAGAGTCCATGGAAGATATGAACAGACAGCAGCTTCTGCGTTGGTGTGGTGATGAGATGTATCTCGAAAGGGCGGGTAAAGTCGGGTTGATTGAGCCCTAGCCAGCGTTGTCTCAACAATTCCAAGCTTTTGGCAAGGTGGTGTTCTTTGGCTGGAGTGTGTATCATTCCAGTGTAGGCAGGAGCACGGAGAACTGCCTGCACGTGACCTTCCTCTGTGTTGACAAAGACCGTACGAAGTATGGAAATTGAAGCGTACACCTTTGTCCATGCGGCGTCAAGTCTTCGTTCATCGATGCTGTCATGTAGCTTGAAACGGAAAGTGTTGAAATAGAGTCCGTTCTCGCTCTCCAGAGATCTCGCAATCATGCCTTGTTGCAAAGGAGTACATGGCGCGACGACATCGATAACGCTGGATTCGATAGAGAGTGATTGTGCGACAGACCGTTTGTAGCGGTGCTGCACTGCGTGAATAGCTTGTTGTGCTGCGAGGATAGATCCATGAGCCTCATCTGTGGGGCCGCCAGCTTCCAAGGCTTTGGCGAGACGTCGAATAGTCGGGCATCGCATTACTACAGATGCAGTAGCACTTGCGAAGCCTGACTGCTTGAGTGTGTGCGATATACCGATGACGGAGATCGAGTCCATGCCCATCTCGAAGCAGCTAGCATCCTTACTGATAGATTGTTCGCTAACACCCAGAGCTTGAGAGAGTACTTGACAAAGTTTCTTCTCATGCTCCGACCAAACTTCGTCTTTCTCGTTTGAAGTGGCTGATATTGCCTGCAGATCGCCAGAGGAAAGTGCGTCGTAAAGCTGCTTGAGCTTTTTGGCATCCGCCTTGTTATTGATGTTCAATGGCATCGTAGAGAGAGGAACGAAGTGCGTGGGAATCATGTATGGAGGTAGTTTTTCATGACAGGCTTCCTTCACGATCCCCATCGCCTCGACGTCGCTTAGCTGTACCTGAGGTTGTGCCCTGGAGAGTTTGCCACACACAAGGAAGGCAACCAGTTGCTCTTTTTGCTGCTTTGGGTGCTTCAGTACTAGCGTT
Organism: Alternaria metachromatica; assembly: GCF_023757995.1. NCBI lineage: Eukaryota > Fungi > Ascomycota > Dothideomycetes > Pleosporales > Pleosporaceae > Alternaria > Alternaria metachromatica. The sequence goes on from NW_026055494.1 coordinate 1,475,883, forward strand.
GCAACATCAGAGATCGCTGAGCTGGACTGCTTGATGACGGAGTTGATCTCGGCTACCTCGAGGCGTTGGCCACGCAATTTGACCTGATCATCTGCTCGCCCAAGGAAATGGAATGTGTCATCGTGTAGGATTCTAACGAGATCACCGGTCCGATACACACGCGCACCTAAACGTTCGAGGTGAGGGAAGCGCTCTGCAGTTAGCTCTGGGCGATTGAGGTAGCCTCTGCCAACAAGTTTTCCTGAAACACAGAGCTCGCCTACGCCGCCTCGTAGGACAGGCACTTCATCCCCGGGATGAAGAACCAAAGACCCCACATTGTCAAACTGAGGGCCGATATTGGAGGGTCTTCCATTGGCTGGAACGCGCGGGAACATGGTGCATCCTATCGTTGCCTCGGTTGGCCCATAACCGTTATAGATTACGCCTTTTGGACCCCACACGTCGAGAATTTCTTGTTTCAGGCTTTCGCCACCAGTGATGAAGACGCCCTTACAAAGACTGGGTACGTCATCCGGATGGAGAATTTGGGCGAGACTGGGCGTCAGATCGATATGCGTGATATTGAGATCAGAGATGGTCTTTGCTAGATCTTCAAAGATGAGATCCCGAGGTGCTGAAACGACGCATATGCCGACCGACCAACTCCAGTACTGCTCAAGAACTGAAACATCGAAGTGGAATGACGCGAACTGAAGCCATCGCGACTCTGTATCCCAATGTCCGGTAAACAATCGCTGGAAAGCAAGAAGCGCCTGCACAGCGTTCTCATGAGTCAGCTCGCAGCCTTTTGGTGTACCTGTAGTACCAGAAGTGTACAAGCAGTAGCTACGATCCTGGGAACTGATCCGGTCGTTGCGCAAAAGCGAAGATCCTGGTAGTGAACGCCAGTCGATCTCATCAAGCTTCAGTATTGGCACACTAACGCTGCCCTCAAACTGATCAGCTTGAGAAGATAGAGATAAAACAGCTTGAGCGCGCGAGTCTTCAACGATGAAAGCCTGGCGTGCAGCAGGCGCACCAGGGTCGATAGCGACATAAGCGCAGCCAGCCTTCAATATTCCCAGCATGGCGAAAGATGCTTCAGGACATTTGTCGAAACACACCCCAACCAGACTCCCAGGCTGCACACCATGCGCAGTGATAAGGTGAGCAATTCTGTTCCCCTCAGCATCTAGCTCAGCATACGTCCATTGCTCAATAGTACGTGAGCCCTGATCGTTCCCGCAAACGAACTCAAACGCGACGCGCCTCGGGTACTTCGTCGCAGTGCTCTCGACCAGCTCGTGGAGTAACCTAACATCTGATGGCAGTTCGGGTTCTTTAGCAGGTGTGATAGAGTATAGTTGTTCGGAGAAGTGCGCCTCAATCGCACTGGTGCTTGACGTATAGCTTTCCATCAGGTGATCTAGCTGCTCGAGGATCAGAGCGGCCTGCTCCTTTGGTACGATATGAGGCAAAAAAGTAAGGCGGTACTCCAAGTACCCTTCCATTGGTTCCAGTTCGATCGAGATCGGGTACTCAATAGCCGCATTCTCTTTAACAACTCTCCACAAACGGCTAGGTTCTGTACGACCAGGCAGCTTCTGGTAAGCGAAAATTGTGTCGAATAATGCTTCGTTGGGAAAGCCCATAAGTCTCTGGATCTTGTTGAGTGGCGTGAATTGATATTGCTGGATTTGGGTGTTCAACGCCATGATGTTAGTAAGAGTCGCAGCCATGTCTTTTGAAACAGTGCATGCCACGGGTACTGTGTTGATACATGGAAAGACGACATCCTCAGCTCCGTCAAAGGTTCGGCCGGATAAGACGACGCCGCATGTTACCGAGCTTTCTCCAGTGTAAGAACTCAACAATGAAAGCCAACTCGCGATACCTGCAGCTTGCATAGTGATGTTGGCATTTCGACAGCCATCCTCGAGAACATGAAGCGGTTTCGTGGATTGACGAGTGCAAACGGATGGGGAGCTTGGATCATATCTTAAAGGTGTGAGATTGGGAAAGCGACATGGACTTGCAGCCTTCCCAATCTCATTCCATACTGCTTCTCCGTCTTCGGTGCTTGTAGCGCTGAGCTGTATAATGCTACTAATGGTTGTGTCGATAGATGTAGGCGGCGATAAACCGCGGCCCTCATATGCAGCAGTAACATCATTTAAGATGGACTGAAGACTTTGGGCATCGAAGAGAGCATGAAACATGGCCAGATCAAGAGCGAAGTGACCCTCTTCTTGGACGATGCGTAATGACCAAGGAGGTAAATGTAAATCTTGCAAGAATGCACGTTGTAATCCTTTGAGCCATTCATCGATCGGGTCAGATGTAGTGCTTGAGGTGGTAGACCATGGCAGATTTGTCGAAGTTGGAGTATACTCAATCATCGCGAAGGCGTGAAGCGGATCTTTGATCTGAGCGAATCCGCTGCGCAATGTACTATGGCGTTCTCTCGTCATGTCCCACGCTTTCTTGAGCCTTTCGAGGTCTGTATCCACTTCCAGCTGCATACGGATGTGATTCATATACACAGCTCCTTCTGTCGCGAGGGATTGCGATATCATGCCCGTCTGGAGTGGAGTGCAAGGACGAACGGCTACGACATCCCCATCATAGATGCTATGGTCGCTTAGTATCCCCACCTTGTGCTTGCCTTCAAAAGCACTAAAGTTGAAATGCGGAAGTGCAAACGCATCCGATGCCTTCGCCTGGCCAATGAACTCGGCAAGATCGGCGCATGTGGTGTGATTCAGGACATCGGCAGCCCTCACGGAGTAACCCTGCTTCCGAAGTGCTGCAGCGATTTGAACTGCGCTGATGCTGTCAAGACCGAGCTGGTAAATGGAGGTTGTTGGTGTGATCTCTTTTTGCGAAGCATCAGACAGTCGCGCAAAAACGTCCCTCACCTCGGTTTCAACTTGTGTCCATTGATGACCTGAGCCATGCTGAAACCCATTAGTTAGCAACTCGGTGCCGATGTGTTCTCGGAATATGCTTGTCAACGCTCTCTTGTCAATTTTCCCAGCCATTGATCTCGGAATCTCGTCGACGAAGACAAAGAACTGGGGTACCATGTACGACGGTAGCCGGCTGCTTGCAATCTTTTTGAGCTCGCTCTCTTCGATCTTGCCATGCGTAATCAAGAAAGCCACGAGTTGGTCCCTGTCTGTCTCCTGCTTTTTCAAGATCTGTGTAGTGACAAACGCGACATCTGGATGAGCATTCTGGAGGACATGGTTGATCTCGCCGAGTTCTATCCTAAGCCCGCGTATCTTGACCTGATCGTCCGTGCGTCCTACGAATTCGAAACTGCCGTCACTGAGCATCCTCGCCAGGTCTCCACTCTTATAAAAGCGTTGCCCACCCCAAATTACAAATCGTTCGCTTGTCAGATCGGGATTGCCGAGGTAGCCTCGTGCGAGTTGTGCGCCTCCAATGTATAGTTCGCCGGTGCTCAGCACAGGCAAGATCGATTTACCTCTTGCCGAGAAGATTGCGAAGGATGTGCTTGGGAAGGGTTTGCCGATAATTGAAACACGACCCTTTTCTGAAACAGGGCTTATTGTCGTACAGAATGCAGCTTCAGTAGGCCCGTACGAGTTGACGCATGAATCGCCCCACTCCTTGACGATAGCGTGTGCCATGGCTTCTCCGATGCAGTACAACCACTTGACGCTCGGTATATCAGATCTTTTGAGAGAAACCGCTACTGAAGGCGTCAGGTCGAGCAAGGTGACCTGCAAAGAGTTGATGACTTTCGGTAGGTCGTTCAACAAGTCATTCTGGTCAGTGGCACAGAGCGTGAACCCATGGGTCCAAGCCAAGAAACAGTCGTAGTAGCACATATCGAAAGTTACAGCCGCATATTGTAGCAGTCGTGAAGAAGGGTTCCAGGGAATACGGGAATCTGAGCTTGCGATGGTTTGGACAGGAGCGCGATGTTCCATGCTGACCGCTTTCGGTACGCCTGTAGAGCCAGAGGTGAACAAACAATACGCTAAATTTGTGTCCGAGAGGCCGTCAATGACAGGATTATGAAGCGGCACAGATGGTATTGCTTCAGCATTGACAATCCTCGCTTCGATTAAATGATCGGGCAGTGTCGAGGCATCCGAGCAAAGCACAAGCTTTGGCTTCAACTCTTGAAACATAATCCGTCTGCGTGCTTCGGGCAGTCCTGGATATACTGGTGCAAAAGCAGCCCCAGCTTTCATAACTCCTAGAATGCTTGCATAGAAACAAGGGCCCTTCAGCATATGAATGGGGACGATGTCATCTGGACCAACCCCTTGCCTAATGAGCGCGTGTGCAACAGAGTTGGCTTTTTCATTTAAAGTCGCGAAAGACCAAACTGTCTTGCCACCATCTGGAAGCAAATATTCCAAGGCGATACGGTCAGGGTGCATTGCCGCCATGCGCTCGAAACCTGAATGTAGCAAGACCGCGTCGGTTTGGCATTGCTCATAACCCATGTTGGACTCTGCTCGAAGGTGAGCTGGCAGTGTGCTTATGTCGGAAGAACTCATTTCCGGGAATGCAAGCAACGATGAGATGCAGGTGTCAAATGTTTCCATGACCAGCCGAGCTTCCCTCTCAGACAACAGTGATGTCTGGTAGTGCAGCGATAACTCTAGAGTATTCCGGACCGGATCTTGAATAAGCTCGCATACGATGGGTAGATCCATGTCACCCAGATCTTGTTCGAGTGTCCAGATAGTAGAGTCCAAAGTCGTTTTCGGCTGCTGGAGTATCACCAAACTGTCAAAAAGACGGCCTCCTTCCCGGAGTGCAGTGCCTTGTATGCGACGGAGCGGTGTCAACTGATGAGCTAGCGACTCGATGCTAATGGAATGGGCTAGGCGCATCAAAGCGGCATTATTTTGCTGAGGATCGAGAATGATGCGGACGGGTAGGGTGTTGAAGCAAGGAGCAACGATGCGATCAAGGTCGTCTCCGGAGATATTGCGTCCATTAACGACGTTTCCGAAGCAAATGTCGTTTTCACCCGTATAGAAGTGCAGAAGCTTGGCCCAAGCCGCGTGCACTACCGACAGTAATGACAGCGACATGTCTTGACATGCTGTGCGTATGGTGGAGAGTGGTAGTTGTAGACATTTCGATGAAGATGCAGGGTTTCCTTGGGCTCTTAAATCTTTGCCGGTAAGACTGGGAAAGATTGTAGGCTCAAAGCCGCTCAATAGAGTGGCCCAATAGTTGTCGCCCTCTGCATAGTCTTGCTGTAGCATGTACTGCAGATACACATCGTAAGACACCGGTGGCGGAATTTTAATGCCGTGATATGTGTCTTGTACTTCCTGAATGAGCGTAGAGATAGCAATGCCGTCGTAGAGCGCATGATGGCAGCCAAAAAGTAGCTTTGTTGATCGTTCGTCTTGTATCAACGCGAGGTGAATCGGAGGGCTTTCGGCTGCTACTTGTTCAGAAATAACACTGTTTATACGCGGCGGTAGGCCATCCAGGGTGCTGTAGTGATGCCATTTCAAGTCGGTATCGCGTAGCACAACTTGCGTGAAGGCGAATGACGGGTTTTCAGTAGCAACGAAACATGTGCGAAGGATCTCATGTCGCCGTAACATACTCTCCCAGGACTCCTGCAACCGGGAGACGTCTCCTTTGACGTCGAAAAGCATTATGTTGCAGTACGCCGAATGTGAGGACGGCTGGCCGCTTGAAAGCATAGCCTCTTGAAGTGGTGTGCACGGTAGGATCTTAGCCACCTGTGATTCGCTTTGATTGTAACGCGCAAGAACACGAGACACTTCTTCTGAGCTCAAGAACTTGTCTAGGCTGATGGTATTAGGCCTGGTCGTTTCTCGAGTCGAAGGGCGCGAATGCAGTGGACAGACAGATGCGAGACGAGCGATTGAAGCGTTCTTCAACACTGTAGAGATGGAGAAGTCACCCAAGTCTTGTTTTCGAAGTCCGTTGCAGAAGCGTATAGCTGAAACCGAATCTAGACCCAGGCTGAAGAATGACGACGTCCGCTGTATTCCTTCCGGTGAGGTGTTCAGTGTGGATGAAAGAACCTCGGCCACGGCTTTCTCCCATGGCGAGAAGACCTCCGCCTTTGCATCATCCTGCGTCCATTGCAAGGCGACCTGTTCTTCTTCCGCTAAGTCCCAGAATGTGCGTTGAAGGAGAGCCTTGTCGATCTTGGCTTGCATTGTCATGGGAAGGCGCGAAACGGGAACGAGATGCGAGGGAACCATGTACGAAGGCAGGCGACGCGATAGCAGATCAGACAGATCCGATATCACCGATTCAAACTCCATAGGCGTCAAACATTGGAAGGAGTCAGATGCAGCTCCGTTGGGTACCCAGAACACTACCAGTGTTTGAGTATCGTCGGAACGCGGTAGGAGAAGGGTGACGCAGTCTTGCACTGCCTGATGATCGAGCATCACTGACGTTATCTCACCGAGTTCGACACGCTGACCACGGATTTTGACTTGATCATCCATACGGCCTTTGGAAAGTATGGAACCATCCGGGAGTAGTATACCTGTATCGCCTGACCGGTATATCCTGCCATAGGTGGAGTGGTTGATGATCTTGGCGGCATTCAGCTCTGGTCGGTTCAGATAGCCACGGAAAACCTGGTAACCTCCGAAACAAAGCTCACCTACGGCGCCGAGGGGGAGAATTGCCTCGCTCTCGGGATCGAGCACGAGGGCTGAAGTGTTATCGAAAGGCATACCGATGTTGTTGATGAGATCATCCGGACTTACCGCCGCCCGTACAGTGCATATGTTTGTGGTCTCAGAAGGACCGTAGCCTTGGTACAAGCCTTTGCCTGCCCACCTTCTTCGAACATGTTCCGTCAAAGCTTCTCCAGCAGTCACCAGGAATTCGACTTTCGGAACATTCACTGGATCTACCAATGCTGCAACTGTTGGCGTCAAACTTAGATGTGTGACGCCCAGACAGTTGATGGCGGCCTCAAAGTCGTGAAACAAGTCGTCTTTCGTTGCCGTGCATAGGCATATACCAACATGCCATGAGAAGAAAATCTCGAAAACACTGACATCAAATGCTTGCGAGCAAGACTGAAGCAAACATGAGCCGGCGTGAGCGGGGTATATAGTTGAAAGGTACTGCAAGTTACTCATGAGATTATCCTGGGTAACGAGAACTCCCTTGGGCGCTCCAGTGCTGCCGGAAGTGAATACAGCATAGGCGAGATGCTGTCCGCTATATGGCACGTCCAGGTTCTGATCAAATTGTTTCGCAAGATGAGGGGTGTTGAACTCAATTATATCGACGAGAAGATGATTTCGAATGCCTGTTGCAGTTGTTGTGTCGGAAACGCATACCGTTACTTGCGCGTCGTCCAGGATGCTTCTGACTCTGTCGATCGGCGTATCAGGGACTATCGGTAGATATCCGCAACCAAGCTTGAGCACAGCAAGGATACAGATGTAAAGATCAATGGACTTTTCCATCATTATGCAAACCAATTGATCGTCGCCTACGCCGTGATCGGCGAGGACACGGGCAAATTGGTTAGCGCGTGTGTTGAGCAGACCATAGGTCGCCACCTCTTCTACTTCCACGACACCACGTCTGACGCGAGCAAATTTGAGAGCTGACCTTCGCGGATCCTTCAGGGCCCATTGTTCTACCGCATGGGCAGGACCATGCTCTATCGTTTGCTGTCGAGGCGTGGGGTTGGCAATTGACAAGGAAGGCGTGGTGAAGCATCGTTTCATGGCATCGATGCCATGGTTGGCATTCGATAAGAGCAGATTCACTATCTCGTCGATCTGACGAGAGAGATACTTGATCTGATGCTCCGGTATAGTTGAGGCGTCGTAGGTAGCGTGGAAAAATATGTTGTCTTCGCGCGGCTCGAATTCCAGCGTAAGCCTAAATTCCAGATCGTCCGCGCTATCGATGACTCTTGAAGCGAGCGACGAGCTTGAGTCGGAGATGATTGACTGTTGCCATACAAACAGAACGTCGAAGAGTCGTGTCCCATGTGGGATATTTCCCGCCTTCACTATGTCCCGGAAAGGAAGGGTGCTGTGGCTCAGACATTCTCTATTCAATGCTTGGGTCGTACGCAATAGATCATGAATGTCGAGCGTTTTACTGAGATTTATGCGGAAAGGGACGGTTGCGATGCATGGGCCGATAACATCCTCAACACCAGCGATGGGAATGGTCCGCCCTGAGGTAACGTTTCCAAGAACTATATCGTTTGTGCCGCTATAAAGGCTGAGTATGTACGAAGTAGCCGCCTGGAAATAAACCTGGGGGTTGACAGCCATCTCCTGAGCTCGCTGGAATAGTCTGGATCTGTTGATAGCAGAACGGCCCGAAAAGTGATGTGTCGCCGGGTCGCGAATGAGCTTTCCATGGTAATTAGGGAGGGCCACCGGAAGGTAGCCATTGAGGAGACTACTCCAGTAGCTCTTGGGTACTTCTTGATCCTCCCGCCTGAGTTCAGTGAAGTACTGGACGACATCACGAAATTGTGGCCGCGATACTGTCTCCTCTCCACGCAATCGTGTGTCGAGATCGTGGAGCAATAGATCGAATGACCAGCCATCGTACAGTGCATGATGTATGCGGAACAAGAGACGAGGTCGTCTAGATATCGACATAACTTGTACGTGGAAGGGACGAAGGAGGTCTTCATCGGAGCTCATTGAGTAAGACCTCGAAAAGACATCAACTTCCTGAATCTGTGATGGCAGTAATGCTCTCCAAATGATCTGCGAGAACGTTCCTGCGTGCTGTGATGCCGCAACGAAGCCGGTACGCAGGATCTCGCTCTTACTGGCCAAGTAGTCGAGGGCGTTTCGGATATCTTCATACGTCCGCGCAACTGATAGCTCAACTTCGATCCAGTTGCAGTAGGCAGTAGGCCTGGATATCGTCTCCGCAAGCATGGCTTCCTGCAATGGAGTACAGGGTATCACGGATGCAATATCATTCTTCCATCGCTTGAGCTGAGGGATCTCTACGATGCCGGTCATCTTCGCAGAGTGATACGTCGGATTATGCCGATTAGCGCTTTGTGTAGAACCTCTACATATCGCAACGAGATCGCTCAACGTTCTCGCAGATAGTACTTCCATGGCTCCTAGGACGAATCCTTGTCGACGTAGCGCAGACGCTATGCGAATAGCTCGAAGGGAATCCAGGCCAGCAGAGCTAAGGTTGGTATCTGATCCAAGGTCTTGAGAGATGTGACGACCAACGGTTTCCAGGACTGATTGGCTCACATGATCGCCTGAGGATATGGTGGTAGACGTGGACAGTCCAGTAGAGTTAGTCTTGTGAAGATGTGTTTTTGCAAGAGAGTCTTTGTCAATCTTTCCCGACGGTAACTGCGGCATTGTATCGATGAAGTATACGTGTGATGGAATCATAAATGCCGGAAGCCATTGGTTACAGGTAGCGAGGACATCTGCGCGGGTGACTTCGCTCGAGTCGGCAGCGCAAAAGGCAACCAAAGACTCTTCGACAATGATTACGGTTGCTGTCCGACAGCTCTGTATCCTCATGATAGCTTGTTCAATTTCGCCGAGCTCAACCCGTTGCCCTCGAAGCTTTACTTGACCAGCAACGACACGACCCAAGCATTCCAAGACGCCGTGGCGGTTGATTCTTGCGCGATCGCCAGTACGATATAAGCGACCATGTTCCGGATGTTCGATGAACGATGCAGAAGTGAGATCTGGGCGATTTAAATATTCTTCGGCAACCTGGGGTCCTCCAATGGCTAGTTCACCAACTTCTCCGGAACTCAGTATCTCGATATCGGCCGATGGTCGTTCTTCATTCATGGGCGCGATTATGAAAGCCGAAACAGTATCCAAGGGACGACCTATGATGCTAGTTGACGAATGTGTCGAGAACTGTGGCTGCAGCGTGCAGTGGATCGAGGCTTCAGTCGGCCCGTACATGGCCCATAGCATACTTTCCTTCGTTTCGTCGCCACCATACTCATCAATGACGTGTTGGGTAAGCATCTCACCGATGGTAAGTAACAGTTTGAGTCCGGGCACGCTGGACCTGCCTTGAAGAAGGTTGCTCACGACTGTTGGCGTAAGTTCAGCTGCATCGACCTCTAGATTGTTGATGGCTCCTGGAAGGTCATCGAGCATGTGGGCACGTGTGCTGCTCACCAAGGTTCGCCCTCGGAACCAGGGAAAGAATATCTCAAAAATGGAAACATCAAACGTCTTACACTACATTAGTAGAGAAAGAGCGCTTATTCTGCATGTGCACTTACAGGGGCTGCGAATTGAAGAAAACGGGCGAAGTCGGGAATGTGGCGGTGGTGAGCCAATAGACTCTGGGTAACTGCATGATGAGTTACGCTGACAGCTTTTGGCTTCCCGGTAGAGCCGGAGGTGTATAGTACATAGGCCAGATCCTTGGTGTTTGGTCGCCGCAAATCGATTATAGGCTGGTCCTCGCGGTCGCAGAGTTCTTTGTCAACCGAGATTACATCGATATTGATCGCTGCTCGTATCCGCTCATCTAGAGTCGAAGATGTGATGAGCAGGTCGGCGGAAATATCATCGAGGATAAACGTCAGCCGCTGTGTAGGTGTATCGAGATTCAGAGGACAGAATGCCTTTCCCGCCTTCAAGATGGCCAAAAGAACGATATACAGTTCTGGGGACTGTGGTAGGAAGACCGGAATGACAGGCGAGGCACTTTCGAGCTTTGCCAGTCTTTCTGTGATACTGCCAGCCAGGGCATCGCTCAGACTATGCAAGTCCTTGTAGGAGAACTTCCGCCTTTTCGATCCATATTCCAGGAAATCGATAGCAGTTGCATCGTGATCAAGTGGACGTACAAGCTCGTGGAGAAGGTCTGGCCCGCTCAAGATCGAGGGCCGCTGATTAAGTACCGACAGTCGTTGGTTCCCGCCGCTTTCTTGAATCATCTTGCGTTAAATTGTTAGATATGTCGACCGATGGCAACGGTTACTGGTAGAACATTCGAGTCTATGTCGTCCCTAGCGATACGTCCGTGAATTTCCCGAAGAAAGAATTGCAAAAAATGCACTCGATATTGCTGGACGGGAATCTGCAGAATGCGATGCTTGATCGCAGGTTTCGATGATGAGAAACTGAGGCACGATGATTGGTCGAAGATCTTCAAGTACCTTGAGACCAGTACACACAGGGGTGGCGCACGTGAGAACGGGTTCCAGCACTCTGTACTTGGGTAGCGCGTTCGACACTTGACGACGGAGTGTGCAGTGCTCCGGTGTAAGCAAGCAGGCAGCAAGCAACCTTCAAGAAGCGACCTCCAAGAAGGTATCGCGGTCGCCGAATTCCAAATGGTCGAATAGTGCTAGAATCAAAAGTCGAGAAAATCCAAGCTGAGGCGTGCACTGATGCGATGATTTCTGGTGTCGCGACTCCGTGATGTTGAGCGCGTTGTCCGCAGATGCAGCGTCATACATCCTGGTTGAGTGACAAGTGGACGTGTCATTCGACAAGCGGCGCGTAAGATCTGATACAGTAAATCAGACGCGTTTGGCGGCGGCTTTGCAAGTGGGCGAAAACGGGAGCAAAAACTGTTCGAGACAAGACTAAATCGAGACTGAAAACCGAAGCTCCACCTCAATCATGCTAGTCCGGAGTAGTAGCGTGAAGTGGTGGACGTCAAGGCGTGGGCGCGTCTCCGATGACGACAAGGCCGTCGCGGTGGCTGGTTGGGCGTCGTTGTTCCATAGCCTCTTTGCTATCGCCCCACGCTATGGGGCAGAATCAGTTTGTCAAGCGCAAACGCGTCGTGCGCAAGATTCTGTCGCAACGTGGTGGTGGACGCGACCTCGGAGCTGTGCCGCTGCTTGGTGGGGAAGACGCGGCCGGGCATGCCGCCGAAAATCCCGTGCTTTGCGTGACATGCCAGGCGGGTCATCCCTTGAGCAGAAATTATCAGATGCACCACAGCAGTCTACCCCTGACCTGACTTCACGTCGCCGCTAGCCCAGCCCTACAACTGCTGCTAGGGATGCACGCTGCACGCGTCCGTCAGGATGTCACCCGACTGCCTACTGTGAACTCACCTGCCGCAGCCCGATGACAGAGTATATATGGTAGGCCTTTCACATGCGGCCGCTCCAGATGCTCAGAGAGTCGCTGGTTGTCGCTGCCCTTCTGGTGCATGAACATGTTGCAGGGCGGCCATCTATGACCATGCCAAGACTCTAATTTAGTCCTGCGCTCCTACCACGTCTTCCGTGTTGGCCATGGATGTGACATCAACAACGCTGCATTATCAACATCGCCTCCATGGCATCCTCGCTCATTCTAGTCCACAGTCGCAAGTTTATCGCTGCATCTCTCGCTCGCTAATGCTCATCTGAGCAGCAGCCGAGCACTGCACACCCGCAATCGCATTGCGCAACGCCAGGCGCGCGCCACAATGCCCGACTATCACGACGATGACAGCTCCGAGAGCCAACCCCTTCTGGATTCCGAAGAAAGTGAAATTGAGGATGAGCCCTCTGTCCGCCACAGTACGCAATGGGAAAGGCATGTAGAACCGTCGTTAGCGACGGTTCAGCCTCAGGCTTTTGAAGGTCCCACCGTCTTTCGTCAACGATTCATCCGCCAAATCCTTGGCTTGAACAAAACCTCCTATTTTGCACTCTACAGGCAGCTGGATGATGTTGGCTCCAAGCTGATTCTGGTTTTGGGCATCGTAACTGCGATTCTGGCCGGGCTGCCGCTTCCTCTGATAGGTGTCGTGCTTGGGCGCATTATCAACAACTTCCCACCCAACCCAGACGAGCTGAAGCATCTCTTGTTCCGTCTGATGTCAGTCGCAGTCGGGTATTTTGTCATTACCTGGGCTTGGGCGGTTTGCTGGGCTGTCATAGGAGAACGCGTGAGTAGGAAAACAAGAGAAAGACTTTTGCATCGTGCTTTAGGCATGGACATGACCTACTATGGTGCGTAGATGCCCGAGAAATGCCTCGCATAGACTATGTATTGACTCGATTTGCCTTCCGTAGACACCGTCTCGCCTGATCTTTCTAGTATTCTCACAGAGAAGACACAGACCATTCAACTCGGTACCTCGGAGAAGGTGGGCCTCTTCATCGCATCCATAAGCTACTTCATCTCCGCATTCACTGTGGGTTTTATGCTAAACGCAAAACTGACCGGAGTAATGTAACTATCATCATCGCTGTCATGTCAAGAGAGAATCGTTAACATAGCTACATAGGTTCGTCACGGTTATACCTTCAATGGCATTCGTTGTCTATTTCGGTACTAAACAAGTTTCCGATCTCGCCAAGCAGGCTGCACAATACACCGAGAAAGCTGCCTCGGTCGCTGAGAGTGCTATCCGCGCAGTACAGATCGTGCAGGCGTTTGGCCTGTTCGAGCAGCTTAGCGAGGAACACGTTCATCACCTTCGATCTGCCTTGCGGGTTGGAATCCGGAAGAGCGTTGCAGGAGCTGTCATGCTTGGCTCGGTTTACTTCGTTGCATATGCGACCAACGCACTTGCTTTCTGGTACGGTGATCGCTTAAGAGACGGCAGCGCTGAGGCTGGTACCATCTATGCAGTCGTCTTCCTCATACTAGACGCTTCTTTCGTCGTCGGGTCATTCGGTCCATTCATTCAGACATTTGCAATGGCCGCCGCCGCTGGGGCTGCGGTAATGGATGTTCTCGATCATCCCACATCCGATATCGATGTCTATTCCCCAAAGGGAAAGCCGGCGGACAGGACACATTTCGAACAGGATCTGGTGCTTTCATCGGTGTCATTTGTATACCCAGCTCGTCCTACTGTGCGAATCCTCGACAGTATCAATTTACGCATCAAGCCTGGGCAAGTCACGGGTCTAGTTGGACCGTCCGGCTCGGGAAAGGTAATCATCAACTTTCGACTATCAACTTTCGACTAGCACAAACCATTGGCTAACCTCACTTCTTCCTAGTCTACTATTGCATCCCTGCTTTTGAGGCTCTACGATCCAACTTATGGCGCCGTAAACCTCGGCAACGACAACTTGAAGTCATTCAACGTCCACAGCCTGCGGACACACATCGCACTCGTCACTCAAAATCCGCTTCTCTTCACTGGAACAATACTGGAAAATATCAAGCATGGTATCCCAAGTGCCGAAAGAGAACGATTGACTGAAGACGAGATTCTTGCTCGGTGTGAGGCGGCGGCGACAGAGGCATATTGTGATTTCCTAGACCGACTTCCTGAGGGCATACACACAAAAATCAGTTCCGGACCCCAGTCTCAACTTTCCGGAGGCCAAAAGCAACGTATAACCCTCGCGCGTGCGCTTGTGGGTAACCCGTCCCTGCTTTTACTGGACGAATTCACAAGTGCCATGGACGGTACAAGTGAAGCGATCGTTTTGGAAAATCTACGTCGTTCTTCAGCCAACGCCAACCGAACCACCATCATAATTGCACATCGTCTGGCAACTGTTCGAGATGCTGATCGTATCGTGGTCATGAAAGACGGAAGTGTAGAAGAAGACGGGCGCCATCAAGATCTTCTCAAAAAGAACGGCATCTACGCAGAGCTTATCAAAGCACAACAATTCGAAAAAGGGCGGCCTTCAGCAACTTCATCGATTCGATCTGCTGCCAGCTCTACGCACAAAGAGCATGGAGAGTCTTCAGGCGAATCAAACAATGCCTCCCGGCCGGTTTCAGCATCACAAACCGACGCGCCAAAGATGAGTGCTTTGACATTAATTCGCAGATCGTTGGCATTGAGCCGCCGTGAAACGCCAGCTATAATTGTCGGTTTGATCTCCTCCGTCTTCAGTGGTGGAGTCATTATCGGAGAGGCGCTCATATTTGGCAACTTGGTTGAGCTCTTGAATGACACGTCCGGCTCGGACGATCTCACGAGGAGAATATCTTTCTACTGTTTGCTTTTCTTCGGACTGGCAATCATCGCTCTAACTTCACACTCTTTCGGCAAAACTGCTTTCGGCATGGTCTCCGAAAACCTTACCTTACGAGTCCGAGATCTATCTTTCCGGACTATCTTGCAACAAGACATTGCCTGGTTCTCTAAGCCTGGTCATTCTCATCACGCTTTAATGTCGCGTCTGAACTCTGATAGCGGCAGTATTAGTGGTCTATCTGGTGTCATACTCGGAACCGTCTTCTCCATTGCGACGTCTGTTCTTGGCGGAATTGTTCTGGCCCATATTGTGGCATGGAAAATCGCCATTGTTCTACTGGCGGCTGTACCTGTCATGCTTCTAGCTGGATTCCTGCGCCTTCGTATCTTGGCTATGGCCGAAGAGCATCATCAGACGGCTTACAATGACGCTGCAGCCCTCGCTTCCGAAGCCACTTCTTCTATGCAGATCGTTGCAGTTTTTGGCTTGGAATCGCACTTCCTGGATGGTTACCGAGAAGCAATCAGAAAGCCATACGAGGAGCACCTCAGGTTCAGCGTGCTTGGCAACATCTTACTCGCCTTCTCACTCTCGGTCACATATTTCGTCTACTCTTTGGCGTACTGGTGGTAAGCATATATGTTGATGTCGCTTCCATCAGCCACATGCTAATTGATGCGACAGGGGGTCTAAACAAGTGCGCAACGGTAACTATAGTCAACGAGAGTTCTTCATTGTACTCCCTGCGCTTCTTTTTTCTGCACAATCCGCAGGTCAGCTCTTCAGCTTGGCACCCGAAATAACTCGGGCCAAGGCCGCAGCGCAGAATGTATTCTCTCTACATGACGAGAAGCCGTCGATCATCACAGATTTGAGGCCTTTGGAATCCGCTACCACCACTGCATCCAATGGTAGCGCTTTGTTGTCTGGCGCTTCAGCATCGTATGGAACATTTGGAGTGCGTGGAGAACTGGAGTTCCGTAACGTCAGTCTCTACTATGAGAGTCGGCCTAATGTTCCCGCCTTGAACAACGTCTCATTTCAGATTCGCCAGGGCGAAAACGTAGCCTTTGTCGGTCGTTCCGGTAAGTCAACGAGATCGTCGCACGATAAGTACTGACTTCGTCGCCAGGCGCTGGAAAGTCGAGTACGATTCATCTGATAGAGAGATTCTTCGATCCAAATGCTGGACAAGTGTACCTTGATGGGCAAGACATACGCCAAGAACCCGTTCGAAACCATCGTGCTCGCCTAGCACTTGTGGTAAGTTACCCATTCTCGTTCAGATCAACACACACTTCATTCTGTTACATTTCAATCGAGTGTGGGGCTCTTCATGGGGCGCCTTTCATATGAAGATGACTGACACCCAGCAGGAGCAAGAGCCAGATCTCTTTCCAGGCTCCGTAAAGTTCAATATCGGACTGGGCGCTCGGCCAGGTACCGCAGTCGCCGATGAAGATATACAACGGGTGGCCAAAGAATGTGAGCTTCACGACTTCATCATGAGCCTTCCAGAGGGCTACAACACGGAAGTCGGTGCACATGGCTCCAAACTCTCAGGCGGTCAGCGCCAACGCCTTGCTATCGCCCGAGCTCTCATACGTGATCCCGAGATCCTACTTCTCGATGAAGCGACATCGCAGCTGGACGCCAATACCGAGCGCGACATCCGAACGGCTATCGCCGCTGCCTCCAAAGGACGAACTACCATCATGATAGCACATCGATTAGCGAGTGTGCAATATGCAGATCGTATCTTCGTGTTTGATGGCGGTCGTATCGTTGAGCAGGGAAGACACGATGAGCTCGTAGCCATGCAAGGCATTTATGCTGCCATGGTCGCAACACAGGAGCTGGATTAGGTGCTCATCTATACACTTTATCGACCTTTCATTTCGCAGTCTCCTCGGACCGGTTCGTCTCTTCGATGCGTGTTGTTTAGGCGACTGGCGCATTGTAATATGCGTATGTACCAGTACCCTCATGTTTTGACTACCTATAGGAGCACCCCTCGCATTTCGAAGGCGTTGAACAATGTTTGTTCCTGTACCATCATAGTTCCTTTCATAATTAATTAATGCTTCTTGCGTCAAGCATGGTACATGCGTTTGCTCCTCAACCTGCCTAGTTCGCGCTGGTGCATCCTCTTCAGTACATGTTGCCGCGTTTGCATGCTAATGAAATGGTATGCTCACAGTGGGCCCTAGGATGGAACATCGACGAATGCATTTATCCAAATGAGCGCACTGTTCCGAAGACTGGCCGGTGCAATCTTTTCGTTCCACAGCTATTCACAAAGTCAACGCTTCTGCTCTGCGCATGTCCTGTTTCTCTTACCGCATATTGCTCTCAGCGATGCGAGGGCGACTTGACGAGCGGAAGATGGCGTCTTCGAGCGCCTCGTTCGTCATCAGCTTGCTTCACTATGCGCTAGCACGACGTGCTTCTGGACCTTGGAATGATCGGCGGCTACGGCGTGCTAACCGAGCCTAGTAGCAACGCCGGAACATGCAGTTGATGGTGGTGTCGTTGGGCGTGCACCAGTAAGACCGAGGCCGCTCCGAACTCGCAAGAAATCTCTTCATCTAATCTGATCGATTGATTCATTTTCATCTGATAACTTTTACTCCGCCAAGCGCGCATGTTACCCACGACCCCACGGAGACTATACTCGATCGCGTTGCTCGATGCAACTACAGGACAAGTGCTGCGGGGCACGTCTGAAAATTTTGCCTCCGTCATACGCTTTACCAGTGCCGAAAAAGCTGTTGCTCGACGGGCTATGCTCCGTCATCTTATCAGATGGCGCGTCCGAAGATCAGTGACATGGGGGTTGTGCTGCCATCACCTGCTTAGCGAACCACACATGGTGACACTAGGTTGGAACGGACCGTCAGGGTCTGCTCTTACGAAGTGACAACGGACCATTCTCTGACGAGCATCGCGGCCGCTGCCGATCGACATGGATGGGCTACACGCAAGAACGGATCCTGGGCACGGCCATGGTCAAGGTACAACTCATGGCCGCCGTCGTGGACCTTCTCCCATAACCTGACGACGGTAGCTACGTTGACCATCCAGCGTCTTGTAACCTTACAATTGAGCGATCAAATAGGTACGTTGCTGTCATCAGTCTTTTCGTATTCTTCATCTGCGTCAAGTGTAGACGTCATTGTTTATCACATGAATCCGCTGACTGTCGGCTTTCCACTTACAGCTCCGCGATTCAAGCTTCTTGACGCCTGATTGCCCAGTTCAAAAAGAACCCAATTTGAAGCGTCGGTGACAGTTGTCAGTGTACGTAGTCTCGCCAACAGTTGCGCACAGCGCGACACGAGCTCGCGTAATGTGTGCCAGCAATACTAACAGAAGCAGGGTACCTCGTAGTGACAACCCGCGAATATATCGCGGATATGAGTCCGCACGCCGAAATGTCGTCGAGCACGTCCGAAGGGCCAGCCCCAGCCGTTCAACGAGCTTTCAACGGTTTCCTGACCGAGAACCTCAATGAAAGCCATCTCCCCACGATTGAAAACCGCTCACACCTCCGATACACTGCAGAAGATGAGCTGCACGACCTTATATGTGTCGGTTTCGGTCCAGCGTCACTAGCCATTGGTGTGGCTCTGCATGATGCTCTGGATGGGACTGATCCTTCCCTGGTGGATGTTGCGGGCCTACAAAGCAGACCACCGAAAGTCGCGTTTCTCGAGAAGCAGTCGCAATTCGCGTGGCACGCTGGCATGCTTCTACCGGGTGCGAAGATGCAAATCACATTCATGAAGGACATGGCCACTATGCGAAACCCGAGAAGTGAATTCACCTTCATCAACTATCTGCACCAGAAGGACCGCTTAGTCGAGTTCGCAAACCTGAACACCTTCCTACCAGCCCGTGTGGAGTACGAGGACTACATGAAGTGGTGCGCTAGCTGGTTCGAAGAGGTGGTAGCATACAGCCAAGAAGTCATCAAGGTCATGCCCGAGAAGTCGCCAAATGGCGAGATAACCACATTCACCGTCGTCTCTCGCAACACCCTGACAGGACGCATCGAGTCGCGGAGAACCAAGCATGTCGTCATCGCTGCGGGTGGACGGCCCAATATTCCTGCGCCATTCCCGACAAACCATCCCAAGGTTGTCCACTCGTCGAAGTTTTCATACATCTCGAAGGAGATCTTGAAGGATCACAGCGCGCCTTACAGTGTGGCAGTAGTCGGAAACGGCCAGAGTGCCGCTGAGATCTTCGACTTCCTACACGCAAACTACCCCAACTCGCGAACACGAATGCTGATCAAGGGAGGAGCCCTGCGACCAAGCGACGACTCACCATTGTAAGTGAGAGATGACTGTTGCCGGACTGCCTCGCTAATATACCAGTGTCAACGAAATCTTCAACCCGTCGCGAACAGACTGCACATACGCACGCGCCCCTAAGCTTCGCGCAACTACGCTGCTGGAGGACAAGGGCACGAACTACGGCGTCGTCCGCCTTCCGCTTCTCGAACACATCTACGAGACCCTTTACCTACAGCGCATCCGTCATGGGAACTCGCCCGCCGAGGAAGAGAACTGGCCGCACAGGATAATGCCATACCGTCGCGTCATCGATGTGACCGACTCCCCAGTTCGGCCGGGTGGTGTACGCCTTCAGGTACAAGACACCAGTCCATTATACTTCTCGGAGTGTGCGGGTGCCCAAGAAAGGCAGGAGACATTGGATGTCGATGCCGTCTTTGTAGCGACAGGATACCACAGGGACCTGCACGAGACGCTGCTCAAAGACGCAAGGCACCTCATGCCCGGTGGAGAGCTAGAGGGCGCCAAGTGGCAGGTGCAGAGGGACTACAAGATCAACTTCACCGAGAAGAGTGTTGGTGACGATGCCGGTGTTTGGCTGCAGGGCTGCTGTGAGACTACGCACGGTGTAAGTATTGCTTGGGCATGTTGCGAAGAGAAAGATGTGCTAATTGTGTGACAGTTGAGCGATACCCTTCTTTCGGTGCTTGCGACGCGTGGAGGTGAGATGGTGAGGAGCATCTTTGAGAGGCCTGCCACGTGGGACAACGGCGACGTGTTGGGCGGGTATGAGATGCGCGAGTAATGGATGGTTCGTCGGTGGATTCCATGTAACTAGGCACACTCCTCTTCCAGCTGCACATACTACTATGACGTCTTTGGTCACGCCAGCTTTTCGCCCAGCCATGTCCAATTTCGTTTGTCGTTCCAATTGCACATGTCGCTTGCACTTGCTGCAGTCCGCGGCGGGTGTGGTGAGGGAAAAAAGCAACGCTTATTTTGAATTTGATATCGGTGCCTAGGGCATCCAGGGTCGCGCCTGCCTGTTTGAGGACCCTGAAGAAGGAGGCAGCCCAAAGAAGCTGCAGTCGACACAACGAGGAGCTGCGCGGCGACCGTCGTGTGCCTGCTGTATGCGTGATAATGATGAGCAAAACGGCAGAGAAAGGCAGCTGCAGCCCGCACAGTGAATGACGGCAGTCACCCCACGATGATGGGCGCGAGGAGGCTGGCCGCTTTGGTCGCTAGCGCAACCAAGGAAAGAGCCCAATTCCATGGATGTTGCAATGGCGCCGACATCAGCGCTACGCTGACCTTGAAGCCATCCTTTCCCTCTGCCTGTGCATATTCCCCTCTGCGCTTCCCGTCCGCGCATTTCTTCCCTGCGGCTGCTCCAGGCCCTGCTGCGACAGCGTACAGCCGCTGACCACGTAACACCACCCCGCAACCGCCAAACGCTCCAAGCCCGTCACCCCGAGTCCCGTACGGCCACAACAAGCGCGCTCCCCTCGAGCCCACGCCTCTTGCACCCACGACTCCAGCGCTGCGCCGCAGTCACCGTCCGCCGTAGCTCCATCCTCTCCATCAGCGGGCGCGTATCCTCGGCATGCAATACCGGCAGTGAGGACTGATTGGCGTCTCTATCCGCGACACCGTCGCTCTACACCCTTAGCCCTCGCTGCTCCCGGTTGCCATGGAACCGCAGTGGACTGCCTACTCGGAGGCACCGGGTAATCGCTACTCGCACAGCATGGCCCCGTCTCCGCACGCCTCGCGGGACGCCAGCGTGTCTTCGCAGGTCAAGCCGGACCCCTACGCAACGCCGTCACGACAGAATTCAATGCCTTTGCAATCGCCTGGCGGCACGGCTAGCCGAGGCCCCGAGTACAACGACGGCGATGGCGATGTTCCCATGGAGGATGCATACAAGCCGCGGCTGAACATGGCGCGCCCTACGCAACAGCAGAGGCAATCGCAGCAGTTCCTCCAGCAAGAGGAGAGTGCCGCCGCCCGCAGATACTCGCCCATGAACCTTTCACCTACCTCGCCCTACTCGGGCGGTGCACAGCAGGGCGGACAGAACTACACCAGCTTTACCCCTCAGGCCCAAGCGCAGACGCAAGCCAGCCGGCAGAGCCCGACGCGCAACAATCCCTATATGTCGCCGCCCAACAACTACTATTCTCCGCCATGTAGGTTCAGCCTGTGCTTGGATGTTCACATGCCTTGGCCCCCAGTACTGACAGTCTCGCTTTAGCCTCCCGACCGCATGCCCCTCAACTGCCGCCTCTACAGTCCAACATGAGTCCCGAGAGTTTCTACCCGCAATCTGCGACGGCGCAATTGAACGCGGTATACAACAGAGACGCTCGATCGCCGCGCGCCTCCTCCAGCTCAAACCCCCCACAGCTGCCTCCGCCAGGCCGAGGGCCAGTACCAAGATTCGAAAAGTGTGTCAACACTGCCGATTTGCAACCTAAGATCAATGCCCAGCCGCCCTTTCGTCGCGCAAATCCTGAGGGCGGCTTTATTAGCGTAAGTCGAACAGTGTGGGCGACAGCTTCCATACTAACAGAACGTCTAGCCCCTACAAGCGCTCACTGCCCACTTGCCCATGACCTACAAGCTGTGCAACGGCGGCTTCAACTACCAATCGTCGCGCAACCCTCGCCGAGTCCTCACGAAGCCGAGCAAGGGCGTCAAGAACGACGGATACGACAACGAGGATAGCGATTACATACTCTACGTAAACGACATTCTTGGGTCAGAGGAATCAGGGCACAAGAACCGCTATCTGATTCTAGATGTGCTAGGTCAGGGTACCTTTGGGCAGGTCGTCAAGTGCCAGAACTTGAAGACACAGGAGGTTGTTGCGGTCAAGGTTATCAAGAACCGGACAGCATACTTCAACCAGAGTATGATGGAAGTGTCGGTGCTTGATTTGGTCAGTATTCACCTACAAAGACGCAGGACGGCTCTAACACGGCGCAGTTGAACAAGCAAATGGACAAGAACGATGATCATCACCTTCTGCGGCTGAAAGACACCTTCATCCACAGGCAACATCTGTGTCTGGTCTTCGAGTTGCTCAGCGTCAACTTGTACGAGCTGATCAAACAAAATCAGTTCCGTGGACTGTCCACAACCCTGGTGCGCGTGTTCGCACAGCAGCTGATCAATGGTCTCGCATTGCTTGGAAAGGCAAAGCTGATACATTGCGACTTGAAGCCCGAGAACATCCTGTTGAAGAAGTACGTAACATGTCTGACATTTGCGCGCGTCCACTGACCTGTTGCTAGCCTCGAGAGCCCAATCATCAAAATCATCGATTTCGGTTCCGCATGCGACGAACGCCAGACCGTGTACACGTACATCCAATCGCGATTCTACCGATCACCCGAAGTTCTGCTTGGTCTGCCGTATTCAGCAGCGATCGACATGTGGTCATTGGGTTGCATTGTTGTCGAGTTATTCCTTGGTCTGCCTCTGTTCCCAGGCTCGTCTGAGTACAACCAAGTGTCAAGGATAACGGAGATGCTGGGGCTACCACCGCATTGGATGCTCGAAATGGGCAAGCAATCAGGAGAGTTCTACGAGAAGTCGCAGGATGAGTATGGTCGCAAGCAATATCGGCTGAAGTCAATGGAGCAGTACTCACGGGAACATGGCACGAAGGAGCAGCCCAGCAAGAAGTACTTCTCTGCCACAACCCTGCCCGACATAATTAAGAATTATCCCATGCCGCGGAAGAACATGAAGCCAAACGAGATCGAGCGAGGTAAGCAGGCCAACAGACTGTGTCACCTTCACGGCTAACATCTCATAGAAATGGCCAACCGAGCGGCCTTTATCGACTTTGCACAGGGACTGCTGAATCTCAACCCACTAGAACGTTGGACCCCTGCGCAGGCCAAGTTACATCCGTTCATAACCCAGGCCAAGTTCACTGGTCCATTCGTACCTCCCATGACTCTCAAGTCTGGCTCAAGCAGGTCGCCTGCCCCCGGTGTTCAGGAACAGCAACGATACGAGGGCATGAGCAGACAGCGACAGCAGCAGCAACAACAGGCCGTCGCGCAACAGCAACAAGCGCAAGCAGCCCAGCATGCTGCGTATGCGAACATGCAGATGAACCAATATGCCGCTGCACAAAGCCCGCAGGCTCAGCAAAACCCCTACAACATGTACGGCCCGAACCACCAGGGTGCTCCTCCACCATATCCTGCACAGACAGCACAATACGGTCAGCCGATGAATATGATGCAGCCACAGCAGCCACGGCAATACAACCAGCCCCAGAACCTGTATGCCCAAGCTACTACCCGCGCTGGGCGGCAGCGAGCAACGACGATGGATCAACAGCAGTCGGGACAATCCGGTATCCCCCCTGCCCTTCAGAGGGTCATGAGCCACCTCGATCCCAACGCGCCTGTTCGTCTGCAACCATCACCGGCATACTACCCACCGCCACCTGATGGTGCCCCTGAAAGCGCGAGCAGCGCCGCCAGGAGAAGGGGGTCAAGGGCAGGCAATTCAAACCGCAACCAGAACTTTGTGCGAAACTTGGAAGACCGGACGCTTGAAGAAGGTTTTATGGGTCAGAATCATTGGCAGTGACGGGATGGCTTCGACGAGTAGTTCTCATATTACGAAAACAACCCTCTGCACCACGTAGAGTTGCGACGGTGGATGAGTCGCGGCGTTCTGAGTTCTCCTTGATGCACGTTTCCCTCGGAGTGCTTCCGTCAGTATCGTTGCCCAAGACTGAGATAGGGAACATGTCGCTATCGACAGGTGGAGCAGGACTCGGATGACCGCGCAGGCCGCACATGTTCCCCACGATCTGCTCAAATTGTACCACGCTCTGACGATGCACAGCGCCCTCAACTGGCTTCTGACAGGCTCTCTGCTGGGCCAGATTGATGACTCACGGCCTGCACTGGGAGTCACTGAACGAGAGAAGCTGGGTCTTGATTGAATGGTACACAACGGGGCGGACCAGATGCATGTTCAACAGCTTGGCTGGGGTCGCTAGATGTCGAGCCATGACTCGAACGTCCTCAGCAGTCGGGGAAGCGGTGGATGGCAGCACATGTACTTTTATTAGCATTCTCATAAACCTGTTTGGCTGTGTCCAGTGTATACTTTCAGCTGCGATGCTCGTGATGGGGTTGGAGGATGAATGAGCTCGGTGTAGGCTGACTGTGCTATTGAATAACTAGTAGTGAACGCAAGCAATGAATGTCGAATACCAACGCTTTAGACGTGGTGCAAACTTCCGTGGTTAATGACTGCCCTAGCGTATGGTGGTGAAGGCGTTCGCGTCTGCTTAGGGTTAGGCGCGGGGCACACAGTCATGGCTTGGCGCTGGCTCGAAATTCGGCTCCGGAAAGTTCAACCAAGGCGGCAGTGACTCTGGTCAACCCACACGGCGCCCGCCACACATATTACCCTCGACCCCTCCGGCAAATCCCTACTCTCGAGCACTGCAACCATGGCGTCGCGATTCTTTGCCGCCAGCGACAGCTCCTCGGACGAGTCCAGCGAGGAGGAGCTCTACTCCAACGACGAGGAGTCTGAGCAGGAAGACAGCGACAAGGACTCGGACGAGGAATCCGATGACGACGACTCGTCCGACTCTGGATCCGAAACCGGAGCCAACCGCTTCTTGAAGGACGCCTCGAGCGACAGCGACAGCGACGACGAGGATGTGAACAAGGTGCTGAAGAGTGCCAAGGACAAGCGCTTCGACGAGCTCGAGGCGACCATCCGGCTCATTGAGAACGCGCAGAAGATCAACGACTGGGCTGTCATTTCCGAACGTACGTCCAATCCCGAAGTGGCTCTGGGCATGGCATAGAACACGGTGGCGGGGTACACAAACAGTGCTGACATGCGTTATACAGAGTTCGACAAGCTCATCCGCCAGGTGCCTACTCTGACCAAGCAGAACGATGGCAAGGTCCCCAAGCTGTACATCCAGGCCGTTGCCGACCTCGAGACGGTTGTTCTCGAGACCCACGAGAAGCAGAAGGTCACCCCCAAGAAGATGAACGCTGTCAACGGCCGCGGTTTCAACGCTGTCCGCCAGAAGATCAAGAAGCACAACCGCGACTTTGAAAAGGACATCAACGCCTACCGGGAGAACAAGGAGGACTTTATGCGCGAGGAGGAGGAAGTTGTTCAAGCACCCAAGGAAAAGAAGAAGAAGAACAAGATCCCTCAACTCGGCACCGAGGTCGTTGAGGAGGCCACTGACGACGGCTTCATCACAGTCGGAGCTGGTGGCAAGGCTGTCCTGTACACGGCTGAGGGTATTCTCAAGCACTTGCGCGCCATTGTCGAGCAGCGTGGTCGCAAGAACTCGGACAAGCTGGAGCACATCCGGACACTGGAGAAGTTGTTCGACGTCGCCGTCAATGACTACCAAAAGGTCCGCGTTCTTTTGACCCTCATCTCGACGCGCTTCGATTTGACGTCTGGTACTGCCAGCCACATGCACCAAGATCAGTGGAAGCTGTGAGTACCTTTAGCCTGACATGTTTGCCATTTGCTAACATAACGCAGGGCCGACCAGGAATTCGGAAAGCTCCTTGAGATTCTTGAGAACAGCAACGAGATTGTTGTCATCGAGAACGCCGAGGAGTGGGAGGACGACGAGAAGCTGCCCACCATCACACCCGGCGAGATCTTCCGCATCCCAGGAAGCGTCGTCTCTTTCGTTGAGAGGCTCGACGACGAACTCACCCGCTCGCTGCAGCACATCGACCCACACACTTCCGAGTACATTGAACGGTTGACCGACGAGGCTCTGCTGTACGCTCAGCTGGTGCGCACCCTGGTATACGTTGAGAGCATGAAGAAGAACCCAAGCCTGGAACTTCCACAAGAGCCATTGAACCGCATTGTTATGCGGAGATTGGAACACGTCTACTTCAAGGTAAGAAACACGCCGTTTTCTGCTTTCTATGCTAACGTCCATAGCCCTCCCAAGTTATCACTATCCTCGAGAACAACGTCTGGAAGGCGATCCCGGAGAGCCTTGACTCCGAGATCACCCCCCGCGCCATCTCCAACGACACCGCCTCCCTCGTACAAACTCTTTGCACATACCTCTTCCAGAACAGTGAGGGCATCATCCGCGCTCGCGCCATGTTGTGCCAGATCTACTTCCTGTCTCTGCACGACCAGTACTACAAGGCTCGCGACATGATGCTCATGTCGCATTTGCAAGAGACCATTAGCAACTTTGACGTCAACACACAGATTCTCTTCAACCGCGCGCTGGTCCAAGTCGGTCTCTGCGCGTTCCGTGCCGGTCTCGTCTACGAGGCACAAACCTCGCTGCAGGAGATCTGCGGTAGCAACAGGCAGAAGGAGCTGCTTGCACAAGGTCTGCAGATGCAGCGATACTCCCAGATCTCGCCCGAGCAAGAGCGTCTCGAGCGTCAACGGCAACTTCCTTTCCACATGCACATCAACCTTGAGCTGCTAGAGTGCGTCTACCTGACCTGCTCCATGTTGCTCGAGATTCCTCTTCTCGCACAGCTCGGCTCCTCGCCCGACCTGAGGAAGCGAGTCATCAGCAAGACCTACCGCCGTCTCTTAGAGTACCATGAGCGCCAGATCTTCACTGGTCCTCCTGAGAACACGCGTGATCACGTCATGCAGGCGTCCAAGGCACTGTCTGCTGGTGAATGGAAGAAGGCAGCGGAGTTCATCAACTCGATCAAGATCTGGGAGCTCATGGCCGACTCGGAGAAGATTAAGGAGATGCTTTCCTCGCAAATCCAGGAAGAGGGTCTCCGGACATATCTCTTCACATACGCACCTTTCTACGACACGCTCTCCATCACCACACTGGCGGGTATGTTCGAGCTGTCGGAGCGCAAGGTCTCCGCAGTCGTCTCCAAGATGATTTCACACGAGGAGCTCGCTGCCGCTCTCGACCAAGTCAACTCCGCCATCATCTTCAGGAAGGGTGTTGAGCTGTCAAGACTACAGACCCTCGCGCTCAGCCTGTCAGACAAGGCATCCGGTCTCATCGAGTCGAACGAGAAGACATTGGAGCAACGCACACAAGGAACCGCCAACGCCTTTGAGAGGCAAGGTGGACGTGGCGGTCGTGGTGGCCGAGGAGGCGGCCGTGGTGGTGGTGGTCGTGGCGGAGGTGGACCACGGGGCGGAAGGAATCAACAGTTCACTGGCGGTGCTTTGGGACGTGCGATCCAGGCTTAGACGTAGATACCTCGTCTTCTAGGAGGCAACGTAGGGTCATGGGCGGCGAATACGGTTTTGTCGGACTACACCTTTGGTAGCTCCGTGGTAATGCGAATGCTTTTCAGCTAGATCATGAGAGCGAATGCAGGAATGAAAAGTACGCAAAAAGCACATCATGTTCGTGGCCGCGTAGTTTTGACTACCTTGGTTGTTGATGGATGTGTGAATAAAATGTATATGATCGCAATTCAGACAGTTTCCAACAGACTTTGATGTGACTTTGTGTAGCATCCATTCTTCGAGTTCGTTGAAGTGCCTAAATAAAAAGCGACGAAGTGGAAATTCGCCTTGGTACAGTTGTGCTCCATTGGGTGTGTTGAGTAGTGTGCAGAAACGCACGTCGATCAAAATGGCTTCGCATAGCGAATTAGATACTCCGGAGGGAGTAAAGTGAGGCGATAATGTGACAAGGAGTCTTTCGTATCTTCTGCGAAAGTGTTCAAAGCATGCGACAATATGTCAACTCTCGGGCTTTACGTGCTGTGTGTATCTTAGCCCGTTTATCTTGAGTTTAAAAGCAGCTAATAGATAACCCTACACGCTGCTTCTTGCGTCTCTGAAATGAGTTGATATGGTAAAGGTAGCGTCGTTGAGCAGCACTATCCGCCTCTCTCTTTGGGCGGTATATCTTGCGAGCAAAAATTGTCTAATTAACTAAGAATAATAAAAAGCTGGACACTCGAATAGAGGTATTCTAGGTGCTGGACGTCTGCAGGGGCAAAAAGAGATGGACGGGCGGGTGATCTACCGACTTTGTTAGCAACTGGGCTCGAACTCATTCAATTCACTGTCTTACCGAAACCCGGACCTTCCGCAATTGTTGTCAGGTCTTCTGCACTAGGACTAGCGCGAAAATCCGATGCAAAGCGGACCTTTTTACGGTCAGTTTTAGGCATATAAGAGTGTACAGGGTGGTTACTAACGCTCTACCACTGAGCCACACGCCCTGGAGTCTTGAAGACTGGTGTTGATGGAGATTTGTGAAATTAGAGCGTATCCAATGTTGGGTGAAAGCGGGGATGAGCCCCTCACCTTAGGATAGACCAACCAAACGAACAACTCCTCTTCTAACCGGTAGCCCAAAGGTGGGGCTGTTGGAATGGGGAAACCGAATGGTATCCGATTGTTGGCCGAACCATGTTTATACACAGTCGATCTAGTCAATAGAGATCTTGAACGTTGAAGGACGACGCGATAGCACCTTTCAAAAGACATGGAATGATCTATTGCGGATAAAGGAATAGATTTTATATGACTTTAGAAGTTTATATCGCTTCGATCTTGTTAACCTTTGCTCTCATTCGAATGTAGACCACAGCTCACCTTTTGACTTCTATCCCGTCAAGAGGACATCCCAGGAAACTCTGATAGACAATATCATTGCGCGTAATGTCTACACTGCGAAATTCGTCGTCGTCGTCGTTCCATCACACGTGCCAGGGGAAACGACGGAGTTACCGGCCCGCCAAGACCCTGTCGATCCATCGCAGACACGCGACTTGAGAACACGAGACGAAACCACATGGCAGCCGCACCCCTCCACATCGGTGAACCATGAAGCTACGAATAGCCTCTGTATGGCACACCCTCGCCGTTCTGCTTCTGCTGGGCGGAGCAGCCCAGGCTTCATTGGGTGACAGACTGCCCGATTTCAAGGACTGTGTTCAGGTACGTGTAGTCGGAGTTGCGCTTTGGCTGGAGACATGAGCAAAGAGAATGCGCCTGCACCGACTTGAGACATATAACTAACTGCTCATCTACAGGTGTGTAAAGAAGCCAATTGCGGTCCAGATGGCACGTCAATACGTATGCCCACCCCATTCACCCTCCTCCACGCCTACTCACACGCGCAGCCTTCCACCGCCGCCTGCTCCTCTGGGACTGTCCCTCAGAATGCGACTACACGTGTCAGCACATCATAACCACCCAACGCCTCGCGCGCGACCCTCCCTACATGCAGCCCATCTACCAATTCCATGGCAAATGGCCCTTCTACCGCTTCATGGGCATGCAAGAGCCGTTTAGCGTCATCTTCTCCCTCTTCAACTACCTCGCGCACGACTGGGGCATGTCGCAGCTCCGCGACAAGATACCCGCGTCGTACCCGCTGCGGAAATACTACTTGTGGTTTGGCTACGTGGGCCTGGCGAGCTGGACGTTCAGCATGATATTCCACACCAGAGACTTTGGGGTCACGGAGAAGCTGGACTACTTCGCTGCGGGCGCGAATGTTCTGTACGGGCTGTACTATGCGCCCATCAGAGTGTTCCGACTCGACAGGAAGGAGCCGAGGAAACAGAGCTTGCTGAGGCTCTGGACAGGACTGTGTATTACGTTGTATACGTTGCATGTCTTGTACCTCTCGCTCTGGTCCTGGGATTACACGTACAACATGGCTGCCAATGTCGCTGTTGGTATCGTGTCCAACCTGCTTTGGAGCGGCTTCAGTTACGTTCAGTATCAGAAGATTGGGAGGACTTGGGCTGTCTGGCCTGGTCTGTGTGTTGCCTGGATCATCTTGGCTATGAGCCTGGAGCTGTTGGACTTCCCGCCTTGGATGGGCATGGTGGATGCGCACAGCCTGTGGCATCTGGGTACGGTTTTGCCGACCGTTTTGTGGTACAAGTGAGTTGATCACATATGTCAACGTCTTTTCGATAATATGGGCTAACGGCTTTCCAGCTTCCTCATCAGAGACGCTCAGGAAGACATTGCAGGTACGCGCCTCAAGGATTGATGGACGCGCTCGCTTCCCGACGAGACCACCATCCGCCCGCTGTCAATGGCTCCGTCGCTTACCATACTCGTTTCCAGGAAAACTGCCTACTGCTGGTTATAACGCTGGTGCTTGGAAGGACAAGAGCTAGTTTCACCCTTGACAGTCGCAACGAGGGTGTTCAGACAGGCCACAACAATACAAATACCGCGTCCTTCTGTGGGCTCACATTGCTGTGTACATGGATAATGGAAACGACTTGCATAATAGGACGGCATTTCCAAAGGGGAAACTCCAGAGACCACGGACGCTCTGTCGTGAAGCTCGTAAAATCATGACATAGAATATTTGTACCCGCCGTTACGCCAGCGCAAACGCCCAGGACTAGCCGTCGCGGTGACTGCGAAAATGACAAGCCCAGTAATCTGACATGAAGCGAAAGTCATCAATCCTGCTCTCCCACTCCATACCTATTCATCGGGAATCTGCAAGGGTCCCTGATTCCACTCACCGCCTTCCAATCCTAGGATGTATTAGCAAGACTGCAGCATTGAATCAGGAGGCAAGCCCAGCATACCTCGCGTGAACGCCGTAATATCATCGCCTTCCGTCTGATAAAAGACATACAGGCTGTCCCACACCGTCTCCTCCCCACGCTTCTCAGCAAATGCAGTGACAGTGAGATGTGTACCCCCAAGCCCAAGCACTGGGCCAGCGGGATTAGTAATAGCAAACGTCTCGTTTGCGAAGAACGTCGTATTCTCGGCTTGGTACGTAACGTTATATCCTCTGATACTTCGATCCGCCATTTGTGCGTAAAAGTATGTTGTGTAGCCCAGCGACGTGATGGGATACACGTCCTGTATGGTGCCCATGGTGGCGTTTTGCCACGAGTTGATGGGATGGATTTCTGTGGACGTGAGGTTTTCATTCGTGTCTTTCCACCAGAACTCGACGTCGTTGTCCTTGTTGTTTAGCATGGCGTAGGATGTCGAGCCGGCGCCCCAGCTGTAGCAGCCGACGCCACCGTGGCCATTGAAACCGGACCATTTATCGGTCGCGATCCACGTTTCCTCCGCTTGGCCACTGTACCAAGCATATTGCTGAAACGTCGATTCGTCGATGGCGTACCAGATGTTCTGTTTTAATGATGATGGTGTCAGCGTATCTACTCAAGGCACTCTACAAACATGGAACTTACCATGCCCTTTCGTCCTGTAAATGGGACTGTGTTATTTAGACCAGAAGCGGTGGGGAATTCTGTAAAGTCAGTGTCACCATAGAAGTCACCCTTCCAGCACGCCTGCAGCCCAGTGGTCGGCGAGTCGAATGCTTTGAGGTTGAGGTCGCTGAGTGGTCCGGGCTCCCAGATGTCGGTGACGTTGGTTTGCGTCAGTTGCTTGACTGTGTTGTTCTTGTCAATGTAGAAGATGTGGAACTACTCGTAGTTAGTACATCTACTCGAGAAGAAGACTAAGAAGGGGTCAAAGTCAGTTTCAGAGTACTCACAAATTGGGTTTCATTGATGGCAAACGCGACCGCGGATATGGGCGATGCGTCCTTTGCATCACTGGCCACAGTCTGAGCTTTGGTTCCACCGATCCATTGCCTGTCTGTGGTGTATTGCATGAACCGGATGTCGCCTGTATGATGCTGGAAGTAGAGCGTGAAGATTCGTCGTTGGCCTTTATTCCACGACTCTCCAGCTAGAGCGATACCAGTGCCGTCTGGGAGGAAGTAGATACAAGGTTAGTGTGCATTTCACATTCACCTTACAGATATGTACTCACTGAATACACCCTTTTTCGACATATACTCGGCGTTGAGAGAACCGCCGATGCATGATTCTGGGTTATCGCGACAGAAAGGATGAACAATGTCCTTATGTCTGCGTTGCGTTAGAGTAAGGAGTGCATGAAGAAGTACACTTGTTGAAACTTACGACTCCTTCTTCCTTAGACCCAAACCCAGACCGAGTCCCAAGCCAAGACCGATGAGTGCAAGAACACCGAGACCAATGAGGATGAAGAAAGTGCGCTTCTTCATGCCACATCTTCGATCGTCTTTTGGTGGCACTGGAGGGGCAGGTTCATGATAACTCTCATACGAGTCGACATGCTCTTTGAAACCGTAGGGCCGGATGTTTGGAGACGTGATGGTAGTGCCTCCATGCGATGAAGGTGACATTGGTCGGCCTCCATGAGGGTAGTGACTGAACTGGCCGGGCACTCTGCACATTCGTGGATGAAGTCAGTGTGTGTATCACAAGTAGTTAGTACAGGGCACATACACTTGAGGTCCGGAGAAGTCTGGAGTAGGCGTGCCTATTGGGTCGAGTGTGCTATACGGAGTCTCTTTCTCTGTCGAATACCTGCTATAGCGTAAGATTATGGGCCAAGAAGCGGCCGTGCGGTGTGATGATTACATTGGAAAAGACAATGGGAGAGATCAGACTTACCCTTCTTTGTATGCCTCATAGTTCTGCGGCTGTGGAGACTGGTGGTACTCTTGTTCATATGGTAGTGGGGGTGAGACTGCTGGCGAGGTGTTCGAGTTGGAGTAGGGTCGTGAAGAACCATCGACTGGGTATATCTGATTGTGTTCCTGGAAGTGCGAAGGTGGGCTCCACTGGCTATCGGCATAGCTTCGGGGACTGCTCATGTCCTCGCGATATTCTTCACGTCGATCCATTTTGCCTGATAGAAGGTACTGGGTATGAAGGGTGGATCGGAATCTTGACGGAACAGCGAGTTCACTAGCTTTGAGCCTGCCCGGGTGGGCAAGAGACATGCTCCAAATGCGGCTGCGCCTCTAGAAAATGCAAGAGAAGTGCTGACGGGTAAAGACAGGGTAGCATGCATACCTGAGCGCGCCTGAGTGCTTCTAGGTTTGTGGATCATCCGGACATAGGTTAGGGCATGTCTACCGCACAACAGTAAGCACAGCAGTTAGCAGTTAGCATGTACCTAGTCATGACAAGGACCAATTGGGGTTCGTGAGGCTTGCTGTCAGCACCACCGCATTCAGAATTCATTCAGCGAACACATTATCATTCGTTGAATGCTAGTTATGGTTCGATCGCGCGCATAGTGATGCCAATGGAGCCGAACATTTGATTCTCTTCAGCTGCTGAATGTCTACCGTAAGCACTCCATAGCCCAAAAGATTCAACAAGAAAACAGTTGTACAGTACTGCTCTCACGACAGATCTGTATCGCAAGATATATGCGTCCGTCTGCTTCGATTGCGAGAATATAACCTTCTCGTCGGAGATGCAGCTTTGTGGCTTTCGGTAGCAGCCAAAGTTCAGCCCTGGGCTAGGGTCGGGCTGAAAGCAGAACTAATATTAGGTTCGTGATCTGCTGGGTCCATTCATGCATAATACCATCTCGCTTGCCCCGGAAAAGCCGAGAATATGTCAGCTGGAGGAGACAAAATCGTACGTTCGTTATACAGGTGTGGTGGGTCAGACGGCGAGGTCTTCCTCTAGATTGCAGCGTCGTGCGGGAGCGTCCGGCAACCCCGCAACTCAACCTCCATAACCTGGTGTCGCATTGTAGCAGTGGGTAGAGGAGTATGCACTCAACCGATGTGCGACGCTATGAATCTCACCGAGGAAGCCAATATGCGAAGGCCCAATTACTAATATGAAGGCCGCTGTGACTGGTTGGGTAGGTGTACGTACCCAGATACACAACGTTGCGGCTGTTCGGAAAGTCCGCACTGCGCGTTCGAACCATATTTCGGGCTGAGCTCATCGTGGTAGGTTTGAGTACCACGAGGTGTGGTGACTCAATGGTAGACCTGGCTCACCGGTTGGTGCACAACATGTGTGATTTGATCGTCTGGTGGAGAGCCGACCTGGCGATGCTCACCCTGTCAACTTGGATGCTATCAGCAACGTACGACATTATTTGCGCACCAAAGCGGATACAATAAGAAATGTGGGACATAAGAGCAGTTACAGGAGGAGCGAGGCTCCAACATTACGCTGTGTCTCTATCCGGATGTTTTTCTGTAGCCTCATTAAGGGCATCATGTATCCGAGCGTGCTTCTGAAAGTCGCCGACGACTATGAAGCCGGAGACTTATTGCAAACCAGTGCAAATCCAATGGGGTCCTCATGGAGCAATCAGTGGAATATGACCTGTATAAGTACGCTTCGCAGAGCACACAGCAAGGCGCAGCATCACGTTGTGACGCGAGACCTTTGAGCAATATGTCAGCTCCACACCACGAGAAAGACACAGGGTGAGTTGTACCATCCGCAGACGCTGCAGTAATGCATCAGCTAAAAGCGTGTCAGGCAGGTGTCAGACTGGTTTGAAGAGCGCCCAATAAACAAGGCCAGCCGTCAACAGATTGCTCGTGTACTTGTCGATAGGATCGCTTTAGTAGGCATCGACTGGGCTAAGCCTCCGGGTGGCACAGAAACGGGCAAGGCAGTGCACATGCTGGACTATGCGTGCGGGCCCGGGTTCATGGTAAGTTCTAGCTGTACGAAGTGCATGTGAGACATATACTGACTTCGTACCTCCCTGCAGAGCAAAGTTCGTACACTTGCGTACAATACGCAGGTCCCTCGCTGATTGTAAATCAGATATTCGGACCATACGTATCTTCCATACACGCAGTTGATGTATCTCGTACCATGATTGAGAAGTATATCAACAACATAGACACATTCGGCCTTGGACGCGAAAATATTGCAGGCACGGTCGGCAACTTGCTGTCAGACCCGACCGAGCCTTCTTCGCTCGACAGCGAAGAGTATAGCAATTTCGACCTCATCACAGTCGGCGCAGCTTTGCACCATTTTCCCTCTGCAAAGGACGCTCTCTGGATCTTAGGGCAGAGGCTGAAGCCCGGAGGTGTCCTTCTCGTTCAGGATCTGTACAGCTACGTTGTAAGCGAAGCTGTGCAAGAGACAGGCAAAGCGAAACATACGCAACAGAAGGAAAGTGACATGGCATCGATGATGCGGGAGGCTGGGTTGGTCGGTTTCCGCTTTGAGGTGCTGCAGGGAAACTTCGAGATTGAGCTACCAAGCGAGGAGGTGGGCCAGATTCAGTGCTTCATAGCGAGGGCTGCGAGGCCGCTGAGTTAGACCTAGGAATATTTGATACCATAGGCGTTGTTGCAGTAGTTTTGTATGCGAATCCCATACCTAGGTAGTTATGTCTTGTCTGGTGATGAAGCTATTCGTGAGTCTGAGGTGGTGTGGCGTATGTGTGGCTGAGGAGCTCAGCGACAGGATGATGCGCTAATCTGCACTAGCGCGAACCAAATGAGTCAGGGGGTCATGACGAAACGCCCGCACCGTCCATTCGATAGTGTCGAGCCCAGCCCACGAAAGCTGACCCTTTCACACCCACACGCCCCTACGCCCCTACCCACACTGAAGACGCGATATTACTCGCGATCGACAGTGAAGCCCAGCAGAGAGCCGCCTCACAAGTCATCCATAGCAGACGCGTCTGCCCCGCCTTCTTCTTCACAGCAGCCGCCCTCCCCCACATCCGCACCCGACGCCGGCCCAAGTCGACGGCAACCCCCGCGCGACACATCGCGAAATTTCCACTCCACCCAGCAAAGCGACAGGAATGGATTATATCTGCCCGAGAATCATGGCTTTTTTCTGGTACTCCAATCTCCCCAAGATCGCGAAGTTGGGCGACGACGTCCGCACTGGTCACCGCGTCTGAGCGCGACACTGCCACTCCGAACATCTCTATACACCTATAGCCTCCTGGCGTAGACGTCAGAATTTGAGGGAGCGTTTCAAGCGGAAACGCAGCGACAGTCGCGCTCACAAGTTGCGACTTGTGACAAAGGACGTCCAACCGATCCGAAACAATCTTCGCCTCCACCCTTCACAGCGCGCGCACAAACATCACGACCGTGCTTGCAGCAGTGAACGAACAGAGGCTCGCCCAAAAGACATCTGCGCAACCGAGAGTTTCCCTGGTACCAGCGGTCACATTCCCCGCAAACGAACCGCTCAACCGTGGTAGTGCTGCACCCGTGACTTTCCTCAGGGACCACCTGGACACGCACTACATCTGTCGGACGAGACTGTGAACACTCCTAGCATACACAGCAACAGCACTCAATCTCCATCGCCCCGCGACACGTCTACGACACCACAAGTCCTGCTCTCTACCTGCAGGTCACGGACCTGCCCTTACCACGCAATCCACGACGCCATCATGGCTTGCACCAAGATACCCGCGAGCGTCATCATGCCGCCCCGCGAGCTGAAACAGTATAAGCGATGGCAATGTCTGCACACGAATACTAGGCCAGCTGAGCAAGGCTACATCCCCACAGCACGCGAATACGAAGACTTCCACCAGTGGTTGAAACGACAAGACTCTGGATACTTCTCAGACCCATTTGACGACATCTCCGGTCACATTACCCACGGACGTTCTGCGGAGACGTCATCCTCCTTCGAATCGCCAGTCGCATCGATATGTCAGCATCCTATGCACCCTGTAGCAGCCGGCCAGCTACAATCACGATGTCCCGTCTGTATCATCGACCTGCACATCAGATACATGAATGTATTGTCAGAGGCTCTCGAAAGCGCAGGCGGTTGCGCGCCATCTTGTACACTCACCAGCTCAGAACACCAACACACCGTTTACAGCGCCTGGTGCAAGGGGAAGATCGGCACACTTAAGGAGCTATCGAGACTTGAGCTCATGGCCGAAGAAGAAGCTTCATGGTCTGCGCAGCATCCAGAGGTCGCGCACGAAGACGTGCGAACCGCAGCGAAGGCCGTGGAGCTATACTGGTCAGAGACTACGGGTTGCTTAGAAAAGCGACCTCGATCGAACAAACAGACTGCAGTTGTCTTTGCTCCGGACACCGATTTTGAGCCCGGACGACCCAATCCGTACTTCCATAGGCGATCGCTGCGTTACGAGCCTGGGAAACACACAGTTGTTGAGGAAGGGGAACAAGAAGATGATGTCTCAGAGGATTCGGAAGACTACTCTCACGGAAAGATACATCATGTCGGCTCAACAGACGAGTCAAGCAACATTACTTCGCGGTCTGAGGCGGAGGAGTCACATGCCGTCCTTGACTCAACCTGCGAGATCGAGGAGGATGATGGAGACAGTGACTGGGAAGATGTTGACTCTGACGAGGACAACTCTGACTGCGAAAGCGAATTCAGTGACAGTGACTGCGCATACTTCGAGATTGAGGAAGAAGCGAGCTTCATCGTCTTTGGCGACGACTGAGCTGATCCACAGCGATCTACCTCATACACTCATCGCTACGCGGCCACCCAAAGACAGCCTCACACGAAGCGATCGCTACGAATCATGTACATATACCCAAGATAAGAAGTAGAGGCACGAAGGACTGTGTCTGGGGAGGAGGATAGAGAGGCAAAGCATACAAACAGGTCTCCAACAAAGGCTGGCAGATGTCGCGCGGCGCGGACGTGAAGAGAAGCAGCGGACTTGATAGCACACATGTGAGTAATCGGAAAGACACTCATCTATCGTCAATGACAATAATTCATTATTCTGACACGCCTGATCCATTTCTATGACTCTTTTTTCTTCATCCTCAAAGCATCATTGCAAGCCATTCCCACGCATCCCTTCATCGTGGCGCTGCCCTTCGCGCATCATTGCCAAAAGATACCATGTCCTGGAACTGGCTTCCTAGCTTCTTCAGCTCAGCCTCAATTCAAGAGCACGCCGATGCACTTGGATACGTTTTCCACTCTGAAGGTTACTACGAATCAGCCTACACAGCATGGAAAGGCGCCTTCAGGCATCGTAATACACCTTCCAACGTCTATGATGCCGAGTGGTGCCATAACCTTGAACTTCTCGGTCTAAAGCTTCACACGCTTGACCGACCTGAGGAAGCTTTGAAGCGCCTCAACGAAGCGCTCACCTACAAAGAAAGCACACTCTCCCACGACGATATTAAGGTGTGCGATACCCTTGTCAGGATCGCGAGAGCGCTGGTCGCTCAACACAAGTATAAAGACGCAGAAACGTCTTTCCGGCGAGCACTGGACGGATACACACGCTTTCTCCCTGGGGGTCGTACCGAGATGTTGCAGATATCCAACGAGTTTGCATTTTGTCTAGCTTGTCAAGCCACGCCTGCTGCTGTACAAGAAGCGGAGGAAGTGGCAACAAGGACGTTGGAAGCGAGGGAAACGCATCTAGACAGGACACATCAGGAGACGGTGGAGAGTGTGTGGACGTTGGGATTTGCAGTGGAAAAGGCCGGGAGAAGAGCAGATGCGATGCGTTTGTATAAGGAGGCGTACGAAGAAGGGAGGCGTTTGTTGGGAGAGGAGCATGTTGATGTTGTGGACTATAAAAGTGATCTTGATCGGATGGAGAGGGAGGCAAGGGAAAGGGAGGAAAGGGAGAGAGAGGAAAGAGAGAGGGAGGAAAGGGACAGGCAGAAAAGGGAGGACGACGAGACAGTGCAGTGACTATTATTATGAATCATATCAACTGTTATATCCAGGCGTCATAATTGTATATACTTGAACTTTGAATTGTCATGGCCTGGCGGGCGACCTACAACACTACGCCTTTTCTTTCCCCTTTCCATAAGCGTCCACAATAGGCGCCTCAGGTACATCAATACCCCCAATTTTCCATTTCATACCGGGGTACGAATCACTGAGCACGCTGATGTCGACCTTCTTGCCCTGTGCCTCAGGCGGCAATGACACCTTGGCTGAAGCCTGCAATCTCGACTGTGCGCCCCCAGATGCATTTCCGCCGCGTCCACCCCGTCCGCGATTGCCATTCTTACTGGGGTCGGGCCAGTTGATGCGCTTCAGAGCGATGATCTCGTCAGTACTAGAGTACGAGACAATAGCGAAGAAGCCTTCCGTCTGCGGCTTGGGGTAGCGTGGTGCGAAGATGCGTATACCGCCTTGTTGCATTCTAGCCGGGTTCTGGCGTGAGATCTTGAAATCCAAGGCGAGCGCGTTGACGTTGCCCAGGTCGAGCTTCAGTACGGGCAAACGAGAGACTGGCTCGATGAAACGCTTAATTCCAGTAGGTGTGACTCCAGCGAACTTGGCTGCACGTTCAAGCACCGCGGGCGATGCGGTAGTTGTCTCAATGAGATTTTTCGGACTGGCCTTAGGGTGCTCGAGACGTTTCTTTTCACTCTCAACTTCCACGCCTGGGAATATCGATAACGGCCCGTCATTTGGCCAGCGCGCTGACTTGATAGCTTGGAGGATCGTGATCATTGTCTCGCATGAAGAGAGGTAACCCAGTTCAGTGAGTACGTCAATCGATGCCTGTACAATACGGATACTCTGATCCAACACACTGTTTAGATCACCGACATAATCGGATATTGGCAGGTCGATCCGCGAGAAGTGCGCCTGTAGAAGTAGGAATGACTTGACGTGAGGGTCCCACAGGGGTAGGCCGAAGTCGTCCGCGGAAATAGGAAGGGCTTTCGAAAGCTCGGCGTTGATGAGGTCTTCGTTATGGCGAACAGGCAGCTCGTCGTATTCGGTGGCGTGAGAGATCCATGATAGAGCGTCGGCGAAGGTTGCGTCGCGCTTGACATTCTTCACAAGGTAGCGAATCGTTTTGTGGCTGAGGTAGTAGTAACTCATAATCTTGCCGAGTGGTGTTGGGTCAACTTCGCCTGTAGGCTCGACAATAGCGCAAGAGGACTCGTCCAGTTCACTGAGGGAGGTCTCCACCAGCTCGACCATATAGTCGTTGGCCAAGGACTGCGCGGCAATCGTGTTGTGCTCCTCTGCTGAAATCTCTAATCCGTAGAATGACGGGTTCTTATGCAACCGGCGGAAGAAGAAAGTCCAGGTCAGGTAATCGAGCGCGTCTTGTTTTGTAGCAATAGTACCTGCAGAGATTTCGGCGCCCAAATGGTTGTCCAGCACCTTGTGCAGAGACGATTCGACGGGAAATCCAGTATGCAGGAAATGCTTGTAGAACTCTTTCTTGGCGTCTTGCGTAAATATACGCGCAATACCAGAGTCATCGAACTGAGGACGTCCGGCACGACCCAGCATTTGCAGCACATCCGTGAGATCCATATCTTTGTACCCTTCTGTTTTGGCATCGAAGAACTGCGTACCCTTGACTACGACAAGATGGGCTGGCAAGTTCACGCCCCATGCAAGTGTACTAGTGGCGACTAGGATTTGAATCTTGTTGTTCGCGAAGAGTTCTTCTGAGAGCGATCGATCAGTCTCGACAAGACCGGCGTGATGCAGGCCTATACCAAAGCTCAGTGCCTCGCGTAATGAGTCATCCTTTACTCGGTCGAGATTGAGTGCCAAGTCGTCTTCAGACATGTGAAGGAAGCGTCTTGGGTTATCTTCCATGCCGCAAAAGTTGATTAAATCGCGAGCCGTCAAACGAGTCTGTCTACGGGAGGCTACGAAGACGATAACTGGCTTTTCCGGTGAGTGAGCTTTGATTGCCAGGAAAGTAGGTCGGTTCATCGATTGCATGAGCGGGCAAAAGCCTCGCTGTTCCGGGAAGCCATCGATGAAGATTTCCAGCGGTACCGGACGCACAGAGTGGCGGAAGTTAAACAAGCCTTCTTTGACACCAAGCCAGTTTCCAAGATCGGACGCATTAGCGCAAGCAGTGGACATGCCAAGAAGACGGATTGACCCGTCTTTCTTCTGTGATGCGATATAGTTCATACGAGAGACAATGATCTCCAGAATTGGCCCACGGTCACCGCCCAGTAGATGAATTTCGTCGATGATGACTAGACTGACTTGCCGAACGTATCCACGAGTCTGCCAGCTACGACTGATACCATCCCATTTCTCAGGCGTTGTAATGATAATATCGGCATCCCGAATTGTGCGTGTGTCCGGAGTGTTGTCACCAGTCAACTCAACAAGCTTGAGGCCCATTGGCCCAGCTAAACGCTTGCCCCAATCCTGAACTCGCTCGCGAACAAGTGCTTTCATAGGGGCGATGTATACGACCTTCGAGCCGGGCTTCTCACGGAACGCCCACCACATTGCGAGCTCCGCAGCAACAGTCTTGCCACTACCTGTCGGCGATCCAAGCAAGACATTGGCAGGTGTATGGTATAGGCAATGGAAGATCTGCGATTGCATAGGGTTGAAGTACTGGAAGCGCTGCGCGTATACTTCCTCCAACAGTGGGTTCTTCAAAGCAGCGATCGGCAAAGGCTGAAGATTCAACAGATCGGTATAGACACTCTCTGTGTCCGGCCGAATGAGATGTTGGAAGGATATGGGATGGACAGTCTCGGCGCCTAACCATCGATCAGATAAGGCGCGAACATATACTTGCGTAGGCAAAGGATCAGAAAGTGGGATCGTGAAGTTCAGTTCGTGATCATCGTAGAGCTTTCGGCGTGACAGGATGAAAAACTCGTGATGGTAAATCTCAGATGTTTCCGAGTTCTCGACCCAGATCCAGAATGATTCGGAAGTACCATGGTGACGATCGTTCCAGACAAAGTCGGGCGTGAGGAACAGCTGGATGCGGAGCACATCTCTGTTGAGCGGAGCGATCTCAGATTCAATGCTCAAGGTTGGGAAGTTGTTCATGAGCTTTGAGATGACGCCACCCATCTTCTTGTTATGTACTAGGTCTCCGATCTCCGTTGCATCCATTTCGCGCAGGGTTTGTATCGACGGATATTTGTGATCGAGCGCGCGCAAGACTGGCTGCGGCAACTCATATTGATGCAGTGGGTGCTGGAAAGACCAGCATCGATGTTCGATAGATTGGCAAAGACTTAGCAGTACCTGACACTGGTAACCCCAGCGCCTATTAAGCGCAATCATGAATAGCGCACGCGCGATACGTGCTGCATTCTGGGTCACATAGTTCGTGTCTGAAACCAGGGTGAAATCTTCCAGTCGTGCTCGCGAGATGTGAGCTTGGAGAAGATAGTTTGTCTTTCCATGCGAAGTAGCATACCCATCCTTGACTTGTGTGATCACATGCCCTTCTTCTTTGAGGGCTGAAAGCTCCTTCTCCTCGGATTCGCGTGATTGTACCTGGTCGAACTCGCCACTCATGCTGACCATAGCCAGAGCATCCGCGTCTGTGCTACGAGGTCGCATCATTGTGTTGAAGATTTCTATACTTGATTGCTGGACGTAGTACTGGCTCGCAATACGCCCGACATCTTTCGCTCGCAGGTCTTCTGTGGTCTCGTTGAAGATGATCATTTGACTTCTCTGCAAGATTCGTGCGGCATCGATGATAAGCTTTCGACGTCTCCCGACAAGCTGTGGGTCGTCGCGTATCTCATTCCATTCAATGCCATACATCAGCGGGCTCTTCTGCATCCGTACAAAGAGGTAAGAATAACCGAGCCAAGTCACAGCTTCAGAGACAGTAGTCACTGTACCAAGCGATATCTCGGCATTGAGATTGTCTATGAGCTTTGCGGAAAATCTGGATTCGATAGGCTGTTGCTCAGTTACGGCGCGCATGTAGTGATCTAGCCTGTCGTGTGTCGTACAAATGAAGCCGATACCTGTATCCTGGAATTGGGGTCGACCGGCACGACCAAAAATTTGCAGAACATCCAAGATGCCCAAGTCGGTGAACTTACCTTCTTGTGCGTTGTAAACTTGGGTGCCCTTGATGAGGACAGCTGCCGCGGGTAAATTGACACCCCAAGCCAATGTCGCTGTACAGCAGAGCACTCTTAGAACGCCCTCAGCGAAAAGGCGCTCGATCAGGTTTCTGTCAGAACGAGGCATACCAGCATGGTGAGTACCCATGCCCTTTCCAAGTAGCTCGCGTAATTCTCGGCCCTTTGACTGCTTCATATCGCGTACAGCATTTTCGTAACGAGGATGGTCCTGCGGATCGAATAGATCGGTGCACTGTTCTT
Organism: Alternaria metachromatica; assembly: GCF_023757995.1. Classification (NCBI taxonomy): domain Eukaryota; kingdom Fungi; phylum Ascomycota; class Dothideomycetes; order Pleosporales; family Pleosporaceae; genus Alternaria; species Alternaria metachromatica. The sequence goes on from NW_026055494.1 coordinate 1,518,952, forward strand.
CCATAGCCATGTCGTATAATCGCCTGGCTGTTTTGACGGTGTCTTTCCTCGAATGCACAAAGACCATGATCTGGTGGCCCCGTTTGAGCATTTCAACGACCTTATCATAGGCCACTCTCTCCACGTTCTCACGTGACTTCGCTGTGCCTGGCTTGCCCTTGGCGCCGATGAAGTGCTGCTCCAAAGGTACAGGACGGAATGAAGCGTCAAAGTAGAACAGACCGGCCATCTTGTTGACTCGGAGAAAGTCGGCTACGTCGACATAGTTGGGTAAGGTCGCAGAGAGACCGACAATCCGGATGAGTGATTGTGTACTCTCCACTTGTCGCTGAGTACGCGCTACCAAGCTTTCCAATACAGCGCCGCGCTCGTCGTGGAGCATGTGAACCTCATCGATGATGAGCAGACGTACTTTCTGTACCAGCTCGGTGTCTCCAGTGCTTTTTCTCGTCACCACGTCCCACTTTTCTGGCGTGGTAACTATGATCTGGGTGTCCAGAATTTCGGCTTTGGTAAGGTGCATATCACCAGTCAGTTCGCGAGCCTTGATACCCAACCACGCTAGGCGCTTTCCAAGCTTGTCTGTGACCTCAGCAGCGAGCGCCTTCATGGGTGCGACATAGATGATCTTGAAGTCTTCCATCATGACTGTAAAGTCGGTCGCCTCAGGCTCGTCGATCGGGTTCGGCACAACATTCTTAGCCACGGTGTTGAGAATGGTGAGCATGGCAGCATCTGTTTTACCAGCACCAGTAGGTGCGCAGATCAGCATATTCTCACTGGTTTTGTAGGCGACTGGGTACACCAGACTCTGCATGCGATTAAGGGATTTGTAGCCTTTGAAGGTACGCTGACAGAGGCCGTCCAGTTCCTGGATCTCGAGAAGCCTTCGGCCGACGCCGACAGTACCTACCGGAACTGCGGGGATTTCGTATTCTTCATACAGGTTGTTGTCGCGATGCTCAGTATCTGGAGGTAGCGCGTACTTCTTGCCATAAGCCGAGAGCTTGTTGCCGGCTTCGTGAGTCCGATAAACGTGAGGATACTGGGGACCTGTTCGGTCCATAGAAGATGCCAACGCGGCAGTCTTGTGCTCCCAATCCGCCCGGCGCAACGCTTCTTCGCGTTCGGCTCGGGTCTGTAAACGGCCCATGGCACCATTGCTTTGAGCGGGAGTAGGGTTATGCAAGGATCGCATGATGTCCTTGCGATGCGATATGAGCTCGGCCACAAGGTCCAACTCTCCGTAGCCAATAATGTCTGCGAGCATCATCTGTAGCTCTTCGTCTATTCATAGTTAGTATGCTGCAGTAATCGAGTATTGGCATGAAGCCTCACCATTGCTGTCACTTGACAGGATCGCGGTGATCTGCTCCTTCAACGCTCCAGAATCCAGACCGGAACCACTTTGGGCTACTGAAGAGCATTTCTCTGCGAGCCATTGCTGGCTGTAAGCCTCGCCACCAACTTGGCCATCGGGAAATTGGTCGAGGTGATCACTGCTGAACTCTTCTTCATACTCGTCGCTGATGATGTCCCAGATATCTTCGCCGCTGACGGTTCCAGAGAAGTCATCATCATCGAAATCGAGGTCATCTCCGTAGGCTGGCGCCTTCTCAGTATCGGCAGGGAGATTGAGTTCAGCGATGGCTTTGCGCATGGCATCGAGCTGCTCGAGCCATTGCGCCTGGGCGTCCTCGACGGCGGGCGACATTATTACAGCTTGTCCGAACGTTAGCGGTCGATATGATCCAGGTGCGCTCGGTGGAGCGCTCTTCACGATGGAAAGCGTGATTGCCTCTGCGTCAGGCTTGGCAGAATCGATGATGGGTGAGTGTCCTGGATTCGGCTGGACCTGCCCCGCCCCCGCGCATTAGCGGCATGACATAATCAGCGCGCCACATGCTGGTTCCGCCGACCATGAGACGCATGCTGGCGCCAGGAGTGCTATCTCGGGCCACGACTCCAGGCTTCCTTTCTCCACGACCCTACCACGCGCATACAAGCTACACAACCTTGCCCTACCAGTCTCACCACTCACCTTCCTCACGAATAAAATAAACCCGCCGCCAATATGAAGGTCCTCTATATTGGTGTAGGAGCCCATTCACCGCCGCTTCCAGTCTCGGATGAGTACTAACCATGTACAGATCCTCAAGAATGAGACCAAACCCGCGATCGAACTTTGCGCCGAGCGCGATCTGTCCAGCTTCGGCCGCTTCACACGGGGAAGCGTCGGAGAGTTCGTACGTCACCTTCACCGCACAGCCAGAGTTGTGGCAGGTCACACGGACCGAGGGACACACGCTGATAGCAGGCCAGATGTCGTTCACAGCAAAGACAGTCGCTTCTAGGACACTACCAGGGCAAAGACAGGATGTCGAGGAGTCAGGTACGTCCTTCGTCAGCATAGCCGCTTCATGCGCAGACACATGCTAATCGAGCGCGTCCAGATTACACATTCCACGCTTACGGTCGTTCCGAAGGCGTATGCGGCCTCATGATCACCGACCACGAATACCCCTCCCTCGTAGCCCACCAGCTTCTCTCCAAAGTTTGCGACGAGTTCCTCTCCAAATACCCGCGCTCCGCTTTTGCCAACGCGACCGAATCGGCCAACATGTCTTACCCCGAGCTCAAAGACTACATCGTCAAGTACCAAGACCCACAACAGGCCGACAGCATAATGAAGATCCAAAAAGAGTTGGACGAGACCAAGATTGTGCTACACAAGACCATCGAGAGTGTGTTGGAGCGAGGAGAGAAGATTGACAACCTGGTTCAGAAAAGTGATGAGCTGAGTGCATCGAGCAAGATGTTCTACACACAGGTGAGTGTTCAAGAGCTGGCAACTGAAAGCTCGGTCATGCTAACACAGTCACAGGCTAAGAAGCAAAACTCTTGCTGTATTGTCATGTAAAGTCTGGGCACGTTTTGGCGAATTCATCATTTTATTGGGCGTTGATACCTGACTTGTGTTCGAGACAAGTAGTCTTGCATACCTATTACCACATATCAAGGCTGATTGTCTCATAATTTCCTTACTTGTCATTTTGCTCTGAGTTTCCATGTTGACTGGATAAGCAAGGTGGTAAAGATTCTGCTCCAGCGTCTGCGCTGTGTAGCCGAGCTGGCGTTTCCTATTCATCTACACTGATGGCTACTTCCTCGTCCTCTTCTAGATCCATCGGATCAGGGAGCTCGTCTTCGTCTTCATCTGAGTCGGAGTCGGAGTCAGACGCAACGGAATCCTGGTCGAAGAAGTCCTCTGTCACCTCTGCTTGTACCAGCTCGGTCTCATCCTCCTCGTCGATATCGCCAATTTGCCGCGCATAAGCTTCTAGGTTGGTGCCCACGAGTGTCTCAGTCCTGTCCCAGTTGTTGAAATCCGTGTCAGCATCATCGTCGTGACGCGGATCTTGCCAGACAAGAAACATTTCGGTTGTAGCCAGCAAAATGTCAACCCAGGGCTGCTTCCAATCATCTTGCATCTTGCCGAGCCACTCTTCGATGCCGTTGATGAGGGTATCTTTTGAAGCTTCGTCGGCGAGTTCGCGGTAAGTGACATCGGGTTCATTGGGCGATTTGTTGCATAGCAGGGTGCGACATTGCCGTACATTGTACTCCCAGCTGTTCTTGAACGATGTCTCAGCCCATCCATCCTCTTCAGGACATCGATGGGGTGACTCAGGGTCGTAGGCAAGGCAGCGTCGAGCGAAAGCGGCACTAGAGCGATGACGAGTATCCTCCGGTGTGTCTGGTGAGTACGAGAGGCGCTTTTTTCGTTCCTTGCCTGTTGGTGTTCGGGGAGCTACTTCATCCGGTCCTGCTACGCGTGCAGGAAACTGAACACCCTTCGCATACACATCCACTGCCGTCTTGGCGCTGTACGCACGAACGACCTCCACGTCCGCAGCGGGATGCGCAGCCTCCCAGGTATCTTCCAATCGCGCGACATCCTCCAAGTTATCGACATCGTTGACTAGGTTGGTCTTCCGCATATAGTATGCTCGCTTGGCAATCTGCCAGCCTTCCGCTGTGGAGCCGGGACGTAAGACACGCCACGGGCCGCCGGAGTTCAACCACTTATCCCATAGCTCGGCAAGCAGCTTGAGATGGATCTGCAAAAGACACATCGAACACCAAGCAATCGTATCCTGTTCCTCGCCTTCTTCCTCGTTTTCTTCCTCTGCATCGTCCTTCGGTTGTCTTAGAGCATCTGGACGTGGATCTCCAGGATGTAGAGGGTGTCCACATCGCTCCGCCAATACATATCCCGAAAACGCTGGATCTGGCGACTTGCTCTCCGCTTCTTGAGTCCCATCGAGTTTCGAGCACTGTCTGGCGCGCCACTCCAGGAAGTCCATGTACTCAAACGCGGTGGGCAGGAGGACGTCATCGTCGTTCTCAGCAGCGATACCAAGGGCGGACTTGCGCCAGCGTTGGTAGAGTTCGATCTCGTACGGCAAGAAGAGCGCAGAGGCCTTGGGTACGATTTTCGGTGTAGGCAAGGCCATGTTCTAGTCGCGTGATACTAGTGGGTGGAGAAGCGCTGTTGCGAAAATGCGATTGCGGTTTGGAGCGGCAGAATGGAAGAGACGATGTTGAAGATCTCGTGCTCGTATCACGCAGTCAGAAGGATACGGACTGCAGGACATGAATTTTCAATGTTGTATAGCGAAGTGCGCGTGAGTGTGGGATTATGTCAACGGGGTGGGTCGCAAAGCTCAGTGAATGACGCAGCGCGGACATTTTGTAATAACAACAACTGAGCATTCACTCTGCTATTCACTCCGATTTCTATAGAGCACTCGTTGAGATGCTGATTCCGCATATGCATACTCTCCATGGTTATCGAGCTGCTATGACAGTGCCATCATATCCTTTTTTCTCAGATTCGGTCACGTCGAAGAGCATAGCACCTGGTTCCTGAGCCCCTGCACCTGTATTCTCGTTACTGAGATCGAATGCAGAGTTTATCGTCGCTGCATCCCAGTTCTCGTCTGATATCGCCGAGCTCTTCTGATACATAGCCTGCTCAAGTTTCTCGTAATCACGCTTGTAGTCTTTTGTATCCGCATGCGCTTCTCCCAGCGTCTGTCTCGCACCTTCATACGTATCACGATACTTCTGCAAAGCCCGCACAAAGCTCCCCTGTTTCTCTAGTACTCCGGCTAGTATCCACATGATCTCCAGAGTTTCGCGACCATGTGAGCCGAAGCTCTCAGTTCGCCATGAAAGGCAAACTATGGCCAGTTCTTTTGCTTCTTCAAGTTTGTCCGTATGTGCGATTGTATGGGCGAGGTCACTCATCGTCTGGAAGCGCTCTGGATTATCGTAAAACTCGCTGGAATCGTACCAAGAAAGTGCACGACGTAGCAGGGCCTCTGCTTCGATGTACTTTTCTTGAGAAAGTAAGATGCGTGCCAGTGTTGCAGCAGCTTCGGGCACTGTGGAGTCATTGTCCTCGCCAAACATACGCTCTTTCTCTGAAAGCGACTCTCTTAGATAATACTCCGCGTCGGCGGATCGACCATCTAATTGCAATCTCAACCCGATTAGATCCAATTCCTTGACCCAGCTAGTATCGCGTGCTACATTTCGTGCTTCAGAGGCTTGTTTCCAGGTGACGTAGGCTTCATTATAGCGACTTCCTGCTAGAAGAAAATAGCCGCGCTTGGTAAGGGATTCTTGCGTGCTGGGATGCGCAAGACCAAAATTGCGGACTCTGACTTCGAGCGATTGCATTTGGATTGCTTCGGCTTCTGAACGACGGCGTTGAAAGGATAATACATCGCCTATGCGATCCATGGTATCCAGTGTATCGAGATGTCCATGGCCGAGAGCTTTCTGCTGCAAGCGTAAGATATGGCGATACAGAATTTCCGATTCCGCATTTCTGTCTGTCTGGAAAAGTAGGAGTGCTTGCAGTTTACGGCATTTGAGTGCTTCGGGTGTCTTTTTACCTCCTGTAGTTTCGAAAGCCTCAGCCGCAACGCGGTAAAGATCTTGCGCTATCTCAAGCCCGGTTCTTTGGTCGTAGTAACGCGCAATCTTCCTGGTAAGCGATGCCCATGCACGTAAGGGATGTATGGCAGCATTCGATGGCCGGTACGGAATGGCAGCATATGCATGTGCGATCAGAGGCTCGCATCTCTTGAAGTCACCGTCATCTGAGTCGTGAAATCTATCATCGAGGATACGTATGAAGTGTTGACTCCAGATATCGAGCTCATCATGTTGAACGAGCCACCTTTTAGTCGTGAATTGCACCAGCGGATGCATAGAGAAATGCCTCCTGTCCCTGTTCATCTTGATCAGGCTAAAATCCCTGAGAGCGAGCCAGTCGTCCTCAAAGTCACGAGGGAGGCTCTTAGGACAAGACAACGACTGTTGCTCTATTTTCTTTCGGCGCGTATGAGGCCGTCGCTTCCACCATGATTTGCGGATGTTCCGTGACGAAAGTATCACTTCGCTGTATTGCCCCTGGAGAAGCGCCTCCGGAATGTCCTGTCGATCAAAGAGACACATCAGCGACAAGAGCCTAGAGGCCGAAGGCATGGTCTTGCGGACGTACTCGAATGTGATTCTCCATGTCTTGACGATTGAGTTGGAACGCCCTGCCTTACGACGTAGCTGTGGAATATCCTCTTCTAAGGCGTTTGAATCTTCCTCATCCTTCGTGCTAAGCTCTTGTAAATAGTCGCGTATTGGTAAGGACCGTCTGCTGATATAAGCTGCCGCATGAGTAATTGCGAGCGGGATGTAGTCGACAGTCTCAACAAGTAGTCTCTTGTCCTCATCTTCGTGGCTATCTTCTAGATGCGTTTGTAGGAGCGCGATTGCCTCTGCTTCACTCATTGGCTCCACATGCTTTATGTTTTTGTAATTGCAGGTGATCTGAAAAGCAGCGTCTCGGCTTCTCGACGTGACTAGGACTGAGCCATTTGAAGATTGCGGTATGAATTCTCGTATCTCTTTGGACTGGTCGGATCCCTTGTATTTCGGCGGTAGACGGTTGAAGACGTCCTTGTCGTCCGCGTTGTCGATGATCATCAACCATGTTGCATTCGCTTCGTTGCGCAGCCAATCGTAGACGAGACCAAAGACATCCGCGTCCTTGTCGCTTGCGCCATTGATGCGCAAAATTCTGGCAATCTCACGATAGCTCTCTTCCATCTTCGTAATATTCTCCGCATCGATCCAGAAAACCCATGTGTTTGGAAAGTCTCGTTGGACTCTGTAACCGTACTCAATTGCAATCTGTGACTTTCTGTTCTCAATTTTAGCTGCTGCAAATTGCCGTGCTGGGCAACGGGGAATGCGAAGGCTGTAGATAGTTCAGCCGGGTGGTTGTGTACGTACCCGATGCCGCCTGCTCCCACAAGCGCATGTCGCGATCCAGGTCCCCTCAAAACAAGGAGATCAGCAAGCACAGATCTCTCGATGAAGTCGACATCCTTGCCAAAAGGACAGATGAATCTCGGCGTCAGAAGTGGCTGTGAAACTGCAAGTTGTTGTTTGTTAGATCGATGAAGCCCACGTTCTATCATGGGCGACGCCAACATACCTGTGCCACCTCTGTTATCAGCTGCGATAGCAGACTCCAATGTCAATGTCGATACATAGCCTCTGATTACACCTTCTATGTGCTTCACTTCGCTGTCATAACGAAAGCTTGTAACGGCTTTGAGATTGCGAGACGCATTTGAGTTGACCCGCGGGCGCATCTTGAATATGATATCCGACAGAGCCTGAATTTGAAGTTCGAAGTCTTTGATAAGTGGTTCCAACGCTTCCTGGCTTTCTTGAGAAACCCTACCATCGTCAATAGCCTGCCGAATGCGCCTTAAAGAATTTATCAGCGTTGGAAGCTCGACGCTGAGTGACTTCAATGCCCTTGGCAGACCCTCGGTTGTCGCTCTGAAATCGTTAAGCCGCTTGACAACTTCTGTTGTGATGTGAATGATCGAGATGATGTTTGCAGCGACGCCAAAGGCTTCCATGACGGGGAGGACGGGAGGGCTGACTGAAGGCAAAGAAGCTACGGGCAAGGAACACCCAGCGACGAGGAATCCACCGCGGGGCATCCAGAGAGACCTTGATTTACGCATGAGCGCGGCACAGCAAGGCTGCGACGACTTGTGATGCATCGACATGGGTTGCTAGAAAGTCATTCGCTGAAGGCGCGTACAGCATACGCGCGAAGAAACCCGTGCGATCAATTCACGCGCCCTTAGGCAGCAGCCCTCTTGAAAGTGAGCATGCCCAAATTTTTGTTGAGTTGATATTGGCATATCAAGAGTCAGAATGTTGCGATAGTCGTGCTACAGTGCCCATGGGCAGGATTGATCCCTTAGAGAAGTGCGAAGCGTGTTGGGCTGGAAGGCGCCTGCCAGGCGCAGCCCCGGGGGCGCGCGCGTCCAGGCGTCCAGGTACGGCGCTAACCTAAAACACGATGGATGCGAGGTGGGGCAACATCTCACCAGTTGACGCGTACAACCTTGCCCCATCACCAACGACGTTCGCAGCACTGACAAACTACTGCCGCGGTCGAAGAAGTCAATCAGCTGAAACGACGTGAAAGAGAACATCTTGAAGGATCTGTATCGGAATAGCAAGCTGATTACTACCTAGGTAGAGCTACCATCCTACCGTCTATTGCTGCAACAGCGGTTGACCAACGCCGAACCTGGGTACTAACTCTACACCTCATTAAGTAAATAAGCAAATTGGATATCTCGACATTGAAACATTTAGACCGATTACAACCCCCTCGATTTACCAACACCTTCGTACCGGAAACCCAGAGCTTCGAGAGGCACAGGATCGACGACGTTACGTCCATCAAAGACGTACATTGGACGGCGCATGACCTGCGAAACGCGCTTCCATGATATCTCCTTGCGCGTTGTATCCACATCACCGTTGTGTACTGAGTCGCCGCGAACATGCCCGCTTCTCGTAGGCTGCTTGTTGCTGAACTCGTCCCACTCCGTCAATATGACCACGGCGTCGGCGTCGGTACACGCTTCGTAAGTCGAGGAACAGACCGTGAGTCTGCCTTTGATGCTCTGCGGACTCGGGTTACTGCTCTCGATGTCGTGCAGTATTTGCGATTCCTTGACTTGCGGGTCGTAGATCCTGACGTTGGCACCTTCAGCAAGTAGGTTGTTGACGACTGTGATGGCTGCTGACTCGCGAGTGTCTCCTGTGTCCTTCTTGTATGCAAAGCCAAGAATAGCAAGCGTCTTGTTCGAAAGCGAATTGTACAGGCATCGCACTATGCGGCGGGTAAATCGGTCCTTCTGGTACTCGTTTATGTCGACTACTGATCGCCAGTAAGCGGCGACCTCAAACAGGTTCAGGGACTCTGCGATGTATGCAAGAGACAAGATGTCTTTGCGGAAGCAGGAGCCACCAAAGCCGACCGATGCCTTGAGCATTCGAGACCCAATGCGGTTGTCCAATCCAACGGCATAGGACACCTCATCGATGTCGGCGCCTACTGCCTCGCACATGGCACCCAGTGCATTGACACTGCTGATCCGCTGAGCGAGCAGTGCATTTGCAGCTAGCTTGGCCAGCTCGGAGCTAAACAAGTTGATCGTGATGATGCGATCTGGGCTGACCCAAGCTGAGTAGATTTGAGAAAGAGCTCGTGCAGCCGCCAACCCTTGAGGAGTCTTAAGAGAGCCGATGAGAACGCGATCAGGGTTCGAGAGATTTTGGATAGCGGTTCCCTCGGCCAAGAACTCAGGGTTTGATAGGATCTCAAACTCGACGCCAGGTCTACTCGTTGCTCTCAGAACATCTCGCAGCGTATCTGCCGCCCGGCATGGCACAGTGCTCTTTTCTACGATGATCTTGTTGCCTGTAGCAACAGCACCAATCTTTCGCACAGCAGACTCCAAATAGGAAAGCTCACTGGCATGTCCGGCACCCTGACCCAATGTCTTGGTGGGGGTATTGACGCTCAACAGGATGAGTTCGGCTTCGGCAATGCCGCGGTCGACATCTGTGGAGAAAAAGAGGTTTGGCGTTCGCTTGTTGGGGATGCCGTCGCGGGCTGGCTTGACCACATCCATGAGGCCAGGTTCGTAGATGGGGAGATCTTCAGATTGCCATGCAGCAATGCGCTTGCTGTCATAATCGACCACCGTCACCTGAATGTCGGGGTTGGCGTTCGCCATGACTGCCGAAGTCGGTCCTCCCACGTATCCTGCACCGATACAACATATCTTGGTTATGCGTCCGAACAATTTGGACTCATGGGTGGAGCGGTATGAGGGCGCTGGGGTGGGCGCATCTTGCCGTGTGTGACTAGACATGAGGAGTGTGTGAGGGTTTGCAAAAACGAGTGTATAACAGGATGCCTGGTAATTGAGCAGGACAAGGACAAAGAAGCCTTCGTGGAAGTGAGCCGGATACCTATAGGTACACAAGGGTATCGAGATGTTGGATGAAGTATCAACCAGCCATAGTCACGGACCGAGCGGCCGAAGATACTCATGGTCGCCTGGACGGCTATCGGCATCTTCTATTATCGTTTACACGATCTCATTTTGGCAATTACTGGTGCCGAGGATGGACCTGAACGTATCGGACGGCTAGGAAACGCTTGGTTGGGTGACATGATGGTGATGAGCGCTAGCGTGACGGAAGTACCGGGGACGCCACAAGGATCAATTGATGGGGTGCCTGCCAAGCCAGCCGGGGCCTTCTTAGTAACGTCGCATGTTATCTTTGTGATGTAATCCTTAGCACGAGTACTCCACCACTCGGCGAGGCTTGACATCGATTTCGCATTTTGGCCACTATGGCTATGCGCGTAGCTTTTCAGTTAGTTCTGTTGCAGGACTCCAAGCTCCGCCCCGAGTTACGCAGTTTTTCGCTCCGCCCCAGAGAACGCGCAGAGAAGCCAAGTGTCATAGGACACTAACCCATAGGGACTGTTCTTATTCTGCTAATATCGGAACCCGGCAACGCATGATTACAGCGGATGAAGCCACTGTGCCCAAACTATGGCTTAGTTGGACTTCATGGCGCAGTCAATGGTCAGCACAGTTTCAGCGGGCCAGCGCACACGTGCAGCCGCTACACATTATTCGCCCTTGCTTGAGATGCAGTGTTAACTCCGGTCCCCGACAGCCACACCTTACCCGGATCCATCGTGTGACACGGCACACACCGTTCTCAGCGGGTCCTGGGCAGACAGGCATGCGAAGGAGCTAAGGTGTCGGCCAACCGCAGCATTATCCGGTCGTGGTTGAGGATTAGACGCGAAGAGACTTTGTTGGCCCTAGCCACAGTGACGCTATAATCTCTTTCAACTAATACTTGTCGGATCAAATACCGGTTCAGCCACCTGAATTTGAACATCCCTTAGACTGTCGAAACGCCTCATCGCGAGGTAGCACGCGACTCCTTCCTCACGTCGACCGACAAAGACGACAACATCATGGAGAAATTCGAAATGGCTCAGGCCGAGCCTGTACTCAACCAAGTGGCCGAAACCGATGAGCAATATCCTGTTGAACTGGATATCAAGGAGAATGAACCGCTACTGGACCTCGAAAGCCAACAAGATGGAAAGCATGTGCTTTCTCAGCGTCCTACAGAGCCAGCTGCCAATAGGACGAAGACGTTCATATACCTGGCGACTTATTTTATAATGAACTTGAGTCTCACATTTTACAACAAAGCTGTTATGGGTTCGGTATGTAGCAGGAGCAGATACGAGGAGTCGATTTAGCTAACGAGATACCCAGTTTCCGTTCCCGTGGATTCTCACAGCGGTACATACCGGAAGTGCTGCTCTTGGAAGTTCAGTCTTCTTGATGTTCGGGCATTTCCAGCTAACGAGGCTGACGCCGCGCGAGCATCTGGTCCATTTCATGTTCTCTCTCTTGTTCACGCTGAACATTGCAATGTCAAATCTGTCGTTGTAAGTTTCCATTACCTTACATACATCTTCGTACGCTAATAACTTCGCAAAGAGCCATGGTCTCTGTTCCCTTCCATCAAATCATGCGAGCGACATGCCCGCTCTTTACCATTCTGATATACCGTGTTATTTTCTCCCGAAGATATGCACTGATCACGTATCTGTCCATCGTCCCGGTAATGCTAGGCGTCGGACTGGCTACCTTTGGTGACTACTACTTCACCGCCATTGGATTCACCCTGACACTCATCGGTGTGGTCCTCGCTGCCATAAAGGTAAGTAATACCCGAAGGATTATGCACGTTCTCGCGAAGGATGCTAACAGCTCGAAATAGACCGTTGTTACCAACCGTTTGATGACGGGGCGCCTGCGACTACCCGCTCTGGAGCTGCTCCTCCGCATGGGGCCCCTGGCCGCAGTGCAATCTCTGCTGTACTCGGTGCTCATTGGCGAATTCTCAGAATTTCTTGCTTTTGTGAATGTCGGACACTTTACAAGGGAAAGGATTCTGACAGTCTCGGGCAACGGCCTGCTCGCATTCGGCCTCAATGTCGCGTCTTTCGAGACGAACAAGCTGGCGGGCGCGTTGACCTTGACCATCTGTGCAAATCTCAAGCAATGTCTGACCATCGTATTGGGAGCCTTCTTGTGGGACGTGCCTGTCAGTCCGATGAACGGCGCGGGCATCCTGCTCGCTCTGGCAGGTGGAGCGTGGTACAGTAGTATAGAGCTTAAGTCAAAGGCGAGAGCAAGTGGATGAGCGAATGACACATGGCGTCGCGCTTTCTTAGTGTGACGCGCTACTCTAGCGAGAACAGAGTCCGTGCACATGTGATTCTTCTGTGACCCCAGACGTGCGTCCAACCGATCGCTTGGAGCCTGGATCCGAGTAAGACACTAGCATCCGTCTTTCCCGATATCCTGGTAGTATGCCTCGCTCTATCAACTTCTTTCGGAATCATGCCATTTATGCCAATCATGCAGCTCACCATACGAGATTGCCATGGGTGACGCCACGCTCCCGAGGTCTGCCTGACCACGGGGCTGCACGGTATCAATGCCAAAGGAGAGTTTTGCTGGGCTATGGCTGGCCTAAAATTAGCGCTCTATTACCACTGATCATATCATAATCGCCTTCAGACGGCTGTGGCTCAATACACCTGCGCCATGCTTCGTCCTAGGACTCTCGTCTTCGGAACCCTGGTTTTCGCGACCCTGGTAGTTTTCTGGACTGCACTACATCTCAACTCCCTCGACACCATACGGCAAGCCGCGGTACAAGATCCACTCACCGCGAATATCCAAGAATCGCGTCTTCACCTGCTCATTGTAGCTACGAGTAGTGGCCTCGACTTGTGCCGCCTTCTTCTCTCCGCGTCGGTGCTCTTGTACCCACCTCCTGTTCTCATCGACTGGGCAGGAGCGGGCGCATTCAACGCTGCAGAAACTCACCTTGCGAAAATCGCGGGTCCTCTTCGCTACCTCGAGAGTCTGTCCCCCGCACAAGATACAGACATAGTCTTACTGGTGGATGGCTTCGATGTTACGTTCCAGCTCGGTCCGGATGTCTTGCTAAAGCGTTACTTCGAAGAAACGGCTGCCGCCAATGATCGGCTGGTCAACCGGTACGGCAAAAGCCATGTGCGGAAACACAAGATTTACAACAGCATCCTTTTCGGCCCTGACAAAGTATGCTGGCCAGAAGATATTCTTCGCTTAGCGTGCTGGGTCGTTCCTGACTCACCTCTTCACCCCGACGCTTTTGGCCCTTACACTGATGGATGGGGTGATATGAATCACGCAAGACCGCGCTGGCTGAACTCAGGCACCATCATCGGGCCCGCTGGCGAAATGCGCGAGATGTTTCGTGCAACTCAAGAAAAGATCAAGCAGACGTACAATCCCGAAGACGTGCTGCGCAACTCCGATCAGAAGTACTTTGCAGACGTATGGGGTGATCAAGAGTATGCGCGCATACTATCGCATGGAGATAAGCCCTACGGGATGCCCGAAGGAGTTCAAGAAATTGACCTACCAACGCTCAAGGAAGGCGAAGTGACTGAATATCACATTGGGCTGGACTATCGATCGAGCCTATTCCAAACAGCTGCGGGGTATAGGAACTACATTGCTTGGATGGCGACGAACCGATCCTCGCTTCCTTCATCATCGAAATCCGTGGAGCCGTACAGGATTGATCTACAGGAGGACGTGCTGCAGTCAAGGAAGCCATTTGCTGCCATATCAGATGATCCGGCCTTGAAGGAAACTTCGTGGCGAGATGTGTCTCTGGGTTTCAACACAGTTACTGGCCAGCCTTTCCCAGTGCTCCACTTCACAGGCGACAAGTCATTTCGAGACACTTGGTGGCCCCGCATGTGGTACTCTGGAGAGGCTGAGCGCCTTCAACGCGCGGCATCTCAAGTAAACGACGAGAAGATTGGGTCAGATCCTATCAATGGAGTTCGGTGGACCAAGAACATGCCGTACGACAGTAAAGTAGGCGAGCCAGAGGAGAAGTCGGGGGCTTGGAGTGACCAGGGGGAATCGCTCTCGTGGAAGTCTCTTTGCGAGTCGCATGAACCTGCGTTGTACAGTGGAGAGGCAGAGAAAGTCTCGTTTTGGGACACTATATACCATTGATCGCGAAGCATCAGGCGTTGAATTTACTAAATCTTAATACCAACATGGTGTTTCACACCAAACTGTACGATCACATGTAAAGTCTCTCATCGAACTCGCACCAGGAGTGGAATGCACAAATCTTACTGCCTAATTTCGCTCCTGTTCACATAGCCACGCCGCCCCTGTCGTGGCGGTTTACCGAGCAGATGGTCCAAGCCATCAAAGAGACTAGTGTCATCTCGGCACACCTCTTCCGGATGGTGCCGGCAAGTAGACCCACTAGTGTACGCCCATCCGCCACCTCCCGGAGTTGACGCCGCACGGCTGGGATATCCGACTAGCTCAAGTGTAAGTTTAGATCCTAAGAAGGCGAACTGCCATCGGTGACAGCTCATTACCAGCATGTATAATGCGCTCGGCCGGGTGCAGGTGCACTGCCAACTACGGCGCTGTCGCAACCATCATCTCGCAACGTGAGCTTCACAGTTCCGCCGTGTCAGCACGGTTTTCTGGATGATGCGCGGGTACAAGCAACTCTCCAACGACGCGGTCGCACGCCTACCAGGCTGGAGTCGCCGACGTTGGATACTTTTCGCAGCATCTTTTCTACTCGTCATTCTCTTCATTACTACCGTCAACAGTGACCGCCATCTTGTTCCTACTGCTTTCTCTTCTGGCAGCAAAAACAAGGCGAAACACTCCTCTATCCTCCACGTCCTCATCCCTGCGGACCATAAAGATGTCAATCTATGCAAGACGATGCTCAGCGCTGCAGTGGCTGGGTACCCTACCCCTACGCTGATCAACTGGGGCGCCACATTTGACGATAAATCGCTAGTGGCTGGAGGTTCGCATATTGCCAAGATCAGTGGTGTGCTCGAATACCTGCGTAAACTTGGACCGGAACGCGACGACGACTTGGTATTGCTGGTGGATGGATACGACATCTGGTTTCAACTGCGACCCAGCGCGTTGATCTCGCGCTTCCACGCTATCAACAACGCGGCGAATGCGCGGATACGGAAGACCATGGGCTCGCGAGCCGCGGCTGCAGAGGGAATAAGTCAGGACATCGTCTTCTCCGCACAGAAGCGGTGTTGGCCCTGGAAACCAGAGGATCCCCCTTGTTATGCTGTGCCGCAGTCTTCGCTGCCTGGAGACATCTACGGACCACAGACAGATACCGATATCGGCTGGGACAAGAACCCATACGTCAAGTTCCGTCAACGGTACCTCAACTCCGGAGATGCCATGGGCCGCGTGGGCGCGATGAAAGCGCTCTTCGAACGCGCCATGGAGAAGGCAGACAAAGACCGCAACTTTGGCAGCGACCAGAAGATCTTCAGTGAGATTTTCGGCGACCAGGAATTTCAACGCGAGGTCATGAGACAACGGCACAGGTCTTTCTTCCAAAAGACGGGGGATTGGTTGACGGGGAGAAAGAGCATCCTCAGCCCGCAGTCCGAGCGGCACTTGCGCGAGCACAAGGCTAGCAAGCCAGATGAGTTTGGCATCGGACTGGATTATGCCAGTCTGCTTGGTCATCCGACTGTTTTCGCAGAAGAAGACTCAGCATGGGTCACACATGGCGACCCTAAGTCCATCGCGCAAGCGTCTGCTGAACTCAACATCGCGCCAGTACGCGTCCATGACCTTGCCCAAGACATTACCGAGTCGCAACCACCATTCCGCCCCGCAGTCGTCGCTCCAGATGCGAAGTTTCCCGACGAGAAGTCTTGGAACGATGTTCCTCTCTACACCAACATGTGGACGAGTGTCGTTCCTGGCCTGATCCACCACAATGCGCATCGAGATGGGCTCAAGTCCCTCCGCGTTTCGGTCTGGGATCGCATGTGGTACTTCAATCACACTAGGAAGTTGTACGAGTCGAATGCCATGGGACCGGTCGCGCCCGTTGCTGTAGTACATGATGATGCGGGCGTGGAGCAGGCGTGGTGGAGCCCAATCGCGGAGAAGGGCGGGGCAAAGTCGGACAAGGATGAATGGCTGCCATTCAATGATTTGTGCAAGGACTTTGAGAAAGAGGTGTTTAGAGATGTTTAGATTCTTCAGTGTCTTTCTAGTCATAATTATACTATAATACCAATGACAATTACATAAAAGAAAGCATTTGGTCTATGCGTGTGTCGAGACCATGGCAAGATACCATTGCAATGTATCAGCTCACAGTAGTGACGTCAGATGCACGATCAAATGTATACTGCCATTGTTCTAGGGATTTCAGAGACAGAAAGAGACAACACGATTCAAGCAGACCCACACGGAACCCCAAACTAACACCATCATAGCCGCAACACTCTCGAAGTCGACATCAACGAGACGCACTCTCTATACAAAGCGTGCGACCTCACATGAACCAATCTGTAACACCGTCCCAATATTTAATCTCGTCGTCATCTTTCGTCGGACTCGTATTCTCGTCAACTCCAGTATGTCGCAATTTCATCGCCTCTTGCAAAGTAGGCCATTCCACTGCGCTCGTGCTGGCACCATCACTCGTCCATCGTGCAGCACTGGTAGGTGTGGCGGGTGTCTCCTCCTAGTGAGACTGGAAGTAAGACTCAGAGTAATACTCGTCATCTTCATCGTCGCAGTCGGAGTCGTCAATGGGTTCGACATCAACCGTAGTCTCGGGTGGTGTAGGTACTTCCTCCCAGGAATCCGCCATGGACTTCGTAGTTACCGGATCGATGATATCGTACTCGGAAAGAAGACTAACAGTGTCGAAGTCATCGGTGTCTGATTTGGAGACGCTTTCTTTATGTTCAGCTTCAAGGAGTGCAAGCACTTTGGAGATTGTGGCCCTGTGATTGTCTTGCGTGGATGGTTTGGAGTTCACGTGGCTGATGTCGAGGTTTGGTGAGCGCTGTGGGATGCTGTCCTCATCATTCCGCGTATTGGGCGATGTGAAAATATCTGAGAAGAACGCGCTAGATGCTGCAGGCTTGTCCGACAGCGCAGTATACCATTGATAAGCGTTCCACGGATGTTCTGCCTCCGACGTTTTGAACGGGTCCCCAAAGGGTGGACGAGAAGAGCCTTCGGGAGCAGGAGAAGTGGATGAGCTTGTTCCAAACGATGGGGTTCCGAGTACGGGCTGCTGGGCTGTGGAAGTGCTCTCGCGCGCGATGAGTTTGCCGTCGGCGAAGAACTTGGACTTTCGACCGGGTTGCTGAGGAATATAGCAACGCGCGTAGGGCTTTGCTGGAACAGTCACTTCTTGCGGTGACAGCCTGATACGCGCATGACCCGAGCTCATCAGCGTTTCCGACTGACGAACCTTTGCTGGAGGTGGTATTGAACGGCGTTGCCAACAGCCGTGAAAACGCGGGTTGACGTTCATCTTTTCAGCGTCCAAAAATGGAGGTTCCCGCCCAAGGCCATGTGCAATGGATGGAGTTCCAGTTTTTCCATTCGCTGTCTCGGGTTCGGTGGGTTGAGATGCACCAGAAGGGGATACAAAGGTTGGCTCAATCATGTTGGAGGACATGTTGACAAGACTGAGAGGACAGGGCGTACAAGGGGTATTCGCCACGGTTGGGAGAAGAGGTGGTCCCTTTTGCTGGATATCTGACTCGTCAGTGGATGTGGTAGGCTTGGTCTGTAGACTCCTCGAAGTGAGTGCACGATGTGCTGCTTTTGTTGCGGCGTGTTGTGCGTGGGACGAGGATGTAGGAGGAGGGACTGAAGACTCTGAGGGTTGCGGAACTTTTTCAGGAGCCTTTGATTCTAGAAATTTAGACTTGGATGGAAACCGTCCTGAAAGATCGGGACAGGCAAGAAAAGCGGAGATTGGGAAGAACTGAGAATTCTGCCGCTTAGTCGCTGCGCCATTAGAGGACATTTGAGACCGCAGTGCTTTGATCTGGGAGGACTGGGACTGGCTTGTTGCAGTGGCTGTTGAATCTGGAAGAAATTGTGGGGCCCAAGAAGGTCTGTCGATATCGAAACACGGAGGATTGATAGGTGCGGCCTTTCGACTATGGCTAGAAGTGTCGTCCATCCCTGGTTTAATCGGCTCATCCTCGTTAAGACGCAACGCAGCCATGGTCTTGCACAACGCGCTAATGTTTGCATTTTCGCATCGTTCAGTATCCTTGGTAGATGAGTCTTTGCTTCTATGGCGCTTTCCTCCCCGTTTGCCTCGCCGCCTCGTGCTTCCGGTAGTGGTGGGAACAAAATCGAAATTCCACTTTGGTTCGGTGGGCGAGTGTTGGAGCTCTGCTAGGATGCTGAATTTGTTCGCTATAAATGTTAGAAGCCGTCAAAGCGCATGCCATCTAGTGCCAACGTACGCGTAGGAGTGAAATCATGCTCATGAGGACAGGTAGTCAAGCAGTAATTAGCGGAAATGGCTCTGGTGTCGCGTACTCGACAATCTGAGCAGCGACCGTCCTTCAACGGGCGCGCAGGCTTGGAGAATCGCGTCGAGGTTCTGTCATTGGGGATCGGTTGTGCCTGTCCTAGGATCATGCTAGAGGTGTAACGAAAGGCAATGTTGGACTAGGAAATATAGGGCAAACGGGAGAAGGTGACGGAGCTGTAGGTGCAGTATTTCGGTTTATCGTGCGATAGCAAGGAAGAAGATTGAGGTGTATTCGGAAGGACAGCCATGGCGATAAGGGTGCCATGTGGCTAAGAGGGGCGTTACTGCCCTGCAAAGGAGCGCTGTTCGTCCTGCCTTGAGGTAGTGCCTTCTCCATCAGCGGTCAGTCAGTGGCTCTTTCCAGTTCGAGCGTTCTGTTTGATGTCTGGAGCAGGAAGGTACACCCGGTGGAGTTCAGAGTCGATATGAATATCATAATGCTCTGCATGATTAGTCGCTTCGACTGGAGCTGTCGCAGGAATGCACAGGTAGCCACCTAGATGAAGTGAGAGCCAACTGATGAACAGTATTCCCTTGCATTACTAGTCAGCCGATACGCTGTATCATACAGAATATATCATTCTTGTGGAAGCTTGCTTTGCATCGCAGCGTCGCCGCCTGCAGACTCTCCTTGACTGTCACTGACCCATCAGCACGACATGTACTGGCGTCATTTCCGACAACCAGTAGATTAGTCTCTTTAAGCAGCACGACGACAACGCGTATGTAGAGAAAAGGGAACAAAGAAAGTGGTGGTGTTTCAGTGTGGGCGGTGGAGGATGACAAATGGAGCTTAAGCTATGGCCATGAGGTCAGAGGTGTGCAGCTAAAATTGGTGGGGAAGCCATGTCTCCATCTCTGCCTGGACTTCTCTGCTGTCGACTAACCCCACGTAGCAAATACCCTCGCCGCACACTTCTCCCGTCCCAGGGCGCTCCAGGATAATTGGCAACAAGCAGCAGGCCGCAATTACCTGGAGCCGCTTCCGAATCCCCAGTCGCACTTTCTTCCGCACGCCCCAGCAAACATGGCCGACACCGCACGCGCAGCCACGGCGCAGAAGCAGCACCGGCGCCCAGGCTCGCGCATCGTGCCTGCCATCCCCTACCGTCTGTCCAAGTCTCAGCCATCAGCCAGACCCATCACACCAGACGGCTCCACCAAGGACAGTGTCGCCCAACCAGCTAAGCCGCAGCCGGAGCCGCAATCCGCGCACGAGAGGCAGGAACAAGAGCAAACTGAAAATCAGCAGGCCGAGGCGGTGCAGACTCCTCTTACGCCAGAGTCAAACACTTCGGGCGCAGAAAAGAGAGAGCTCGATGCAACCGCCGCGCCTGGCCCGTTGCAGAATGGCCACTCGGCACCGGCAGACACTCATGGTGAGCATTCACTGCCGGCTCCTTCTTTGACGCAGCACGTACTAAACTCCCCAGATGCAGACAACCACGTCAACGGCCATGCCGACGAGAAGCCTCCCGCGCCCGTGGAGCCCAGCGCCGAGCCCAAGCCTGCCACGAACGGAGTGCACCGCAAACTGACCATACCCGCCCACCTGCCTCCACCCTTCTATCCCTCGAACAAGACGGACACGCAGACACCGCCCACAGAAGGCAGCGACAGCGCTCACACTTCCTCGCACCGCCACCAGCTCAGTGCTGGTGCTCTGGTCTTCCAGAGCGCGAATGAGTCACCGGCACCTCCTGTGGCTCCTCAAGAGCCAGAGCTGCACCAGCACGAACAGCACGCGCTGCCACGTCCTCCGCCTGGGTTCGGTCCCCAGCAGTTTGCGCCCTTCTTCCCCGGCCACGCCCAGCATCCCTCAGAGGCAGGAGCGCCCTGGCATGTGCCGCCACAAGCAGTCGCACCGCCTGAAGCTGCCTACGCAAACGGCTCCGAGTTTCGACCCTCGCAGTTTCCCAGCGGTCCTGTCCTCTATCCGGGTCCTCCCAACGGTCACTTCTCGCCGGAACAGGCAGCTTTTGTCGCAAACGGTACCCGCACCTCGCACTCGCAGTCACCAAGCAAGGCACAATTTGGCGACACGGTACCCACATCAGACCACGGGGACGAGCATCATGCCATGCCCTACCAGAATGGCACTGCCCCTCCTACCGAACGCCTCGAGGAGTCGCCGTTTGAACTTGCCAGCTATTTGTCAATCCAATTCGCCAACCCCGAATTCGCCGACTTCATCCTCCAAGTTCGGTCACCTGAGTCCATTCTGATGTCAGTACCAGTTCACGGCATCGTAGTCGTGCGGAGCCCTGTCATAGCCGAAGCAATTCGTCGCAGCCCGGCCCCCAGCCACCGCAGCAGAGACGCGCGCCGACTGGTCGATGTCCTTGCGCTCGACCCTTTCACTACCGGCGAATCCCTAGAGGAAGCTGTCAGGGTTCTGTATGGCGCCCCGCTCCTTTCTGCCCAGACCTTCCTGTTCGGCCTTGCACCTTACATGTACGAGAACGACCAAGCGTCCCCTTCCAACGACGCCCGCATGCGCATGCGACAAGTTCTGAGCTACATTGCGGCAGCAAGGACTCTCCAGATGCCTAGCATGCAGGCGCGCGGTATTGAGATCGCACGGATGCTTCTCCGATGGGATACTGTCGAGCAGGTACTGCAATATACACTGCAGGCCAGCTCTGGGCCACGATCAAGAGGTGAAGGTCCCGATGCAGAAGACCCCTTCATTTCAATGCTGCTCAATCACGCTCTCGAGTTCATCGCCTACACCTTCCCTGCCGACTTCAAATTGTACGCGATAGCGCCAGAGTTTTCAGATGCTCCACGTCTGCCAGCACTCGTTGAACCACGTAACGCCGCGCATAACCCAAGGCTAAGCAAGATTCGGTTCGGTGACGCGCCACCGGAAGATGATCACCGTCCTAGCCACGCGACCGTCGTGCTGTCGACTATTCTGCTATCTCTGCCACTTCCACTCGTGGAACGGCTCTTCAATCATCGGGCAACAGCGAATCAACTCGGATGGAGTGGTGCCACTAAGATCTTGCGCGAAGTAGTCAATGAGCGTGAGAATCGGCGCCAAAAGGCATCGGCGGGCCAGTTGAAGCCGAGCCAAGATGGTACCATTCCAGCCGGCCTCTTGAACAACGTGTATCTTGAAGAACGCGTGGAGCAAGTCGAGCCATCATCTCTTCACCCTTCCGGCCATCGCTTGGCGACGAAACGGGTCGCCAGCGACACATGAGGAGCAGTCCGAACAAGTGGAGCCTCGACGACGTTAGTTCTTTCCCATGTCAGCATTCGACATTCGGCACGACTTTTCGGGCCGGCGACATACAAACCAGGTCGGTTCTTTCCTTAGGGTGTAAGCATAGTGAGCGTTCATGGGCGTTCACGCAGGCGTTGTGAGCGAGTCCTTCCACCAAAACCTTTCCTACGGTCACCAAAAGTACGTTACGATGTGACGAAGCATATTCCCCAAGATCATGACAGCATGCCAGCTTGACTTTGATTTGTACATCATTACGGCATAAATGTTTTCTTTTCTCTACGATGGTGGCGGCGTCTTAGGCAAATGTGTCGGAATCAGACGCAGCGCGGTATACAAAGGTGGAGGATAAAATCTCACGGGTTAGATAGGCCGCGCTGAAGGGCGGAAAAATAGCATCAGGGTATCAGCAGACTACATATGCGAAGCGCAGTGTTCTTGGAAGGTACGACGATGGGATACAGCCCTGTCTCGGCCGGAATTGCACGGCTGTAATGCGGAGATAACAATCAGGAAAGTTTCATGACGTGCCTGTTGCCGCGCACGTGGCGCGCCGTTGTCTGCAAGGCTGTACTCCCTAAGGTTTTGACTAAAGCATGAAACCGGATCGTTCCTCATAACGAAATCCCCCGATTGGATTACGGAGTGTTGGACAAACCTTAGCAAGTACGTTTCGCCATGTCTTCCTCAGCCTCAACTTCCAAGGCTGGAGCGAGCCGTCGGTTGCTTGAGAATATGCCCGAAGGAGGAGGAAGTGTAGCGCAGCCCAGGTCTGTGTTGCACCCTTTCTAGCCGATGCCCCCAGTCAACTCCGAAGCTTGATATATGATCTCCTGGGGCTGCTTGTCTCTCATTCACGTCTCATTTAGACGTCTTTCTAAGTCCGCGTTCTGCCAACTCTTTGATTATTCTATCCGTCATCTCCTGCTTGTGTGCCTCTCAGCAAGCGTTGCTACTGGTAGTTTCCGTTTCGAAGGACCCCATTTCTCGAACAAGAACCTCGTTGGCCACTCACTGCCGGGCCACTGCTCCGTCTTGACACCCAGCGACAACAATTCCACTCGCGACAGCTACACTGGTAGCGGGAACGGGTTCAGTATGCCACCCACGAACGTACCGTCGCTGGATCCCGGTAGACAGACTGGACCGGCTTCCTATGAGTTGACGAACTTTGGCGGACCTAGTCAACAGCCATCCCTTGCGACTTTGAATTCGCAGTACAGTGCGGAGTCATCGAAGGATCCAAGACACCAGCCATCCTATGCGACTTTGAATTCACTGCGCAGTACACATAAGGAACGCGTGATAGAGGACAAGGACGATGAAGATACAGACGAGAGCAGGCTGGAACCTGATCGATCGAGTAAACCTAATGTGAACGACGCGTCCGAAGTACCGAATGGTGGGCTTTGGGCATGGCTGCAGGTCTTGGGAGCATTTTTTCTGTTGTTCAACTCTTGGGGCGTAAGTGACAGCCACATACAGAGTTCATGTAAGACCTGAACTGACCCTACACCACAGATTATCAATACATTCGGAACATTCCAAACATATTACGAAGCGAATTTGCTCGCCAGCTCGAGTGCTTCAGCCATATCCTGGATCGGGTCTATACAGGCGTTCCTGCTCCTCTTGGTCGGCGCCCTCACTGGTCCCATTTATGACGCAGGCTACTTCCGCGCACTGCTCATCGTGGGAAGCTTCATGCTGGTTTTGGGCCAGATGATGCTCAGTCTATGCCATACGTACTGGCAAGTCCTTCTTGCACAAGCTTTCTGCATCGGTATTGGGACTGGATGTCTGTTTATCCCGAGTGTGGCCATCCTTTCAACCTACTTTTCTACCCGGATCGGAACCGTGATTGGAATTGCCGCAGCTGGCTCATCGCTTGGCGGCGTCATCTATCCTATCGTATTCCACAAACTCATTTCTCAGATCGGATTCGCTTGGACGACGAGGGTGCTCGGCTTCATTGTCCTCGCCACTATGATTGTACCGAATGTTTGCATGCGCGTCCGCGTTCTGCCGGCAGAATCGCGTTCCCTTCTTGACCTGCGCGCTTTCCTGATGCCGTCATACAGTCTCATGGTCGCGGGATTCTTCCTTGGGTTCATGGGCTTATATATGCCGTTCTTCTATGCGCAAACCTACGCTATCCAAGAACACATTACGAGTGAGAGTATGGCATTCTACCTCCTCGCCATCATGAATAGTACGAGTGTCTTTGGACGTATAGTACCGAACTTGGTAAGTTTTTCCGCCACCCTCCAGAAATTACTTTTGTTCGGCGTGGAGTCACTAACCTCTCTCCGCAACAGTTCTCCGACAAACTTGGTCCTTTCAACGTCGTAATCCCTTGCTGCATAATCTCTGGCGTTCTCTGCATATGCTTCATGGGTGCCACCTCCTCCGCCGGCATCATCGTACTCATGGCATTCTACGGTTTCTTCTCCGGATCTTTCGTCTCGCTTCCACCCGCCATCGTGGTTCAGCTGAGTAGTGACGCGCGAGACAAGGTCGGCACAAGGATGGGTCAGGCCTTCGCTGTCGTGGGTGTGGGGCTGCTGATTGGAACGCCGATCGGAGGTGCGATTCAAGAACAAAGTGGTTTTGCTAGCTTGTGGGTGTTCGGAGGGTGTTTGTTATTCGGATGTGTGCTGTTGCTTATTGCTGCTCGGGTGGCATTCAAGGGGCGGAAGATCATGGTCAAAGCATGAAGTAGGAAACGTGAGCACGAAAGAGAACGAACCGTTACGCATGGAAGTCGATGACAGTCTATATCTTACTCAACATCAAGGGTATTTCCCAACTCCAGATAACCCAAACAACAGACATTGGACGATGACGCGCATCACTTCGATTCACACCACGCCTTCAGGTCATTGTTATAGCCCTCCCATCCTTTCTTCGTCTTTTCCGGGAAGCCGAACTTTCGCGCCACCGCGTTGTCACCCATGAGAAAGGACAGCGCGCCGCTGAAGGCCTCTTCTTGAGCGAACTTCGTGCCGCCTGGGATGGTACTACTGGGCTCGAAATTGAAAGAATGCGTGCCTGTGAAGAGAAGTGGTATAGACCCTGTCCACGCAAAAGAGGTAGGTGTGTTATGCTACAAACTCTATTAGACAATGTCGCGTCATAGTCTAGTACAGTTATGACGTACTTCTATTGGAGCATCCATCTTTTGTCCCGATGAGAAGACGACGCGTATCTTGTTCCCGGGTTCGACGGGGCCGAGTGGGGTCAGAGAAGCGAAGAAGCCTCTGTGGTATTTGGGGAGGGATGCGAAGTCGAGAAACTTGCGATCTTGTAAGCATCGCGACAAACAAGCTTTGTATTAGGCCGAGAGAGGCGGTGCTCGTACTTTTGCGCGGACATCTTCCGGTGAGGATGCGATTTCGATGCTTGCTGTGACGGTCATAGCTGCGAGTTGGCAGATGAGATGCGATGATCACTTGGTAAGTTCAAGGGATAGGATTTGTTCCGACGAAGACAAACTTGCACCTTATGTGCCGATGGAAGATGCAGTGACGATATTTATTGCAGATAGCGTGACGCCTTCGTATGAATCCATATCTACAGCTGCTCAGCGGACGAAAGATACCACGATATGCCTATGCCTTTTGCGGCTCAATGCGCGCATACATATCAGTGTGGCTTTACACTGCAAGGGGACCTGGGAGACTCACTGCGCGTTAGCGTTGGAAGGTTGACGGAAGAACGCAAGAAGGGGCGGTGCGGCACGTCTTAGGGGTCGAGGCATCTCGCCCAATGAGCCGCAAGCGGTTTAGCCTAACCCCAGATTAGGCCGATGTCCCCCCATGTCAGCCCATGACCTCCCCACCTGCCTCTTCAGCCACCTCGTCCAATGTACCGCATCCGTCTCATCCATATGCATCTCGCAAAAACCAAGTCTAGATCATGGTCAATGTAGCCGGCCGTTCGAAAGGATGCTCAACCTGCCGCAGGCGCCGTATCAAGTGCGGTAAGCGCCATCGTCGTGCACATTAGACCTCAGGCTGACCCTACTAAAGATGAGACTCGCCCAACATGTCAGAGATGCGAAAAGGCTGGCTTCAAATGCGATGGTCCACAGTCGATCGTCTTTGTGCAAGGCAAAATCGTCAAGTCTAGGAGGTCACAGAAGTTGAAGAGCAAGGCGGCGGACCCGCCTGTAACGACTGTCTGGAAGAGGCAAGAAGTAGAAGAGTCTACCTCGGAATCTCCTGAACACCGCTTCGACCTCCCTGAAATTAGGCCTAAATTCAACGACAAAGAAGTTTGCATATGTTATGCACGCCGCCATCTTCTACCCAACGGTCCCATAGACCTAGGGTTACAGGAGCTTCAGCCCTCAGACATTGTCACGGATAACTACGCCGCAAGAGGAGCAAGCAGCCCATTATTTGTTCAAGCCGCACTCAGCTTTGCAACCCTCTTCTTCGGCGCGCAGCATCACCAGAGCGGGATCCTCGCCGAAGGTTATGCCATACATGGTGTAGCTCTCAAGCGGCTGAATCAGGCTTTGAGCCAGCCAGAACGCCGTATGCATGACGACGTGATCGTTTCCGTCATTCTATTGGCTATGCTTGAACTTTTCATGCCCACTGGACCAAGCAATTGGCTCAAGCACATGCTTGGAATGGAGCAGCTCCTAGCATTACGTGACCCAGCATCCCTGGTTCACGCGTCATTTCGGACACTTGAGCTGTACAAAGGTGTGCGGCATATGATACTGATAGCATCATTGAGGAACAGAACGCCATCAATCTTTGCGCGACCACAGTGGAAAGCTGTACTGAGAACAGCGCTCTCGCTGGAAACTCCAGATGAACAAGACTTGCATGACGTGCTGGCAGATTGTTCGGTGCTAATAGCTGCGAGTGATGAGCTCTTCAAGCTTCAGCATACGTCTGGCTTAAGCTATATTCAACGGCGACAGGAAATGCAATGCAAGGCAGATGGGACCTTAGTCTTTCTTCGAGCGTGGAAACGACGATGGGATAGCAATGAGGAGAACGTCCATATCGAAGAAGAGTGTCTTGATCCGACCAGTACCCAGATTTCGCCACGCATTATATACCGGTTCATGAGCGACTCTGTTGCACGGATGCTGATGTTGTACAACACCGCATTGATCTACACCCTCCGTGTCATGGCGACTTTAGGAAGCAAAACCAACGGCACACAAGACATTCCGAGCGATCACATACAGGGCGGCACAGGCGCGGATGTTGTGACCGAGAGTTCTTACTATCCTGCCATCCGTGCAGCAGGGCTCAATATTGCCCGCTGCATCACTGACTATCTGCAACACAAACGTGCGCGAGGAGAAACAGACTTTGTCTCACCCATGGTACAGTGGGCTGTGATCACCGCTGGGCAGGCATTAGGCGGCGAGGAGTCTCCGGATGGCAAATGGATGGTCAGCCTGCTGAAAGGAGACGCTATGTATACGATTGCGAAGAGAGCTTGGGAAGTTTGAAGGTACTCATAGGTAACTGGCAACGTGTAAGTTGAGAAACCGAGAGTTGCGCCGCTTTGTCGCAGCTGGCCCAGCGTTCACTAATATGATGCAGTTCCTGTGCAGTCGAAGTACGAAGTCACTGTCAAAAGGTCTGATCATGAATGCGTTATCGATTCTTCGTCATCAACACGTTCGAAACCTGTGTTGGCAGTCCACTTTACAGTGCAGCTACTCTCGCAGCCCATTCTCCTACCTCCCAACAATCTTCTTCTCAAGATACCGCGCAGGTATGTACACCAGGGCAGTCACAACGAATGTGAACTCATTCGCGATATCACCACCATCAGCTCCGATGAGCCCACCTAGCGGACCGACATACCACGTTTCGACCATGCCAAGTATCCACGCGACGATCCCGATGGCGAAGGCGGTGCCAGCAGCGATACCTAGCGGCAGACGACTGGGATCGTTCCATGCATCCAGATCGTAGTTGTCAAAGTTCATGCGGCGGAAAATTACGTGCTCGCTGCAGAGAATGACAAAGTACTGGGTAGTCCAATAGCCGAGCAGACTGAGGAAGTTCTGCAGATAGACACTCAGTTGCTCACGGCCACCAATAGCGAGACCAAGGATGGCGGCGAAACAGACCAGAATCCAGATGAAGCGGGGAACGCGTGCAAAAGGACGGGAAAATTGCTGGCAAGAAATGGCGGCGCTGTAGATGGATATAACGTTTACGTTGATGCCGGAAAGGACCAGAAGCGTGAGGATCAGCTTTGCGAAACCGCGTGGGTAAAGCATGGTTTGGATGAGAAAGCCCAGGCCGTCGTTGTCGTACACTTCTTGCCAGTCTGGTCGGTTGTTCATGCCGAATGATACGACGCAGCCCGCCAGCATACCGATGGAA
Source organism: Alternaria metachromatica (assembly GCF_023757995.1). Taxonomy (NCBI): domain Eukaryota; kingdom Fungi; phylum Ascomycota; class Dothideomycetes; order Pleosporales; family Pleosporaceae; genus Alternaria; species Alternaria metachromatica. Next base: position 1,547,515 of record NW_026055494.1, read on the forward strand.
GTAGGAATAGCGATACCGAAGGTGGTCATGAGGAAGACCTTCCAGCGGGAGACGTTAACGGGGTAGTGGACGTAGTAGTCGGATGCCATGGTCTGCCACGATGCAGAACTACCGTAGACAATAGCAATCAAGCTCAAAACCTGTCCACTGAGGTCCGCTCCCTTTAGCTTGGGCGTATTGCTGTTATCGGTATACTTGCCCGTCTCGGCGAAGAAGATGATGAAGATGATGAAAAAGACGAACCACGCGTAGCGCTCGTAGACCAGAATAGCTCGCAGACCGACAAACGAGATAAGCGTAGCGACGACAGCCAGGATGACGATACCGACGATCAGCGAGATATGGCCATCCGCTACAGCAGTCAGCGCCAAACCACCCGTGATGCAAGCCACAGACGCCCAGCCAATCTGCACAATAGTATTAAGAGCAGCAATAACCTTATTAGGCCACCACCCAAACGCATATCTTGACATGGAAATCTGCCTCAGCCCAGTCGGCGCACCGAAAGTGGCAGCGAACCCTGTCGCCGCGCCACCAAGGATAGACGCGAAGATGGTGATGACGATACTTTGACGAAGCGCTGCAAGCACAAAACAATCAGTCAAGCTGTTGCAAGTGCACAGGGAAAGCAGTGGTCTTACTCAAACCAAATTCGTGCCCGAGGAACCCTGTCGCGAAACAGGACGTGTTCATTGTGCCCGAGGCCCAGAGGAAGAACATGTTGAGTTGGTGGTGCCATGGCACGTCGCCCTTGTCTTCTGGCAGTTTGCGACTGATGGCTTCGGATTCAATGCCTGCAGAGGTAGAGGTACGAAGTCAGTATATGTCTCATATGCACTTCGTACAGTCAGAACTTACCTAGTTTCGCATCCAATCGCTCTTCAAACCGGCGCAGTTTGGCGAGGATCCCGGTTTCGCGGGTGACGGCTGTCGCAGCGCCGACTCCCCTGCCGCTGTCTGTCGAGAGACTGGCTTCGTCCTGGGCTTTTTCCGCTGACAACATTATGGGCAGCGTTGATCGTGACGATTACTCGGAAAGAAATGTGACTAGAAAGGGTTGGACAAGACCAACCCAGGGTCAGACCGGGCGACACATGGTCGTTCTATAGTAAACTACCCCACCGCGCACACTCGGCTCCCAGCCGCGTCATGAAAAGCCGTTTTGACGCCGATGGCAGGGTGCGAAGAAAAACGATTGCCGTATGCCGCCTAGCCTGTGTGCTTGCGAAGAACTAGTAGCTCCACTCTTATCTTTGACAAGCACTTCTGGGCAAAGCTTAGCCTGTCGGCAATCGTGGATTACTCCCTCGGTAAGGAGCGTTGCGTGTGAGCCCTGCATATGGCTTGATTCTTATCAGGAGTTGGTACGCTGATCAGGTGCGACTTCGGTTCGTGGCTGACTAGCGGGATGATTTCAGGCTTTCGAGCCGTTCACAGAGCGGCTGGATGATTTGCATTCTCGGAGCAGGCCGATGCGTACCTAGGTAAGCACACTATCCTACAGGCCACGTGCGAAGCTGCATTCCATCACGCGACCATTTCGCAGTCCGTGAAACATTATTGCCATTTGCATGAAGCAAGGCAGAGGGCATTCATTTGGCCCTCCAGCAGAAGGAAGCTATCAACTATGCCAGCTCTCCTAGTGTACATACTATACAATGTATTGACCCGTTCAGATCATGGTTAGGCATAAGTCATGCATCGGATGCAAATGTATTCATGGTTCCAGGAACTGTCCGCTACACCGCTTTTGCGCGTGCTGATTGCAAGGTACCGCTCTTTCTGAGCAAGAAACCGGCGGCCTTGCTGGTTAAGGGGGTGACAGTTCCACGCTCGGGTTGTGCCTTCTTTGCTCCCCTCGATTGCTTCTGCTTCATCTGTTCAAGCCTAGCCGGTATACCTGAACCCAGACCACGCTCCCATAGAGCATAGCTGATGACCTTGTCTTGACCAGTCTTGCTGCGCTTCTCAACCTTGGTAGGCTTGACGCGACGCAATTCGACGTTGCCCAGATTAATCAAATCGCCCAGGTCGGCCCTCCTCTTGGCGTCGGCATCAGATGTGGCCTGCTGCTTCGCTCGCTGACGTGCCTTCTGCCCTTCTACATGCATAGCGCTGAAGAGACTGGTAGGCTGGGGTTTGGCGGCCTCTAATACATGATTGTATAGATCGCCTAGGGTGTTCGCGGAAGAGAGGTGTGGATCGGAGATGCGGCAGCCGGTAAGTTGGTAAAGGCGTTTGTAAAGCTACATAAGTCAGCAAAGGTAAAATAAAAAGGGTCGATACACGTACAGCGAACTTGACGTTGATGTCAGTGACGGGAACGTGCCGCCATTTCGTCTCTTCGGGCTTAATAGCAGACGAATCTCTGCTGCTCTGCTGAACTGAGGTTTTTAGAGCCGCAAAGTCAGCCGCCAAACGCTTCGCTCTCTCTTCGAGGATAGCATGTCGCGACTCGCTCGCTGCAGCTGGAGCGATTTGGTTAACGGGCTCCGGGTCGGCTGCATGGTCAACAAGCTCGGTTTGGGGTACGTCTTGAGCAACTTGAGGTGGCGTAGTTTCTTGAACGACCACTTCCTCAACAATTGCCTCCTTGACGGGCGCTTCAACTGGCTTGGCGCGAGGGACGGGGCGGTTCGACATGAAGTCAAACGGCTTGTTCTCGCCATCCATCTTGACCACTGCTGCTTTCTTGTGTGCTGGTGTGTCGGGGTCCATGGTCTGTACTTGCTCCTGTGCAAGGCCGGCATCCTCAAGTTCCTCAACGACCTCTTCAACGAGCAGCTCGTCCGATACCTCTGGCTCAGCCTCCCAAGCGGGTGCCGTTTGCATCGTCTCCAAGAGATCTTCCAAGCTCTTGTGCTGGGGGAAGGCAAGAGCAAGCTCACCGCTTTCTGTCTTGACTAACTTGATGTCCTTGACCCAGCGTGGCCGATCGTAAACACCTCGGTTGGCAAACTTGGATAGGTCCATATCTAAACCAGCCTGCTTCAGGGCATAAATCTCGGCGACAGCTTGTGTGAAACTGGCACGCATATCGGTAATCCGGGTAGCTTTGGCGTGGAGGCCAAAGTTGTAGTCGGTATATGGGCGCTTGGTCTTCTCGTGTACAGTTTGCGCCATAAGCAGGTTCTCGTCCTTCAAAGTGTACGGAGTGCCCGTGAGCTCTTCGATCTCATTGGCCATGTCCAGTGTCAGTGGCGTGTACGTCCGTAGCGTAAGTTTCTCAAATTCCTTAGCCAAGTCCTTTTCGACCTTTTCCTGCAGCCATTCCTCGCCACCGACCCGATGCAGGCCGCGTAGATACTTCGCAGGCTTGTATTGGGGGAATCTTGAGGCTTCCTCGTCAAGGACCTCTTCGTATTCGCCCTGGTCTTCAGGCGCTATGCGGACCGGTGATGTGGGATCATAAGGGTCGACGTGTGCACCAATAGGCTCCGAGTCGCCAAGGAGACGCTTCTGCCATCTTCGCACGAACTGCTGGTGCTTTCTCTTGTCCTGTTTGCCCGGTAGCAGGAAGGCTTGGGGTGCGGTTGTGGAGAAGGCGGCGGATGGGGTGCGGAGATGGGTGCAGGGCGACGGGGCGGGGCGGCAGGGCAATGGCGAGGCTCTTTGCCGTATGCAAGCGGAGAGGGGATGTGAGGGATCAATTGCCCGCGAGGGGCGCGGTATTCGGCGCATTGGGTTCGAGATGCGGGTGATGCACCTCTGCTGGAAATTCCTTCGACATGTCAACGAGCACGCCAAGCCGCCGGACATCAGCCAATCAGCGCCCTAGCAGCCCCGAGCACTGGAGAAGCCCATGGTTTGGGGACCATGCGTCGTCTGATCTCTGCATGCACTTCGATTTTTGATCTAGAGATTTTGGCATCAGGAAAGATACTATCATTTCGAAGTGCCTATTATGTATATCATGAAAACTTCTTTACTAGCCACGTAGAGCCCCTCTCGTCATACTCGGCTTTGGACACGAGCAACTCCTTCAACAAGTCGGGTTGGCTAGCGACGTTTGCTCCTCCTAGCCATGTGTGCTTGATCGGATCATCTGCCCTCGCCACGTTCAGCGCGTACTCGGCTGGTACTAGAGCCCTCAGCTCTGTCTGCATTCGTTCCATGAAGCCGGCAATCAACGAGTTTCCGCCCACCACTACAACATTCGCCAACAGGCCGATTCTTAGAGCTTCTGACAGTGTACTCAGCGACTCCATGACGGCGCCAGGTATTCCAGCTTCCTGAATGCCAATATCGGAGGGGTTGAAGAGGAGCTCGGGCACGGCGAAGCGCTCATTGCCTAGAGGCAGCAGATCTTCTCTTGGTCCTTGTAGCGGTTGTAGCCCTCGGCGCATGCGTGATTTTGCAGGGTCGTGGGGTCGCGCATGCCCGTGTATAGCATTCTCGTAGTCTGGCAGCACATAGTCGACCACTATGCTCGAATCCACCTCTCGTTTGTCTCCCAGCCGTCCTTTCCAAGTGCGCTCCAGATCTTTGGCGAATTGCTGCGATGATGGCACGACGTACGAAACTGCTTCTTTGATCTCGTTGAGCAGGTATGTCTCCTCCATCATGTTGTAGTGCCGCAGCGAGGAGAGCTCTTTCAGGTAATTTGTGAGCAGCTTCCCACCTACTGTGAGCCGCCGCACAGCCGATTGTATGAGCTTGCCATTGTAGAGAGGGAGGACGGTCGTGTCTGAGTACGATGTGTCGATGATGAGGAGGCATTCTTGCGGTAGCGATGCCAACGAGGACGCGGTGGGAGGGTTGTAGGCATTGAGTGTCGCGCCAACGCATCGGTAGTAGGCCGCGAATTCGAACTGCTCGAAGATGATCTCGTCGCAGTTCTTCTGCAGCTCTTTCGGGCAGTTTGGCTTCTCTGTCAAGACCAGATTTGTGTCTTTCGGGTCACACTGCGTTCTGTCAGTTCTCACACCCTTCACGAGCTCGCGACTGTGCGTACCCACCCTCAACCCCTCCCCCACGGCGTCGCCCATGAACTCATGCTCCCATATCGCCTTCTCCGCCTCCCAGTTGACAATGAAGCCCTTTTCCACTGGACGGCGAAACGCCAGTTCTCCAAAGTCTTTGCACGAATCGAGCTCGGCGCCGACGTAGGTGCACTTGTCGCGTGTGCTGCGCGCGATGCAGTTGGGAATGACACTGCAGTCGTCGTAGGTAGGCTCCGAGGCTGGCGAGACTAGACCGGCTTTGATCGAATATGCGCCATTGTCCAGGACGAGCGTCTTGTTGGGCGCTGCAGCCGCCGACTTCTTAGACCCTTTGGGTGCCATCGTTGGTGTTTGTTGGTTTGCGCTGACGGAGCGATTCGCGACGCCCGAATTCCAACGCCTGTTCACGTGCGGCCCACCTAACCCTTGACCCTTGACATGCCGCCATCAACTTCTTTTCCCAAACCCGATGATAGGTACACTGTGCCCGGGACGGCAAGACCTGACAAGCCCGTCATGACAGATGCAGAATGGCTGGTCCAGCCACCAGCACATGACTACCGTTGTGGGAGTGATCCGACTAATATAAGCAGGTTGGAAGTGCGGAGTATGCATGCCCCGCGATGCACCCCTATCGCCGTCCTGACATGCTTTATGCTTCTCCCACTGTGGCATTCCAGAGACACCAGGACCATCACTCGCTTTCCTTAGGCCCTGAGGCTGGGATCCAGCTAGTCTATGACGTCAACCTCTCTTTGGCAACGAGGCACACGAGCCCACGAACACCATTCAAACAATCTTTGACTCTAGAGCCCTAACATCCAGTTTCCTTTGCAATGGACGACTGGCAAGACGCCGCCTTCTCGACGCGGCACATGCACAACCGCACTGGCCGCAGTGGAAAATCCAAACATACGAGCGCATTCGACGTTCACAAGACATTCGCAAGCTATTCTGTCAAATGTCCGACATGGCAAAAGGCCCTGGGCGCAACTGGGGATACGCAGCCAGAACAAGATGCATCGCTGGAGCTGTATCGCTTGACCGAAGCCGGCGAGGGTGTCGTGGGCCAATTATCTTTGCCGGGCTTGTTACAAGCCTCAGTCATCTTAGCTGGCAGTCGTGACAGTCTTCGGCGAACGATCGCAGAGATAGAACCAGATGAATCAAACGAAGAGGAAGATGAGGAAGAGGACGAGGAAGAGAGCGAAAACACGGAGCCGGAGTCTCCCGAAAGAACTCGCTTCGAAACATTCGAAAAGAACAGCTTCCGTTCACCAAAGTTCTGGTTGCGATGGAGCGGCAGCCCTACGGAATCCGGCCACAACGCGTCCAAGGCACCCGAACATAACGAGACAGATTTGGGGTACATTGTCTTCTCTGGCAACGATTGTCGCAAGTTCAAGGGCACCATCAATTGCACAAGTCTGAAGTGGAAGAATGTAGCAATCACTGGTCACAAGCTCGTGGCACGATCATCATCCGACGCACAAGTCACTTGGGGAAAAGCTGGAGTGTTGGTTTAGAAGGCATATTCTGAACCATAGCTAGCGACTGTGTTATCCACCAAATATCAGCAAACTTATCGCCAAGGTGGTCGCGAAACCGAGTGAGCGAGAAGCGCATCGTAGCCGTACTACCTCCGTTTGCAGCACGCAATATCAGCAACCGCTAATCGTTCCTATGTCGGATCAGTACAGTATTCCTGCAGAGAATTGACCACGGGTTGAGCGCACCAGGCCAATCCAAATACGCCAACGATACCCATCGGCCATTACCAACACCTCCGGAGACCTTGGCCCAGCGCCTTCACTCACGTCAGCACAAAAGTTCTTCCCATGTCACGTTATGACTTACTTGTCTCCATTCACCTCAGTAGTACCAGACGTGGTGTAGCAGCTTAATTTGATCTTGGTACCCTTGGGATATTGACCCGGAGCCGAGCAGGTCGTCTTCGGGCACGTTCGATAGCGCAGCCCGTCGACGGCGACAGTTGCGTCAACGACGGCGCGCTTGTCCATCTCGGCCGCAGGGGCGGCCAAGGCGACCGATGAGAAAAGAGCGAGGACAACGGCCGCGAGCTTCATGATGTGCTGATTTCAATGGTTGGCAGGAGAAAATACGAACAAGTTTGGATTGATAGAAGGAATGGCATAGACGACTGCGAACGGCTCTTTATAGCCCAAATTGCGATCTCTCCCCCTCTTTCATATTTGCGGGTGCTCACATTCGTCGTGTCATCCAGTCGCACGATGCAAGAACTATTGTGGAGTCCGCATTTCTTCCTTCACTTTCTCTATTTCTGTAGTTCCCGATAGATGCAGATTCGACAACTTCGTCCAATAGATATGTCTCTCACGACTTTCATCCTCGCGTTGCTCGCATAGCTCTACATGTTGAGGCGGTCCGCGCTGCGTCTTGTTGCACGAGGGTTCAGCTTTAATTTAGTCCTCGTATTCATCCATTTGGCCCCGAACATAACTTCTACGTGCCAGACGCACTTCAACTCATCCAGACGATGTATTTATATTCTCCTTCTCACATCACTATACTCTTACATAGTAAGTCCTTACGAGTCCTAAGTGTAGACATCACTGATGACATGACCCCATCCAGCCATATGACTTCCTTGAATTCCTCCAGCCATCCGTCCCCATCTCAGTCTATCATGTAGACCAAAGACATGCGACACGTTGTGAGATTATGAGACTTTATTCACCCAGTGGCCTAGCCTAAAGTCGCACTACTCAATCTTACCAAGCCATCCCTAGCTGGCTACCTTGACGCCCTTTTCTGGACCACTTGGTTAAGGCGCACTAGGATGTGTCATTCAAACAGACTTCCCAATAACAAAATGACACCAGAGATGTCTTGTAGGCCGTGGGGATAACGTTGCGTCATTGTAAACTCAAAGCCACTAGTCTTAGACATAGCTAACTCAGGTCCCCTTTGCCTGTCCGCGCAAAGCCATTCAGTAGATGCTTTAGGAGCAGAAGATTGGTCATACTATCTCTTCAATGCAGTATCAGACAGGTTTGATAGCTGTCCATCAATCTGAAAGGGCGTCAAGACCCACACTTCCGTTTGTTTGTTGTGCTGCCTAGTCACGTGCATGACTCAGCCTGGACCACCTGCAGCAACTGACAACTCGAACGCGCGCTATAACCTCTGTTTCTTTCCTCTTAACGTCTCCTGTCACTCTCTTGACGGAACCGAACCTCGCGACCGCAACCTCGCAGCACCTCGTCGTCATGACGCAGTACCAAGCTAACGCAGTTCAGTCACGCTCACTGCGACGTCGGCTCCTCAAGGACATCGCGGAGATCGAACAAGATCCGTATCCCAACGTCCGCATTCACTTCCAGGACAATGACATCACAAGAGCGTGTCTTGTTCTTACTCCGGAAGGACAGAAGCCGCTCCACCTCAAGATCCGCTTCACCGGCCAATATCCGCTGGTGGCGCCCGACGTCACGATCCAAAGCGCAATCATCCACCCAAACGTCTTCAGCGACTATGTTTGCGCCACCATGCTGAACACCGATGAAGGCTGGACGCCAGCGTACACCCTCAAGGGTATCGCTATCCAGCTGCTGAGCTTCTTCTCCAGTGATTCGCTAGAGCAAGACCATGGTAATGGCACTGTCGATCTGGCTTGGTATCGGCAGCAAGAGGCTCAAACTTTGGGAGAAGATCGCTTCAAATGCTCTCTGTGTGGATTTGGAGAAGACTCGTCACCAGCACCAGCTGGTGAAATAGAGGTCGACTCACCTGCACCAGATGTTGTCGCCCCAGCCCCGAGCCAGCATCAGGGAGGCCCCTCGGGGTTGTTTAGGCTACCAGATGAGATCCTTCTCGAGATCCTCAGCAATTCCAAGACCGTTGACGTTTTGGCCTTCGCCGACGCCATTCCCTTCATCAAGCACAAGATGAACTCCTACGACTTCATCCGCATTCGCGAGCTGCAATGCTTTTGTCTCAAAGAATCATTCCTCGACGCCAAGCTTGGTATTGGTATCGCTGTGACAGGCGGTAATCGGCCGGTCTTCCGAACAGAGTTTGATCTGTTGAGCCACGAGGCGTTCTACAAGCACCACATCCGACGCAGCGTTCAGGGTGTTAAGTTCGACATCTGGCTACCTCTACCTTTGAGCCGACGCCACTGGAATCAAGTTAGAGATCATGTGATGGAGAGCACGCTGGATATCCACAGGACTGCGAACATCACGAACCCTGGAGCTTGCTATGTGGATATCCTGTATCATACTATGAACACCGTTGTCGTTCAGTTCTCATCAGATGCAGAGAGCTACAGCGGCCCTGACGCACGCAGCACCTTGAGTCACGCGTCAGAGAAGGCCGTCGACGCGTATTTCGGTCTCTTCCACCTACTGCTATGCCTGGCGATCGAGAACTCTCACATCACTGACAGCGCCAACAATACGATCAGACGCTTCATGGCCGGTCCGCGCAACAAGGCAAACTTCCCCGATCTCGGTCACGTTCTCATAGCGGCTCTCATCTGCGACGACGGCCTTACCGAAGACCTGACTTATGAGATCATCGAAGAAGCCATCATTCGCAACGTCGTCTGGATGCTTGATGAGAAGGGTGCTGGTATGGCCGAGCTCGCATACCTGGAACCCTCCAAGATCTCCGAATACCGTACGAGCAAGACATACGCTGCCTCTCCCACCTCATATCGCCTCATGATGTTCTTGAAGATGTTCAGTGCAGCAGCCCGTCCACCCGGTAAGACCCTGGTTGAGCTTCGCGACTCCTTGTTTGACGCCCATGGGGCTCCTCCGCCGGGTACCTCAACGCGCATGGCCGAAGACATTCGCGAGATCCAGCAGTTCGACGCCTTTCCGCAGTTCTTGGCTAAGATGGGTCTCAAGGATTTGCCATCTCAGCCTCAGTTCACTTCGTTTCTTCGACGCACCATAACCGACAGTGTCGCCGCTGGCTACTCAATCATGCCCCTGAGCCAGAGCCGACTTTACCTCTTGCGACAAGAGGAGGAACGCTACGTGGAGAAGTCCGAAGATTTGCATGTCTCGCGGGATGATCACTGGTGGTACGAGAACAACAGTTTCAGAAACCCGTCTTTCTTCCCAAATCGCGGCGGAAGAGGTGGTGGTAGATGGGATCGGGGCACGCGTGGTGGCAGGGGCCGTCGGTACTAGGTAGATGCTTTTGTGGACTCTCTTGGCTTCCAAGATTGTAAAGTGCGAGAATCTTTGCGCAAGGGCTCGGCAGCTTGACGCTCGATGTAGATAGTACCTTGCAGTACGATAGCTCATTTCAGCTCTTACTGTCCGTAGAATCAGCATTTCATCAACATCTCCCTGCTTCCTCGTGACGTCGCCTCTTACGAACTAGTTCAGAAGACGGGTAAACGGCCTGACTAGCATTGTGTAGCATCTAGACTTCAGCCAAGTAGTCGAATGTGGGGAAAGGCGCAACAACGTCATGTCGCATGCTGTACCACAAGGCAGGTATTGGAGAGCACCGCACCTTAAGTTCTGGTCACCTCTTCCTCCTCTCCGACATCCCTACAGAGTCAGCCTTCATAACGACTCCATCCTTGCCTTAGCTTCTCTTCACATTTCACATCATGTCAGGTATGCTTTGATTGACGAGTGATCTATGCTCCAGTAGCTCACAGCGTTCAGACCAGCTCGACGACAAGTTCATGAACTCCGGCGGCGGTGGTAGCGCACCACCTCCCAAAGCATCGGGCGACAAGGGCGATTCATCAAAGAAGGACGGAGACAAGAAGGATGGCGGCAAGGGCGAAGAGAAGAAGGGCTGAGAGGCATCGGGGATGAGGTGGCTGGTAGCGGGGTTGGAGTTCGTCGATCAGGGACGCCTCGGTTGACGCGTCGAAACGCGCGACGGGATGCGCAAGCCTAAACACGTAGTCACGAACAATCGAACAGCTCAATGAAATACGATTATTGAGCATTGATGTCAAGTGTGTCGCCGATCAATGATGCAGGACGCTCGGTGATGACTTCCGAGTCGTCATCTTGACGTTGACGCAACCCGACGTTCTCATGACGTCTACCTAGGTACACACTGTTCAAAAGAACTTCATCTCGCACAAATCTCCTGCTGAGGACCCAAGTACCATAACTCCACAGCATCAGTCCCAGCGAAATCACCATGCCGAGTACGTCTCCTGCGCCTTCCACGTCATTCCTCTTCGCTAACACCCTATTTCAAGACCAGGTCAACGACCCCTCAAAGAACAGCGAAGACACCTTTGGTGTGCAAAAGTCCGCTAAGACTCCTCAAAAAGCCGCACAAGACCAGGAAGACTACGAGGCGCAGAAGGAACATTCGAACAGTGGCAGCAACACGCACTCGGGGACAGGCATGGAATACGTTAATCAGAAGAACATCAAAGGAGATAAGAAGCAGAGAAGAGAGGGGAATTGAGTAGCGTGTAATTACATAATTTAAATTGAAACCAAATTTCTGCCTAAGTTTAGACTAGGCTAGTAGTTAAGAAAGAGGTACAAAGTAAGTAATAGAATAAAATAAAAGAGTAGTTTATAATTTTAAAGAAAGTAATAACTAAAATCTAAAGTAATTCTAAAGTAATAATAGCTTTTACTTATATTAAATAACTAGTAACTAAGTAAAGTACTTATAGCGCAAATTACTTAAGTATACTATATAAATATATATAAATTAGCGTTTTTATTTATATAGTTAAATACTTTTAGTATATACTTTTTATATTAGTATTTAGATATATATAAACTAGTAGTAGTAGTACTACTTTTTTACTTCTTAGAGGCGTAATTCTAAAATTTATCTAGTAATATTAGTAAATAGATTAATAGTAAATAAACTATAATAGTATCTTTAAAAGTAAGAGTATAAATAAAAAGTATAAGCTTAAAGATATACTATTTATATTTTAGAGTAATTATAGTTAGAGAAAATATAATTTAGAAAAAGAAGTTTAATATAGTAAGTATAATATTTTTAGAGATATCTAATATAATATATATAACTTCTAAACTTATATTACTAATATATAGTACTTAGTTAAGTAGATTAAAGAATATAATAAAGTAATATATAGTAATTTTACTAGAGTTTAGTAACTAGTAATTACTTACTTATAAGATACTAAATATAAAAGATAGATATCTAGTAATAGTTTTAAAAGTTAGTCTAAGTATATAGTATTAGTTTATTAGAGGCTCTTAATCTAGACCTTCTAGTTTAAGTTAGAATAACCTATCTATATACACTTACTTAATATAGCTTTTAAGTCTACTAAGACTATATAGCGCTTTAGACACTTACTACCTTAAGTAGCTATCTAGCTAGTATTTTTATAATATATCTATATCTATATATTTATCTATATCTATACGTCTATCTATATCTATATATCTATCTATACCTATACACCTATCTATATCTATATATCTATCTATATCTATATATCTATTTATATCTATATATCTACTTATATATACTACTTTATATACTATATAATATCTAATTACTCTATACTATACGTATTATATTATATTATATATATACACTAATATACTAAATATAGCTTTATATTTAGCTACTCTTATAGAAATACTATTACTAGTAATATTATAATACTATTACTCTTACTATTATATATAATTACTCTACTACTTATATATAAATATCTATACTAATATAATACTTAACTAATATATTATACACGCTTTAGTATTACTTAAGTAATATAAAAGTATATCTCTAGACTATTTTATACCTCTAGCTTCTTTATAAACTTAGTTTTAGTACTTTTTAGCTTTTTACTACTTCTACTTACTTTTTTAGATAATAATTTTAGTAGTTTTTTCTATTCTACTATAAAGGTATTCTTTATATTATTTATATTATCTATCTTTTATTAGTCTATACTACGTAGCTATATATATATATATATATACTATATATCTACTTATCTCTTTATATTCTTAAAAAGCTACTTAAATAGCTTAAGTACTACTTTTAACTCTAGCTTTAATACGCTAGTTATAGTCTTATTCTTTTTACTAACTCTAGTAGCTTTTTTATATACTACTATCTTTTTATTAAAAGACTTAAAGTCTACTTTATTTATAATCTTATTTAGATATACTTTTAATACTATTTATTATTAGCTATACATATATATATATACGTATATATACTATAAAAATACTTACTAGTTATAACTAGACTAAGAATAGAAGAGAGTGTTATTTTATTATACTTATAGTTTATTATACTTATAGCTTATTTAATACTTTTAAATATTTAGAGTTTTTATAAATATTTAAGAATACTTTTTTTATCTTAAAGTTTTTATAAATAATATATACTTTTTTACTACTACTCTTTTATAACTAGACTACTTTCTTAGCTTTTACTTTTTAAGCTCTTTCTTCTACTTTAGCTTTTTAGCTACTACGCTTTAGAATATAACTTAAATTAATTTAAAATACCTATTATATTTTAGCTACTTAACTTATACTTACTATAATTATACTTTTTATTTTATCTATAGCTACTATAATTATACTTACTACTTCTTTTTAGTCTATTAGAAAAGCTTTAATAGATTTATTATACTAATTAATATATAAAAGATTCTATTATATTATAGTTATAGTAGCTATAGTAGCTAAGAGTAGAATAAGTAGTATAAATACTATTAGAAGAGAATATATTAAAGCTATATAGGTAGTAAAGAAGTTTATAAGTAAGCTTATATTTTAGTAAGTTATATATCTTAGATATATATAAGACTAGTTTAAAACTTTTACTATTACTTTATTAAACTTCTAAACTTACTTTTAGTTTATTAGTATACTATATAAAAGCTTAGTTAATATAGTACTACTAATAAATCTATTTCTATTACTTTATCTATCTCTAAATATATAGAACGTAAAAGTAAGTCTATAAGATCTCTAGAGGTAAAACTAGCTAAGCCTTAGAAAGCTTTAAGAATAGTATTATATAAACTTCTATTAAAGTTAGAGAGTAGTTATAATTATCTAATTATAGATACGTAATTACTTAGCTCTTAGGTATATAGCTAAAGATTTTATTCTAACTTTCTTTTATAGTATAATAATTATAATATACTTAATTATCTCTAATTATTAATTATCTTTAGCTCTAATAGTTATAAGTCTAGCTACTTAATTATAGAACTAATTTCTACTATATATTAAAGCTTACTAAAAAATAGATTAATTAATCTTATTTCTACTCTACTCTCTCTAAATATTCTATAATTAGAACCTCTTCTATATAATTACTTACTTACTATCTACCTTTTTATATTACTATATTAATTCTATACTCTAACTTTATAGATATAAGTAATTATAATATAGCTATTATAGCTATAAGTATACTTTTTAAGAAGTAATCTAACTAAAATACTTAGTTTACACTTTTTAAGTAATACTATAATAAAAAGAGTATCTAGAAAGAAATTAATTCTAATCTTCTAGATATTAAATATATAGATACTTAGAAGTTTAAGTTCTTTAACTTTTTAGTTCTAAAGCCTATAGCTCTAGCTTCTCTTTCTATAAAGCTAACTAAGAATTAAAAAAATAAGTATAATAAAGCTATTTATAAGTATAATACTTTTTTATAAAATTATAACTATAAAACTAAAAATAGTTCTATATTTATAGTCTACTAGAACTATAAGTCTAAGTAGTAGTTAAAAAAGAGTAAAAAGATTAATAATATTAAAAACTAGATTATACGTACTATTATATCTAATTACTTATTACTTATAACTATAAGTAATAATAAAAGAATAGTCTAGTTTTTTATAAAGACTTTTAAGACTATACTTACTTTTACTAATTAAACTATATAGTATATAGTTTATATAAAGTATTATACTTATCTTAAGAAAATTTAAAAAAATACTACTAAGAAGTAGTTTACTAACTAGTTAATACTTTACTAAAAAGTAAAGATCTTTAAGCTCTTAGAAGTTAAAGAACTTTTTATAATTACTAACTTTCTTACTATAATTAAGAAGTTTAATTCTAAGTAGAATATAGCTTTTAAAGTCTTAGTATAGAATATCTAGTAATCTAAAAATCTACTACCTTAAAGTCTTTCTATATTAAATATAAACTATAGAAAATAGATTATATAAAGCTAAGGTATACTTTTTATATTAGTAGCTTAATATATAAGTAAGATTAGAAAGAAAAAGTAGACTAAAGAGTAACTAGTGTATTATCTACTATTACGCGTACTATATAGAGGTTAATAAGATTATAATAGAATAATTAAATCTAAATTTTATATAATCTCTTTTATCTATAATTACTTTATATTATCTTATATATTAGTAAGAGCTATAAAAAGTATTCTATATATTAAATTTTAATAGCGTTTTATTCTAGTAGAAACTCTATAGTGTATATAGCTAGTAGAAGTAAAACTAGCTAGATCTACACCTATTATATAAATACAAGAAGTAGGTAGATAGATTTCTCTTTATACTTAATATACTAATATATATATTAGATAAAGGTTATATATATACTCTACTACTATCTAATATATCTAGTATAGCTTAGTTATATAGCCTTATAATTAGATAAATATCTTTATAACTTAGTAGTAAAGTATTTATATTATTTACTATATCTAATATTATCTAGAGTAATATTCTTTATAACTACTAGTAAATCTAGACCTAAATAACTAGCTCTACGTAGTAGAAAATAGCTAAGAAACTTATTAAAAAACTTATAGGTTATAAGAATAAGACTACTAAATATATATACTTTATACTTATTTTTTATATTCTATATATAAGCTAATTCTCTTTAGTTATATAATATATACTCTAAACTAAAGCTAAACTACTATATACTAAATAAGATAAAAATAAAAGATAAAAAAAACGTTATAACTCTAATATAGATTATTATACTAAAAGAGAGCCTATAGAATAATAAGAGAAAAAAGTAATATAAAAATATAGTTACTTAAATAAGCGCTTTCTAGAATATCTATCTTAGTTTTCTCTAAGTTCTTAGAGAGAAATTTAATAGAAAACTATCTAACTAAATTAAAAAAAAGAAAATATATAGAATCTTACTAAATAAAAAAAGTATAAAATAGCTATAAAATATACGTATTTATATTTAAGTATTAAAATAAGCTATAAATATAGGTTATAGAACGCCTAGCTAGTAATTATAGGCTTACTATACCTATATAATAAGAAATTACTACTATATAAATAGATAGTTAAGGTATCTAAATATATAATAGATAATTAGAATTATAGTTTATTACTTTATAAGATTTTAGATTAGCGTTTAATTTATATAAACTAATACTTTTATCTAAAGAAATACTACTAGCTATTTAATATATTTTCTATTAAAGCTTTTATAATTAAATATTATATTCTTATTATTATTACTAATAGTCTTTAAAGATAACTTAGAGAGATAATTCTAAAGTATAATAAAGTAGCTAAGAAAGTAGCTAAGAATATAGCTAAGAAAGTAGCTAAAAAAGTAGCTAAAAAAGCTTTATATAAAGAGAATAAAATTAAGAATAAAAAAGCCTTTAAGAAAGAAGCTAATAAGTTTAAAAAAGCTAAGAAAAAGAGTACCTTAAAGAAATCTAGTAGTAGATTCTAGCTAGATAATAAGAAAGAGATAGAAATATCTATATAGATACTAGATAACGTTAAGTGTAAAAAGATAATAAAGTTACTTACTATACTTCTTAAATTTTATAGTAAGTTTATTAAATTAATTTATAGAAATAAAAGATTAATATAAAATAGATATCTTAAGTAAAGAGTAGAAGATTTACTTATAATATAAAAAGTAAAGAAGATAGATACTATATAAGATAGTATAGACTAGTTTATAGTCTTTTCTAGTACTTTAAAGCTATATTATTCTATCTAGTACTACTTAAGAAACTATTTACTAAATTTAGTTTATTTTCTTTTACTTTTAATATAATACTATATTTCTTTTATTCTTACTATCTAGTACTTTTTCTCTAGTATCTAATTAGCGTATATTTAGATATAAATATTAAGATACTAGAAGATTTATTACTAACTCTAATATCTCTAGAAGTTAATCTAGAAGTATTTATTTAGTCTAGAGTAGTTTAGATAAGTAGCTCTTAGTAGCGCTATACTTATACTTATATATATAGTATAAAGCCTAACTTTAATAATAATTTATCTTATTCTAGAGATAAGATTAATTAAGAGTATTACACTTATCTAAAAGACTTTAAAACTCTATCTAGAGATTATTAAAATCTAAATAAAGGCTTAATATCTTATTCTAGAAGCTTTTAATAGCTAACTAAAGCTTACTTACTTCTTTTTAAAAGTAAATAACTTTAGTCTAAAAACTACTAATTTTCTCTTCTAAACGCTTTAAAATATTTTAGATCTACTTTTTTACTTTCTTTTAATTTTACTTTTATATCTTATATAGATATACTACTAATTTAATAAAATAGTATATATCTTACGTGTAGTATTTTCTTTATCTTATAAGCTCTACTACTAATTTAAAAAGATTTTTATTCTTATAGATAAGAGCTTAGTTCTTTATAATTTCTTTATCTAGTAATATCTATATAATATCTAGTAGATCTTTTTTATTTATATTAATCTTCTTTACTTTTATAAAATCTACTTTAATTATACTATTATATAGCTTATTAGAAGTAGAAGATATACGCTTAATTTTCTTTTAAACTAGATATACTAAGAATACTTTTATATATCTAGTCTTTAAGTTTACTAGTTCTTCTTCTTTTTTATTTTCTTTTCTAGTACTCTTACTATTCTCTAAAGTAAAATTACTTTTCTCTTTAGCTAGTAGTTACTTCTTACTTAGTACTACTCTTTTAGGTTGCTTTTTTTACGTAACTACTAATTATTAAACTTTTAGTTCTTTTTCTTTTTTTCTATTTTCTTTTCTAGTACTTTTACTATTTTCTAAAGTAAAATTACTTTTCTCTTTAGCTAGTAGTTACTTCTTACTTAGTACTACTCTTTTAGATCTCTCTTTTTACGTAACTACTAATTATTAAGCTTTTAACTAGTTTAATTTATACTTACTATTAACTCTATTATCTATAATATATTTAAAATCTTTATATATCTTTTCTACTATTAAGTAAGTATTACTAGAATTCTCTTCTAGAAGCTCTAGATATATATAATCTTTTCTAGACTATAGCTTACTTTTACTACTAACTTAGTATAAGTTAGCTAGCTAATTCTTAAGTATCTTTTATAAAGTTTTCTAGATTTTTATACTAAATAGGTTTTTATAAAAAGAATATAGCGCTAGAAAAACTACTAAAGTACTAGTAAATTAGAATATATAGATATTAAGATAGAAAGATAAACTTATTTTTATTTAGACTAGATACTATATATACTATATATTTATATTTACTCTTTAAAGCTACTAGCTATTTACTTATTTACTTCTCTATCTATAAAGCTAGCTACTACTAGTACTATTAAGCTAAGATTATATATTAAAGATAATTACTTATATAAAGTAACTAAAGCTACCTAAATTACTCTATCTATTCTACTTAGTATTAAAATATAAACTTATAAAAAGATATAGCTAACTTATAAGAAATCTAACTTTACTTATAGTACTATACTAGTGTATAAGGTATTCTTATATAAATTAGATCTTTAACAACCTAAGAATTACCTAGAAAAGAAATATCTTTTAATAAGAGCTCTTTAGAATTATTTTTATTATCTACTATCTTATCTTTTACTTATGCTTTTTAGTATTAGACTTTTATATAATACTTTAGATAATAGAATCTCTCTATAATAAAACTCTTTTCTACTAAACTAATATTTATATACTTTCTTACTTATACTAATTACTTTACGTTCTTATAGTAATACATCTTTATACTCTCTAATACTTATATAAATAGTAAAGCTTATAGAGATATATTCTACTATATAGTATAAGAAGTAGTTAGTATACGTTAATATAACGTATACAGCAATAATAACTATAATAAACATAATAAGTATAGACTTAGCTCTTTTCTTTAGGTTAGCTAGAACTATAATAGTAGTTATATTTAGACTAACTATGTTCTTACTACTAAGTAATATTAGATAAGATAATTACGTAGATAAGATAACTACTTAGAAACACTAGAAAATAGTAATTTAACTAATACCTAGAATAGTAATATTAAAAGTATAATAAAATACTAAGCTAACTAGATTAACATAACACTATAATAGTATATTTAGAATATATACTAGTATAGAACTATAGTTTAATAAAACTAATAACCTAATAGAGTATTATAGTAAGTAAAATGCTAAGCTATACTAACTATAAAGATATTTAGAAAGTATTCTCTACTATTAGGTAGAAAGTATTAAACACTATTAAGTATTTAAAACTTATCTTTTAATTATATAATCTCTATAGTATAATATCTATTTAGTATTTAAGCTATTAAGTAAAAAAGTATTAGCTTTTTTATAAGTTATTTAAAACTATAATAACTACTAAAGAAATAAAAGAAGTGTAAGACGTTAAAAGATCTAGTAATTCTCTTTTCTAAGTATTTATCTACTACTTCTTTAACTACTTTAATACTAAAGATACTAACCTTTAGAGCTATCTCTAAAGTAGAGAGTATATTATTATTTATAATAGTAACTAATAGTATAGTTTTTATAGTTTACTTTAGATATACTACTCTAGTCTTTACTAGTAATAATATTACTAAGTTTCTTAAAGACTATAACTAATAAGCTAATAATAGAAGTCTCTCTAATAAGATAAGAGTCTTTATTCTTCTAGATTATATTAGTAATAAGAATTACTCTATTACTTATATTATTAAGCTTTTTACTAGTTATAAAAAGAAGAACTAAGCTAAGCTTAAGGTAAATATAAAGAAATACTAAGTAGATAAAAATACTACTATTAAGATAAATAAGTACTTATACTTATAAGCTTTTATCTATAAGTATATAAATAATCTACTTAGTCTTACTAAGTATTATACTTACTTCTACGTAATAGTAAAAGCCTATATTACTAATAAGTAAGTTCTATAGAAAAAACTTAGCTTTCTTTTCTACTATAGACTTCTAAAGTATAATAAGTAGATAGTTACTTTTATAATACTTAATACTTCTAAAGATAATAATTAGATAAAGTACTATATAGATAAGATCTATACCTTTCTTAAGAAATACTATAGAAAGAATAACACTATTAATAATATATATACTTAGAAACGTAGTAGTATAGATACTAAGATAAGATATATTATACTTACTAATAAGCGCGCTATTTTTAACTTAGAAAAGGTAAAGAGTATTATTACTAATCTTAAGAAGTAATATAAAAAGTAAGAATCTCTACTTTCTTCTAATATAGATTCTAAAGTAAAATAACTTATAACTTTACTAAATAGACTAAGGCTTAACGTAGATATAGTTTATTTCTTTATAGCCTACTTATTAGTTACTCTAATCTTTAAGAATCTCTATAATACTTTATACTTTATAAGCTATATAACTAAGAAAGAGCTCTTTATTAAAAGAAATAATAGTTTTTTTATTACTAAAGTACTAAGAAATATAGCTTCTAAGAGAAAAACTATTTAGTATAGAAAGACTAAGTATACTAATACTTACTATATATATAATAAGAAGAGTTATAAGATTACTAATTATAAACTCTATAATAACCTCTATAACCTAGATTAGATTAGTTACTATTAGAATAGTAAGCGTAAGTAAAAAACGTACTATTTTAGCCTACTTTATAATTATCTTAACTAAATCTCTAGTACTTCTCTATTAATCTATAAGCTTAAATAGCTTAAGTCTAAGATTAAAGAGTATTTTAACATTACTAATAATATAATAGAATAGTCTATATCTAGTGTTCTTTTTAAGAAGTTTAAAGAAAACTCTTACTCTAAGTATATTCTTAAGTAATTAAACTTAGCTAATATAATTACTTACTTAGACTATTGCGTTAGTTATAAAGACGCTTAATAGTAGTTTATCTAGTTTTAGAAAGATATTAAGTACTCTAAGAAAGCCTAGCTACTTAATAATATTAATTTTAATAGTATTATTATTAGTAGTAAGAACACTACGTTTCTTTATAGCGCTAAAGGTAATACTATTAAATACTTAAATAAGAGTATTCTTAGTAACTCTAATTAAGTTTATAATAGCTATATTAAGAAAAGAGATAAACTCTCTAAGTAATTATAAAGCTTTTAGCTATTACCTAAAAAGAATATAATTAAATAGATTTCTAACTTATAAACGTTAGATACTACTATAATACTAGAAAATAGTTAGTTAGAATAGCTATTTCTTTTATAAGCTTTTAACATACTATTTATAGTTATATATCTACCTACTAATATCTATATTAATAATAGTATATTAGCTAATTCTAGGTATTTATTATAAGGCTATAAGAAGAAGATAGTTAAGTTCTTAGACGCTCTTTCTAACCTAGAACTTAAGAAGCTTATTAAAGAATAGCCTAATTATATTATAATAGCACTTCTAAGTTAGAAAGTATAAGAAGTAATAGTTTCTAATTTAATTAGTTAGAATAATATTACTAATTAATTACGCAATCTTTTAAAGAAAAATAGTATTAGTATAAATAGTATTAGAATAGTAAATAGCTTTAAGGCTAGCTATAGTATAGATTTTAGGTAGACTCTATTTTTACCTAAAATCTATACGCTCTTCTACGCATCTACGCTTTACTATTATAACTTCTATAGATACTTATTATAACTTCTACTAACTATATAGTTATATTAATATAATACTAATACCTTTTATAATACTATTAATATATACTACTTAAATACGTAAACTTAATATAAAGTTACTAGTTATAGTAACTTATAGAGTAATACTTTTAACTATATACTTACTAAGATAGTATATAGAGTATAGAAACGCGCTAGACGCGCGTTTATCTAGATAAACCTACTAGAGGTCTAGATTTATATTTATAGTAATTCTATTAAATATCTTATTAATATAAGCGCGTAGATAAATATTCTTTACTTTAGCGTAGCGCGCGCGCTAAAGATACTATATAAATACTAGATATAGAAGCTTAGTAATCTACTATAAGAGGTAACTTCTACTAATAGTAGCTATAAGCTATTTATTAGTACTACATTTAACGTTTCTATACGCATTAGTACTATAGTTATTTATACTATCTTCTATATTATTATAAACTTTATACGCTTAGCTATACTTAGAGAACTATAGTATATAGTGTTATATATTAAAATATAATATAACGTATTTAGTAGAGTATAATATTATATTTAGTCTAAGAATAGAACTAAGTTAGTTTTTTTTATTACCTTAGACCTTAAGTCTATATACCTATTCTCTACTATAAATTATAAGTAAAAGAATAAGAATAATAATACTATAGAATACGTATAAGTTAGCACTATAACTAACTATACTTTAGAGCTACTATAAGATTCTTCTATAGTTTAGTATCTATACTAAGAGGCGTAGTGTAATCTAATATATAGTTTTAGATAATATAATATACTATTTCTAGTAAGTATCTAATAAATATAAAGAAAGTAGATACGCTCTCTCTTTAATAATAGCGTAAAAGTACCTTAGATAGATAAAAATACTAAGCTAATTATTCTATATAAATAGAAGCTTACTAAGTATACTATTATATATAAGATTAACTATAAGAAGATGCTTAATTACGCGCGTAGAACTTATTAGTAACTAAAGGTTACTACTTTATATAAGACTATAGATAAGAAGATTTAACCTATTAATATTTCTTAAGTAGATAAGCTAATAGAGTTTAGATAGAAAAACTAGAAGAAATAAGCTATTTAGTATTAATAGCTTTATCTATCTATTTATAAACTAGACCTAGAACTATATAATAATATATTTAAACTATAATACGCTATATTTCTATAAGAAACTTGCCTTATACCTAAGAGACTAGCTAATCTTTATATTAGATTATAAGTTACGCAAGAAGAAAGAGATCTTTTTATTTAGATACTTTATAATAGAAAAGTAGCTTTATTATAGAAATTTACTAAATCTAGTAGAATATACTCTAATATATACCTACTATATAAGATCTATATAGTTAAATATAAAGCTTAGTAAGCGTAAGGCTTTACTATTTCTAAGAAGCTTAAGTAGATTATAGTTAATATAGCTAATACTTACCTTAATAAAGGTACCTAGAAACGCTATAATAGTTAGTATTATAACTTATAGTACCTAGTTTCTAAGAAGAATAAAAAAGCTTAATAGATCTCTAATATATAAAAGATTAATACTATTAGTATATATAATATAAACTTACTACTAATAGTAGATAAGTTCTCTAAACGCTTTACTAGATATCTTATTAACTCTTTTATAGATCTCTATTTTAGTTATAATTAAATTACTCTTTACACTATAAGCTAGAACATAATAGCCTTTTAGATACTAGTTAGTTTTTTTTATTTATATACTATAGTTATAGAAGTAACTAACTTAGTTATAGTATTCTAGCGTATTATAATAAAGATTCTTAAAAACTATTAGCTAAATACTATAGTGTTTATTAATAATATTACTTATAAAGATTCTAAGATAGACTATAGTAGTAAGATAGCTATACTTAGTGTTTATTGCTACATTTATAAATATATTCTCTAACTTAACTACGTTCTTATAGACGTTAAGCGTGTAGAAGAGATAGTATCTAGTAAGAAATACTACTTTCTTATAGAGCGCCTAAAGATTATTAGCTATAAGATTAGCTCTAAAGAACGCTATTCTAATAGTAAGAAGATCTAGAAGCTTTTAGACTAGCTATCTTACTATAATATATATAATATTTACTTATTTCTTAGGCTATATATCTACTACTATATCTAGGTAAAAGAATTTACTACTATTACTAAGCCTCTCTTCTATTTTCTTTGTAGAGATATAAAGTATAAGTAGAGCCTAGATTAGAATTAAGTAATATACTTACTTAAGTATGCTATATACTTAGCACTAGTACTAGTAAGCCTTAACTACTTAGATATATTAAAGTATAAGATCTTTCTTATAACTAACGCTAGTTAGAATAAAGAAAAAGCTTATCTTAAATAGCTATAAGCTAATAGTAGACGCTACTCTATTTAATTTAAAAGTATACTCTAGTTAGTAAGAGAATATCTTTAGTATTCTACTAAGTTAGAATATAAGATAGTACTATAAACTTTAAAGAAATTTTATATATACCTATATAGTATATATTTTACTATTAAAACTAATATAGTAATACTTATTACTTAGCTTAATTACTTTTTTATAAATAACTTAGAATTAGTTATAAATTAGTAGATCTTTACTATTCTTCTTTAGAACTTTAATATTATCTACGTCTCTAGAAAGAAGAATATTATTATAAATACTTTCTTTTACTACTCTAAACCTAATAATTAGGTTCTACTAAAAGAGCCTAAGAATAATCTTAAAGAGTTTATTAACTACATAATTAAAAGTATAAAAGAAAAGCTACTACTTATTAGAGTAGCTTAGGTACTTAAGTATAAGTATACTAAACAATCTAAATAAATTACCTAGTTTCTTATTAACCTTAAGATTTCTAAAAGTATAATACTAAAAGAGCTTTATATATAGAAAAAAAGAGCTCTAAACTTCTTTATGCGTAATTACGCGCTCTTCTATAAGACTTTAAGAAACGTAGCTATACGCTATATTATTAATAACACTAATATCTACTTATAAACTATATAGTTAATATATAAGACTATTAGCTATTATAGAACTAACACTATATACTCTATACTCTTCTAATATTACTAGTAGTCTAATATATACAAAAACGTTTAAGAAAGAATTTAGCGTTATTCTAAATACTAGCTTTACTTCTCTAAGAGAAGAGTTAATATATTAACTAATATATATAGCTTTATAATTTAGAAGTTAGTTATAATTAATATAGTTTATATACTTTACTACTAAGATAAGAAGTATTTTATTATTACTAGAGAATACTTAAGTAGATAGCTAGAGGCTAGAGCGCTTTCTAACAACAAGTCTAGCACTATTACTAAGTTTATTTATAAGAATATTATCTATTAATAGAGTATAATATATAAGCTCTTAGTTAATAGTAGACTAGACTTTACTAAGGTAGTAAAGTATCTTATAGCTAACTATAAGATTAAGCGTATCTAGTTATTCTTATATAATCTACAAGCTATAGATAAGATTAAAAGTAGATATAAGCTTATTATTAATACTCTTACTAAGCTATTAGGCCTATAAGTAAATAACTTACCTACTATTCTTCTTACTAACTATATTTCTACTTAGTCTTAGACAGGCTATTTACTATACTAGTTAATTACTAGATAAAACCTAGTTCTTCTATTAGAATTAGAGCTTCTAATATAGTAGACTCTTTTATTCTATAAAGTAAAGAATTATATATAACTTCTAGTAATATACATAATATAATTAGACCTCTAGAACTAATTTACTAAGAATACTATTACCTATACTAATTAACTACGTTAAGCTAAAAAGAATTATTAAAATAACACTAAGAAGATACGCTATAAGAAGCTTTAACTTAGTAACCTAGTTCTTTTATAAAACTTTATATAAAAGATTAATATATTTAGAGATAAAAAGCTTAACGCTAGATAAATAAGTTTATATTATATTTAACGTCTATAGCTAGAGTAAGATACTTACTAGATTAAGAATCTTAATAGAATACTACTTCTATACACTATTTCTAGTAAAAGGCTAAAGCTTTTTTACTAATAAATACTAGAAAATATTACTAAGTAATATTATAGCTAGATAAAGCTCTATAACCTAGATAACTAGAAGAATACTAACGTCTCTACTAACGTGCTAGCTAGCTCTATTAATAATAATAAGAAAGATAGCTAGAATATTTCTTTCTAACTATAACTTAAGAAAGAAAAAGTAAGTAACGCTCTAAGACTTATTAGCTAGCTAAGCATTTTTCTAAAGCTTATTAGTTAGCTAAGTATAGTTATTACTAAGCGCTTTATAGAAGAAGAATAGAGAGTATTTAGACTAGACTTTATTTCTTTCTTTAATTCTAATATATTATTAGTATTAAATAGAGAAAGAGCTTAGGCTATAGAATAGTCTTTACTTAAAAAAGAGAAAAAAAAGTCTACTATAAGCTCTTTTATCTAAAAGCCTCTTTAATAATATATAGTCTACTATTACTAAGTATTTAAAGTATACTTCTTTAGTCTTTTTTTATTTCTTTCTCTTTTATTATATTAACTACACTATAAAGAATCTTAATATTATAAATATATATAAACTATATTAGTCTTATAGAGAAGTATTCTGTAAGTTCTACTAAAACTAAAGAGATATTACTCTTTTTACTTTTAATCTTAATTTATTTTAGCTTCTTTTCTACTACACTTATACCTTAATAGTAATAATAAGTTTTTACTTATTATACTTTCTTTCTAGCTTTTATTAACTCTTACTACTACTAGTAAAAAAAGTATCTAACTTCTCTATAGTCTTAAACTATACTAGATAAACGTATTATAAACTATAAGATAAGTAGTAATAAAGATAGCGTAGCGCTTATAGTAGCGTTTAGCTAAAAGCTACTACTAAAGCCTAAGGTAAACGCTACTCTAAGTACTTTCTACTATCTCTAACTTCTCTACTATAATATTAATACTAAATAATATAGAAAAAGAGTTTATTATAAATAGTAATACCTCTTCTTATAAGCGCTAGGTAGTATATATTTAGATACTCTTAGTAGAGTATAAGTACTATAAATCTTAAGATAAAGTAGAAAAGATAGCTACTACTATTCTTACTATTTTACTATATTCTATCTTATATTAGATTCTTTACTACTAGTCTACTAGACTATAGAGTTATACAACTACTAAGGCGTTACCTCTACCTAGTAATAACTACCTAAACTTAGTTAATTTACTATTTTAAGCTTCTTAAGCTACTTAAATTAAAGCTTAGAATAGTAATTTCTAGTTATATTAGTTTATCTATAGTTAGGTCTCTAGAAAGTAACTACTACTAGGTAGATAAGAACGTATCTATTCTACTACTATCTTAATATACTTAGAACGTCTAGAGAATATAGTAGCTATAATTCTATATATAATAACTAGCTATAACTCTATATATAACTATCTAGAAACTACTATAATAACTATAACTACTTTATCTTTAGTAACTAATTCTCTATTACCTTTATACGCTCTTAGAGATAATAAAAGAAAAAGCTATAAGTATTATAGCTCTTTTATAACTTTAATATTAGAAATACTAGTGCTAATTATAATAAGTATTACTTTTTTAACTATTCTATCTAGCTTTAAACTCTCTTTAAACTATATTTATATAGTTATTATAGTCTTTTAGCTATAATTCTAATAATTATAGTCTATAATAGTTTTAATATATAGATTTTAGGTAAGTTAGAATTTTATCTAAAATCTAGTTATTACTACTATAATAATATAACGCTATCTATTTACTAATACTATTATACACGTAAGAACACTACTAAGTATAATAGCTAATTACGTAATTAATTACCTTACCTTTACTATAATTTTACTTTCTAACTTTACCTATTAATATTATAATATTATAATACTATAATAGATAGAGGCCTCTTAATTATATATATATATATACCTCTTCTTAGCTATTACTTTTTTTTTTCTTCTCTAACTTTCTTAATCTTTTCTTCTTACCTCTATACACTATAGTTGCCTCTTAGAAGTAGACTATATCTTCTTTCTCTCTTTATTAACTTAACCTTTTTTATTTTCTACTTTAGTAATTATAACTTTAACTATAACTACTATATCTAGCGTAAAGAACTATAATAAGTCTATAGGCTACTTAAACCTTCTCTATAACTTCTAGTTACTATTAACTCTATATATAAGAGCGCGCGCTTAGCTTACTATATCTATAACTAATTCTATAAATAAGTATATAAGTATAACTATATATATATATATAAGCTTAGTACTATTAGTTCTATACTATAAGCTAGTCTAGTAAGAGTTTCTTTATAAAAGCTAGTCTTAGATTACTAAAGAAAAATACCTATACTACTAGAAGCTTAGTAGAAGATAGCTAGTAATAAGAATAAAGATAAGAGAAAAGCTATAAATACTAGAAAGTCTTCTTTCTTTTATAGCTAAGGCTCTTCTTTATAAGAGACTTCTTCTTAGAAAAGTCTACTTTTTAAGCTTTATATACCTAGTCTAACTAAGAATTTTACTACTTTAGGTATCTATAGTTAAGCCTCTAGAAGTAACACTAGCTCTTTCTCTACTACTTCTTCTAGTTTATAACTAAAGAAAGATACTTTTATAATTATTTAGGCTCTATATACTAAAGCTAAGAACTAAGTTTTTACTTTAGTTTAGAACTAGAATCTCTAGAATCTAAATATTAATAGTAAGATAATAAAGTTTATTACTAGTCTTAAATAGTAGTCTTCTAAGTAATAGAAAGTTATTCTTAATACTTTTATAACTAACACAACTTTTCTATTTAACTAGATTACTAACTTTATTCTTAAAGTATCTAATATAGTTAAGACGCTACTAGAGCTTATAGATAAGTATAGTAGTGTTAAAGTATTTAATAGCTAGTATTAAGTCTTAAGCTAAGCTAAGAATACTAAAGATAAGTATATTATAGAGCTAACTACTACTACTAAAAGTATTAATGTATTAGAGCCTAGTCTTATAAGCTACGTTTTTTACTTTTTAAGTAAGGTTCTATATAACTACTAGACTATATCTAATATATAGTTCTACCTTAGGCGCCTAGATATTAGTAACGCAGCTCTTTTCTTAGTTTAAGTAGTAGCTATTTATATCTATACTCTACGTAAAAGTACTAAAACTAATATTATTATATAAGACTAGACTACCTTAAGAGATTTTATTAAGGTAACTATTTAGTTTACTAAGAAGAATCTACTTTCTAAGATACTATCTCTTTTAAAGCATTTTATTAAAGTATTAAAAAAAAACTATAATAAGTATAGTATAACACTAAGTATACTTAGCCTTACTACTAGAAATATTATAGTTTCTTTTACTTATAAGTATAAGAAAGACAGTACTTATAATAGTTAATATAAGTTTTAGTAATATATCTTTCTATATATAGCTAATAAGTACTCTAATAAGAACTACTAAATTATATATACTCTCTATAGTAGTAATAATATAATAATTACTAATACTATAGCTAGATACTAGATAAAGCTTTACTCTACTTATTAATTAGGTATTTCTATTATAATAGAACTTAGATTATCTCTATATAAGTTAAGAGTAATTAATAAAAGTAGTAATTATATTAAAGTAGAGCTAAAGAAGATTAGAGTAAGGTAACTAAGTAGAGCTAGATTAGTTACTTCT
This sequence comes from Alternaria metachromatica, assembly GCF_023757995.1. Classification (NCBI taxonomy): domain Eukaryota; kingdom Fungi; phylum Ascomycota; class Dothideomycetes; order Pleosporales; family Pleosporaceae; genus Alternaria; species Alternaria metachromatica. Next base: position 1,577,064 of record NW_026055494.1, read on the forward strand.
TTAGTAAACTTAAAAAAGTAGGTACACTAAGAGCGCTAGGCTAGTCTTAAGGTAGTTAAGAAGAGAGTAGTAGTAGCTAAATTATAGAAATTAAAGCTTTATAGTACATAAACTAGCCTTCTACTACTACTACTACTACCTAGCGCTAGCGCTCTAAAATCTACTCTAGCTTACTAATCTTTATCTAAGAAGATAGATACTACGCTTAATAAAGATAACTTAGAAGATAAAGACTAGAATTCTAATAAGCTTAAGGCTTTAACTATAGCTAAGAACTATAAATATCTAGATAGAACTTCTAATTTTCTTTAACTAATTCTTAATAGCTACTCTAAGTATACTAAACTTAATAATTATAAACGTGTTAAAGTTATCTAAGCGTAGTATTAAGAAGTCTATATTAGTTACTACTCTAATAGCTTATTAATTAATAGTACTTATATTTATTAAACTTATATATAAGTAATAGCTACTTATATAAGTCTCTTTAAGTAAGCTATAAATATAAAAGCTATAAATAATATTCTTCTTCTTTTATATCTTTTCTAAGATAAGTAGTATAAACTCTAAACCTACTTAGTTATATCTATTCTCTTTATTAAGTAATATAAGCTTAGTAAACAAGACTCTAACCTTCTTAGCTATTACTTTTATTTTTAGATAGCTTATAATCTATACTTAATTTCTTTCTAGAAGATAGTTAGTAAAAAGATAGATTAGAGTAAGCTAGTAGAAGACTTTAAGTAAAAGAGTAATATTACTATAAAGAACTTTAAGTAGCTATTCTTTAATAATAAGAAACTTAAGAAGATTATTAAAGAATTCTTTAAGATATATTATTACTACCTCTAACGTATTAATAGTAATAAGAACCTTAGCTAGCTTTATATTATATACTATTCTCTTATTTAATAAGCTATCTATACTAACCTTTATTACTAGATACTCTACTTAGTACTTTATAAAGAATATACTATAGTTTTCTACTCTTACTACGCTAAGTATACTATACTAGATAATAAGACATTCTTCTACTATATTAATCTTAATCTATTATTTACTTACGCTTAAGGTTAAGGTATAGATATAATCTAAGAATTAGTTTTAATTAATAATAAAAACTCTTAGAACTATATAGAAGTCTTAGAGAGCTTCTACTAATATATAGAGCTATACTTATAATAGCGCAAGACTACTAAGAAGAATTCTACTAGTCTTATTAAAAAATAGTATAATAATATTAATTAGATATAAGAAGTATAAGTAACAGCGCTAGGCGTAAAGTAGAAAAAGTCTATTTATAGAGAAGAAGATATTTATATTATCTACTCTATAACGCTCTATAGCTTTATAAAACTAGTAACTAAGATCTATTAAATAATTCTTCTATAGTATATTATAGTACGCTAGAGCGTTATAGAAATTTTAGCTATAGAAATATATAATAAGATCTTAAAGGCTTATTATAATCTTATAGCTTCTTTTATAATACTATCTAGATATTATAATAAGTATAGTAGTATTAAGTAGATATTTCTAGTAGATATATATATTAACTTCTTCTTCTAGATCTAGAAGGCTATTCTTATATAAGTTTTCTAGAATAACTCTTTTATATATAAGAAGATCTATAAACTTCTTAGTAAGAATAAGAATAGTATTCTAGAGTATATCTAGAAAGAGTGTAAGTATATTATTAGAGAGATTAAGATACTATAGCTAGTAGTTAAGAAGCTTAAAAAGGCTACCTTTACTAAGAGCGCTAATAGTAAATATTTAGATATTTTCTTCTTTACTAATAAAGGTATACTTTCTTCTTATAAGAGATAGTAGTATATTTAAAATTATAACTATAGTATAAAAGATACTATTAGACATCTTATTAATAAGATTAATATAGAACTAGATATTTATTACTACTTCTATAACGCTGCTAACCTTAATACTATACTTACTTCTTTCTTTCTATTTAAGACTTTATAGGCTTGCGCTAGTAGTCTAGCGTCTAGTTTATTATTACTTTCTAGTATCTTACACTTTTTAATAATATTACTACTACTAGTTCTACTACTTTCTTCTTAGTTTAAGATACTAATACTAGCTCTATTAGCTTCTACTACTAGCCTATCTAAACTACGTTATAGTAGATAAAAGAAGTAGACTAGACGTACTAGTAATATTACTAGTACTTAGATTTTAGGTAAGCTTCTTATTTTACCTAAAATCTATCTACTACCTACACTATAGTAGTGTATTACTAATATCTCTACTTAATTATTTATTTTACTTTTTACTTTCTTTTCTATATTTTTCTTTTATCTTTTCTTTATACTATAAGTAATTAATACGTTTTAGATAGTATAATAGAACTATACTACTAGAAAGAAAAGGTTTATACTAGTATATAAAGTGTTCTTATATAAATTAGATCTTTAATAACCTAAGAATTATCTAAAGAGAGAACGTCTTTTAATAAGAGCTCTTTAGAATTATTTTTATTATCTACTATCTTATCTTTTACTTATACTTTTTAGTATTAGACTTTTATATAATACTTTAGATAATAGAATCTTTCTATAATAGAACTCTTTTCTACTAAACTAACGTTTACATACTTTTTTACCTATACTAATTACTTTACGTTCTTATAGTAATATATCTTTATACTCTCTAATACCTATATAGTACTTATTAAATAGAACTATAAGTATAGTAGATAGTAATACTACTACTATATCTATCTATATATTATTTTTCTCTTTATAGACTAGCGCCTTCTAAGTATTATATACTAGAATTTCTAAATACTTAGAAGAAGTAGATATAGTAAGTAACTACTTAGGTAAATTTACTATAACAATTCTAAGAGCTTATAAGAATACTTTATCTAGCTATTTAGTATAAAGAATATTACTTATAAATTTTACTATTATAGATAAGTTAAGAGGTCTAAGAAATTTATTAAGTACTCTAAAGAAAAGTCTATTAAAAGCTAACCTATTTTAAATATCTTTTTATATCTTTATATAATCTTTATAGAGCTTTTTATTCTTAATATACTTACTATATTAATTTATACTAACGCTACGCTTATAACTTTTTATTATCTTACTAGTAAGTACTTTTATAAATAGATATACTTTATTATTAAGTTTAAATTTAATCTAAAAATTCTATTATAAAATATATCTATCTACCTAAGCTTATACTTAGTCTAATAACTATATATTCTAGTTGTTAGTGTAATTATAGTATTATTTTATATCTATACTTTACTAATATTAGCTTATAGCTAAGTAGTAAAAAGAATAATTATATAAAAGAAAAAGTTATAAGTAGCTAGAGTAAAGGTAAAAACTTTTAAAAGCTAGAAAGTAGTACTTAATTTTCTTTAAGTTCTTTAACTAAAATTAGAAAGTAAATTTATATATAGATAGTGTAGCTATCTAGATAAGACTAAAACCTATAAGTAATTAAAAAAAAGATTATTTATACTATTTACTACTCTAATCTTTTTATTTACTTAGCCTATAAAGCTTAAAATTTACTATAACTAGCTAGAATTAAATAAGCCTAAGGTTTTATACGTTATTAATTACTAAGCGTAATAATATTATACTTTTATATAGTTCTAAGCTACTTTCTTAGCTAGATTTATTTCTACTAGATATTATAGCTATATATTACTAAAGTCTAAGTAATAATAGAAGTAAAAATATAGTTAAAGTTACTATAGATAAGTAACTACTAAGTCTACTTTCTATAACTCTACTAGTAATAACGCTAATTTTTTTAGACTTTTACTTAATAAATTATAATAGTAGTAATTACTATTAACTATATTCTTATACTTTTAGACGCTTTTAATACGCGTAATTAGAGTACTTATACTAGACTAGGTATATTTATTCTTATTATAGCGCTCTCTATTTTATAGTACTATAATAATCTAAAAAGAATTTAGAAAACTATAAGCTAACTACTTTTTCTATACTTAATATAACTTATATATAAGAAGATTCTTTATAAAAAAAAAGTATTATATCTTTATAAACTCTATAGCGCTTTCTATTATAGTTTACTTAATAAGTCTACTTTAGTAGAAGACGTACTATTAATTATAGATCTAATTATTTTAAGTTTATATTATATTAGAAAATGTTACTAAAGATATTACTACTAATACTACGCTTATTAAACTACTATCTAAGTATTAGTTTAGAATACTAGAGATATTCTCTAAGATATATATATACTAACTACTATAGTAGTAACTTAGTATATAAGAATTACTATATAAAAGATTCTAAAAATATATTAGTTTATTTATACTAGAAGTAATAGTTCTTAGAATATCTACGTTAACTACGCTACTAGAATATAAGCTAAGAATACTTATATAGAGATAGTATCTATAAAATCTTAGTTAAAGATATCTAATAAAAGCTATTATAAAACTTAAAGTATAAGCTAAACTATAGTTAGATAAGATTAGTATAAACTAGCGTAGTAGAGTATAACTATACTATTATTCTATAACTTAAATATAAGCTTAAAAAGCTTTATAACTTAATAATATTAGCGTATATAATAGGCTTATAAATAGATTACACTTACTAGTATATAATTAACTTATACTATATTTCTCTTTTAATATTTCTAAATAGACTTTTCTAGTTCTAAATAATTAGAGTTAATAAAGTTAGTCTCTAGTTAATACTATCTTATAGCTTTTTTTATAGCTTTAGCGTTATATAATAAACTAAGTAGTACTAGAGAAGATAATACTAACTTCTTTATAGAGCGCTTATTTCTAGGTTAATCTATAATATATAAGAATAAGAATTAACTAGTTAATACCTTAATAGTAAAGATATAAATAAGCTACCTACGTAATAATTTATTATTATTTTTAGTACTTTAACTTTAGTAAAAGTTAGACTTTACTATCTAATTAACTAGAGCTAGAAGCTATTCTTCTTTAGTTATTAGATATTAAATAGTATGTAAAATCTATAGACTAAGAACTACTAAGCTAGTTAGTCTATAGTAAGCCTTTTAGTTATAGTATACTAATTTATCTATAGTTTTCTTATAATACTTTATAATAAAGATACTAATATTATAACTAATTAGCGCTTTAGAATATAAAAAGAGCTAGTAGATAATTTTATAAATTAAGCTATAAATAGTAGTTAACTTTCTACTACTACTATACCTATTAATAAGAAGATAAAGATATATATTATATCTATTAAGTAACTTTTTTATAAGTAGTTAGAAGCTATAAGTAATATTATTAGTTATTATAGAAGTTATAAAGATATAGTAAAAGAAAGCTCTTAGTAGATTATACTTCTTTTTATTTTAGAAGTAATAATACTAACTTCTAGATATAGTAATTATAGTACTAGAAATCTTAATATTAGTTTAGATAGTATCTATATTTACTATTCTTATAGTAGTAATTTAAAGCTAAGTTATAATACTCTAATTAGCGTATTATACTTCTAACTTATATATCTTAGTAGTTAAAAAAGTCTATAATATATAAGATAGCTTAGAGAGTAGAGTAAATAGTAAAGTAAGTAGTTATTTAAGAAGTAGCTCTACTAGCTAATCTTATTAGTTTTACTTAAGATTTTTAAGTATATATAATATAGATACTTCTTTAGAAATAACTAGAAACTTAGAATAACTATAAAAAGCTAGATAATTCTATAAGTCTTATAGTTATAGAACTAAACTTTTCTCTTAAATAGTTACTAGAGCTAGATATAGTAAGCTTAGAGTTTCTAGTTTCTAAAGAAGCTTAGTACTATTATATTATTCTATAAAGATAGTAATTTAATACTAAAGATTATTATTTTATATTATATACTAGTATAGTATATTACTAATATAGTTTATTATAGTCTATACTTCTAGATCTTATCTTATTAGATTATAAATTTATTAAAATATATAAATATTTCGAGCTATAGAGCTATTATATACAATCTAAGTTTATAAAAAAACAGGCCCTCTACTAACCTATAGGCACGAATAGCTTAGATAATAGTCTTAGGCTTAGCAGCTAAAGATAAACTATAAATACTTATTAGATTATATAGAAAGTATACGTAATAAATCTAAAGTAAACTATTAAGTTCTACCTCTTTAATACGTATATACTTAGTAGAGATATTATTAATTAAGAGTAGGTAATAAGTAATTAGTATAATAATATATATAATTTAGCTATAAGCTAGTAAAAGTGTATACCTAATAAATAGTACTTATTTAGTAATATTTAGCTACTTTACTAATATCTAGATTATATATCTCTAGCGTATAAGAAAATACTATACTAGAGATATAATAACCTAGAGAATAGCGCTTATAGTATTAATCTAGAATTCTAAATTCTTTAGCTAGTTAGAGTTAATAAAGCGTAGTACGTATAGTATAACTATAAGTAATTTAAAAACTTTAAATATAAAATAGACTAATATATAGAGTAAGGCGTAATAGAGAATAAAGTAAAATAGAGCTTAGAGAGAGCTAAGAATTATATAAAACTTATTTTATAAAATAATATTAGTAAGAAGATACTATATATAGTAGTATATATACTAACTAAAATATACTAAAGTATTTTACTTACTACTTAAATAGAGTATATATAAGAGAACTAAACTATTAAAGCTACGTGCTAAGAGTACTTAAGTATTAGTAGCTATATAATATATTACTAGTTAGTACACTAAACTTAATAAGTAAAAGTTAGAATCTAAACTAAAGATAATATTTAGATATTTATACTATATATTAAAGAGTATATAAAGCTAACTAAATATACGTAGTAATAGTTTTAGATAAGATATAAGTACTTATATAAGTAGTTAAGAATATCTAATAATTAGAATATCTAAAGTATTTTAAAATTAAGCTATAGTACGCCTCTTAGTAATATATAAAGTATCTTTATATCTCTAAAACTATAAATACTATAAAAGTACTACTACTAGTTATCTATAAGTTTAATAACTTAATAGAATATATATAATAATTTATAAATAGAGCTAGCTAAAAATATAGCTAGAACTTCTCTATTCTATTTTAGTAGCGCTAATATCTAATTTATTCTAGCTACTAGATAATCTTTTAGTCTAGTAATATTATAAGAATATCTTATACTAATAGAATATTCTTTATAGTTAAATTTAAAATAGCGTAAATCTTAATAATAGTAAAAAGAAGCTACTATAGAAAAAGCTATAGAAAGCTATAGTAAGTACTTTAAAATTACGCTTAAACTCTTAAAAGCGTATTATAAATCTTATTACTTTATTTAAGCTTCTAGTAGCTATTAGTAAGTATTTTACTAAATATAGTATTATAGTAGCACTATATCTAAATTATTATAGTAAAAAGTATAAGGTTTTATAACTTCTAAGTAAGTAGATAGGTAATATATTTATATCTTAGTACTAATAGATAACTTAGAGAATAGCTTAGTAAGATTAATATAGTATTCTACTTCTTTTTAGATACTTATTCTAGTTTAATCTTATTTAGATTATCTATTTATAAAGTAATAAGCGCGTAGATAATACTATAGAAGAAAAACTAAGAACTTTACTCTAGAATATAGTATTAGAAAAGTATACTAGAGAACTTTAGCTAGAAACTATAATAGATAATATTAGTGTATAAAGCCTCTAGAGTAAGAAAATTAACTAACTCTACTATTTATATAACTCTAGCTTAATCTTTTTTCTATATAAGTAGTTCTTAAATAACTTATAAGTCTTAGTATTAAATAGATAAATATATAAGATTACTAATATAGTAATAGTCTTAACTATAAATTTACTAGCTCTAGAGTAAACTTTACTACTATAATAGCTTACCTTAAAGTTCTAGAACTTAGTAGTATACTTTATAATACTAAGATTAAAGAGTTAGAAGTAAATATATATAAATAGATAATAGCGCTATTTAAAGAGATATAGATAGAGTACTCTAATAACTAATTTTAGTATATAAAGTTTAGGTTATAAAAAATAGAAATTCTTATTATTTATATACTTCTACTATACTATAATAATATCTATATTCTAATTTATAATATTATTAATATAAAAGTACTCTTCTATATTATATTAGAAATAAAAGAGACGTAAAAGATAGTTATAAAAATAGAGAGCATACTACTAGTATATATAATATTATAAAAGAGAAGAAATATAAAAGAATATTATCTACTATAGTTTTTATCTCTTATAGTAAAGAGCCTATAAGCTCTATATCTAATCTTCTTATCTACTTTTATAAGCTAGTACTTATTCTAGTATAATATCTATATATATAAATCTAGATTTAAAAAGAAAAGTAATCTAGTCTTAATAGAAATCTAAAAGCTACTCTAGATATAAAATAGGCTTATATATAAAGATTACTATAAGTATATAGATAGTTTAAATAAGATAGAAAATATATTTAATAATATTAAGAATAGCTAGAATTAACTTAAGAAATAAGTAAATAATTAAGTAGATATAGAGAAATAGGTTTAAAGAGAAATATTTTACGCACTATAGTAGAGCGTTTACCTAGAATTTTAGTTAGTTTAAGTAGACTAATATTAGCTAGATAGTTACCTAAAGCTTTAGTATATACTTCTAGATAATAAAATAAAAGCTATAAAGCTAATAGTATAGCTAGATTAGATAAGATATAGCTAGGTAATAGCTAGTCTAGTTAAAGATTATAATTTATTTAGTAATAAGTTTAGTATATTTATAAAGCTATTTAATAGCTAAATCTAACTAGAAATATAAAAGTAGAGCTAAGACTAGATAGTTAAATATTTACTCTTAATAGAGAAAAAAAAAAGTTAATATTAGCTAAATAAAAAAAATCTTATAAAGAATAGATATTTTTAATAGCTTTAGCTAAAGATTCTAGAAAATAGTAATAAATATAGTAGAATAAAGGTAAAGATAGTTAATCTAACTATTTTAAGGTTATTATAAGTATAGACTAAAAATAGCGTAATTAGAGTATAGTATCTAGATAGTATAATAGTAGCTAATAGCTTTATATAAGGCTTTATAGAAGCTATTGTAGTAGAGAGATTAGAAGTATCTCTATTAGAATAGGTGCTTAATGCAGTTAATTGTATTGTGTATCTATATCTAGTTGTTGTTCTCGTCTAAACGCTGTTTAGACCTAGCTTTTCCTAGCGCACTAACTCTTAAGCCTAATAGCTGTTTAGCCTATTATTATGTTACTAGTTTTACTACTATATCCCTCCTACACTTAAGAAGAAGGCCTTCTCTTCTTCTTAAGCACAAAAGAGAGAATAGCCCTTAGATATCCTCTTCTACCTATTACATCGCTAGATTCTATCTACTTAATTTAAATATACTATGCGCTAAACTTCTGCCTAGAAATCTAAATGTAAAATCTCTTTAGGCTGTTCCTATTCTAGTACATCTCCCTCTATTACTCTTCTTATTTTAATTTAATCTCTTCTGCTAGCTTGTAGCCTCTTCCTCTGTTTCTCTAGTGTATTCTAAACCTTATCTTAATTACTTTTAATGTTAGTAGCTAATAATCTCTTAGGCTTAGGTCTATATCTTTCTTAGGTTTAATCTTTGCTTTTCTATAGCGCCTACCTGTTTAGCGCTTAACTCTCTATAATATTAGTCTTTCCTCTAATAGATATTCTATTATCTCTAGTATATTGCTAGTATATCTATAGAGATATTCTAGAAGGTTTATACGTGCTGCACTGCTGTTAGAACCTATGCGCTAGTTGCCCTACTTTTTTGCCTAAGGGTCTTTTAGCGCTTAGCAACTAGGCTATTAAAATAATAATATTACAACTTTTCTTCTTGCGCATAGTAATTACTACTCTTAACTCTGCCTTTGCGCGCGTAGCCTTTTGCTATTCTCTCTCTGTTTTCTTCTCTTCTTCTACTTTACTCTACCTTAACCTTCTTTCTTTACTATAGCTTTACCTAAGCGCTCTAAAGGCAATTTAGCTACTGCAGACACTATACTAGTTACTATATCTACTTTCTATACTTAAGAGCTTGCTGCTAAGCTAGCTGTTATAGCTAAAGCTAATAATAGCTCTACTACCTCTACTACTACACCTACTCTTAAGCCTGCTATAGCTAAGCAAGCGTCCGCTATTACTGCGCTAGAGGCTACCTCTACTAAGCTAACTTCTACTAATAAGATAACTACTAAGCCTAAGGCTATAGACAATTCTACTGCTATTACTGCTTAGCCTATAACTAAGAGTGCTAGTAATAATACTGCGCTGTTGTTCTAACCTTCGCGTGCGCCTAAACAGCTATTAGCTAAACCTACTCTATCTACTCTGCCTAAGACTACGCTCTTAATTAAAGCTAAGACTAGCGCTAGTGTTAGCTAAACTAATACTATTATAACTAACGTACCTAATGCTGCTCTACTACTCTCCTCTATCCGCAACGCTAACTCTACTAGCTCTTCTTAGCTTAAGTTAGCTCTTAAGTCTCTAATAAAAGCTCTTTAGACGCCTACATCTTGCCTTTCTAAGAAGTAGAAGAACTAGAGTAAGTCTCTACGCCTTTCTATTTTTACCTTAACTAAGGCTGTTAAAGAGAGTAGGCGTAGTATGCGTATAGCGAAGTTGTATAAGTATAAGACTTCTAACTCTAGTTATAATTAGTATATTATTTAGCGTAAGTCTTTTCTCTTCCCTAGAGCCTTTTAACTAAACATTATTCTAATATCTTCTACTTTATTAGTAACTAACTAGCAAGCCTATATTATTACTCTTAGCTTTACTATAGATATGTAGAATTACTTACATGCCTTACAAAGCGTAGAACGCATACTTAGGCCTTCTCTGTCTATTCTAGCTGCTAATTAGAAAAGCTATTAGTCTAATATACAGGTTAACGCTTATAGCAACTTCTACTTAGCTAATCTAGAGATAACTATTAGCAAATTCTTTTAGTTAGACAACAAGTCTGCGCGCTAGCTATTTAACTCTAATATAGAGGCGCTTATACTATCTTATTACTTTAGCGCTAAGTTAGTTAGTGCAATTAATCTTTTAGTTAAGAATCCTTCTATTAAGATTATTATCTGTAGTTAGTGTGCGTTATTAAATTATAGAAAGATGTTTAGCTAGTGTATCTAGGTCTATATTAACAGCTAGCTAATAAAGAGTAAAGTTTACACTAATTACTTAAAGCATAGTAATTATTAGGTCTACTCTTTTTGCAGTAAGTTGCTAACTGTTCTTTAGACACTTACTTTCTTGTTTCTAGTATCTTTGCTAACATGTTCTTCTAGAGACCTAAGTAGTAAGGTATAGCCTTAAGTCTACTATAGCTGCTAAGTCTGTAGTTGCCTCTAATATAATCGCTAGTTTCTCTAAGGGCGTTCTTACTTGTCTTAAGGCTAGTAAGAAGCTAACTACTGTATCTAAAGAGGGCGACAAGGCCTTATTTGCTTAGGCTAGCGACAGTATAGCTACTTAGTATAGATACTATTTAAGTAATGTTAACGCTAGTCGCGACTTAGCTTTCTAACTAAGCCTTAAGAATCTTAGCTACAATTTGCCTAAGAAGGCTTCTAATGCTAAGGCTGCTTCTACTTCTACTAGCGCAACTTATGTTTAGTTATTATTGCTGCGCTTAAAGATTCTTAGTAAGAGTAATAATAAGTTTAGGTTAACTATTGCTAAGCGTTAGAGCTAACCTGCAAAGTCTAATCTATCTACTAGCTAGCCTGCTCTAGACGCTGCGCTTTCTGTTAGGCCTAATAGCTATTTAGCTACTAGTGTTCTTAAGCCTATTACGCTAACTAGAAAACTTTGTTATCGCGCTCTCTATACTATTTCTTCTTCTATCTAGGTTCTAGGTAGTAGTTATAGTTAACCTTGCAAGCAGCCTAAGCCTAAGAAGGCTATTACTAATAAGGCGGATACTATTAGTAATAATGTTATTAAGTCTAAGGCTTCTGCTATTACTACTTCTATTACTACTTCTACTAGAACTGCTAAGCCTGTTTCTTCTTTAACTTCTGCTAATTCTATAACTTCTAGCTCTGCTAGCTCTTCTGTGCGTAGGTAGTTTTCTAGTCTCTTTTCTCTCTAATTAACTCTTAGGTCTATTTATTCTACTCTATAGTTATAGTAAATAAAATTATAATATACTTCTAAGTCTTCTCTTGTTACCTTACATTCTTACGCCTGTAATATTGTAATAGCTAAACCTATATTACTTCTCTTCTACACTTAAAAGAAAGAAGGTCTCTTCTTCTTTAGCCTTAGGTTCTAAATATTGTTTAGACATAATCTTCTTATTACAACATTCTTAGGTTTCTAGTAGTTATTATAATAATACTAGATTCTAAGCTGTAATTAAGAAGTACTAATAGCAATAGCCTTAGCAGCCTTTATAATTATATAGAAAATCTTCTAATATCTTTCTAAATTAAAATAATTCTTCTGTAAAGTTAAGATCTATTTCTAAGATTCTTAAAGCTGTTCTCTAGCCTATCTAAGTGCCTTTTCTTATTAGTAGATACTAATCTAAACGCCTACTTAAGATGTCTAGTTAGAGTTTTGCTACAGCTCTAGCTAAGCAGCCTTTAGTTAAATTTCTAACTACTCTAAATGCATCGCATTCTGTATTGTAGCATTATAATATTCTTCTTGCATTGCTAATACATTCTAAGAGTATTATTATATGCTAGCTAGCTTTAAAATTCTAGTGTTGTAATCTAGTGTCGCGTAGCAGTTCTTGTAAGAAAAGTAGGTCTATTACTATAGGCTTAATAGCCTTTTAGATAGTAAATACATTAAGTAAATTCTTCTACAATATCTCTATTACTACTTTCTACTCTTTCTACGCTTTAACTGCCTTATACTTTTTTGCGCGCTCTTCTACCTCTTCTTACTCTTTACTTTACTACTACTACTATTATTCTGCGCGCATTCTTACTATAGCTTTTAGCTCTATTAACACTACGCCTAAAGACAAGACTATTAAGCAGCCTCTTGTTAAGAGCGCGTCTATTATCTTCTCTAACTTTAATAACGCCTACTCTGCTGCTCTATAAGCTCTTCTACGCGCTACGCCTAAGTAAGCGTCTACTATTACTATGCTAGAGGCTGCTACTACTAAGCTAACTTCTGCTAATAAGACAACTACTGCGCCTAAGGCTAAGAACTATTTAGCTACTATTACTGCTTAGCTTATACCTGCGAGTGCTAATAAGTTTAATAAGACAGACACGCAGCCTTTTAATAACTTTAACTTCTTTACCTTAGATAATAAGGGATCTCTTCTTAGCCTTTAAGAGTAGATTAATATTAAGACGTTCTTAGGTATTACGTAAATAGATTTTAACCTTAATTACGCGCTAAGCGCCTCTTAGGCGCTTTAGAGTGTTATAGGTAAGAACACTTTACGCTCTACTATGCTGCCTAACTACTATAAAACCTTATCTAATATTAAGAAATTTAGCCCCTCTATTAAGAGCTCTAGCCTGTCTAAGTCTAAAGTTCTTTCTAAGTTACCTGCGAAAAAGCGTCTAGTGCCTAGAGCTCTTAGTAATTAGATAGCAGAGTTACACAAGCTACTAAAGCGTATTTCTGCCTCTAATACTATTATTAGCTAGAGTAAGTCTACTGTCTTTCTTCTTGCTTTCTAAAAGATATTCCGCTAATATTATATTTCTTTATAGTAATGTATATATCGCGCGTAGACTTTACTATTAACTAGGTTAAAGACCTCTATAGATATATTGTTAACCTTAACACTTTAGAGACTTTAGCTAGACTAGTTCTTATAGCAGCCTACTTTCTAACTTAGAGTAAAGAACCTTAGATTAAGTGTAAAATTAATTTAGCGCCTCTAGATGTATCTAAGAACTATTTGTTCTTCTATAAGTTCTTCTCTCTTAGTATAAACTGTAAGCAAATTATCTTTAAGCCTCTTATTACTGCACTTATATACTATTATCTTATTAGCGCAATTAAGTATAAGTTAGCTTTAGGTAAGAATAAAGAGCTTAGTAGATATAACAAAATGTATAGCTATTACAAACGTAGTTTAAAGCTTCTGTTCTAGTTATATTGCTTAGTTATATTAAATAGCTTTCTAATGCTATAGAGGACTTGCACTAATTACTATATAAAGAGCGTAGAACCTTAGTGCTCTTTTACTTGTAAGTTTCTAACTACCTCTTAGATATCTACTTTCTTAGTATTAGTATAATAGCTAACTTGTTCTTAGGTTAGCCTAACTCCTCTAGTAAGAAGGTTATATTTACTAAGCTAGTAGATCTTAATAAGCCTTCTATAGCATTCTGCCTCTCTTGTTAATTGTTCTAGCCTTTCTTCTCTCTTAACAGCTCTAATAGCCTAAGCGCACTTTAGTTATATAAGAAGAGTTCTATAGTTTAGGCTCTGCGTGCTTCTAAGAAGCTAGTTAGTAATAGCAACTATAATTCTACTAAGAAGTTCTAGAACTTAGATATTAGTAACTATAGTAAGAGTATCTCTAAGAAGAATTGTAAGCTAAGGCTTACTTAGCTAGAGAAGGCTATAGCTACTCTAAAGAGTCTTCTAGCTCTACTATTTTCTAAGCGTAAGCGCGTTTCTTCTAAGAGTACTGCAAAGTCTACCTCTACTAAAAAGATAAAGAAACTAGTACTACTACCTACCTCTATACGCACTTTTTACACTTATAAGCCTACTACGCCTTCTACTAAGGCTATAGATATTAATAATAATAAGAGCAATAAATTTCTTACTCTATCTAAGTCTAAAGGCTTATTAGTCTAGAAGACCTCTAGTAAGAAGAAGAAGAAGGGTAAGAAGTAGGTACGTTGCTTAGTTATAGGCTAATATAGTAGTAGCTATTCTCTGTATATATTTATAGACGTAGTTTAGAGCTTAGTTATAGTGTTTAATATATATATGTCTAAAACTACTTAAAACTATACTTATAATGTATATACCTAATACTTATTCTAGTTAAAATCTAGCTTCTTTGTTAGAATAACTACTAATAATTGCTAAGGTCTAGACAATGCCTATTCTATATCTTGTTTCTCTTTTACATTAACTAACAGATTGTCTAGTTAAGCTCTTAGCTATAGGCTTCTTTAAACTTTAGTTAACTCTAGAGTATCTAGAATGTCTTAGCTGTACGTAGGCTGTTTAGGCGTCTTATTATTATTATTACTACTTACTTCTTAATCTACATTATTAGTTTTATTAGTAGAGAATATAGTTGCAGCGTAGTCTAGCCTATTAATCTTAGCAAGATCTACTACTATACGCTAGTAAAAAGCCTTTAGGCGGTTTTCTAGTGTATAACTTTAGAAAGAGGTACTGTTAAGCTCTTCTAACTAATACTAACCTTTCTTATTAACGCTGCAAATACAAAATAGCCTCTTCTACTTAGGTAGAAACTTAGTAAGCGTAGATTAGTTGTTTTTGTAGAAAGAGTCTCTTAATAGCATAAGATTACCTAGAGAAAGCTTACTTAGCTAAAGGACTCTTAACTAGTTAAAATAGTTCTTGTTCTTATACCTAAGACGCATAGTGTAGTTAATAGACTTCTTAAATTATTTATCTCTATAGTTAAACTAGCAGGCTTGCATTATAAGAAGAGTAGGTATATTCTAAATATTATTCTATAGAAGCGTCTACTAAGTTAGAATAGATAGCTTAATAGGTAAGATGTGCTGCTAGCCTAAGACTAAGTACGCTAGTGTCTTGTTTGTAGATTACTTAATAGTAGTGTAGTTAGCCTATAGAATATTAGGTAAGTTATCTACCTAGTTGCTAGAAAGCTTCTTTAGAGTAGCTATAATAGGCGCGTGCTCTTGCTTAATAAGTTCTTACCTCTAAGAGTAGTAGGCGCTTAAAATAACTCTGTTAATTCTCTATTACTTCTAAAGTTCTTTAATAAGGCTCTTATTCTTAGAGTCTCTATTAGCTAATATCTTAAGTAGAATACTCTATTAACAAAATACATTATGTAGTAGGAACTTCTAAACACTCTTTAAGTTGTTTTTAGCTAAGACCTTAGCTTCTACCTATTACAAAAGGTAGTCTTAGGCAATAATAAGAAACTTCTTGCTATTGCAACTAGGTAGTATGTAAACAACGTTAATAGTAATCTATGCAAATAGTACTATTAGTAGC
The DNA here is from genome assembly GCF_023757995.1 of Alternaria metachromatica. Taxonomy (NCBI): domain Eukaryota; kingdom Fungi; phylum Ascomycota; class Dothideomycetes; order Pleosporales; family Pleosporaceae; genus Alternaria; species Alternaria metachromatica. The sequence goes on from NW_026055494.1 coordinate 1,593,280, forward strand.
TCTGTAGGCTAAAGCTTTTCTTAAACTATTACTAATGCATATAATTAGCACTTAGAGTAGAACTATACATAGCGTTTAACTTAATTATACTATCTTTTCTAATAGTAGCGCGCCTACACCTTACGCTAGGTGCCTTTCTTATCTTAGTAGCTAGACTTATTATAAAGAGATCTAATAATCTTATACTACTTATCTATTAAGTTAACTACTCTTTGTAGAGGCTAGCCTCCTAAGAGAATTGTAAAGAGATGTTATTCTCTAATAGTTATTTAGAGCGCCTTCTTCTTAAACTTACAAAACTTAGTAGTAGATATATACTTAGGCTTTCTGCGGAATAGAAGCTAACCTGCAATTACTTGTAACTTATTACTATAGCTGTCTACTAGCAGTTAATTATTAAAAGAAAGATCTACCTAGTATATTCTATACGCGTGCGCTAGAGCTTCGCTAAAGATAAGCTAAACTGTATTTAGGTGCGCATTAATAAAGTCTTTTACATCTTTCTTAGATTTATTAGACAGCTTCTAGCTATCTAGCTTAGGTATTCTTAAAAGAGTATTAGCTACAACGTTCTTTTTACTAGCTATATAAACAATATTAAACTTCTATATATTAAGAAGTGCAAGCTACTAAGTAATTAGAGCTCTAGAGAGATCTGTTGCGCTTTATTAGAGTTGCGTAATAAGTATCTTTGCATCTGTCTTAACTTAGAAGTTTACTCTATAGATATAGAACTAAAACTTCTTTAGAGCAAGTAGAAGGGCCTTACATTTATACTTACTTAAATTCTAATTTCTCTTAGTAGTAGACTAGACTCTACTCTTAAATTGTACTAGGTAATAATAGCTGTTTAGGTCGAGCTGTATAATAACTATACCTTAACTCTTCTTACTACTGTTAACTATAAGAATAATCTTTTAGATAGGCTTAGTGTAATTAATAGAAACTAGCGCTAGAGTAGTTGTTAGAGTTGCCTTAAGATATTCTATTACCTGCTTCTACTCTAGACTCTATTTAAATAGTGTATTCTTGTAGAGAAGCTTAAATAAAAGAGCTGCGATAATAGCAAAACCTAGTACCTATACTCTGTAGTAAACGCAGATTCTAAGAAACATTTAGACTTTCTTAGTATTACAATAATCTAGCTAACGCGTAATCTTATTAACCTTCTTCTTATTAGAGTAGTAGCTATGCTTATTAATTTAATAGCTAACAACAATTATAGAGGAGTAGTAGAAGTTAGACTTATAGCTTAATATTATTGCGCCTGCGCGCTTAATATCTATAAGCACTTTATTAATATTTAAAAGGTGTTTAGCGATAAACTATCTTATACCTAGTTCTACTTTATAGTTGCTGTAGCGCTTCTTTAGCCTCTTAATATATACGTTATTAAGGTACAGTATATACCTATTAGAGATATAGTCTCTGTAAATCTTTGTTATAACACGTACAAACTCTACTAGAGAGTTTATTATATCTATTAGAAGTGTGCACTATTATATAAGTTCTAATAGCGTTAAAAAGGCTGTTATATCTCTTAAGTTCTTATGTAGTTCTACTTAGTTATACTCTAAGAAGAAGTCTAATAGGCTTATAATAACGCATTCTGCGAATTTCTCTAAAAACTTATTAGAATTAGGTAGTAGGTTAGCGTTGCGAATTATAACTCTATTAAGTTTTTAAGCGTTATTAATTAGGCAATATCTCTTATCTTTCTTAGTAACTAAGAACTATAAGTTGCAATACTAGCTCTTGTATAACTCTAAGGTACCTTTGTTAATACAGTTCTAAATTATGTTAATTATAACCTACTAAAGCTTCCTTAGAATAGAGAACTAGTTAGCTCTCTAGGCTTAATATAGTACTATATTAATAATAACTAGAGAGATAACGTCTTTGCTAACCCTTCTAGATTCTCTAAAGTTCTAGGCTAGTACTACTTCTTATTAGTAGAGGACCTCTAAGAGTATGTCTTTCTCTGCTAGTAATAACTCTAATAAGATTTTTATCTCTAAAATGCGTTTAGGTATTATTTAAGTGCCTTAGAGAAATGTAGCATATTATAGCTTAAAATACTTAGTAAATAGAGCTAATTAGCTATTAGTATTAGGTACTTGCTTTGCTGCTGCTCTTTTCTTCTAGTCTAACTGCCTCTTAATAAGTTGCGTTAGTTAGCTAGAGTTATTAATAAGTTTAATCTTAACGCCTTTACGCTTATAAGCTCTATTAATCTAAGCGTTATTTAGCTAACTTACTGTATACTTAGCAGGCAGGTACGCAGGTTTACACAACACTATAACTACATTAACCTTTAGTATAAGGCCTTTATCTACCTTAGCTAGGTTCTTTGCCTAGAAGAACGCCTTACTCTATTTTGCAGTGTCTTTGTTACTAATACTCTCTATAATGTTGCTTAGAAGTTAGACTAATAACTCTTTAATGTCTTCTATCTTAAAAATGCACAAGCTTTTATTATCTCTTATTAGTAGGCTTCTATTAGGCCTAAGGCCTATTAACTTGCTGTTTAATCTTAATAAGTACGCTGTTAGATCTTTTCTAGAAGCTCTACGCTTCTTCTATAGAACTTATTTACTAATAGGTTATATAGGTATCTAACTACTATTTAGTCTGCTGTCTCTAACCTCTTCTATTATTATACCTACTACCTCTATATGCGCGCACGCTGTGCTACCTGCTAGCTCTTTAGTCGCGTGCTAGAGTGTAGCGCTAGCTACTACACTTCTATATCTTTTCCTAATATAAGTCTAGTATAAAGACTAGAAGCTATAAGCTTATTACTTCTAGTATACACAAATCTTATATTAGCTTAGCTGTCTGCGCTAAAGATGCAATAGTACGTTAATCTATTAGTTATATACTTAATACACGCCTAAGCGTCTATTAGAAAAGAGTTACCTAGAATAATTAGATTAGTGCAGAATTCTACAACAAAGAAGTTTGTTTAGACTTTAATCTACTCTATAATAACAGAGACACTCTAGATAATACCTACAAAGCTTGCTGTACTTCTATTTGTAGTAACTATCTAAGTAGCCTTTATACTACCTAGTAGTAATGTAATTAGTAATATAGCTCTCTTAGCTGCTTCTCTCTTAATAGTATTTAGCTTAGCGCCTAAGTCTAAGAGGCAGAGAAAAGAGTTCCCTCTAATATTAATAGAGACCTTTAGGTAGTCTTAACATAAGTACTTAATACCTATTAGTTAGTTATACGCTTAATTATCTCTTAGATAGTTATAATCCGCGTTTTTAGAGTTGTACTCTTAGCCTTAATCTATAATAATGTGCTGTTACACATAGCTAATCTTCTAGTCTATCTAGTGTTCTGCCTTTAGGCTATAGTAGTTAACTACTCTGCTAGCTTCTGCTTCTACTAGTACGTAGTTAGAGAGAGTGCTAAGGGTAATCGCATTAACTGCAGCGCCTAAGGGCTTATTAAACTTCTATTCTTCTTTCTCTTCTTACAGCTTCTCTTGTCTAGCCTATTACTTTAACGTCTTAATAATATTAACTTTAAACTTATCTAGCTTTTTATTTATGTAGTTAGAGTTAAATAGCGTCTTGCAGACTTTAGGTATGTTACTAAGAAGAGTACTAATCTAAAAAGAGATTAAAGTGCCTAGAATACTACAGATTATAGCCTATATATTAGGCTTAAGCTTATTAACAATCTTGCGCTTTCTTAGTTACTTATTAGTTATCTTAGACTTTAGTTCTAATTATTCTTATAGTATTCTAGATACTCTGTTATTTAGTTATATAAGATTATCTTCTTTGCTAAATTAGACAACTCTCTTCTTATTTAGCGCCTAATAGCTTAAAGAGTGTTCTGTTCTATTCTTATAACCTTAGAGATAAGAGATGTAATTATTACTAGGTCTTTATAGTATTGTCTTCTTCTAAACCTTAGAAAGATTATAAGATACTGCCTTCTTAGGTTTTAAGGATGCTCTAGAAATAGTTATAGCTGCAATAGTGTTATTATATTAATTTAGGTTCGCTAGACGTAGGTAGTAGTCTAATTTGTCTTTAGCAAAGATGCTTAAAAGCTTCTAGAATTGTTCTACTTTATCTACTTAGAGGCTTCTAGTAGAGTCTAGTATAAGCTAAACTAAAATAGCGTTGTTCTCTACACTAATTAGAGCCTTTAGGTTGCTAAACTAGGCGTTAACTGTAAGAGAGTTAATGTCCTTCTTTAGAAATTGTTGCTTAATCTTAGCTAAAATGCTCTTAGCCTATAGTCTCTAGCCTAGGTTATTAATACAACTCTAGAGGTTCTCTAGCGTGCTCTACTAAAGTATGTTCTATTTATCTATATAAAGCTAGCTCTTATCTATATACACTTAAAGAGTTAGATAGTCTTACTTGTAATAATCGCTCTTATTATATACCTAATAATTTATAGTTGCTCTAAGAGCCTGTCTGTTTATAGTGCCTTAATTATATCTAGTTTCTAGATTCTAAAAGCCTTAGAAGTTATTATAGAAAGTCTAACTAGTATTCTATTAGTAACTACTGTATTGCTGCTACTGCTAAGGTTAATACTAGTTATTTAGCTAGAATTGCCTCTAGCCTTAGAGTAGGTACGCTCTTAGGTAGTTCGCGCGTTTATTAGCTTAATAGTCTACTTCGCTGCGTATGTTAGAGTTGTTTATAAGTTTAGTTTTGCGGTAGGTCTACTAGATCTTCTATAGTTCTATCTCTAGGCTAGCATAATTAATCTTTAGGTTAAGCATCTTGTTAACTAAGTTATCTACCTCTATGTTAGTAGGTGCTTTTCTTAGAGGAGACTAGAAGGTATAGAGCCTAAGCAGCTTGTCTTAGAGTAGAACGTTAAGCTTAGGTAGCTAGAAAGCCTGCGTGTAGTTGTTTTAGAGGGTTAGTACTAGTTGCTAAGGTTACTAATAGGCTATTAGCTGCGCTAGGTTAAATTTAACTTCTAGAATAATCTCTTTAACTACTTTAGAGGGGTTAAGCATGCAAGCTTCTTTCTCTACCTCTAGACAGGTAGTAAGGTAGTTACTAATCTTAGTGTAGTTAAATGCCTTTAGGTTGTTAGTCTTTAAACTAAACTTATTAAGTATCTTTATAGCATGCCTAAAGAGTAGTCTCTTAACTAGGTAGAAACCTTAGCAATCTTTATTAATAGTTAATGCTTTAACACAGCGCTTACTGCGAATCTAAAACTTCTATAGGTACTTCTTAATGTTTAGATTAGACCTCGCTTAGCACTAGAGGAGCTAGTACTTAAAGTACTTAGCCTAAGCTTCTTATTAGTCTTTGTTATTAGTACGAAAGAGCTTTCTAAGAGCTTCTCTAAACTTCTTCTAGAATTTAGTAACTAGAGCGTTAGAATATTTGTTTAAAGCTTAGATAATTGCTCTCTACTTAGGTTTACAGTGCGCTAAAAGGTAATTAATCTTTATCTTATCTATAAACTTGTAGTACTTTAATATGTCCTTAAAACGCTTAAGAAACGTAGTAACGTTAGTTCTATTAAACACTAGAACTATCTCTAATAGGTATAGAGGAAGCTAGATAGAATAGACTAGAGGGTAATTACCTAGCTACTAGAGAGACTAAGCTATTATCTAAAGAAGTTTTGCTATATTGTTATTCTAGAGTTATACTAGAAGTTGTACCTAAGGCTGCTAGCTAGTAGTACCTAAGAACTCTAGAATATCTAGCATCTTAATATTCTTCTAGAATAACGTAGGTGTTGCTTTAGGTTTTATAGGCTTAGTTTAGAGAGGCAAAGATAGTTATTTAGCAAACTAGGCTTTTAAAGAGGCTTTAGCAACTAACTTAGATTATTTATTAACCTTAGCTTTGTTAGATTAACTCTTACTTATTTATGCAAGGTAGTATATAAGTATTATAAATAGTATAATAGCTAGTGTAAATGTTAAACGTATAAGTGCTGTTAATTAGGTTTAACTATTTGCTTACTAACAAAGTTAGGTGTTCTTTACTAGAAGAGCTATCGCTGCCTTTTTTATATACTGTAATAGCTTTCTACCGCTATCTTATTATTTAGCCTCTTTCTTTCTAGCTGTGCTAGAATTAAGATCTACTGCGTTAGCTCTTCTAACCTTTCTTAGGTCTTATTATTTATTCTTAGTAGAATAATATAGCTATATACTTTCTATTATATTGTTTCCTATCTATGCAGCTGTCTAAGAGGTAATTAGCCTAGTCTAAACCTCTTGTCTAGCTCTTTGTGTTGCTTAGCACAGTGCTACTACAGCTATATTATCTATTAGCCTAAGTAGTAGTTATTATTATTTAATTATTTGTATTGTTAGAGGTCTTTTAGTACGCCTACTTCTTAGGTGTCTATACTATTAGGTTCCTGCAGCTTGTAGTTTACTTCTACGCGTCTCTTAGGTATACTATTCTATATATTATCTTATTCTCTGTTTTATGTACTTGCCTATTGCTTATTCTATTATATTGCGTAATAATTGTGTCTCTTCTAAAGCCTAGTTAAACTGTTGTTCTAACAAGCCTTTAGTAGGTAAAATGCGCACTTAAAGGTAGCGAGTAGCCTTCCTAAGGTAGAAGGCTAAATAGATTAAGTTTTAGTTAGTTGCTATATATAGTAGAGAGATTAGAAGTATCTCTATTAGAATAGGTACTTAATGTAGTTAATTGTATTGTGTGTCTATATCTAGTTGTTGTTCTTGTCTAAACGCTATTTAGACCTAGCTTTCTCTAGCGCACTAACTCTTAAGCCTAATAGCCGTTTAGCCTATTATTATGTTACTAGTTTTACTACTACACTATTAACTAAGCGTAGTAACTAATACGCTAGCTTCTACTAATTAACGTATCTTAATACTTACTACTACTATAGCTATATACTATTAGATTATTTTTCTTCTAATTAGCTATAATAGTTAAGATATATTTAGAAGGTTATAATCTATCTAGAGATAAAATTATAATTATTCTTCTTACTAGCTTCTTTATCTTTAGCTAAGTATTACTTAGCTTCTTTAATAAATATTTTAATCTTTATAAGAATATTATTAGTAATATACTTAATATCTAAGTTATATATTAAGTTATATAAGGTATATTAACTCTAATCTAAAATAGATAGCGTAAGTTAGAATAGTGCTACTATAGTAAAAAAGTAGAATAAAGAACTATAGCTACCTATAGATAAAGCTATTATAGCTAGAGAGACTAGAAGGCTTATATATATATATAAAGATAAGATAAACTAAGATAAATAGTAAATTTCTATAGAAGTAGAATAATATTTATATTTAGAAAATATAGATAATAAGATATATACCTTATATCTATAATAGCTTATACTTATTTATAGTAATATTTTATAAAGTCTATAGAATATATAGTAGACTCTAAATTCTATATATTATAGAAGCTCTATTACTATAAACTATCTATTAATTACTAGCTAGTTTTTAACTAATTACTACTACTCTTAGATACTATTAATTAGCTACTACTATCTAAAATTAGTAACTAACTTTTTAAAGCGCTTTCTATATATTAAAAATATTATCTAGTAGTATAATTACTTAACTAATATTATTTTAATTAGTAATCTACTTTTTCTAAGAAACTACTACTATATAATTCTAATAAGTCTTCTACATTATATAGTCTTATATAGTAAGATTTCTATAAGTATATTTATTAGCTTACGTATTTAGCTTTTATAAATATAATACTCTTTTTTATTTATATTATTAGCGTAGTCTTACTTACTAGATTATAGAGTATATTATCTTAAGTCTTAGTCTATTTACGTATACTAGCTAATACTTTAGAATTACTTACTTTAGCTATATCTAATACTTTCTCTAGTAATATTTACTAGCTACTTAGTAAAGCTATAATTAATCTTAATAATACTATATACTTAGCTAATTAAGCTACTATAGAGCTTCTAAGTAGTATTACTAAATCTTTTAAAAATAAACCTACTAGTATATAATATTCTACTCTTACTAAGTTAGGTATTAAGCTTAAAGCTACTTTTAGAGCTATAAAGAATATTATATAAAAGGTCTAAAGTATATAAATATATTACTATAACGTAGTAGAAGTATAGTAATACGTCTTTACTAAAGTTAATATAAACTATAATAAACTTATTAGAGACTAAAAATAAGCCTATTTCTTATAGCTTCTATTTTCTTATAGCGCTAATAAAACTATAGTAAAAAGTAGATATAATAAGTATTAAAGAAAGTTATAGCTAAACTATAGAAGTAGAAAAACTTCTTAGTTTTAAAGAAAGCTAATAAAAAGCTACTTTAGATAAGCTATAATAGCTATCTATAAAGGTATTTAAAGCTAGTAATAAAGCGTTAACTAGTAGTAAATACCTAGATTTAGATTACTTTATAGTATTATAAAGTAAGCTTTTACTATTACTTAATAAGCTTACTTAGTATTTCTTTTTATAGGTTTATCTATAAAAAGAAGATATTCTAAGATAGTAAGACTATATATACTTTTTTTCTTAATTCTAGCTCTATATTAAGTATTTATTATTAGTATCTAGTAGATAGATTATATAGAAGTATAAGATTCTAACTTTATTATAGATATATAGCTATAGTCTATATAATCTTATTTTAAACTAATATCTATCTACTTAGTAGTAATCTTATAATATTACTATAATTAAGAGTATAGATACTACTCTTTATTTATTATTATTTAAGATTATAGATAGAGGCTATAGAATCTATATAAATTCTATTACTTTTTTATATATATTTTCTTTTTATAATAACTATAAGCTTATAGTAACTAGTTTATTTTATATTACTTAGTTTTAAATACTATCTAGATAGCCTTTTTTATATTATATTACTAAGCTATATACTAAATATAAGTTACTTTACCTAAAGTAGTATAATATTATTAAGCTTTATTTTTATAAAACTTAGTATTATATACTTTTTTACTATAAGTAATAATATAAGCTATAAAGATTCTACTAATTATTATAAAGTATAACGTCTTTATAAGTAATACTATTACTAATAGTATATATATTAGAGAATTTAAGAACTAGTTTTTTTATTATCTTTATTTATCTACTACGCTAGAAGTACGTTAATCTTTTATTTTATATATTCTCTACTAGTGCTACGCTCTAGAACTCTTATACACTTACGCTAAGATAATATATAACTTTAAAGCTTATAAGTACTATATTATAGATAACTATATATACTAGATTAATATAGTTATAGCTTTCTAAAAGTATAATAACGTCTCTAATTTCTTAGTATATAATGTAGAGTTATTACTTAAGCTTATTAATTTTATACTTAAGCTTTTTATACTTACTATTTATACTAGACTTAACTAGTTATTTATAATAGCTTAGTATAGATCTATTAATATTATAGAGAAGTATTAGACTATAAACTATATCTTATAACTAGCTATTATAATACTCTAGTACTATAATAAGAGCTTAAGCTAGATACTTATAAGCTTAAACTAGATAGTAACACTTAACTATATAATAGCTATACTTATTAACTTTTAGTAATATAGCTTAGCTATATATTATATATATAGTTCTTAAGAAGCTATATTAACTCTATATTACTTTATAATTTAGATAGCTTTTTCTATCTTTAAAAACTTTACTTAAAAGTTTATATAGTATATTACTAAGACTATATCTTAATATCTATCTAACTAAAAGCTTCTTTAGGTAAATAAGCTTTAAATCTAGTTATTTTCTAATACTATTACTTTAATATTTTATATTTAAGTACTAGGTATTAGTTAAATATACTTCTAAGAATTTATAGTTACTTCTTTTAGTTCTTAATAATTACTTTTTAAAGTTATTTATACTATACTCTTTTATTAGCTTTATTTTATTACTAAACTATTATTTTTAGTTTTACTTACTATATATACTAGAAGAAAATATATTCTTACTCTTTTAAAGCTAAGATAAACTATATACTAATTAAAATCTAAAGTACTTAAGTAATTCTAGAAAGAATTAAGCTACTATACTCTTCTAACTTTGCCTAAATAGCCTTAGTAAAGTACTATTATTAACTTACTAACTAACTAATATATATACCTAAAGTTTCTTATAAAAAGACTTTAAATTTAAGCGTAAGTACAGGCCTTAAAGCCTATGCTAGCTGCTAGTGTAAGGCTCTTGTTAGCTATAATTACTTGCGTTCTCGTTACTTACTTTGTACCTCTGTCTTAGGGCATCCAACTTGATGCCTTTCTCACAGACTCTTCAAAACCAACCAAAGGGCTCCCATTGAGCAACAGCTGCCGGCATCGGGATGCCGATGAACCCGATCAACATGATCAAGAGCGAGATGATCATCTTAACAGCGCCGAAGATAAGGAGGAAGGCCAACTTGGCAGCGGCAAGGGAAAGGATAAGGAGAACGATCCCAAAGAGCAATATGGCGAGGCCCTGCAAGATTGTTCCCACCACCTGCAATAAAGCCTGAATGTCGGGTTGTGAAGTCAGCAAGTGCATCATACACACTGTAGATCGGATCATTACGTACCCAAGATCGGCGGTAGAGAAGCTGTCGCATCTCTCCATAAGAAGTCGTGGGCGTGGACTTTCTTGTATGGTTTCCGCTGCTAGATTCGAGGCCCTTTTCCGCGGCGCTGATATCGGCCAGGCTATCTTTTTCGTCTTGGCTAACAGTTTGAGACATCGTTGCGATACTGCTTTGAAGAGTTTCGATGCAATGTATTGGGAGGGAGGAGGTACTGAGCCCATTCGGCAGGGCACAGCAGGGCTTTCAAGGTGTGCAGTGATGTCCGGGTAGCGAGACACGCGACCGTGGAGCCCCAGGAGGAGGTACTCTGGTTCTGCCCATGATTAGCAACACTCGCGCAGATCGAGCAGTGAATCACTCAAAATGCATGCAATCTACAGAGACTCGCAATACTGACAAGACAATAGGCGTGTCGGCGGAATCTTGTTCATATGTGCCTGTTGCTTTGAACAGCTCCAATAGAAATTACACACCAAATGTCATGGAATGTGTGGGCCTAAAAATACGTACTTGGTAAGTCAGTCCGACGATAGAAAACAAGCACATAGTCTGCAAGTGCCCTGACCCAACGTCACTTTTGAGATAAACATGAAAAGCTCGATATGCGTACACCATCCAGTTCAAATGTCGACACGGCATCTAGTATTAGAGCACACGGCTGGCATCCATCTATATGATTACAGTCTTGCCCACATGTCCACAATACAATTCTCAATTTGGTACGAGCCACTCCTGAATATCCACACAATTATACCGTTAGCCTCCAGGGGACAGAACGCTCAATCAAATCCCTTCCAACCACACTTGAAATGGCGCTGCCATCCAGTGTACCCTTTATACATGGGTTGCCAATCTGCCGCGTTGAGATCCTGGCACCACATGTCTTTGGAAACCAGAGGAGCCTTCTTCTTGTTATCCTTACAAGCTTGCTCGCAAGTCTGCAGCCTCCATGGGTCACTTTCGATGCGATTTTCTGTTGTCATGTAAGGCCTGCATGGGATGCCCGGCATGGAATCGCAGCCGGTGACCTTCTTGCGGATCTCAAAATTGACTTTGGCCATATCACCATTGTGTGCTAGGAAAAGTTAGCGCGTGTCTAATAAGGCGATAAAAGAGTTCACTTACGTTCATATACGGTCACGTCAACTCCAAAAGGCATTGAATCACCGTACGGACGATTAACGCTCTGGATGTAGTCGGTGATTTTCGAGTCCTTGTTGTAACCGCGTACATTGTGGAAACCCGCGTGGAAGCCATTGGGATCGTACAAGTCCCATCCTAATTCCGCGTAGTCGTCGTACAAGAATTGCTGAAATTCCACTGTCCAGTGGCCGTTCCTGTCCATAGGTGTATGGCTAGGAGCTGGTGCTGCCGAAGTGGTGGACGACGAAGAACTGGTGGACGACGAGGACCTGCTAGACGACGAGGAACTACTAGACGATACCTTGGAAGAGCTTTTTGAGGTTGATGAACCCATGCTAGAGTACGTCCACGTGTTTGATGGCTCATCGGGATTGTTGTTTCCCTCATCATCATCCAAAGAGAGCGGTGCTCGGGTACATGCTGGGGCGTCGGAAGTTAGCGTGCCGGTAGTAGTCAGCGTTGTCGTGGTGTCGTAGCCTTTAGCCGGCTCGCAGATGGTCCTCGTGGCATCGATCAGCGGCAGACATACAGATGTAACCATCGTGGATGATGTACCACCGCCGAAGAAGCTATAGCTAGAAGGCATGGACGAAACGTCAAAACCCTCCGTGCACATGACGAAGCGATCAGTGATGGTGGTCCGCATGTTGTCGTCGCAATCTTCTGGGTCTGGTTGGTCCGCCGGTTTAGTTGGCGCAGGGCCAGGCTTCGGCCCACAACCGCCCGGAACGGTACAACCTGGGAGGCTACAAAGTTCTGGCGGGCATGGATCACACCCTGTTGGACCTGGACAGTATCCGTCGGCGCCTATGATACCCGTAGGCCGCGGGCCGGTATGACAACCGAAGAAGATGCACGGGTCACAGCCGAAGATACCACATGGAATGGTGAGCGAAATGGGCGGAACGACATCTTCAGGGCAGCCAGGCCCGAACCCTAGTCCCGCCCACCCGCATCCACACCCGAAAAGCTTACATTTAGGGTTCGTAGGTTTTGGAAACGATGTCGGCTTTGGCTTTGGCGGCTTGACTGATGGATCGTCATTGTCGCTATCGCTAGGACTGTCGCTGTCGTGATCCTTGTCACATTTGTGTGGGACACAAAGGCAGAAAGGCCGCTTGAAGAGCAAGAATGATGCGAGTCTCTGTGTGACGCATGCAGCGATACAGTTCTCCTCTTTGCACTCGGGGTCGCTGTCTGTAACAGAGTCTGGATCGCCTGGGTGACCATCCTTACCACCGTCGTCATCCGGGCCAAACCACCATAGATGACACCACTTGTAATTAGCTGGCTCAAGACATTCGTGCGGTGGTTCTTCATCGGGAGGGCGAGGGAACACATAGCCCACACAATACTTTAGGCACCACTCGAGGGAACGACACAATTCGGGACAGCCTACGCCTGTAGGCATCGGACTGGGAGGTATAGTGCTGCTCCCAATCACGATCGGAGCAGAAATGGAGCCACTTGCGGTGCTGCTTCCCGAGACACCAGGAGGGACGATGATGGAGCCGCTTGGGGTGCTGCTTCCACTCGGAGGGATAATGGTGATGCCATTCGAGGTGCTGCTTCCCGAGACCCCAGGAGGGACGATGATGGAGCCACTTGGGGTGCTGCTTCCCGAGACACCAGAAGGGATGATGATGGAGCCACTTGGGGTGCTGCTTCCCGAGACACCAGGAGGGACGATGATGGAGCCGCTTGGGGTGCTGCTTCCACTAGGAGGGATGATGGTGATGCCATTCGAGGTGCTGCTACCAGGAATTCCAGTGGGGATGACGATGGAGCCACTCGAGGTAGTGCTTCCCGGGAAACCAGGAGGGATGATGATGATGCCATTCGAGGTGCTGATACCAGGAATTCCAGTGGGTATGACGATGGAGCCACCCGAGGTAGTGCTTGCCGTGAAACCAGGAGGGATGATGATGATGCCAGTAGAGGTGCTGCTACCAGAAATCCCAGTAGGGATGATGATGATGCCTTCTACAGTAGTGCTGCCTTGGACTGAAGTCAATCGAGTGCTCGGGATTGCGCTTCCAGACGATTGTGCAGCCGAACTGCCTTGAGCACTTGACTGAGCCACAGAAGATGAGCCAGAAGGCGCGACGAGTGATTCAGACGCGGACACAGAGGTACTAGGTGATGCCGATGACCATGCAGTCGAAGTGCTACCGGCTTGGCTGCTCGATATACTCGTGGGCGCTACAGATCCCGCGGAAGAACTCCACGCTCCAGAAGATGGGGCGGCTGATGATCCAACGACTGAGCTTGTCGGGGCGCGGGAAGATGGTGCAGTAGAGCTTCCTTGAATTGAGGATGCAGTGGGGGGCGGCACAACGACACTTGAGCCAGCTTGAGAGGATATTTGACTGCTCCAAGCTGCGGTGGACGACGGGACAGAAGACGGCACGGAGGATGCCCACTGAGAAGACGAGGATGCAGCTTGAGAAGACGAAGACGCAGCTTGAGAGGACTGTTGACTGCTCCAAGCTGCGGAAGACGACGGGGCAGGAGGCGGCACCGAGGACGCCCATTGAGAAGACGAAGTTTGGCTGCTCCACACAGTAGAGGATGGCGGAACAGGTCCTTGCACTGATGATGGAGGCGCGGAGGCTTGCACCGAGGATGCCGACTGAGATGATGCAGCTTGAGACGAGGGCTGACTGCTCCATACCACTGAGGATGGAGTTGCGGAGCCCTGTACTGAAGACACGATCGATGGGGGTGGGACAGCGACTGCAGAGGACGGGCTCGCAGAGCCTTGCACCGAAGACACAATGGACGGTGGCGGGACAGCGACTACAGAGGACGGGCTCGCAGAGCCTTGCACCGAAGACACAATGGACGGTGGCGGGACAGCGACTACAGAGGATGCGGAAGGTCGAGGTGAGCCTTGTATCGAAGACACAATTGTAGGCGGTGGTATAGCGACCACGGAAGACGGAGGCGGGCGGGGAGAGCCTTGCACCGAAGACACGATGGATGGAGGCGGGACAGCAACCACGCTGGAGGCGACCGGGGGATAGTGGACGCTGGTCGGTGGAACGACGGTACCTTGTACAGATGTCGTGACCGAGATCGGGTCGGTAGGAATTCCGTATTGTCGGGGAATTAAGATGGACGAGGGATCCGCCGCACCCTGGATTTCAGCCTGTCCGCTGCCGACCGTAGAAGCGACCGTAGAGGATGGAGAGCTGCCGGCGTAGCCACCGGTAGCGGCCAGCCCTAGAAGAGTGAAGACGGAAAGGCGCATCGTCGGAAGCTGCAGTCGTCGTCCGCAATTGCTTCGATTTTGAAGAGGGCGAAAGAGGGTTGAAAAAGCGAGTGGAAGGCGCGGTGGAGGGGAAGCTGTACGAGGCCGGTGAGCGCGAGCTGATATACAACGGAAGAGCTAGGCACAAGCGCTAGTCGGGTGGTGAGGGTCTCGAGATTAGGGTCCGTGAGGAAGGCGCGACAGGGTGAGGGGCAAGTCCGCGTAGGCAACGGCGTGGCCAGCATGCTAAGTGAAAGAGTGTGCGGCCGCACACCGCTCGGCCTGGCAGAGGTGTCTAATGAATTGGAGCGCAAATATCTCTATCCTTGTCACCAAGAGAGACCGTGGCAAGAGCCTCGAGGTCATTCCTCTGAGCTTGTAGTCATTGAACCCAGTCCGTATCATCACTGCTCTTGCTCCTGGAAGTGACATCACGTTGTACTCTTAGCAGGATTGTCGTGTCCACTTCTCTTCCTGATCCTTGTACTTCCACATCAGTTGTACGTATATACCGGGTTTCAAACTCACGTAAGAGCTGTTGACGATCTAGCTGCAAGTAGACACCCATCGGTCTGGGTAGGCATGCTAGTGGGACTCGATTCACTCGGAGATTCGAGGTTAATACGCTGCGACTCACATTGATGATTCTAACAAGCATGAGACGCGTATTCCAAGCATTCTCGTTATCGAAACAGACCGGTCTGAATAGTTGCGACGCAACTGACTGCCACTCAATGGACTGACGTTGCAAGCGTATGCAACATCGTGAAAAGCGAAGACAGCGTCAGAGGGTAAGTTATTGGAGATGGTGAGATGAAATGTGAACGACTATGACGAGATCATATCCAATGTCTACGTGGAAGCTGAACTCGAAAGGGACTGAAGTCTAGTTGCAGCACACGGGCGAACGTGGATGTTTTCCGAAGCAAACGGATGCGACGCTGCAACCAGTATAGGTCTGAAAAAGATGAGAAAATAGCTTGGGCGGTAGGCAGAGCGCTGATTGAGAGATGAGGATAAGTTGCGTTGATGACCGCACGTTTGCTGGTGACAACGGCAATGATGAGATGGATGAGGAGACGAGCCACGCGAAGAGCGTACCTAGAGACGCGACCGCGATGCCCCACTTTCCGTAACGCGCTAGACACGCGTCAGGCGCCCCGCCGTCCCCGGGGCCTGCGTTCTTCGTCGAGATGGCGGCTATCACGTCATCCATGATACAGCACGTCCAGATGCTACCACACTGTACATCTGCATTGAATTTATTACCTTGAATTCCTTCCGGCCAGACTCCACACTAGAAACGCGCGCCAGCACCTATCCCCGCCTGATGCTACGGCGCATGCGCTCCACGATCATCCGTCCTCCGCGTCCCTCACGTTCTACACGTCTCGTCGATTCGCTACCTATACAAGCCGTAATATTAGTCCGCGATACGCTCGACTCGGCATCATATCAGTCCACTATATAGCCCAGTCCGCAGGAATATCCCTGAGAGATGCAGTCATGGGAAAGACTAGGCTAGAGGCAGCAGTGTGCTTGAGAACGTCGCGCTACATCCTGTCTATCATAAAGCTTGTGGACCTGCATTGCTATTTTCATCCAGAAAGCAGTTGTGCATGAGCCCGGGTACACGCCCACGCCTGGGTCTTGCACCACCTGCAAAGCCTTTGCTCTAGCCCTATGAAGATGCGTTTGGGTAGCCGGACATGGAATAGCCACCGCGAACATTTGTTGGATCGACGACGTTGAAGACTCATGGGTTCCGATGAGCCTCTGAATAGAATACGACATACCTCATTTTTCTAGCTCAATCGTCGACAGAACCTTCTCCGTGGCATGAGTACCGAGGAGATGACTGGCTGACTGAGGTACGAAACAACCAGTGATTTGGGGTTCTGTAGTTCTCAGAAAGATTGTTTCGTATGGCTTTCGATATCATGGCTTTCCGGTATATGGCATTTTCATGTCCGAATGCTTCGCGGCTACATTCTCACATCCCGAGGTCACCTTGACCGCATTTAGCAAATTGAAACCAATGTCAACCATACATATAGCGTGTTATGTGGCCCTGGACCAGAGGCTGGGTAGCTTAGGAAAACGTCTTTACGCATCACACAACCCGTGGCCAAGCATGCTTCATCAGTGGTTGCACTTTCCTTTCCAAGACCTTCGTCATAGAAGACACGCGCGCAAATTGGGATGTGGAACAATCGCTCCTTCACCTACGAAGTCACTGTGGCAGCCTCCAATAGCCGCTAGTCTTGCGCCTTGCCTCTTGTATCACGCTGTTCGTCTTGCTGACGTTCCTTGTATCTGTTGCTTCGTTCAGTTTCCCTGGCAGCGATCAGCGACATGACCTTCGTCACCGCCCTTGTCGTCGCGGTTGCCATACACACAGTTGTCGGCAGTATCAAGACTCCGCTGGCCTCCGCACCCATCTCAGACCGCAACATCACCCGCGTATCTTCAAATTCGACCAGCCGTGAACCCAACGGACTACACCCTACGGTGGCCTTCTGGGACGATGATTATGCCGCGGAGGAGGATTGGAACAAGAATGCAGCCAAAGGAGGCGCCTTGATCTGTGGTCTCGAAGGCTCTGATCAGACCGCAGGCCGTCAGATGAAAGATACTCGCGAACCCCCATCTGCTGCAAGGCCTTACAATAGTGACCTCAAGATAGAGCTTCAGGACTGGTACTGGCGAGAAACTAGCTCATCGTCGTTCAGCTGCAGCTTTTCTGAGCACTGGCATTTCTCACATGCGATGCGCTCACTTGGTCTCGACGGACGGCCGACTTCAGCAGGCGGAGATAACCAGTGCTATAGGGTCGAGCATTGGGACCCAGAGAAAAGAGATAATGAGGGCAACCAGATCCCGGCTATCAATCAGTGGTACAGCACAGCAGGTAACAACAAGCAATACAGAGTGAGTTTAGGCTTGCGTATGAGCAGTAGTTCGATGCTGACGGCGTTACAGGCAACAAAGGCGCATTTTGAATTCGGAATCAACACCGAAGGAGGCGCTATCTATGGTCTCTTCCTTGAAAGCCCTCAAGCATCCGCCAAGACTATCTGGGGCGGTGGTACGAAGGAGCCGAACAAAGACGACCTACCTCAACTTCGCGCTTTCTCAGACATCATCTGGGGATTTTGGGTTCGTAACAACCCCAATATCAAGAACATTCGCTACTTCTTCATGATAGCCATCTCCAACGAGGTGACTAATCAAATCATCGCTTCTTGTCTACGCGACCGTAACACCGAACTAAGCGAGTGGCCGGGAACCGACTTTTCTACCACTACGGATCAGGGCCATGCGCTGCTAGGCAAGTCGCGTTCAACTCCGATGACAAATATCAAGACTAACCCAAACCAGGATCTCCAAACGGTGCTGGGTTCGCTTACTTTCTCATGCAGCACAAATTACAACTTGGCCAAAAGACCATCAGCAAGATCACTATCTTCAGGCCGGAAACAGACGACGACGTCAGCCTTGTCGACGCATCTCTGTGTTTCCACGTGGTCGATGGCCCGCAGCCACCACCTGACGATGCTCATGTGGAAGAGACTGATCGCCTGAAAGCTCGACTTGTGCAAGAGACAAATTCAAAAGATTCATCCCCCAACAGCCTGGTCAGGGTCCACGAGATCTATATGTAGCCAACGGTTAGTGGGCGTTTCAGACATGAGGATGGTGTAGGCAGACATGCAAACACAGACTTGATGTACGAATTCCGTGTACTGTCTCCAGGCTTCTACAGTGAGCCAATTTTAGTACATGCGCGAGTATTGTATCTATTCATTTCGAATGCTCCCCTTATTCTGTATGGTAAACAGACATCCGTGGTAATTTCTCAGAAGGGTTATTGCGCAGCGGGAATCTTTCTTAGCGAGTACTGCAAGTAAGGATCTGCCAAATGAGACTACAAGCATATGTTGGGAGCAAAAGGCGCATATTAGCCGTCTTCGTTGTGGACGGCTGGGGGTGTGAAATCGTCTCATCGTCATCACCGAATTAGGGAAGGTGTACCGATGGTCTGTGCGATTGAGCTGGCCATTTCTCTTATTGGATCAGCATTGACGTTCAAACACTCAAGTATTGATCAAGACCACTAATTGCTTCGATGCGCGACCGAAATGGCCCTATTTGGCGCCCACGCATACAGTCGTGAGCGCATGCTGCCCCTAGACATCACGGGCCTGCGCCAATCCGTTCATGCCACATCCTCTTGCGACACATTATAAAGCTACAGATCACAACCATCCATGGATCCCGCACACCAAAGTGCAGACGCAACAACTCGTGCGAAGCAAGACAGGGCATCAACCTGGGTCGAAGGAAGGCGCGTACTCCGTTTCGTTGAAACCGACATCTTCAAAGCTTCTTACCGGATGCGCTCATGGCACAGTTCACAGCTTGCTGGGAGTTTCGCGACCCGATGTTGTTGACTGTGGTCACTCGGCGTATGGTGGAGGTTGTGCATCAGTGCTATCACGCATAGCCAGACGAAGGTCGGTAGGACTGCTGAGGGACGGCGATGAGGGCAGAGGCGCATGAAGACGCGCATTAAATCTCTCGCAAACGGGTTCCAGGTGTGTAAGGTCTGCCGTCGGCCGTGCTGTTTCCCCGTCTAGCGACCCGCTATCCCTCTTCGAAAAGAGGCGTCTCCAGAACCCCGGTCTCCGTTCTGTGAGCGCCTTCCATTCAATGTCCTCTGGATCCTGACATTTGCCAAAGTCGACGTATCTGGAGACACTTACGACATAGGTTGATTTCGGAAACCTCGACTCGTCTGCGCAATTCCCAATGAACAGCCTTCGCGGAGTTATTTCGATGACCACTTCGGTAGGGCAGGCGGTGCACCTCAAGGCTTTATCAACATATCCATCTTTGAGCTCCTCAGGATCGTGGTACGTGTAGAAGCGAGAGACAGCGTTTCTTATACCACAACCCATGGAATATATATTGAGGACCGAGTTCAGGTGTGGACATAACGAGTATGGAATCCCAAATACTACGGCCTTGGGGTCTACATCCTCGACTTCCGGAATACCACTGACCCATCTCTTTCTCAAAAGCAAATGACCATCACAGGGTAATGCATAGATGTCACTGCCCCACCGTTTTGACCCCTGTTGATGAACGCCTTCAGGGCGCAGGAGATTGTGTCCATACCGAGGGGAGTACCGGAATCCGCGCATCGTCTCGTGGACGGTTTCCCAGTCCAACCCGTCGAAATTTGTTGTGCGCCGTTTGCATATCGTCCTGGTCCCGTACTTGAAGGCGGCTGGGGCGTTTTGACCCCAGATATCCCGACTACCAGGTGATTTGCGCTTATGGTATGAGCCGCAATGATAACATATGATATGGTCCGGATAGTGCTTGTCGAAACACAGAACCGAGAACCTCGCTCGCTCTGCCTCATTCCCTTCTTTCTTGATCAGGACGAAAGGGTTCTTGATGGAGCGGACCAATGTATTCGAGTGGTGGCTCGTCATTGCGAACGTCGCCATAGAGGATAAAGGTAGAAGTTCCAATATCGTCCTGGATAAATGCCGAGGCAGTCTGTATAAATGAGTCTGACGGCCAGGTCCCCATGGTTTGGGAATATTCATGGGAGTTTCTGGGTGTTGAGTCATGTCGTAAGTCTGGTTTGGAATTTGCTGGATGCTGTGGTCAGAGATGACTTCTACGCTGTAAACCTTGGAGGGTTTGGGATCTTAGACGATTATATATGCTCCGAAACTCAGCGTTGTGCGTCAGATTTGGCGCGTGCGCGGCTATCATTTTGGGAGGTAACCACAGGCAGAAGGTATGTTGACCATTACGTAGAGCTGATTGGGCTTATCAAGTTGCAAATGCAATGCTCGGTACCGCGGGGTGGCCAGAATCCGTGTCGCATGTTGCTGCATACACATCACTGAATCTTGATAAGCAAACACCTCATGAGCCAATGTATACTTCTACCTTAGAATAATTGTGCAGAATTCGACACGAATCGGCAGCTACCATGGCGTCCCGGGGACCATAGCGACAAGCCACTCACAACTAATGCCATGCGGACTGGGCCAGCGTGGAGTATGATTTTATGATAAGAGTGGCGGTAATCAAGGATAATTCTAAAGAACACACGGGGTTTTACTCCACATCCGTGGAATAGGTCGTAATTCTCACAAGCGGCTTTTGTTCTTACCCCTCGTCTGAACGATTTATAGTCGTCATCGAGCGGAGGAGATAACGCTATCCCGGCGGCGCTTGGAAAACCTTTTAGAACGTCCCAGGATAAACCAATGCGGAGTACTTGGGCAGGCGATCCAGCTTCCGGGTTAGATATTCCGTGATGGGTGCGAAAGTAGTGAGGAACATGAATATTGTAGGTGCGTCTGGGTAGATGGCATTCGTGTCTTGCGTGCCGAAACGACGCACGACGGCTTGTGAGTACTGCACGTAACCGGAGCAGGGTTTGTAGGTGTATACCTCGATAAGACCCGATGAGTTCATTCTGGCAGCTGTTATAGAGATCGGGTGCATCATGATGCTTATGAAAAAAGGTTGGCTATGCATGCTTGCACGCATACGAAGAGAAAAAAGGTCCGGATCGTCAACAACATCTTTGCGGGTGTATAGTAATCAACGGTTTCCTCAGGGTCTTCCCTAGTCACCTACGTAATTTCTGCTTACCTGGATAACCACACGCTGCAAGCGTTGGCGGAAGCGGCTACGCGGCATGCTTCCCATTACAAGATCGAAATAAATGACAGATGCTACTCTATCAACTGGGAGAAAGGTATGGACGCCACAGAAACGAGCTTTGGTGTGACCGTAATGCATGCCCTTATGATGTAAAAGTCACGTGACTTGTACAACCTTCCAAGGTCTCTATCGATGTAGAAGCAATAGTGAAACGATGCATAAAGGAGCCTCCGTATGTAGGGAGACAAAGATTGATACGTCTCGCAAGCGAGTCTATTCTTGAGCATGCGTCCTTGCACTGCGGAGAGCCTGACACAGGACCCGAGTAATCCGCCCATCTGCGCTATACCAAGCCTAGCCGGCATAGCCCCCCAACGTCAACGTTCATTGGCCAAAACACATACTCGGGGGAGTAAACAAAAGATCTTGCTGTCTCACTACTGCTGCGTAGTACCGTTGTCGTGCCGGAGCGACACATCGATTGGCTGACGATGCCAAAAAGCGCCTCGTGTGTACACGCGGCTCTGATGCACTTGCGGCTATGTGCTTTTCGCTGTTGCCTGAGAGATGATGAGACGCTATCCCAGTCGGTGATGTGACTTAAACAGGCCTGTAGACTTCAGTTTGTCTTTGTTGCACCAAGCCATCTGGCTCTTTTCGTCTTCACCTCCATTTTCAGATACCAACAGATTACCCAAACCAACAAGATGATCATGGCGCAGGAACGTTCTCTTCGCGTACTGAATTTGTTTGCCAGTGCCCTCACAACACCTTTCCTCATTGCCATCACCGTTCTCTCGCTGGAATCCCATAGTTACCGGTATTGGTACGACCATCGCGATGTAACTACATTCTGCTTCGGCTATATCCCCCTCGCCATGACTGCGGTTGCTTCAACGGCGAGCATTGTCCACCAACGAAGGCACAATCGTACGCCAGGCCCCAAGTTCGCTCTCCTAGACGGATTGGCGGGTATCGCTTATCTTGCAATACTCATTCCGATCTGGGCAGTCGAGGTTGACGATCTGGGGTCAGCGGGATATGGCTTCTTGGCTGGATACGCAACAGCTCCCATGATTGTCAATATGTAAGTTGTTCAAAGTCCGAGCCAGTCATCAGTAGGGTTGCTAACATGATGACAGGTTTGTCCACTTCTACTTCTTTGCTTGCAAGGCTCGAGCAATGTGGTTTGCGTTGCGTACTCCGACGGTACATGAGTGCCCCAACTGTCACCACAACCTGACGGTGGGCACCCCACAGATCAGAGAGACGAACAAGGGTGGAGCGCGGTACAGCTTGCTGCGTGGAGAAGACTATCTCGATGCCGACGCTGATGCCGAGCGCTACATCGATGAGAGCGCGAGGTCTTCCGAGGAGCAGCTCCGACCTGAGGGTGATGACAAGGAAGACAAGGGCAAGTCCAGCATCGATGTCTGAGATGTGACCTGGCCTGGTTAGCTCTCGAGCTCTCATGTTGTCGCATCAGAAATCACGCCTGAGTGTGAAACGATGAAGGGATTGGCGCTGTGATATCGGATATATTGCGAAACGACTCGCATGAGGGAACCGTTCTGCGGTCAAAGTTAAACGAGATTGGTCTTGCGGTGATGGTGCAAGAGAGACGTATCATGTGTACGACACATCTTTTCTTAGGCTGGTGGGATATCTGGGATTCATTCGCGAAGGGTTTGCGCTGTCGTTATTTATTGGGCTCAACGTATCTACATCTGTTCGATCATACGTTCGTATCATATGTGGTTATATGCATCAATCGATTGCCTATTCAGACATATTGAGGCGGGAATCTCTCGCCTTGATCCCACTGCAGATTGCCACGTCAGTGATGATTCTCTTCTAGTATGAGAAGTAAGACTTACATGCTCCGCAATACACCCTCCCTCCCATCGAAAACGGTCAACGACTTCCCCAAAACTTCCGGTGCGATAGTTAAGCCAGCTTTGTGGGGACTTGAACGCTGTACGTAATGGTGTGATGCTCTGCGAACTCCAGATTGGAGAGAGGATGTTCCAGGCGGAGTCAGACCCGTTCTGTGCAGCGGGGTTGTGGTTCTATACGTGGTTAGCCGTCATTGATCCTCTTGAAGACGTCGTGACCCTCTTACAATGTAGTCTTTGGCTATGTATTTGAACGCCTCACTGATGTCCTTCTTGTAGATAAAAGCTTGGGCGAAGGCTTCGGCACGCGTAGCTGTCTGCGCTTCGGTTGTGTTCATCACACGCACGCACGGTGCTGGCTTTGTGGGACGCGCCTGGCGGGCTGCAAGTATATCTGACCTGCTATGTATCTCGGCTGGGGCCGCCAGGGCTACAAGAGGTGCAAGCATGATACTAATTAGGGTTGTGAAGCGCATTTCGAGGATGATGTCAATGTGGCGGCGCTGCGGTAGCGTGAAGATGGAAATGGCATCGAACGTACAGGCGCGAGCACACTTATACCGCGAGCACCATACTTGAGTATCACCGTTGCTCCTCGCACAGACGTGTGATCAACACCAGACTGACAATTTACGGCACAATCTCCCAAATTGATGCGCCGAGCTGCCCCACCGGCAATATTCCGGGGCATCTGCGAGGCGATGTCACCATTCGTGGTATAAAGAACGCTGTGGCCTTGGGATGTTATCGACGTCTCAGGTTACGGTCGGCAGTTGTCATGGCAAGCATGGTCGCTATCGTCGCAATGTGTAGGGCTGGACAAGGGGCTGGGGCTGGCTCAGATAGACAAGGACGCGAATTGGGCCGAAGCTTCCAGGGACGATGACGTTTGCGCACGTGTGGGGCCGACGCGTCCGGAATGCTGACTCATGCACGCGCGGAAGGACAGACATGCGCTCGCAAGCAAAGAGACCTTGGCAGCTTGACAAACAGTACGCGATTTCTCTACCCTACCACGACATGGTCCACCGTCCTCACAACAACGCAACCTAGGCTCGGCCAGCCATCGTCCTCCTGCCCCGGCGGGCACTATATCCTTCGTTTCCCCTGTACATGACCAAGCCAGCTCCTGAAGACTCACGCAGCAGACCTCACTCTAGCGTGCGAGGTATTCGTTATGTGAAATCTTACCAGTCTAAACACCGAATCCAGGCACCATAGCGCTAGCGCTCGCGCTCACCACCCTCGTCGCCTCTCCATCGTGACTAGTATCCTAGTCCTCGTCGTCGCTCTCGTCTCCATCGATCATCTCCCCGTCTTCACTCGGCCTCTGAGACATGGCGCGCAATTGGCCTGGGCCCTGCAGATTGTCGGGGTCGTAACCGCTATCGCGAAACATCTGCAGCTGGCCCTCCACGATCGCTACTTTCTTCCGCTGAATCTCCGCCGTGTCCTTGGAAAGATTCATACCCTCGCCGGAATAGTTCAGCCCACCTCCGCTTCGGGCAGCGAATCTCGCATGCGTCAGATCAGACGCAATCACAGTGTATTGGGATGGTTCAGCATATGATCCAGGGCTGTTTCGGAAGAGATCGCGAGCTCTGCTGTATACCCGAGGAAGTTGCACAACGATCACATTGACGTCTTCGTCGTCTGACGAGTGTGAGGAGTCGGAGGAATCACTGTACTCTTTGTCTTCGTCGTGGAGCTCTTGCTGAACCTTCTGAAGCCTGGCCTGCTCGGCTTCCAAATTTGCCGGTCCACGTCCATGCGCTTTATTGGCCTCGCGATCGATCTTCTGGAATGCCACCTTCTTAGCCCAGGCCTTCTCCTTTTCCTCCTTCTTACGATCTTTGCGCTGGTAGGGCTCGGGTCGCTTCTGGATCGTACGGGACGTGGGGGTCGATTGCTTCGCAGCGTTGGACTTCGATACCAAGGGCGCCGTGGACACTACAGACCTGTAGCATCCTGTTGCTGGGCTCCAATGGTGATGGTATGTCAAACATATCGCTGCCGACTCGCTTTTGTTCGCACCTGATGCCCATTCTATTTCCAGCTTCGTGATCAACGCCTGCTTAGATTCATGGTACCAATGATCGAGCCCGGATATCTTCAGCAGTTTCAGGGTATCTTCGGCCTTCATGGCCAAAGCACCTACAAAGAAATTGAAAGCTCGCGTGTCATTCTCCGATAGAAGATTCATGAACGCCGGGCTCATGCGGAGGAATCCGAATTTCTCCATCGTACCATCGATGGTGGGAATCAGGCGCTGCTGGGGACGATGCAGCTCCTCATATACTCTATCGATGATCATATCGCACACCGCAAGTGCGCCCATCGTGTGAGCGAAAACGTATAGGTCTTCAAATTCCTGGATGGACCACTGGATCTCCGTAGTCCGGGTGTCCGGGTGACCCGCGTTGACCAATCCGACAACATCGTGCGTGGGCAGGGCCGCTCGGAAGTCGGGCGAGATGCACGCGACGAAGCGGGCGATAGTATCGGCATCTATGTCTTCTCCGTACTCGATCGTATCGACGGTCGGATCGTTTTTGATGGCGTCCTTTATAAAGGTGCAGTGCTCGATGGCTTGCTTTCGGCTCAGAATAGGTCGAGTGGGATGTCCGCGGCGCACGTCACCGGTCTTCCGCTTAAAGCTCAGAACATCTTCGGTTGCTCGACTGTTCTTGTAGCGTACGACCTCTGCAGCTTCGGCCTCTGGATCGCTCGTTACCTCGCTTGATTGCGCGGCGGCAGGGCTGTCAAGACGTATGATGTCAGTCCTATGGTCTGCAGTCATGTTTGACATAGAGTTACTTACCTCTTCCCTTTTTTCTCAAAGTCACAAATGAGGTCGCTTGGTCTCGATTCTGCCTTCACTTTCCTCGAGAGAAGGAACAACAGCTCCTCATCTTCTCCATGATGCAGTCCCACACGATAGTCTTCTGGCTTGGGCATCGCAACCTTCGTAACACCTCGTGCGGCCTCCTCTTGCGGCTGCGGTGTGGTGTATCGCTGAATACTGGGCACTGGTTTGTCGGCCATGTGTTCACTGCTCTCAAGCACGTTGGTATGGCCAGCAATCGTCAGCGGCTCTCCCTCTTCTATACCAGGTGATGGTATGCGCTCCGTCCGATCTGAGACTGTCTTGGGTGAAACCGTCTTGTGTGGAACTGTCTTTTCTGGGATTGTCTTTCTGGACTGCTCGACGACGCCAACTCTTTTCTTGTAAGCCTTCCGCGCCGATGGAGATACCCACACGAGACCTTTCTCCTCGAGGAACTTCCTCCCGTGGCTGCTGTAGTGCTTCCACATCCCTGATTCAGTAACCTCAGTCTTCTGCTTTTTCGGATCTGCGCGTCCTTCTGCATATCCTTCTTGTACCCATTTGGTGCCGCACTGTTTCATCGAGATGCCTTCGACGTCGTACCATTGCACCAGTTGTATATACTTGGTGTCAACTACCTGAGAAGTCCAGTCTTTGATAGCTGCTACGCCCTCTATGAAGGATTTGATCTCTTCATCGCTAGGTATGTCCTTCGCAGCAACTTTGGCGCGCGCACCCAGTGAGTTAGACTTTGTCTTGCGCTTTTTCATGGGCGGAGAGTTCGCGTCCTCGTTGTCATTATGCTCGCTGGGCTGGTCCGTGTTGAAAGCGGTATTTGTAGGGAGCACTGGAGCGTCCGCGGCGACGTAGGGCTCATTCAACCGACGCTTCCGTGCTGTGGTTGACATCCGCGCTGAGGCGTCAACCTCTTCTGTAGGCTTATCTGTGGATGACATGATCACAGTTGCAGAATCTTTCGGCTGGTTTGATGTAGCGGCTTGCTGTCGTGTGTCTTTTGCGATGCTTGGATGTTGTGGTACTTCTTCACCTACACCGGAGTGTCGCTGGTAGCAAAGAGTAGGTTGAGGCAAGAGTATAAGTAGATTGGGCAAAAGCGCAGCGGGAGGATCAGGCTCGCGGGCTTTGTAAGAGGCACGAGCGGAGCCCACTCGGTGAAAACCATTTTCAGTCAGTCTCGTGATCGCATGGGCTCATATCAAGAGGCGTCAGTCAACAACCGCGCGTGTGGTCTGATTGTGATCGGAAAAAAGGAAGTGAAAGTAGGAGGCTTCGAGTGGCTACATTATAACAAGGCTAGAGGGCAATTTGACTTGAGATAATTCCTCGTCCGTCTGTCTCATCAGCTCACCGCGGCGCCGATATGCTCTAGTCCGAACTTCCACGCCAAGAACCCCGGCAGGCTGACCTTCATTGCTTGTCGCTCGAGGCTTTCCAACTTTTGCTCAACTAAATCCGCCATTTCTGTCTCTCCCCTTTCATTCGCCCTCAGCCACTCGCCGTGCTTGGCCTTGATCGCGACCCGAAGGTGCTCAGGTATAACCGGTGGTGGAGTTGAATTGGGTGAATGACCGGGTTGTACTTGATTGGGAGTGCGAAGGGGGCGGGAGCTGGAACTGGATGCGCGAGTTGCTGAAGACATTCGAGAGGCGTTGCGGCTTTGGGCGGTATTGACTACACGGTGAAAGATCAGTAAGTTGTTTCTCTTGGTCAAGTTGCCGATGACCGTATAGAAGACGCACCCGGTTGCTTCGCGGCCTTACCCTGAGACCTCCGTCTTGCTGCTTCCCGTCGCTTTTCTTTCTGTCCTCGCGGCTGTCCTCGTACGTGTACAACTCCATTCACTACATCCAGATCTCGCGGATGGACAAACTTGAAGTCTTCGCCGCTTAATCCTCTTTTGATGAAGTCTTCCTTCTCAATCTTCGTGTAGAGTTCCCATGGTCTGACAGCGCCTTGCTCTTGATACCACACTGGGCCCCACCTCCTCACCTGATACGATATACCGTATTTGGTGCTGACGCTGCCATAGCCAGCGCCGTTGTACATGCCCACAACGTCTTTGTGTGTATGGCCATCGAAGATGCACCATTCGATCACTGCGAGAGCGCCGACCGGGACGGCGGAGCTGGTCGTCGTACTAAGAGGTGTAACGGGCGCATGCGCAAGCAAGGGCTGTGTAGACGACATGCTGGTGGTTGGTTGGATGTCTAGTCATCTGGCAGGCGCGAGCGAAAGGGAAAATGCGGCAGGTGGCCATTCATGAAACAAACGAGTGCCCAGGTGCTCCAGATAAGGCAATTGCGTCATATGCTCAGCTTTCACTTCAATTGCCCGTAGAGACTAGAAGCGCAGCGCGCAACTTGAATTCGCTATTGGCCCATGAGAGACATCACGCCTCCCAAGGCCTCTGCCCTGTCACATGAAGACGCCGAGTTAAACTCCTGAGCCCCACCCCGTAAGACATGTAAACTACAAATGTTTGCGCTCCTTCTTCAAGCCAGCAGCAAGCTGCAAAACTCAACGAAAAAGAACACTTCCCAGACTTGCCAATGCCAGCTCAGACTAATCTCCTCATCGCCAGCATCCAAGCCTATCTTCTGTATGCGCGCCGACCAGGTAATGAATTCGTCAACACCCCCGGCAAGTGTTGATATAGGCTCCTCAGGACCAAATGTACTGAGCTTGCTAGAGTGCGGAACACTGAAGTGTAAAGCCGCCTCGCGCTCAGGGTAATGTCTGGAAAAAATGACAGTGCTGAACATATCAGGAAACCAGCAACGGATACCACAAGGATTAGCCCGAAGGCCATACAAGGTTCGTTCAGTCGAATGACGCATGAAAGCGGTGTGTAAAGAGGCCTTGTTGTAGTTGAGTTGAGTGAGCTGCGAAATCTCGGTGTTGAGAAAGGGAGAGAAGGAGGGGAGGGCGGATTTATATAGAGCCAGCGCAACGCTAGCTGGCGGTCAGTCCGTGCGTAGTTACCCAGCCCTGCCCTTCACTGAGAGTGACTGAAGTCTTAGTGACTTGACTAGAGTAGAAGCCTGTTTGAGGTCGAGAGATAGAGAATTTCTGAGTCACTTGACAAAATAGGCAATTCACCGTGGAATGGCGCGGCCGATCGCGTCTCTTCTCCCACTTGCGCTGTCAACGTTGCAGATTCTCACTTTCACTTTCACCAAAGACGCAATTATGCACGCTCACTACGAGTTTCTGGCTTGCAAGTCGGCCTTGGCGGTCAACTTCTTGAAGCTGGAGCTGATCGATTCAATTCACACCCCAATCTCGCCGTACAATCTCTACCTCTTTACTACTATACCACAGTATCGATTGCAGCATACAATCACTCAGCATGGCAACCACTACACAACCTGATGTGAGCGAGGCGGAGAAGTACTTCTGGGAGTCGCTCCCTCCGGAGTTGCGACGCATGGTTTGCGACTACGTAAGTAATACATATCTCCCATCGCTGTGCCTCAATACACCTGGACGACTACATCGATCTTGCCGGCGATCTTGTGAGCAGGTCATAATCCTTGAAGTGTATCAGGATACGGCATTGCTACTCTTTCTGTGTAATGATGTGCTAACGTATGCTGCTATAGTTGCCCCAATACGCCATCTCCCGTCGGCTTCGCGTGGCACTCCGCAATAGATGGGATGACGAGGTTGCCCTTTTTGAGGAATATCTCCATAAAAAGCCATATCTACGCATAGATTCTGCCACAGCGCATCGTTTCGAAGGCTTGTCAGCTGGAAGCCTCGCGAAGTTCCGGGATCTACTTGTGCACGTTACGCCTGAAGCAGGCCGAAGGTCGTTGAGAATCATGAAGAACCTCAACACTCTACTGGATACTCCTGGGACGAAACCGGAGCTTCGCACACTCGCTTTCACCAATGAGAGCCGTGTCACTGCGCAGACTGAAGCCCTCTGTCTAAGGCTTCTGCAGCGGTATCTTCCTAATCTCGATACCATATGTATACCAACATGGTACGATGGTGAGAAGTCGCGTGGGAATCTCTTTTGGGGATCATTGCCCCATCTTCTCCAGAAATGGGATTTCTTTCATCCCAAAAACAATGAGGAGTTGGAGGACATTGAACTCCACAATGAGGCAGCTGCAGGCGACTCCAAGGACTCGAGTGAGTTTGATCCATTGGTCCGAATACCAAAGCTTATCGAGACAACTGGAAGTCCGGTAATGCTGTTCAGGATGCGGAAAGAAAATGGCAAAGAGGTGGAAATCCTGGTCAATCGCGACGCCCCTGCTCATTATTGCAGGAGGTTGTTGAAAGAATGCAAAGGCAACAAGATTCTTTCGATTGTCATCGATAACGGCCGCGATGGAGACCCAGTACCGTTGATCCAGATCATCAGGGGTATTGGCTGGCGAACCAGACTGAAATGTCTCGAGGAGCTCAGCGGCACACACGTCGATCTTGCGCAAATCGACGTCAAGAAACACTTCCTCGCCAAAGCCATGACGTCACTCAAGATTCGCGACTGCGCAGGGGTCAGCAGCTTCTTGAATCAATGCCATAGCGCATCAGTCGACCTTACATCTCTCATCTTCAAAGAGTCGGAACGTGAGATCGAGCAGGAGGAAGAGACGGCATTGTGCACCATCATAGAGTCTTGCAGCGATTTGCAGACCCTGTGCCTGATCTACGACAAGGCCAATCCGATCATCGAGAGTACCATCACACCAAGCTTCTGGGAAGGCAGCATTAGCAAGATTGACCAGCCCGATTACTGCCACTTTCCCCTGGCCACCATCCTCCCCAGTATTGGTCATTCATTGACATCTCTACATCTCGGAGCTGACCCAAGCCTTCGACTTCACACAAAAGACCTCGTTTTCATCGCTACCCAATGTAACAACCTCACCAGCCTTGGTATCCCATTCCCCGCCTTGACCGAGGACATTACACCCGACCAGTTCCGTCAAGAGATATCGGATCTTGGTGTTCTACGAGACCTACTACTCCTCCAGTATCTCCACCTATCATGCCCGCCGACCGAGCCTGATGAAGACGGCGAGCTGCCACCCCCAGTCGAAGACATAGCACGCTGCGCTCTGGAGATGTTACTGAACGAGTGGATATTGACTCACGTCAAATACTTCACCGTGGCCTTTCGCACAGCGACGTATACCCGCGACACCTGCCATTTCCGGGTACTATCGTACACCAACAAGCTCGAACGCATCTCCGAGAAAAAGCTAGGAAGGAACATGGAAGCATTTGGTCACTTTGTACGAGGCGACTGGGACGAGATGGTGAGAAAGAAGACGGGACTTGAGCTGCCGCCAGCTGATGAGAACGACTCAAAGGATGGAGGTACAGAGGGATATATGGTGGACAGTGCACCGTACAGGCATTTTGACCCTTGGTCTACAGCTTCGCGCTGAGAGTGTTTGAGCCCTTCAAAGCGTCGTCGATGGCACACATGGCCTGCACCAGCTTCTCTTCTTGTAATCTGGGTGCGACGACTTGTACACAAAGCGGCGTGCCAAGGTAGACCGAACGATCAGTGTTGGTCCCTGCATTTCGTGTTAGTATGTGAGCGCTTCGGTATTTCCAACGAGTCGAGGAAAATAGTAATACTTACAAAGCTCCCTGTTTGCTTTGTCCCAACTTCCCAATGGCTCCGTGCTCGCCATCTCGCCCTTCATATCCGCCTCTTCAAACGACCTTACTGGTACAGTACCGGCAGGGTAGTCTAATAGTACAAACGAACTCGTGTAGCTGACGCCGTTGTACCGGTCAATGGGCGGTACAGGGTGTGGCGCGACTGGACAGATCAAGGCATCGATCTCGCCATGCGCATCTTTCCAGATACTCAAAAACTCCTTTCGCAGCTTCTCGCGCTTGCCATGTAATTGCTGTACTTTGGGAAGGTCCATCGGCTTCTTGCGCTTGAGTCGAGTGGATAGCCATGGCGAAAGTGGCTCGTTGAATGATTCCAGTAAGTCAAACATGGCGTTGCCACCTTCAACACCGAATAGCGCATTGGCGAGGGATTGACATTGAGAAAAGAGAGGGGTGATGTCCATGTCCACTGTCTCGATACCAGACTTTTGCAGTTTAGCTTTGACTTCATCTAAGATGCTGGAGATTGGTGGATGTGGTTCAATG
Organism: Alternaria metachromatica; assembly: GCF_023757995.1. Lineage (NCBI taxonomy): Eukaryota > Fungi > Ascomycota > Dothideomycetes > Pleosporales > Pleosporaceae > Alternaria > Alternaria metachromatica. Next base: position 1,625,829 of record NW_026055494.1, read on the forward strand.
ACTCCATCTCGCCGGACGATGCCGATCCGTAGCTTCTTTCGCGTAGTTGATAGAGAACTCCATGGCGATGGTATGACATCTGGATCCATATTCCACGGCTGCTGGGATGCGACTGCGCTGAAGAAGAGTTCGATGTCGCGCATGGTGTGTGCGAGCGGCCCTGCACTCGCTGGGATACCAACTTTTGTTGCTCCAGGAAGCATGCCGCCCTCTTGACCCGCATAGGGAATACGTTCCCAGCTGGGCTTAATACCGAACATACCATCGCACATGGCCGGGATCCTGATGCTGCCGCCCACATCTGTGCCTACACCCAAGATTGAGCCGCGCATCGCGATGAGAGCGCCCTCTCCACCTGAGCTTCCACCAGCGGTCACAGCAGTGTTGAGCGGATTAATAGTTCGCCCGAAGACGTTGTTGTGGGAGTCGAGTGCCATGAGCGTTTGAGGTACGTTGGTCTTGCAATAGAGAACTGCACCGGCGTTGAGTAAGCAATCGACTAGGATCGAGTTCTCTTGTGCCGGTTTGAAGCAGAGAGCTGCAAGCCCGATCGATGCATCATGACCTCGGACCCTGAAGGTGTCTTTCAGTGAGATGGGAACGCCGTGGAGTGGCCCAAGGGGTGCTTTTCCTGATGCCAGATGGGCGTCAAGCTCCTGGGCTCTCTTCAGCGCGTCATCAAAGAAGATTTCTGTGAGGCAATTGGTGACTTGGTGGGCAATTGCTGCTCTCTGCCATAATGTTAGTTCATCAGCCGCTACCAAGAGGTCTGCTCCAATTTGGGACGGCTTACTTTACAGAAAGCCCGTGTCACATCGACGCATTTGAGTTTCTTCCCTCTGATTGCTTCGGCCAGTGCCACAGCATCATATCGTCCGGTGATCTCCAGCTCCTCTTCTGTCAATAGCCCTGACTTGCGTGGTATATCGATGTAGCTCTTTACGTCGGCTCCTGGTAAGACATTCAACTTCCATTCTTTTGGTATGCGCTCGTTCTGTTCTGCTTTCTTCCGCCTCGATACGGACCGCCAATCTTTGTCTGCAGATGAGCCTCCTTGCGACATTGTGATGTATGCGACAGTTGAGGAGTGACGCTGTGATATCGCGGACATAGAGGACGCGCGGGTAGGAGCCGAGGTATACTAGATTGGGACTAGCTTGAGGGGTAGGGACCCGGGGACGTCGACACCTCCAGGGCTGCCCAGGTGGTCAACTCGCTTTCGCAGCGCCGTGGATGCGCGAGCAGATAAAGCTAGGCTAAAGCAACGCCTGTCGCTGTACGTTCTACCGAACCTCCTACTCATTACTCGCCTTACGCACCTTGGGGCATACGTGCGCTTAGCCATGTTCATCTTTGCTGCTCTTTCGCGCCACTTCCGGCTTCAACGCGACTTATCGCAACGGACAGCCTCTGCTTTGAAAGGTCTTGTTATCCAGAGACGAGAGCTCGAGCGCGCATGGTGCAGGCTGGAGTGCCTATCCGAGACGGCAGGACGCCTCTTTGCGCTAGGGAAATGAGCGTACCGTACCTGGCGTACCGGGAGAATGCGATAAGGGCTCCGTCTCGAAGAGCCACGAACAGCCTCAAACAACGACTACGAAGGCATCGGTACAGCCGACGGAGCACTTCAGAATGGTCACATGTCTACGTGTTCGGCCTGACTCTAGTTGCTGACATCTGACACGACGGGGAGTCGCGGTCGCGCTTCTTATCCCTGCCGCTGACAGCCAGGGCGCGCCGCAAGCGCAGTCCCAATTGGATGGCGTCTCCTGCCCCGGAATATTTTCCCACTCGGCCTGCCATCTGGCACCACGACGCACGCCGTGCCCCCATTGCTAGTAGCCCGCCCATAGACACCGCACTCGCTCTTGTACTCCTTTCCCTTCTCTACCTCTGCACCACTTGCATTACATTTTTTTGTCTAATTCGATATTCGCATCCTTCGCTATGGCAGCCGGCAACTTCTCGCTGCCCCCGGGCCAGCACCCTTACTACCCCATTGAGAAGGAGATTGTGGGCTATCTGGCCAACGAGCTGGGCACGCTGGACCTGCTGCTCATGTTCGCTGCCGGCTGCGTCGCCATCTTCAGTGTCACGTACGTGATGGTCAAGCGCCTGCGCCCCAATGCCAGCACCGGCGACCTCTCCACCATCATGTGGTTTGTGCTGTGCGGCTGCATCCACTCGTTCTTCGAGGGCTACTTCGCCTACAACTTTAGGAATATGGGCGGACTGAACGACCTCTTTGGCCAGCTGTGGAAGGAGTACGCGCTCAGCGACTCGCGTTACCTGACCCAGGACGCCTTCGTTTTGTGCATGGAGACCGTCACCGCTGTACGTATACGTCTTGTTTGGGCTTCTCTCGAAGACGGACAGCAACTAATCAACATTCTCACAGGTATTCTGGGGCCCCGGTTCCTTCCTCTGCGCCTACCTCATCGCCATCGACCACCCGCTCCGCTACTCGGCCCAACTCATCGTCTCGCTCGGCCAGTTCTACGGCGACGTACTGTACTATGCTACCTCGCTTTTCGACCACTACATCCTCAACCTGTCGTACTCGCGTCCTGAGCAGTTCTACTACTGGGGATACTTTGTCCTGATGAACGCTTTCTGGATCGTGATCCCAGGATACCTCATGTACCAGAGTGTCATGGCCACTTGGAGCGCGTTTGCGGCTGTCAACGACGCGGCGAAGCTCGTTGAGAAGATCGGCAAGAAGCGCAACTAGAAGGATGTTCCATGCATCAGACGCATACAAGCAGTGCCTCTGAGGAGGACACCAATACCGCTGGAGTGGAGGAGTGACTTGGCCAAGGACATCATTTTTACGGTTTGATTGTTGGGATGGGTTGAAAAAGCATTTTGGATACAGACACGGTACTTGATACCCTAGTTTTGAAGGCGTGGCTTGGACAGGACGCCCTAGATCGATAGACTCGGATAATGCTAATAGAAGATTATGGCAAGTAGATGCAGCTTCAGAACTCCTTTACAACGTATGTTCCCGGAAACTTAGCAAGTAACGCCGGGATTGCCGATCACCCATGTTAGTGTAAACCCTATTGTCGGCATTTTTCGCGTCGTAAGCTCGATCCTTGCCGCTCATCACAAACAGGCCGAGCAGTACATAAGCACTTGGAGAAGTTCCCGGCATCTTAACGTGGGCTAGAACTCTCGACACAAACAACCATGTATCTGTCGACTACTTCCCTCGCACACTGGTGTCTTTTTGCCCTATCGGCGACAGCTCTTCCCAACGCCGTAAATCATGCGTCTCCTCCCATCTCCATTCAGATGGCCCAGTCGATCATCTCCCGGAGCCAGGGTATCCTGATCAGCCAGACCGACTCCTCTGCCCTATTGCAGGCTGGATTTACGCAGAAGACGTTCCACGAGATCCTCTCCACTCATGCAAACAGTTCCTTGGCCCCAGCACTTAAGGCCTACATTACTAAGAGCGCCGACTCTGTGGTACCTGTCGTCTCCAACGCAACGCGTGACACGAAATACCCATTGGACCGTCTGAGCAGCGGAAACGGTCTACTACGATTATGGCAGGAAACCGGGGATGAAAAGTACAAAACAGCATTCGAAGCATTGAGAAAGAGTGTGGATTTGCAGCCTAGAAATGACCAAGGCGGGTTATGGTACTATGTTTACCCGTACTGGAGTTACCTGGATGGCATGTTTAGTCTGACTCCGTTCCTCGCCGCATACACAAACGATGTTGGTAACTCTGCCATGACTGAAGATACGCTAGAAGACATGGTCTTCCAACTCGATCTGCTATGGCAGCGCTGCTACTCGCAAGAAACCGGTCTCCTAGTACACGGTTACGATGCCAGCCACACAGCAGTCTGGGCCAACAGCGCTACAGGCGCCAGCCCGCACGTGTGGGGACGCAGTCTGGGATGGTACTGTATGGCACTCATCGATACGCTCGAATTGCTCCCCGCGAATGCAAGCCACGCACGCCAGTACATCGGATCTCGGTTCCAACAACTCATGCCCGCTATCGTGGCAGCCGCAGATGGAAAGACCGGGGCGTGGTGGCAGTTAATGGATCGACCTGGCGACGAAGGCAACTACTTGGAGAGTAGTGCGAGCAGTATGTTTGTGTACTCTTTGCTCAAGGGTGTAAGATTGGGGGCTCTATCCACGGATGCAGCATGGAATGGCACCGCTTCATACAGCGGCGGCCAAAGCGCGTATGTGGATGTGGCGAAGAAAGCGTACGAGTATATCACCGATACATTTGTCGTCCATAATGGGAACGGGACGCTAGGCTGGAACGGCACGGTTGGGGTATGCAGTCTGAACTCGACGGCTAGCTATGAGGTGAGTGATGGTATAAAGCAGTAGTGAGTGCCAGTGCTAATACTATGCGACAGTACTATGTGGGACAGCCGATTGTCTACAACAGTCCTCTGGGGTCGTTGGCCTTTGTGAGGGCAAGTTTGGAGGTCGAAAGATTGGCCCTACAAGGTTGAGAGGTGGTATGGTAGACACGTTGTCTTGGCGTTTACCACCTGGGCAAGGCGGCCGTCCGCGGTCAGAACGAACAAGCAGAAATAGGAGGCTAAAATAAACCATGAGACAATCCCACATTAAAATCTCCGCAACAAGCGCACTGAGTGGTACGATAGCTCCCGAGCATTCGGCAGCGGGCAAATACAAAACCTGTTGTTGCTGTTTTCCATGCATCGTACCAACAAGGATGTCTGTTGAATAAGATGGCGGGGTCAGATCACAGGCCGCGGAGCATATCATCGCACTTTGTTGCGCGCATCTTCGATGTAGTCGTAATGCCAGTAATGCCAGCAAAGCTGCAGCATGGGTTTGTTGATCGAATCGTGGGTCGACGTGGTGCACTGGTCCGTAGGCGAGCCTGTCTCTCATGGATGTTCCCGCGGGATAGCCCAACGTGACTGGGCTGCGAGATAGCAACCTGGGAATGTCTCAGCCGCCGTGTAAACAAGAGGCTGGAAGGACTCGGACTCGAGCGTGTCTAGATGCCGACGCTGCATGGCAAGTTTATGCTGATCTCGCACAAGCTCATGGGCTTATCGTATTGCTTGTCGGCGACACTGGAACGTGCGGGCAGACTTGGCCAGTCCGGTTTTACTGGCGGGCCGCAGCCATTATTGGGTCATCAAACATCACACCGTCCCTCTAGCAGTTCGCTCGCCCTGCGCTACATTCAACGTTCCCCTCTTATGGGGTGACAGCTTTCACCACACTCACCTATACGCTCGCTGTCGAAATTGTTAATCGCGCAGCCGCCCGCACAGAGGCAGCTCCGGCGTAGCTCTGGAAACGGCCCGTCAGCCACGCCCACGCAAAACACCATAACACTCACACCCGCCCGTCGCAAGCCGCCCCGTCCCCGTGACGTCTGCCCGCAGCTCCAATGACACTGGGACTCGATGCCCGCTTCCCCCCGGCCCAGTGACCCCGACAACACGGCTGGACAGCAGAGAAATGGCACGCCGGGCAAGAAGATGGGCGCGACGGACAAACAAGCAGCCATGGACGGCAAGGACTTTGCCAAGGCCATTGGCATCAACAAGCCCGCCAACGTGCGCGACAAGATAAAGCGCTGGCAGCAGGAGGTCGACCCCGACGCCGCGAGCAAGGAAGGCGCCGGCGCATCCGCCCCAGAGGCCTCCACCAAGCCCGCCGCCTCGCCCAAGCCCGCGACCACGCCCAAGTCGAAACCCCACGACGACAAGCCCAACTGGAAACCCACACATGAGCGCGGAAAGTCGGTCGGCGCCAGCCCAGAGCGCCCGGGCAGCGCGAAGAAGACCCCTGTCCCCCACAATGAACTCGACGAGGACCTGCTCACGGCAACAGCGCCTAAGAAGCGCGTCATCAGCGACTCGCACTGGCGCGCCAAAATGTCACCACCCAAAGAAGCCGCCGGCCGCCCACAGCCAAAGACGATCCCCAACGCCTGGGTGCGCCCCTCGAGGATCATCCCCAAGAAGCCCGCAAGCCCTGAGCTCAAGCCCATAGCCCCCGTTACGCCCCAGTCAAACCCTCTCCTGCCCCTCGCGGAGTACATAGGTAAGAGCACAGGACAGAAGAAAGCCCCGCCGAAGCCACGTAGACCATCGAAACCGTCGAGCTCAGAGAACGAACAACGCCCGGCGAGCAGTGGGGCTGGAAGTGGAAAGACCGCCAAGAGCGATGAGACGCCATCCGATCCTACTTCGCCCCAGCCCGAGAAAGAGAAGACGGAGATGGTGAGGATGCGGCGTAGCAGACGGCGCGCGCGCACATCACCCCGCGCATCCATGTCGGCAGAGGATCTTATGCCCTTCACGCCATGGACTCGGCCCCCAGGACGCCGCTCGGGCTCAGTACAGAGCGACGACCCCCACAATATGGTCACAGTCGAGTACGCAGAGAGCTCTGCCCCATCGCTCAACGAGAGCCGCATCACGTCACCTCGGGACGACGAGTTGCGAGAGAGACGGCGCCGGCGTCGACCAAGAAGCAACGGTGCTCGCACAGAGGACGAGAGCACCAAGCCCGCGCCAAAGCCTTCGCGGAAGAAGAGTCGCAGGTCCTACCCAAGGACCCAGGAAGAAGCTGCAACACCCTTGATCATCCCAGCAGCCCCAGAGACGACCACTCCCACCAAGGCCACGGGAAGCCGCTTAGAAGCCTGGCTCAGCAGCACACCCGACCCTCTGGCAGAGTCGAAACCCCGACGCAGGCGCAAGTCCAAGGACTCTGTGTCGAGCCCAGAATCCGCCTCCAAGGCCGGCAAATCAGACATCACAGTATCCACCGATGCCACACAAGAGATCCCAGTCAAGAAGACGCGCTCGCGCCGCAGGCGGAAGTCCAAAGAATCCGTATCCTCCCTCGACCTGCCCGCTACCATCGATGCTTCCGAAGTCACTGCCTCAGAGGTCACTACCTCCACCAGGACGACACAAGATGAACCACGCAAGAGGTCACCAAGGAGGAGAAAATCGAAAGAGTCAGTCTCGTCTGTCGATTTACCCTACAAGGCCGAAAAATCAGACGTCAGCGCGTCCACTGATGCGACAAGGGACGAGCCTGCCGAGAGCCGCCGTAGCAGTGGTAGCGGTAGCAGACGGCGCAGAAGACGGTCGAGCCGCGAGATGACCATCAATACCCAGGATGTCGACGAGACCCCATCTACTGTCGTCTCGGATACTACGACAGAGACGACAACTCAAGACCAGGAAAGTGAAGTGTCCGTCACTCCAACGCCCTCGCTAAAGCGCCGCGGTGCAAAGCGCGGCCAGTATTCTCCCACCAAAGGCCGATCCATGTCCTCTCCTCTCCGCGAGACCACGTCGATAGACGACATACCCAAGGATGATATCACCGACTTGGACACTGCTTCGTCCGCCCCTTCTTCTTTTGCTGATGCGCCTGTACTTGACGCCATGCCTAAGCCTCTGCGACCGCGACAACTTCTCGGACCGCGTATGTTCCCTTCGACTGGCAAGCGCCTTTCAACCATCGCTTCGCAGTCAGCGCGATCCTCGCAGGTACCAGCTTCTGACACGATCACAACCATCTCCGAGGAAGCAGGCACTGGTCCCGGAGCACCTGCATCAGAAGTAGGCTCGTACTTGAACCCGGAAACTTCGACCATTATCAGTCGCCAGAGTACCCGGCGGAGGAAGCTTGCCAGACATGAGGATCTTATCTCAGTGCTTTCCATGCCCAAGGCAAGCTCGAAGAGCATCGTCTCTGCCAGAAGTATCCGTACCAACAGGAGCCGCCTTGCCACTGCCACTGTCGACGACATCATGAAAGAGCTCTCGTCTGATGAAGCCAAGTATATGAGAGAGCTCCGCACACTGGTAGATGGTGTCATCCCTGTCCTTCTTAGCTGCGTTCTCTCCAAGTCCGAGTCCGCTATCGCTGCTGGCTTATTCTCTCGCTCCTCCAAGTCCGATCCTAGTGAAGTTACTAAGCCAATCGTCGACATGGGTGTCTGCTTAGAGCGACTTAAGAACCTGCACAAGCGCGTCCCCAGGGAGGACTCCGATGCACTTGTTTCCTGGGCTCAGAGTGCACAACGAGTGTACTCTGACTACATTGCTGCGTGGCGCCTCGGCTTCCAAGACGTCGTAATCAGTCTTGCGCCGGCAGATGACGACCCGTTCAAGCCCGCAAAGGTCGTCAATGGGCCAGATGACGGTGCCCCATGGGACGAAGGGATGCCGCGAAACGCTGAGGGATATGTAGTCAACAGCGATGGCGAGCGTGTCGACGTCGCCTATATGCTCAAACGCCCTCTGGTTCGACTCAAGTATCTGTCGAAGAGTTTGAAGGTACGTTGAACTGACTTGTCCATGCTGCGACAAATACTGACATTGATCAAGGGCATTAATCATGTGAAACCTTCCGAGCGCGTCGAGCAAATCTCGAAGATTTTCCAAGACCTAGTTACGACAGCACGCAAGCGGTCGAACGACGAACAAGCCCGCCTCGAAGACGAAGCCGCGGCTAGCGTTGATCCCACTCGCGCACGCGATCCCCGAAGTCTCGCCCCTCTTGCCGGCGTCCGGGTTGATTCCACGCGCTGCGTGCGAGCTAGAGACCACTTCGACCTACATCTGTTCCATTCGAGTGGTCAAGAAATGAGTTGTCGCGTTGAGATCTTGCTCCGCGACAACGCGCCAGGTACCGGAGTCGGAGGCGACCTCCTCTTCTGCGAAGTCGATCCTACAGGGCGATGGTTGCTCCTCCCGCCTGTTCACCTCAGCAATGCATCAGCACGGAATGGCGACCTAAAGGGTGAAATAATTGTCATGATCCGTGGAAAACAAAACGATGGATCAGAGTGGAGCGAGATCATGTCTTTGATATCCGATGATGAGCAAGCTGGCTTTGAGTGGGTGCAGATGCTCGGTCTCAACCCCATCCCACCTCAAATCTCTGAAGTCAGGAAGAACCAGGCCACACCCACCACACACAGGCCGACAAGCAGCCAAGGATCCTCGTCTCTACTTTCAGCTGCAACTGAATCGACACCCCCACAGAAGAGCAGGACACCAAGCCCACATGAAATTGACATACCTATTGGGGAGCAACATACTGAAGTATCAAAAGTATGGCACTATGACACACCCGATAGGCGCAACCAATCCCGCACCATCTCGCCTGTAACTCCGCCCAGTCACGATGACTTTGTCTTTGGCAAAATAGACGACTCAGAACCCCACACACCCACAGATCCCATGCAGACGGCATACCAACTGCTCAATGATCCTGATCGAACACCCCGTGGTCTTGATGAGGCGGTGCGAAATGAGGGCACTGGATCGCCTTCTAGTCTGAAGCGGACAAGGGCGAAGAGGCTGTCTAAGAACCCTACCCTTTCTCCACATTCAGCACGGCCGTCCCGTCAGATCACTCTCGAAGATCCGGTAGAGCCAGAGAAAATTCAGACGCCAGTATCAGAGTCCAAGCCACGCCGGAAATCCACTAAGAAGCGACCCCAAAAGAGTTACAGTGTTTGGATGCCATCTTCGCAAGTCGGTGATTCCGACGACTCTGAAGAATCGTACAGCTCCGATGAAGACAACAATACTACCACCATGGATTCCGAGATCTCACCACCCGGCTCGCCTCCCTCGCCGCAACGTCCACAGGCACACAGACGAGTCTCATCCGTCCCCTCGCTAGAATTACCGAGCATCCCAAGACAAAGGAAATCAAGCCGGCCCTCTACCCCAACGCAGGATCAAGAAGATGACGATGACAATCTCCGGGAAGTCTCAGCCTCCGCGCCGTCGAAGCTGCAAGGAAAGAAACACGACATAGTTGTCGATGATATCGTAGAGCCCAAAGCAGAGGTCGAAGAGCCGCCTCCAACACCGCCGCATCGATCGCCCAGTCCAGCAACCCCTGTGACACTCAAGGGAAGTAAAACACCAGTATTCACTCCTACGTTACCCGGTTTCAAGAACAAACGCCGGTCATCGTCACCCTTGAAGCATGAATATGAGCCATCTACCTGCACGGAGGAGTCAAGCGAGAGCGAGGAGGACACTGCTTCTGAGGATGAGGTGGACGATGAAGATGAAGAAAGCCTCACCTCGGAGTCGTCAGAAGACGAGTTAGATGACGACGTTCCCATGCCACTTATGCCGATCGGATACCTTGGGCCACGCGGGTATCATGGACGCTCATACACCACTGGTAGGGAGTTCAGTCGTCCCACTTCATCAGAGAAGGTTGAGAAGGTAGAGGAGGAGACCAAGAAGTTTCCCAAAGTCTCACCTCCTGCATCAATCTACACACTCCCCAATGGCACTATCACCCCATCACAATCCGCGTCGAACACTCCATACAGAGCAGTTCCGCAGGGTTCCGGCAAAGCCTCCAAGACCATCGCATCCATCTTCGCTTGGTCCGATGCTGGCCGATGGGACAGTTTGCATCCAGACGAATGTAGCATCGTCGTTACGCCAGGTAAGATCGAGGTCTTCGAGATCACAATCAACCACTCGAAGCCTTTCCTGGCCGACGGCGACGAGATCATCACTCCCGAGGGAGGTGCTCCCCTTATTGCGGTTGAGCTTACCCCTCTGGTGCCGTTGCGCAAATCAACGGCCATTGATATCTCCATTCGCTCCCCACCCACCGCAGAGTCGCGCATCAAAGCTGGCAACAACATTATGTTGAGAAGTCGCAATGCAGCGGAGTGCGCCCAACTATACGCCATGATCAACCAGTCTCGTATCAACAACCCCACCTACATCGCGCTTCAGAACGCGCGCGGCCCCTACGGACAATCGAGCTGGGCCGAGGCGATGGACCGTCAGAACGCGGCTAGGACAAGCGCTGAGTCTTCTGGCTGGCTCGGAGGTACGCTAGGTAGGAGAAGCAGCTACCGCAAGTCAAGCACGCGCGCTGCATCTATCTCCGCCGCGACTGAGTCCTCTGTTGGGACCATGAACTCAGCTCTCCGCTCTGCACTAGGCCGATTCTCGTTTGGCAAGAGTGGCGTCTTTAGCATCCGCAACTCAACACTCGGATCTCGCAGTACTGGCTCCTCATTTGACAGCGGTTCCAACTCCCCACGCGGCTCAGGCGCATCTACACCTACCGGCGATATTGTACAGGCGCCCGGTGCACCAGCTGGGATTACGAACACCAAGTGCAGGCTTTATGAGCGAGAGTCACTCAAGAAATGGCGCGACATGGGCAGCGCACGCTTAACAATAATGCTGCCCTCACCCAACCCAAGCGTGCCATCCTCGCCTACGAACCCACGGCAGCGCGCACCTGGTACCAGAGATCATACCCAGGAGCGACGCATTCTCCTTACAGGCAAGAAACACGGCGAAATACTACTTGACGTCACTTTGTCCGAGACGTGCTTCGAGCGCGTCGCACGCAGTGGTATTGCTGTCAGCGTATGGGAAGACCACTTGAATGAGGACGGTCAGGTCGGCGGCGTCGGCAAGACGGGTGGTGTCTTGGGCGCAAGAGCGAGGGTCTTCATGGTGCAAATGAAGAGTGAGAGGGAGTGTGCTTACTGCTTCAGTTTACTGGGTAAGCTGAGGTACTAGGCCACGAGTAAGGAAAGAGAAGAGAGGGACATGGACCGAAACGGCAAGCGCAACACAGCAACTCACAACACGCCGCTACTGCCTCTGTTGCGCACTGCATATTGTCACCACCATCGATTTTGCGTTTTCATACTGCGAGCAAGCGTGGCGTTTGTTCATGGGATTTACACGGGCGGTATTTCAAGAAGGCCTCTGCGATACCACTTCCACTTTACCCACATACAATTTTTCACTTTGTAATCACGCTGTTGTGTTTCTTACTTTCCTTGTCAATACTGGTCTTCATGCATATGGATGGAGTGTGTGTCTTTCTTTGTTTTCCATGGGGAATATACACGTGTCTTTTGCGCTTGATACCAGGTGTGTATTTGTTTGATGGTTCTTGGTCTTTTCGGTAGTGGGATGAGGAGGGGTGTGTGTGTGATGAACGAAGCTGTGATAGTGGGGGTGAAGTGAATAGAACTAATGGAAGATGTGTCGACAATTTATAATCTCCGTGCTGAGCTGACGGATACGTGTCATTACGACGACTCCACTGTGATGGCATACATCTTCTTGGCGAATACATGTCGCTTCGAGGGTTATAACTATTACGACAAACATCCAACTGCCGCTTACATGACCTTCAGTACTTCGGCCTCGCCCACCGCGCCGTCTTCGTATCCACGATGCCCTCGTATGTACACTCCTTTGTGTCACCATACAGCTCCATGTCGACGCCCAGCTCCTTCGCCCACACAAGCTCCGACTGCTTTGAGTCATCCCTGTTGACCTTCAGGTGCACAGCCACAGGCTCCGACTTCCCTCCAGCGTGCTCGATGAAGTCCCTTACCGTGATAGAGAGGTACTTGAGTCCTCTGCACTCACTTGAGACGATAGCGAGGACTTCGTACGCAACACGCTGGAGTGCCGTGCTGATGGCCTTGGTGCCCATCCTAGGCTCTGTTCCCAGGTTTGCGACAAACAAATGTAGGTATTCGAGTCCATAGATAGTGGAGAGAATTGTTGCTTGTTCGCCAACATCTCTCCACATATCGTCACTCAAGTGACCTACTTCAATCGCATCCCAGAGCACTGGGCAAGGAATGCCGACGTGTCTTAGATCTGGGAAGTACTGACCCAGAAGTTGTAGTTCCTGGTCAGGAACTTCTGACCTCTCTCCAATGCGCAGGGAAAGTGTCTTCAAAATCGGAGGCAACTTGCGCAGTAGGTGCCCGATGCCATACACCTCGCTTTGTCGTGCCTTCTTTCGCTCTTTCCGCGATACAGGCTTTGTTTGGCCATTGGAATCAGGAGCGCTGAGCGCGGTTTTGACTTGCTCGTCCGAAATGTCTCTTCGCGCGTGGAAGCAGAAGTGCTCCAATTTGCTGCAATTTCTTGTCACATTGCGAAAGACTCCATCCCGTATTTCTGGGTTCAGCTTTGGGTAATCCCGTAGGTAGATAAACGTGTGTAGATCAGAGTTTCTGAAGGCATCGACGCTTGTGAATTGGCTTAATCCTGGGCAGTTGTACAGGCGTAAGAGACCGATCTTGTTGACTAGATAGGCATGTTGTGCAATGTAACCCGTCTTGAGAAGGAGATTGACTTCGGCCACTCGAAGTTCTTCCAGAATGATGCCATTGGGCATATGCTTGAAGAGTCGCGTCAGTATATCGTCCATCAGCGTGTTGTCCTTGTGGTTGTCGTTGATGATTGATACTGAATGGACGCGGTATTGCCGCTTACTGTCGATCATCCCACGAACGATATCCGCCGGTGCATATGGGGCGCATATCAAGTCGAGTGGTCGGTCTTTGAGGTCATCGAAGCGCGTGCTGGGTGCGATTCGAAGGAGTCGTATGCACATGCCGAAGTGACCGGTAAGCTCTCGGATCTGCGGAGGTGCATTACCAGGTAGATACTTTCCTGGGGGCGCCCGTACATGTGGTCCAATTAGTGTATTACGCGTGACCGAGGCGTTGTGAGATCTGATCCAGTTGCGCTGGTCCTTGTTTCGTGGATCTATGAATGTCCATAGGCGCCGCATGAAGCCGTGTGTACCTTGGATTCGAGTCAGGTCGCCAAAGTCGTGACTTGGTATCATGAGAAGTTCTGCCTTTGGTAGATGCTGATAAGTCAACAGCATCTGGTTTAGGACAGACTCAACCACCATGCTGTTGGGCCTAAACATTATCGCCCTGACTGGGGTGTGCTTGAAGTTCGGGAGCACGGTAGCCATAAACAACTCATATCGTAGAGGTACGTCGAAGGTGATGGCGCGGAAGTTATATGGATGCGTGAGTAGCGAGGAGGTGTTGTTCAGGCACTGCGCGCTCTTTTTCGACATACACAGCTCAGCATACTTGACAAAAATGCGCTGTAGTTTTCTAGTCGCGCTTTTGTAACCGGATCGAGTCGAGAGTAGTAGGAGGTCATAAAAGTTGTGCTGGGAGAGCTGTAAAGTGTCAGATTGAACTCATACGAGGCTTGCCCCAGCCTTACATATTGGCAGATCAACTCCATCAACTCTTCGGGTAGAGCCCAGAACACTTTCTTGCGAGATCGTAGTCGGGTCGTATCAAGAGTCGGGCGCAAGCGTTTGGGGGGAGGAGGCTCGCCTGGGCCGCGATCATGTAGAACCTTCCGCTTCTCGAGTCGCTGGGCGTTGGCGTGCTCACTAGAGTCTGCAACAGTAGGGCGCTCATCCGGGTAGGTAGGAGATTCAGAAATCATGCTCGCTGAAACGTAGATAGCTCCGCTTTTTAGGGGCGTCGCGTGCTGATGATTAGTATCGCGGGGTGGAGTGTTCGGAAGGGAGTACGCGCGGGTGACTGCGACGGGCTATGAATTGCCGCATTGCCCGTTGCGGATCGCTCGAGACCCAGAAAGGAAAGTGACATGTTGCGGTGAATGAGTGTGTACTGGTGAAAGTGAAGCAGTGAAAGTCACCCCTCCACCGCATCTCTACCCAGCCACTGGCGGTGGAATGAGCGGGCTCTTGACGTGATCATCAACTTAGAACTTGGACTTTGAGAACCCCAGGATCAGATGGTAGTGGCTTGAAAGGCGTGTACTATAGGACTAGAGTCACGAACAAGACATTGACGAGAATTGCTTTCTGAAGCTCGGTCATTATGGAGGCCTGCCTCGGATTATAGGATATATAGGTCAAAGTCGAAGCAGTAAGTAACAGAAAAAGCGTTGGCAGTGGTGGTCTCGAAGACGAAAGAATAGAATGAAGTTCACGTTTTTGCCGGATAAAGACATCTGGTTTGCTATCTTCTAGCTTGACTCCAGAGTTGCACCCCAAAAACTCGTATCCCTTCTTCAGCCCAGCAGCATGCCGCAAAAGCAAACGAAAAGATGATTTAGCAGAATTGCAACGAAACCAATGAACTTTTTCGAGGAACGGGGGACACGCTCGGTCATACACTTCATCGCGCATCCGCCCGTTCCTATCACATGAGGCGCCGACTGGAGGTCGACTTATCAGTACTGCCGTACGGCTTTGTCCGTACTGATAATTTCGTCAGTACTCCCAGCAAAGTACTGATATAGGCTCCTCAGAACCAGCGGCAAGAGGTCGACTGGCCGGTAAGCAGCATGCTAAGCACGGCTTTCGGCGCAGGGAGTGGACAAGCGGGACACCAATCTCTAGGTTGGTGAAAGGCGTTGTCTCGGATGCCATGAGGATCAGCCCGAAGGCCATACAAGGTTGTAGGTAGGTAGCCGCCGAATCAGCGAAAGATGTAGAAGAGGTCCGCACGAACGCGAAACCGAAAAGAAAACCTTGTGAAGAATGCCGCATGAGGAAGGAAGGATGAGGTGGCTACCCTCCTTGTTCCAAGATACAGAACAGAACAGCTTGAGTAACCCTACGGCAGATCGCAATGCCTGAGTACGGGAAGTCGCCATACCACAGGTATTGCTACTGTGCAGTCGAGATGCTGAAGCAGAAGTGTTGCGCATGTTGCAAAAAGGAGAGCAGGTGTAGTTCAATTTGATATGATGCGCGCGAACGCGGAGCAAGAAAGGGCTTGGTGTACAGTCCGCGAAATTCGCAAGTTGAGAATCGGAGTCAGTAAATGGTGGTGGAGAGAGAGAGGAGAGGGAGGGCAGACTACTTAAGACTGCGGGCAGGTGCGGGCGGGCTAAGGAGCGCACGGGCCACGTGTTTGCTCGAACCTGCCACCCTGCCTAGTCGTGAATTTACCGAGATATTTATACGCTCATCTTCACCTGCTATACACCGCCTTCACCTGTCGCTAATTTCGGGCGCAAGCGATATGACGCATCCTTCATTGTACTGAGATGTGTGCTGGAAGAGACCGATGTTCATTCACTTCAAGTTGCGTCACAGGTTGTAGTAAAATGATGATATTGATCGCGGCGTGATATGGATCATTTCTATTCTCTCGTCATCTACTCCAGATCTTTGTCCTTGCAGCCTTCCGGTGCGATAAGAGGATTGCATCTCGCAGCCAATCCTCCGGGAAGCCTGGCGACATAGTCCCAACCCCATCGACTGCTCATGCCCCAAGCTGGGAAATCGGTACTGACAATCTGCGCACCACTCTCGAAAGCTAAGTCCCTCATCTCTGTGGTGCGGTTCAAGATGGTATCGATGGGTATATCAGCACGTGTTCGGATCAAGTAGCCCTTCTTGACAAGACGCCGGATCTCTGCTGTGCCGTTGCCGCGCGGCTCATTGTATTTGATGAATGCAGCATCGGAAGATCCTTCGAGCGCATTGGTGAAGACAGTGCGGTTTTGTAGCGAGGGGGCGCCGGTTTTGTAGAGCTCGCGAGGCGAGTTCGGGTCACTGGGTTTTGGGTCGTTATCGAAGAAAAACAGAAGGCGGCCGCGAACATCCTTTAGCTTCGGCCAGCCTTGTTGCAAGATGGACTGCTCGAGGGTAAGACCACTCTTGCGCACGTCATCAGGGCGAATGAGTTGCTTCTTAGGAAATACAGAGAGGATCTCCGCGTCGACGTTCAAGAGGTGAGGGAGGGTCCAGTTTGTCGCTTCGCCAGGGCAGACACCGCCTAATGAACATGCCGGCGCATCGGTCTTGAGCTCGAGATCAATAGTGATAGGGACGTGTCTTGGATGTGCATCTGACCAACTCTTCAACTGCTTGAGACAGTCGATGAAGGTGTGGCAGACAGAATCGGGGTCGAAGTCCGTGACGTGGAACACCTTGATACCTGGCTTCTTCAGAATGTCACCATTGTAAGGAGTGGTGGCGTTTGTCAAGTTTGAGAGCGTCCATATGACAGGGGGATAGTACAGGCCGCCCTTTTCATCCGAATGTAAGTCGAGCTCGAAAGAGCGCACGGACTGGTACTCCAATTGATTGTCGAGCTCTGCGTGCGAGTAGTAGTAGTCTTCTGGAGACGGTACGTATTTCTCAAAGACTGGTCGCTCGGCGAGTGAGACTTCACGATGGTAGGAGTTGTGCGTTCCGATGACTTGAATATGGTTGAAACGGATGTCAGACTTGGATGCCAGTGCGCTTTCTATGTATTGTCAGCTTGGGCACCTCCGCGCAAGAAGACAACATACGAGCGAAGAGCATTACGCTCGCAGAAGCCTGATACCATTAGCATCCGTTCGTTCTCGCATGCCAGGAGTTATCCTTACCAATGATCCCAACATGTTGCTCTTTCCTTCTGAATTGAAGTCTGCGGTCAAGGTGAAGACGCACAAAGCAAACAAAAAGAGCGCGAGCAACAAGGCCCGACCTTTATACGCCATCGCACCCATGCTGTTCAGTGCGCAACGGCATGCACTAAAGCTCAGTTGTTGAAGTCGTTCCCGCCATGCGTCGCGTTGGCGTTAGCTCGTCGCGTGCGCTCATCGGGTCCCGCGATTGGTTCATCGCACCACGTGGGTTCAGTGCACCGGCTCGGAAATTTCTCAATGTAGAAGGTACAGATTCTGTAGGACCGTAAATCCGCACGTGCGTCACTTCGCGTTCGTGCGCGCTTCTGATGGAATAAAGACGCGTTGCAGTAGTTCGTTGCACGAAGCGATGACGCGGTGACAGGAGCTGCCAGGGGAAAAGCGGGGCAGGTCGCCTGTAACGGAAGGACCACCTTAACCATCAACAACATTGAAGGCCCCGGAAGATCTCATAGCGTGCTAAAATGCGCGAAAACCATTTCCCTGGAAAATCATCAATGTAGTATTTGTGCTTTGGATTACCACCGCACAAGAAGCTAACAGTCACTACCAACCATACTTCTGTCCATATCTGCCGACAAACCCTCCTACATCAGCATCTCTCTCGCCTTGCACAATCTGTAACAGTCCTAGCGCACTTGTCTCTGAACTCTCAAGGCCTTGTTCCTTCCTTTGCTCTTTGTCGTCTCCTATATCCGTCACCACATAGCCTGGGCAGTACGTCCAGACCTTGAAGCCATCTGGCTTGAGCTGGACGTACTGGTATGCCGTCAACATGTTGAGCGCAGCTTTAGTCATGCGATATCCGGGGTATTTAACCTGGGCGTAGGGAGAGCTGTGATCGGAGATCAAAGTGATGCTACCCATAGTAGAGGACACGTTGATGATGCGCGGATTGGATGAGCGCTTCATTGCGGGAATGAGAGCTTCTGTGAGGATGGTAGGGCCAAAGACGTTGGTTTCGAACGTGGTGCGCATCTGCTCTCGGTCTGGCCATGTGCCGTCTCTTTCGGGACATATACCAGCGTTGTTGATAAGCACATCGAGCTTGCTGAAGTCCTCCTCGATCTTCTTGGCAGCAGCTTTGATAGAATCGTCGTCATTGGCGTCGAGTTGCACCAGGGAGAGTGTGCCTTGGATGCCTGCTTTGGCTTGCACATCTTTCAAGACTGTTTCGCCTTTCGACATGTTGCGCGCGCCGATTATGACATGGTACTTTGGAGATGCAGAGGCAATATAAATGACGGTGTCTAGACCGATACCGTTGGTTGCTCCTACAGAGGCTATCAGTATGACGAGCTTGGTAAACGTCCGGAGGGCTGGTACCTGTTACGAGCACGACCTCCTTGTCTGGGTTCGAGGACATAATTATTTTGAATCGATTAGATTGTGGTAACGGATGATATGCAGATTTTCGACTGAAGTAGAGGAGATGGATTTTGTGATACTCAAGCTGGAGTGGAAGGCGGGCGAATTTATATCTTGCCAGCGATTCAGCACAACATGAACGGGTCTTACGGATGTCCACCAAGCATAATCCACGACGAATAGAGTACGGTCTGGAACTTGCTATAGACCAAATAGGTAATTGTAACATCAGAAACCCCGTAGATCGAGAAGGAGCTCCGGCCCGATCCGGAGTTAGTTGTCTAACTCCGATTCGCGCGGCCTGATGAAGTAATGCTAACGCCCCACAAAGACATGCTATGTATGAAGACTTACTCATGTCAATCGTATATACGAACGCGCGAATAGTAAATCGCTGCATGATCAGATCTGAGGACTGAGTGTATGGATGACTACATCGCAGGCTGCACTTAACGCATAAATCCGAGAGGCGCTTTCCGTTTAGAACACCGAGCCAGATCCCATGCATGGTGGACGCGAAGGTGTGACGCTGAATAGCATGACTCACGAAGAACAGGTAGGAGTTGCCAGAGCATACCATGATCGGTGTCCTCATAGGTTGTACGCAATTTCCAAGTGTTGATCGTATCGATGTTGTGCACCCCAGTATGCCTTCGCCGGTTCACTTGTGGCATCCAATTCTGACCTGCACCGCTTTTCCTGAGCGAGGAACTAAACCTGTGCCAGAGGTACCCCAAAACCTACGAAAGCCGTGTATTACATGTTGGTTAAAGCCGTGATATTCCAATCTGCACTCGACTGGCTTCTCTTTTGCAGCCTAGTTAATGGTGTTGAAAATGCTTGTGACCGTTTCGAACACTCGAGGACGTGCTCGTAGTCTGGAAGCAATGAAGACGGATTTTACAATATCTTCTCAGCAGTGAGTCGAGACCTGCGCCAGTACGACTCGACTTTGCACGGCCTTTGAAAGAGTATGCAGGTTTCGTAAGACTCAACCTACTAAGCAACCATGAGGATGGTAAGCCTGACTGCTTGAGACGAAGTCTGGGTAGATGTGGTTGGTTGGCACTTCTGTCCTCGCGAAAATTCCTTTGGTACAATGCCAGTACTTAGGACGCAGGGCAAAAAGGGGGTAATTGAGCATGTCGGAGGACGCGTGGGGTAACAAATCTTGAGATTAGCGCGGCGCGACACGACGTCATGGCGGCTCAACCCACCAGACGTCTCAACGCGCCTAGAAGCGACCTGATGTCGCACTCTGTCGAATCACTCAGCCCTGAACGCGCATAGCGCCGCCGACAAGATGCCCTCCCTTGTGCGCAAGCTGCTCATCTTCGCCGCCGTCGACGGTCTCATCCTCCAGCCGTCCCCGCCCCGCAACCATCCGCCCGCGACGCAGCAGGCCATCAAGGTCGACTACAAGGGCAATGTCGACCCCCTGTTGAAAGACAGGCGCGAAGAAGATACGGCGCCCGTGTCTGTGGAAGCGCATGGCATTATCGGTACGCGCGCAATCATTGGCGCATTGCGGCACAAGCTGACGCTACTCTAAGGACTACTCAAAGTGGCTACTTCGTACTTCCTGATATCCATATCCGACCGCGAACAGGTGGCGCTTGTACGCGGCAAGCCCATCTACAAAATCACCGATGTCGCCCTCATCCCCCTCTCCTCGCAAGCCGACGCCGACAAGGCCATCGCAGCCACGCGTGACCATCTGAAGCGCCGCAACCGGGCGCCTGGCCTGGAAGACGACGATAGCGATAGCGATAGTGAGGATGGCGCGCCCAGTGTGACCGACTCGCTTGTAGAGGACTCATCGTCCACACCAAGCGAGGTCAAGGATTCGGTCACCGGACAAAAAGGCAGTGCGCAGCGCAAGACAAGTGTGGCCGAAGACGTTATACAAAGAAAAGGTGTATATGGAAGATTCGCTAACAAGTGGTTCTCGCGCAAGGGTTGGAGTGCTGACAACAGGCGTCTGCAAGGGCTGAGCTCAGAAGAGAACCTGGCGGCAAAGAACGTGCCGCAGAACGTTGACTCGGGAGTGCCCAAGGAAGAAGAACAACCCAAGAGCGAGTCTAAGCCAGATGCCATCCCTACAGATGACAAGGACATTTCGGAACCAGTCAGCCCAGAAGCTATTCCCAAGGCCCTGGGCGGCGAGAAGGACGCAGCCACTGTAGCACTCTTACCAAAGATTCTGCAGACCACCAAAATGTACTTTTCATCAGGCAACTTCTTCTTCTCATACGACTATGACATCTCACACGGTATTGGCCAGCAGCAAGCAAGTTCTAGTGTCGCCCTGTTTAAACAATTCGATCCTTTGGTCAGTTTACACCTTGCCCATGTAACGGACGATTGCTCACCAGTATCTAGTTCTTCTGGAATCAGCACATCATCGCACCTTTCATTGAAGCGGGCCAGCATGCTTTTGTGCTCCCCGTAATGCAAGGCTTCGTTGGTCAACGACCTTTCACGATCAAGACAGCTGATGGCCAGTCGAACAGTCTTGTAGTCGACCCGAGTGCCACCCCAGATGACATCCAGCTCCAGTCCTGGCATGAAAAGCAGAAAGAGGACTCACAGTCCAATACGGAAGCCAGTGGCGAAGCATCTGATCCCGATGCCTCTCTCGTGGACGGCAAAGACTTCCTGTTGACGCTCATCTCGCGACGTTCTATCAAGCGAGCTGGGCTTCGTTACCTGCGACGGGGCACAGATGACGAGGGCTGTACCGCGAATAGCGTCGAGACGGAACAGATCCTATCCAACCCGGCTTTTAGCACGACGCAAGACAAGATTTTCTCTTTCACACAGATTCGAGGCTCAATTCCCCTGTTCTTCTCTCAATCGCCCTACAGCCTTAAACCACAAGTCTCTACTTGGGGATCGTTTGAGACTAACGCTCGCGCTTTCAAGAAGCACTTTGCCGATCTATCTTCACGCTATGGCGAAATATACTGTGACTCGCTCATAGACAAACACGGTACTGAGGCGAAGATTGGTGAGCTTTATGAACAGCATGCGAAGTCGCTCAATGAGAATGGCGGGATGGACGGGAAAGGCAAGCAGCTGGGTTTCGAATGGTTCGACTTCCACAACGTGTGCCGCGGTATGCGCTTTGAAAACGTCTCGAAGCTGATGGATTCAATCGAACCTTTCATGAAATCTTCTGGATGGGTGGAGATCTTAGGAAATCAAGTACAGCAGAAGCAGTCAGGCGTCTTGCGTACAAACTGCATGGACTGTCTGGACCGCACCAACGTTGTTCAATCTGCGTGCGCTAGGACCGCTCTTGAAGCACAACTGTCAATGGGCAGTTACAGCATCGATCTCCAGAACGACCCCAGTACATCGTGGTTCAACACACTCTGGGCTGACAATGGCGATGCCATATCTCGGCAGTATGCTGGCACTGCTGCGCTAAAGGGCGACTTTACGCGTACCCGGAAGCGGCAGATAACTGGTGCGCTTACCGATTTCGGACTGACACTCACGAGATATTACAACAACATCGTGAACGACTACTTTGCTCAGGCAGTCATCGACTACCTTCTCGGTCGCGCTACGGATACCATCTTCGCGGAATTCGAAGCCGACATGAAGAGCTCAGATTACTTTATCGATGTACGCAAAGTGCGGCAGCAGGCCATTGAACGTTCTGCTGGCATCGTGATTGAGGATCGCGACGAAGACCTGGTACATGGCTGGACGTTGAGCGTACCCACTGCTGTTAACCAGGTCAAGACTGCTACATTTGAAGAAGCAGTCCTTCTACTAACAGAAAAGGCCTTGTACTTCTGCCGTCTCGACTGGGGAACAGAGAAAGTACGCGAGTTCGAGCGCATCGCCTTGGAGAACGTGCAAGGCCTCATGCGAGGTGTGTACGTTACGTCCACACTGGCGCAACGACACACCGACACAGACAAGAACGTTGGTCTCATCATACGATATCGAGCCGATACCAAGGGCGAGCTAGTACGGCGCAATACAAGGGCTCTAGATTCCGGAGCCGCCAGCGATGAGCAACGCAAAGACGACGCCAAGAAAGACCAGAAGCAGGATACTGCGGGCCGCTTCCTAGCGTTCAAAGCGCTTCCACCGAGAAGCAGCGTTCCGTCATCCCCTGGCGACAACCCTGACAATGAAGGCGAGGTTGTCAAATCGGTATGCGATGAGATTGTGAGGATCGCCAATGAGATGAAGAAGGGCGGCAGGGATGAAGACAGGACACTGAAAGTAGAGGAAAAGGATATAATCAGCCTTGTGGACGCGAAGAAGAGTACCGGCTACCTGGAACAGTTTGAGTATTCCTTGAAGAAGCTTGTTTGGGGCTAAGCCCGGTCTGATACTGGCCATGTATAATGTCTTGTCGTTTCTCATTGTATCTTGTTCAGGAAGCCGTACATAAAGCTTTGGAAAGATGCTCGTATCATGCAATACAGTCATCCTGTAGATAGTTACGTTTTCACCATACGGTGTGTCTGAATCGTGGACTTGCCTTGATTGGGGTATAATCTCCTTGATCCCTATACTTCCCGATGGTCTCGGACGGTCACATCAAGAACAGCGGAGTCCAGCGACCAGCACGGCGGATTCACGGCGCTTCCAGGTCCCGGCGACTGAGGTGCGTGTGGGGACAATGCGGGTGGCTGCTGGCTACCTGACAAGCTTGCGAGAGCTATATCGGGAAATGCATCCGCTTTACTTGTGCAGCACTGCATGTCGAGGGTGCTAAGTGATGTGATACTAAAGACTTGAGAGCGGTGCACCGAGATATATGAGGAAGTCGCGTTACAAGCAAGCCAGCTGGGGAAGTAACGAAAGCACTGGTAAGCATCGACCCAGTTTCCTCTCCGCGCTCCAACATCTCCTTTCCCCATCCATCCTCTGCCCGGTGACTCCACTATTCCACGCGATGAAGCGCTTGCGTCGCTGGGACTTGTTTAATCATCAGCGGACCCGCGCCGCATCTTTTTCGGTGCAACGTTCTACGCTATGTCATCGGCACATGCAGCGAAAGACACGACCGCAACAGTGATCGGTCTCATCGCCCCGTAGCGATGGTCGCGGCCCACCTAGAGCCTCACCTCGTATAGATGTGGTCAATGGAGTGCGCCGGCGCGTCGACCGACATGCCAGTTGCATACCAAAGGATGGGTCAGCTGAACGCCTTACCACGGCCCAAAATGCCACGCCCTCTCAGACGACTTATTGAAGCTTGACAGCTACAGGCTTGCTCGGCACTCGGCTGCGAGCTTAAGCTTTGCACTCAACGGGAGGCGCATGATACGACAACGCTAGCGGCGGCACGGTTGCACGAGGAAAAGCGGGCCGACCTCAGCGTCTCGCGCGATGACTGGCTGCATGCCGTTCTTGATTGCGGTGCGTGACGTCAACTGTGGAAACTCCATACTGTGCTTTGAGCGCGAATTGCACATCGTAAAGGGGCCCACCAAGAACGAAAATTTCTGCTTCATGGGGTGCCCTTGGGGTGCGAAATTGTGGGTGTCTGGAGTCTGGAGGAAAAATGGAGAGACATTGTGCGGAGTGCGGAGGGCTCGCATCTCCGGGTCGATGAGATGGATGCAACCATCAGCATCCTTTGTGGTACAGCCAAACCAGGAAAGGCGAGCATATCGATGATCGCAACTCCGAGTTCCGTGGCAGGTGGCGCCATGGAAGGCAGAAAGCTTCATCCGCCTCGTTGCCAACCCGTTCCCGTTGTCTCGGCATCAATTGTCCCAAGATTGCGACTCAACACACAAGCACTAAGCCGACGGATCGTGTCAGGCTTGTCATTTCTTCACTCCGCTGCAAGGTTCCACATCATGCTCCCACCAATCAACGCGTCGTTCTTCGGAGACTATACCAAGCCAGGAAGCACATCAGAGTGTTTTCCGACCGACGAAGGGATGACCGTTACCTGGAACCGTGAAAGGTCCGCTGCGGGGCTCCCACGTTGTTCCTGGCTCCCCTGACCCAACCTGGGCGTATGGTATCAAGCCGAGGGAAGCGTGGCATATAAACCCTTTTCGCACTCCGAACGCCAGGCTTGTTCTCCTGTAACCACGCCTGCCAACCTCCGGGTTTCTTTTATACATCCATTGCAGGGTGATTGGCAAGACAAGATACCACCATGGGTTACCAGATCGGCAACATCTACGGCATCACCGCCATTGCGGTCATCGGCGGTGGACTGTTTGGTTTCGATATCAGTTCCATGAGCGCTATGTACGTACTCGCCGTGGCGATCTGAGACTGATGCTAACATTCATAGTTTGCCAACTCAACAATACCGATGCTACTTCAACCAGGGGCCTAAGGGTCCTCCCTTCACAGGCCCCGAGGACGATTGCTCTGGTCCTACCGCCGATGTCCAAGGAGGCATCACTGCAGCGTGAGTCGGCTCTCACCATGTATTGCATCTTCAGCAACTGACTCAGTACAGTATGCCTGGTGGTTCTTTCGTCGGTGCTCTCGTCTCTGGTTACCTTACGGATAAGCTCGGTCGTCGCAGGGCTATTCAAATCGGTTGTGCCATCTGGATCATTGGTTCCATCATCTCCTGCGCCGCTCAAAACATCGGCATGCTCATCGTCGGTCGCTTCATCAACGGTCTCTCTGTCGGTATCTGCTCCGCTCAAGTCCCTGTCTACGTCTCTGAACTCGCTCCTCCCTCCCGCCGCGGTCGTGTTGTAGGATCCCAGCAATGGGCGATCACTTGTAAGTACCCACTCGACAAAACTCCTGGTGAGACAAAAGCTAATAAGCGCTTCTCAGGGGGAATTCTAATTATGTACTACATCTCCTACGGCTGCAGCTTCATGGAAGGCACCAAGGCTTTCCGTGTTCCATGGGGTCTGCAGATGATTCCTGCTGTTATCCTTGGTATTGGACTTCTGTTCCTACCGGAATCTCCTCGTTGGCTCGCCCGTCACGACAGATGGGAGGAGACACAGGCCGTTCTTACCCTGGTTCACGGCAAGGGTGACCCCAACAGTCCCTTCGTGAAGCTTGAGCTTGATGAGATTCGTCAGATGATCGAGTTCGAACGCCAGAACGCTGACGTTTCCTTCATGGAGCTCTTCAAGCCCAACATGATCAACCGCGTTCACATTGGTATCTTCACTCAAGTCTGGTCTCAGTTGACTGGCATGAACGTCATGGTAAGTTCTGACTGTACCAGGCGTGTGAAACATATACTGACTTTATGCCTCTACCTCTGCAGATGTACTACATCACATACGTCTTCGGCATGGCAGGTCTTACCGGTAACATCAACCTCGTTGCCAGTTCCATCCAGTACGTCATCAACGTCTTGATGACAGTTCCTGCTCTTCTCTTCATGGACCGCTGGGGTCGCCGTCCTATGTTCGTCATCGGCGCAGTCCTTATGATGATCTGGATGTTCGCCAACGCCGGTCTCATGGCAAGCTACGGCAACCCAGCTCCTGAAGGCGGTCTTGGTGGTATTGCCGAGCAATCCTGGGAGATTACGGGCGCGCCTGCAAAGGCTGTCATTGCTTGCACATACCTGTTCGTCGCTTCTTACGCGCCAACCTGGGGCCCCGCTTCTTGGGTCTACCCACCAGAGATCTTCCCTCTCCGCATTCGCGGAAAGGCTGTTGCCGTCGCTACCTCATCCAACTGGTATGTACAAACCTGCTTATGATGCTTGAAATCATCACGTACTAACTCCGCTCCAGGATCTTCAACTTCGCCCTCTCCTACTTCGTCCCACCCGCTTTCGTCAACATCCAATGGCGCGTCTACATCATCTTCGGTGTCTTCTGCCTCGCCATGGCTATCCACACGTTCTTCCTGTTCCCCGAGACGGCTGGAAAGACGCTTGAAGACGTTGAGGAGATGTTCATGGCTGGAGTTCCCGCTTGGAAGACTAGGGTCGAATACAGCAATACACGCCGTGCTGAGCGCGGTGAGCTTGATAACGAGAAGGGTCTTGAGCACAGCCCCGTTAGGGTTGAGAACGCCGAGACCAAGGCTTAAGCTCTATTTAGGAGGTAATGATTGATGGGGAATGTCTGGCATTGGACATGATGAAAAGAGTAACGGCCACTGCATTGTTTTAATCGCAAAGGTACCAACGAACACATTTTGTCATGATTGTTCCATTCCTTGGTGATGTAGATTGCAGCGCATTGTAACATCCGACCCTGTTGATACGGTATCTGTCGACATGTATATCTCGGTAGTTCACAACAGTTACTCGATATACGACCAGACATACCGTCTGCAGTGCTGATCCCCCCAATCCTTTTCGCCGAACATCGTCCGCCTGACGCGTGTGTCCAACTAGGCTAGCGCGACGCGTCGCGACTTCCGCCCGCCTTTCGTTCCTCGTTCACGTTCATCCCATCTGCAGCGTTTTGCTCGGTATCTTATCCACTGCAGCTCAGTTCGGCATGTGCTCTGGTTCGACCCCTATCTTTTGCATTCATGCGTCGATTGGGAACGGTTCGCGAGACGCGCAAGTGGCCCCGGCTGGTGAACAGAACTCTTTGAAGCAGGAGAGATGCTGTTTGCGTGATGGGTGACATTCATGCTCCCGAGCATCACAACATGCGCACGTTGTTTAGAACAATGATAGCGACTTGTTCATTGGTGGTATCTATGTATATAAAACCCATATACTCCTTCACCTCGACAGCTAAATAAGCGGCGCATTGCTCACGCTTAGCAGACTGCATGTGTCTTTCCAGTCTTTGCCTGTAGACTGTGGTCCTCGTCGAAGTGATCTGTCGCCTTCTTCTTAAAGATGGGGCTGATAATGGTCGAACGACGACGCATTTCGAATGCATGCTGCCTGTGCTCCTCGATCTTCTTCGCGTCGAGCTTGTCCAGCGTCGACAGCGCAAGCTTGAAGTCGGCAAGCAGTGCGTCACAACGAGACTTGGTGAAGTCCTCGCGCACAACCACACGCAGCATCTTCATCTTCTCGGAGTGAGGGGCCATCGTGTATGCGGGAACGACCCATCCGCGCTCGCGTAGTTGATGAGCACTGCTCTCGTTAGTTGCAGTTGCAGAAAAAATGGGGTGCACACTTACATGGCAAACTCATCGTACTGCTTGCCAAGATCTTCATCAATGCGGCAAGCAACGAGAGGAAGTCCAGCGCCTCCCCTTTGACTCATGATGATAAAGCCCAATGCCTCAAGGTTCGCGGCGAGATAGTCGGCCGTACGCGTCAGGTTCAGCATGATCTTCCTGTATCCTCGCTTGCCAAGACGAATGAGCTGGTAGTACTGTCCGATGATCTGCGAAGCTCCGCGCGAGAAGTTCAGCGTGAAAGACGCCTGGTCAGCACCGAGGTAGTTGATGTTGAAGACGAGCTCCTGGGGAAGGTACTTGGGGTCGCGCCACACAACCCAGCCGACACCGGGGTAGACAAGTCCGTACTTGTGGCCAGAGACGTTGATGGTGGTGACCTTTGGTAGGCGGAAATCCCATAATAAACCGGGGTTGACGAACGGAGCGACGAAACCACCGGACGCGGCGTCGACGTGAATATCAACATCGATATCCTTCTCGACGAGAAGGTCGTTGATGGCTTTGATATCTTCGTATTCGCCAGTGTAGGTCGTTCCCAGGATCGCGCCTATTCGAATTAGCTCATTGTCCTCTTATAGATGCTGTAATACGTACAAATTCCAATGGTGTTCTCATCGATGAGATCAATGCATTCCTTGGGGTCCATCACATAGCGCTCAGTAGTACAGTATACATATCGCTCTTCGATATCAAAGTATCGGCATGCTTTCTGCATACAATCAGTATGCTTCTCCCTCTTATTTGCCCGAAATGACTCGACAATAGGCTACATACCTCCCAGCAGACCTGTACAGCCGAGTTCATGATCATGTTTGGCTTGTCGTAGGGCTTGCCCTCAGCCTTGCGCTTGTTTTGCCAAAGCTTTTTCTGGGCCAGTACACCCAACTATGATGTGTCAGCTCAAAGGCTTCCAGCTTCATACCACTGTATTTACTGACCATGATGGCTTCAGAAGACCCAATGGTAGAGGTGCCGATTGTGTTCGCCTCTGGATCTGCCGGCGCATTGAACAGCCTGGCGATCATCGACACACATCCTGGTCACAACTCAGCAAACATTCCTCAGCCCATTTTGTAGTGTATGTACGAACGGTTTTGGATATCGGCGCTGACGGGGTACTCTTCGTAATCGATGAAGTTCTTCGAGAACGCGTCGCTGAGGTAAAGGGTTATTGGGAGGTTACTAAACGCGAGCTTGTCCGACATACACCATAAGCTTCTCGGCCTCTTCTTCCTGCTCATGTGTCAGTCCTTGCCCATCCGATGAATGATCATTAGAGCTTACCATGTACGTTGTAACGAATGAAGCCAAGTTCAGCGTCGGGGTGCCGTCGAGCGTGAGATCGTCCTTGATCATGCGGTATGCACTAGCATATCGTCAGCGATGCTGTCGCAGTTGTGGTGCGGCAAATGGTTTGGTGTGTTCGAGGCTAATAGTGCATGTAGCAAAGCACGTACACATGAGGAGGCATTTCTCGGTCCTAGATCGTGTCAATTCCGGGTATAGCTACTCAAAAAGGGCTGGGCTCACCGGCATCTCGTGTCTCGGCAGATCTTCAGCAGCATATTTGGAACCGTAGACGGTAGCAGTGTAGTCGTCGGCTTCATCGTCTGGTGTCAGATTGATGGTAGTGGTGGCATCAATGGCCTCGAACTGGCTCTGCTCCTCGGAGACTTCCTTGTGAGTTGCTACACGGTTGATATGCACCATGTTGGCGGTCGTAGGGTGTGTTTGTGGGGGGGTCTGGAAGAGCCAATCGTGCCTGCCTTCTATGATCGAGGTGCAGGTGCGAGGAAAGATGGAGGAAGAAGAGAAGCAGGAAGCCACGGCAAGGAAGTAAACAAGGCAGCCTAAGAACAACCGGAGCTGCCGCAGAATCAGCAGCTTATATCGCTCACCAGCTCCTGTCGCGCCTATCATGCAGCATCAACACGCCGCCCGCGTTCCAGCTCACTCTGCTACCCCACCACGATTTGCATACGACATACGTTGGGGGCCACCTGCTGCAGGCCGACGCTACACGACGCGTACGTCGATTCATCATCCAGACCGCCTAGCGCGTCTCCGTAGCCATTTACTCTACATGAGGCGTTTGAACTGGGAATAATCCAAGTAAACAGACGCACGATGTCGCGCCCAAGGTGCTCATTCGAGAGAGGCAACATGTCATAGCGGGGTACAGGCCGTTCGCTAAGCATTTGGCCCGTGAAGCTTGTCTGGCTAGTGGCCCTGTTTCCTCACACCGCCCTGCACATGCCTTCCTGCTTTCGGCGACGAGCTAACGCCTTTCGAGATGGACTATCGGCGGGGTAGTGCCAGGTACGATCTGCCCGGGCGAGTGTCGGGTTCTGCTCCGCAATGACATTTCACAACCTTCGGGGCTGAGAAGATATGCGCGGGTGGTAGGTATCAGCTAAGCCATGGCGGTTTATGCGTAGCTGACGAGAACGTTATTGCAGCAAGGTCGTCGCACAACAGGCACGGTGTCAGCAGAGTTCGGTCGCAGGTTCGCTTCCAACCTTAACACTGGTAGCGTCCGAGTATATGGCTAGGTACTGATTGGATGGCTCTTATGTGCCGCTGAAAGACAAGGCTGCGGGTAAGTCGCGGCGCGAACCTAGGTGTGCGTGCGCAAGTGAGATTCCCAAGCGTTCCAATAGGTGAGTATTTCCACTAGTGCTGAGTCAATTGAGCACTGTCACGGCATTGGGGACTGCAGTGCAACATATATTACGGAGGCAAGCAGCGTTGGACTGCAAGCATGGAAGTATATTTGAATATCGTTTTATACGCAGAGCATTGCGACAATCGGTATCAAATAGCCAAGACATCTCAACGCCTTGACCATGCGTGGTTGCTGAAGCGAATCATGTACGCACCGAATGAGAGCTGAATTACAAGCGCAAGCGTGGAACCATAGCAGCGTCAACCCGTCTTGGCCAAGAGAGCAATGCTTGTTATGCTCGAGCAAATGTCCAAAACTGGCTCGGGAGGTGTACTTGCTTCGGCTTCAATTTGCGGGCGGCAGGACGACCCGGGGGTTTGAATGTGCACAACGAATGTACAGCGCTTTGGAGTTAGCGAATGTGTTGCTCCGAATAGTTTACATGCGGTGGTCGTAGTACCCAATGCAGGTATTCGAGTCCAAAGGACTACTCCAGTTGAATGCTGGCCGGAGTGCTTGTCTCAACGAATATCCGTACAGGCCGGCGATGAGCTATCTATAGTCTGTAGGGAGCCTTTTGCTTCATATAATGTTCGCAATGCTGATGCGACTTGTGCCTGACGGTGTCGGACTTGGGTTTGGCGCCATCTTTGGTGGTGGTGGTGCTTCCGGTGCCAACTGCACGCGCTTAACAGGATTATGGGGTGGAGGATAGTAGGCAGGCGATTGCGTGGATCGATGAAGGAGCTCATCCATCAGCTGCTTGACCATTTGCTCAACCTTGCTCCACTCATCCGGTTCAGTTGTAGTGTTCATCGGTGAACCAGATGACGTGCGCAATGGTAGTGCGTCCCGCATCGGTTCATCGCCGCTCGGCGATCTTGTAGCGATGGGGGTCGGGTCTGGCTTCATGCTCGAAGAGATCAAATTATCACCCGCCCAAACCCAAGAATGCTCAAGGCTGCTTTGAGCGTCCGCACTGACGTACGCGATCATCTCCTCATCCTGCTCGAGCTGATGACTGCTTGCGCGCCCGGTACGCACTCTGTCGAACATCCTTTCGAGGAAGAATACCACGTGCTTTCCGCACGCCGTGTTGACCTTCCGTCGATTGCCAATAGCCCTAGAGAGATGCAAGCAAACGAGTGCAGCCTTGTACTCGCCACGGAAGCATAGCACAAGTATACATCTCCACAAGTGCAAACATACGGCATTGCTCGCTATCGAAGCTACTAGCTCTTCCCATGTTTTTCCAGAATCCTGTTTGGGAGGATTGTGCAAGGCCCTTGACACATACGTTGCCGTGTCTTGAGAAACGGAAAAGCACCGCTTTAGAGCACTCACTCGCTCCGCGAGACCGGCTACTGGAGTCAGATTGCGCCGGTACACACTAAAGCGAGCGGACAACAAGCAAAAGATTGTGGGCAGTGCCGACATGTCGAACAGTGTATTGGAATCAGGCTGGTAGGCTTCAGGAAGGAGCAGCAACTTAAGTCGAAGCTCTTCATCAAAGCTTTGTAGGCTCTGTGGGAGAACTACGCTTGATTTGAGAATTTGCCGCAGTGGCGCATATAGGCGTGTGATGTGTATGTTCGCCATGAAACCAGTGTAGTGAGTTGGCTTCGCTAACGAGCGGAAGGAACTGTTCGGTTGGATGTAGCGGTCGTCCACGGCGGATGGCAGAGATATTTCGCAGTCGATTTCGTTGATGATCATAGGCTTGCCTGTCTCAAGCGACATGATCCTATTTCAAAGTCAGCTGCAGTTGGCAAAAAGAGATGTGAAACAGCTTCCATACCTATCGCGAACGTAGATGGACCACCAGAGCCTACGTCGGATCTCGCCGTCGACAAGAGGCCAGACGTCAACTTCAGGGCATATTTGCAATTCCTGGGCCATTCTTGCGGCAGAGGCGAGCCACATAGAGCCCGCAGGGCCCAAGTTGCACTCAGTAGCGTAAATGCTCAACAGAAGTGCTGCTTGAGCATATGTAACTGAGACATCGTGCGGCCAGGACTGGAGAACAGCAGTCGCGGTCTCATACATTGCCTGGCCCTTTGACACTGAGGTAGGAGAGTTGGTGTGCCCCGGTTCAGCTTGCAAAGCACCACAAGCCAATACCGCAAAGAATAATCCAACCCATTCACGAGAGCAACCCTCGAATGTTTTCGAAGTGTACACTTCGTCCACTTCCCGCTGAAAGGTGGGCCAGTGAACAGCAGGATACGACTCGTGTATCGTCTCCATGTATGAGCGAGCGAGATACGCAAAGTCTGCGCGTATTGGTATCTCGGGTGACCGCCAATTTGTCAATCCAGCGCCCTTTGGATCGTGATGGGGTGTAGAAAATATGCCTTGGGCATGTGTTCGGATGTTGCTGCGGACCTGGTCGAAGTTGTTCAAGGCTGGCATTGTGATCGGACGTGGTCCCGGTATGGCGCCAATCTGAGCTTCAGAAAGCCTGCGCTTCGTGTCTGTCCGTTCGGGATCTAAAGGCTCACCATCGGAGACCTTGGTGCGCAGCTGAGAGTTGACATGAGTCAACTCGGCAATCTGACTCTGGAGATCCTGGACCTGTCTATGCAACGTAAGCAAATGTTCGTCCAAGTGGGCTAAGTCATAACACGTACTTGATGGATGACATTCGCCGGTTGGTCTCCTTGGTGAATTGACACCTGTGGTTACGGCTCGAGCATTCCGAACAAGCCGATGTCTCGGTTGCATCGCACTAAAATAGTGGTCAGTAACATCCTCACATGGTCTCCAATTCAATGCCCTGACATTGCTCATGGAAGCATGTCAATCTCAGCAAAGCTCATGCGCAACTGGATACGCATGCGCTCGACGCGACTGAAAGGGAAGATGGTCGTCTAGGTGGCCAGTACCTGATCATCCATCCCCAACCTCGCTTGTCCGCCTCTGATGGCATTGCTGGAATGCCACCAAAACACTTGCTTTTCATGTACGTATGAACCTTCTATTTTCTTTACTCACCTTGACTTTGCGTTCTCGACAAGCATCGCACGAGGGATCCTTACGTCTCTGTCTGTATGCGCGTTTTTGCGCGTTCAAGTTCGCGGAAGATATCTGAGTAGGGGATATCATCAGGCTCGCGCCATCGTGGTTGTGGTCCGGCAGGCTTCCAGATGCCGTACTTGGTGAAGTGGAATGGCTATAAGAGTTCGAAGAATACCCAGGTGAACGGGAGCCAAGCTGTGGGCCAGTAGGCGCCGCCAGAGTAGTCGTGCGAGCAACCGGATGCGACATCGTGAACGGACTTGGTGGTGGTATCATGGTCCGTGGCGACTGCCCACTGGAACCTGGCGGAGATTTGCGCATTGTGAGAGATAGCCCAAGCGCTCGAAGACAGGCCGGGTGTGGGTATCGAAATTCGCTTGGTAGGTAACAAGTTCTAGTCGAGATGATGTCGCTATGGAGAAAGAGTAAGTGGTCTCGGTAGAAGCCGAACACAGCGCTACTCAGAACGGGCCAACGATATTAGTAGCTTGTGGGACCAGGTAGACGTGTTGAACCAATGGAAGCCAACCGTCAACACCTCATGCTGCCTTGGCGTGATGCAAGATGCGGAAGATGGAAACTTGTGGATGAACAAGATAAGTGACAGGTCTTCGCTCCAAGTGGAGAAACCGTGCAAGCGAGCGGTAGGTTGGGCAGATTGAGTGACTCGGGCATACAGAAGGCTGGAGCGCGATAGTCGGGTCTGTGTCGCCTGAGTAAGTGCTGTCAGCCAGCCGCTCGGCTGAGTGGCCGAGATGCCACAGCTTTAGGTTAGGGTCAGTGGCTAGACTGGTTAGGGTGAACTGCGAGGTGGTGTGTGATGATTGAACTTTCACGGCCGTGAGGAGACAAGAGACGCTTCGGCAGACGGCAAGGTTCGTGGGAACGATGTTAAATCTCGGCAAAGATCCGATGAAGGAAATACTGGGTATTTCGGGGCGTCGTATGGGGCTAGTATGCTAGTCAAAATGCTGCAATGATCAGCTCAATTCCCAGTTGCAGTGAAGTTCGTCTAGCAACCTTGTGGTAAGGCGGTAGAAGGACCCTGTCAGGTCGCCACCTTTCGATCTCGGATGGATGCTCTGAGCGACACAGGGGATTGGTGAAGGTGCTTCGTTTAAAGCACGTGTCGACTTGGCGACGCGCTGAAATGGAAAGGAGCTTCGGGGACCCTGTACAAAGCTCCGTATCCTGGGAAAGTAGGGGACTTTAGCAAGCCTTGTTCAACAACACCACGAAGCAGAGGCCTCCTGTGCATTCGACGTACCGGTATACGGGAGGAGCAAAGTTTATTGCGGGTTGATAGTACCACGAATGCCCAGATATGTGGTTTGGCTCCCGTCAACGAGTGGACCGATAGAAGTCGTCGTGCAAACCTATGTTTTTGTGTCTCGTGAGTACTGCCCAATGGCTCCGCACACGGCATACAGCTGGTGCTGCTTCGACTAGAATGAGACGAAGCGAGTGTTCTAGTTCAAATTCTACACGGGCTGGCAGCTCCGTTAGCAGGCTCGGACGTAGATCCGGATGGCTAGTCTTACCTGACAGCTTGTCCGGCTCTGATGAAGCCTCATGTTCCAGAAGATGATCGGTTCGTGCCTAAATGCCAGACGGTCCACATGGCTTCACCCAAAACGTCCAAGGCATACCTTTTCGGCGAGATTCATACAGGGGTG
This sequence comes from Alternaria metachromatica, assembly GCF_023757995.1. Taxonomy (NCBI): domain Eukaryota; kingdom Fungi; phylum Ascomycota; class Dothideomycetes; order Pleosporales; family Pleosporaceae; genus Alternaria; species Alternaria metachromatica. Next base: position 1,660,880 of record NW_026055494.1, read on the forward strand.
TACCTGCATGCGGCATTGGAGAAAGGCACTTCGCTAACGCCTGCAGCCATGGCAAAAGCACACGGGATTTCGAATCTGCAAGCACGAGGATTCCTCGGATGAAGCGCTCTGGACTTTGAAAGACGATGGCGAAAAAGGCGCCGAAGGATCAGTTTTCGGTCCCCAAGAAGATAGGGAACACCGTCATGGTGGTTCACTAGCGATCTGTCCCGACATGCCCTAGTGGGATTCGCGGAGACTGTAGCCAGGCCTCCCCAGCCACAGCACGTTGAGCGGTGGAATCGCCGTGCACGGTACGCCACAGCCACATCAATTGCCGTGTGGCTTCCGATTTGTTGGCAGACCTTGAACCTACGTAATGCTCACACTGATGTCACTATGAACAAGATTCTTCGTACATCTTCGTGGGTAAGTACACTAAGCGTTGAATTAACACTACCTCATTCAGGACAGTGTTCCGAGAATTGTTCTGCGCGCGTCGCCGGAGAAGATCCCTGACCTTGCGGCGCCCGTCATCAGGCGTGGCACCGCTTGCAAAAACGTGGTTCCCCACGTTGCAGCGCGTGCCCGCGCCCGTCGCGGAAGCCCCACAGGCAAGGCCAATGTATGGCTAGTCTGTCCTTCTGTTGATTTCGAGCTTGGCGTCGACAGCGGCTCGGCCAGTCAGATGCAACATGAAGAGCAATGCGAAGCCGAGGTGACCAGAAACCAGGTCAAGGCGGGTGGAAATTTACTGCCAACTGCCGAACCGCTCGTCTAGACCGCGCCGCGGCCCCTCGCCACCTGAAACTGACAGCTGCCGGATAGCAAGCCCGGATAGGTGCCTTACGAGGCTTTTGACGGGCGTCTCAAGAACGGTGCTATGTTTCTGATACACGGCAGGGTACATTGCGGTATCCGCAAGAGCGAGCACCAATCTCAATGGTCTGTAGCATCTGTTGAGCGTGTCGATCAGGACGTGCATACCAGAGGCCCGCAAAATGCTTCTACGGTACGATTTGTGTCTGCAAGTCGGAGTTTTGATCTTTTTATATCCTGTGCGCCGTTGCACATGTCGCGTGGAGCGGAAGGTATGGAATGTGACACCCGACGTCTGCTCAAGTATCGATTTGATGCCGTCCCCTCCGGCCGCATAGTTGTGTGTCGACGAGGCCCGTACGTACTCTGAGTAGTAAACAGAAGTGAAAAGATCTACAGTTGTGATCGCTCGTTGATCATCTATGATTGCGCGGCCCCCTGGCGGGTCGGTAGCTTCCGTCCAAGGAAGGCAGCCGATGGGGTTTCGAGAAAACAGACTGGGATGACAGGAAGAGTAGCGTGCTGTGAGCCGCTCATCTGCGAGAATGGACCGAATGTGTCTTGGCGGACCCGAAGTTGAGTTCTGCAACCCGAGTTTGACGTGCGATCGGCCCTCCGATAAGACGCCGTTGGAGGCAGGCTAAAATTTCGCCGGTGATCTTTCGCCTGGCGGTTTCCAACCGGGGCGATCAGCACATGTCAGTCCCGAATAGGAGGTCATGCAGAAAATCTCTTAGACGCTTGGAGAAAGGGAGAAGCTTGTCTCTGGCGGGCGGATGGAGATCTGCGAAATTCGGAGTCGTGTTGGGGTAGAGTGGCGATGTGATAACGCGTCGTCCTGTTCGCGGCAGTTTCTCCAGGTCGGCGAGGAGAGCGAGAACAGTATGTATCGACAGCAAAGCCGTTGAAGGATGCACGTTGATGCTCCTGCAATATCCGCTACGCTCTTCATGGTGGGTGCGCGTGGTGTCGTCGGAATGCGCCAAGTTCTTCGCGCCTTCCATGCCTCCCGCCGACTAGGAAGCCGGTGTTTACTTCCGATACTCGAGGCGGGCGCACTGGAGCGCGCGCACTACCTGGGCATTGGACCTTCGCTCTCGTGCCGTAGCCATCGTCGACATCTCACTTGAGCAATACGATTCACGTTGAGTCTCGACGTTGTGGCCCTCGAGTCCAGCCATGTCTCACACCAGCGTCCCCATTATGTCCTTGTACGATGCTCCGAGATTGCCGCACACCTAGATCCGACAACCTTAACTGCACCTCTAGCCAACACTCGAGATAATGCTTTTTCTTGTAGCGCAGCGCACGGCGCAGATAAAAGCACCCTGGTACTCTCCGGAACTATGCGTGGAGGAGATAGGCAAGCTTTGGAGCGAATTATTCTCCGACTCGATGTCACGCATCCGCCTGGTCGCAATCTATCGTGTATATTCCCACCTCGACTTATGAACAACGAATCAACGACTCTCATTGAAAGTTCTCGTCACAACCTGAGAAAGAGCATGTGCACTGGATAACACGCTACCCCACGCAGTAGACTAGCGCGACTTACAGCCTCGGTACATCACGTATGCATTGATACAACTTCGGATGGCTGGGCACCGTCAGCACCGAGGTCGTTACATGAGCAGTCGTGAATCACGACTAATCAACACTCCCACATAGTAACGTATTGTTGGTGTGCAAATAACGTTCCATTGTCGCCATATACATAATACTCAATACATACAATCATCATGGCATCCGCGGAACAAGATGTGCAGCTGCACGACTTCACCAACATCTTTAGCTTGAAAGGCAAAGTCGCAGTCGTGAGCGGCGGATCTCGAGGATTAGGTCTCCATGCAGCATCAGGGTAAATGAATCCATCTGCTTCCATCCATCATTCCAGCGCACCTGCCTAACACAAGACCAGCCTGATGCAAGCTGGCTGCTCCAAGATCTTCATCACCTCCCGTAAAGCTTCAGCCTGCGATGCCGCCGTCGCAGCCCTAAATGCGCTCCCCAACAAGTCGCCTGGTGCAGTAGCTATTTCCATTCCCGCGGATAGCTCCAAGGTCTCCGAGATCGACCGTCTTGTGCAGGAAGTCAGCAAGCATACCGATCACGTGGACATTCTCTTTGCCAATGCAGGAGCTACCTGGGGCAGCAAGTTTGAAGAGGCGGATGAGAAGAATGGATGGGATAAGGTCATGGACTTGAACGTCAAGGGTGTCTTCTTTACAATCCAGAAGTAAGTCTTTCGTTTCTTTTACTATCTGATAATAGCGCTGATATAGGCGCAGACTCACACCCCTCCTCACCAAAGCTGCAACAGTCCAAGACCCCTCGCGCGTCATCGTAACAGGCAGCGTAGCAGGGATTGGCGTGGGATCTCTCGGTGAGACAGGCTCTTGGTCGTACTCCGCATCCAAGGCCGCAGTCCTGCATCTTGCGCGCAACCTTGCTGTTGAACTAGGGCCCAGACACATTCTTGTCAACGGTATTGCGCCAGGATTCTTCATGAGCAAGATGGCAGGTGTACTGATGGAGAAGGCTGGTGGTGAGGAGGCGTTGGGAAAGACTAACCCGAATGGAAGGGTAGGAAAGCCAGAGGACATCGCAGCTGCAGTTGTATATCTGAGCAGTAGGGCTGGCGGACATGTCAACGGAGACACAATTGTGCTCGATGGCGGCAAAATTCATGGAAGTAACAAGTTGTAGAATTTAGGAAAGACTAGGCCTCGCCCTCAGGAATACGCATCCCATGCATTCCCCTATATCCACTCTTCTCCGGCTTCTTCCACCCCTTCAACACCTCCCCTTTGACTTCCTCCTTGATCTCATAGACCTCTACCCGAATAGGTCGGCACGTACTCTTCATCCCCTCATCATCATCTCCCTCTTTCTTCTCTTTTCCCTCTTCCGCCTGCGTCCAGCCCCACCGGCTTAGGTCACCACCTGGGCATGTACTCAGCGCACATAACAAGTCCAACTCGGCGAAGAAGGTGAGAAAGCTATCCTTGGTCGCAGGACTAGCTTCCATGAAGTAGCGGCCTTGGGAATCTAGACCCGTGACCTGGAATACGTTGAGTACGTCGTGAACATCGAATTCCGTCAGACCATATGGCAAGATGGAACGGACGAGGTTGGAGTGGCAGTGGTAATCGTAGGATGAGGATGTCAGCATGTTAGAAACTGCGTTAATCGTTAGCATAACTTCCGCATACTCTATTTGAACGGAAGAATCTAAAAGAACAAGAAGAGTCCAGCGGTACAGCCCATCCCAAACCAAACCCCAGACCCGCGCATTCAGACATACCATAAGGATCACACCTCGTCCCCAACAAATCATTACACCGTCCACCCCACCGCGTAACCCCACCCCTCTCATCCCTGCTGCTCTCCCTCCCCTTCCCCATGCCCTTATCCTCGGAATCCCTAATCTCACATCCATCCTCCACAAGCCCACACATCGGCCTCATAAACGGGAGGCAGCTCCACAGCCTATCCCCCTGCACCACATGACTCCCCTGCAACTGCCTCGTCCTAGACGCCCAGAAGCGCTCTCGGGGATCATGCTGGTTCCACACGTTTAAATCGCCGACTTGGGGGCCTTCGGGCGTGGAGAGACGGAATAGTGCGCCTGCGGGTACGGTCCAAGCTTTTCCGCTGCGGGGTGGGATGGTGAAATCCTGGGTTTTTACTAGGGAGGTGGAGGGGAGGGTGCGGAGGGTGGTGTAGAGGGCGGTTGGGGGGTGGAGGGGGGAGTCGGCGGATGTGGGGAAGTAGGCTGGGGCTGGGGGGATGCTGTTCCGGTCGTTTTCTGCCATGTTGGTTGTCCTTGTTGGTAGAGAGAATGCGCTGGGGGTGGGCAGGGTTATGATCGTGATCTTGTATGGATATGGTGACACGGATCGGAGTTGTAGATAGAGTTTGGGCCGGTATGTCATCCATATGTCAGGCATTACTTCACACCAACCGGTATCCACATCTACGGGTCCATGAGCCGGCGATAAGCGTTGTGTAGGATGCATGTGCCGATGTCGGATACGCCCTGGGCATGGCAAGAACAAGAGCGATTGCTGTGGGAGCTGTGCCGATGAAAACGTCTGGTAGGCAAGCGGACAAGAACACAGAACGCGGATATTGTAAGGTTCTACATGTGTGATTTGAGTACAGCTATTGATACCTTGTTTAGATATTCTCATTCCGTTGAGACAGCACTTTTAAAACTCCAATGCCCCGACCTTTTACATCCCAAATGCTGTATGCGATATGTGTGAACGGAGAAACTGAACTGTGAAGCGTTGATAAGACTTCATGCCGCTACACCCCCGCACTCTTGACGTCCGCCTGACTGCCGTTAACGGCAGCCTCCAGCTTATCCACTATTGTGCTTCCATTTTGTTTGCCGTTTCGTGTAGGACTTGAGTCTGGGCTGGGGATCTCGAGGGTGTTCGATCGCTTGGGGCGGAAAGGAATGGGTGTGGTAGGTCTCGATGATAGGAACTGTGATGTGTTAGCCAAAGTGCTGCTTATTATCATGAGCGAAGACCTACTGAAGAAGCTGCGCTCAACATAGCGATGAGAGACGCTTGAACCACATCCTGATGGATACCAACACCCCAGACCTTCTGACTGCTCTGCGCGGCTGTGCAACCAATGTAGGTCGCGGCCTTTGCGTCTTTGCTTGTACCAATCGTGTGCTCGTTGTAGTCTACAACGTCCAGGTCGATACCCAGACTCCTCAGTGCATCGGCCAGCGATGACAGCGCACCGGTGCCCGAACCCTGGATCTTGTGTTCCTGGCCGTCAATCTCAATGACACCGTTGAAGATACGGCGCAGGTTGCGGCTGCTGACTGTTCGGCCGTCTTGCGGTGGCAGAGGTGTCTCTGATCGGTCGGCCTTGATTTCGTAATCGACAAGGGAGAAGCGAGGGTTGCGTTTGAGATGGTAGGCTTCTTCGAAGAGGTTCGTGATCTCGGTTGGCAGGAGTTCGCGGCCGAGCATGTCGGTCTCCTTCTGCACAATCTTGGAGAAGGCGATTTGCAGACCACGAGGCAGGTCGAGTTCGAGCTGGCGCTGGATGATCCAGGCGATTCCTCCCTTTCCACTTTGTGAGTTGACGCGGATGATGGCTTCGTACGTGCGGCCGATGTCTTGGGGGTCGAGGGGAAGGTATGGGATCTGCCACCGGCTCTCGTTGTCCGCGCCGTTCTTCTTGCGCATCTGGAATCCCTTCTTGATTGCGTCTTGATGTGAGCCGCTGAAGGCGCATACAACAAGCTGGCCTCCGTATGGTGCGCGCGGATGTATCGGGATCTTGTTGCAGCTCTCCACCATATCGATAATTGACTTCAGATCAGAGAAGTCGATCTTTGGATGTATGCCCTGGGTGTACAGGTTGAGGCCCAGGGTGACGAGGTCAACGTTTCCTGTGCGCTCTCCGTTGCCGAAGAGCGTGCCTTCTACTCGGTCTGCACCCGCCATTTGTGCCAGTTCTGCCGCCGCTACTGCGCATCCTCGGTCGTTGTGTGGGTGTAGAGAGACGCAGATCTTCTCCCTCTCGGAGATGTTCTTGCAGAAGTACTCGATCTGATCGGCGTAGACGTTGGGTGTCGACATTTCCACGGTGGCTGGCAGGTTGAAGATCAGCGGGTTCTCTACACTTGGTTCCCACGCTGCCTTGACAGCCTCGCAGACCTTGATGACGAACTCTGGGGACGAATCTGAGAAAGTCTCGGGCGAGAACTCGTATGCCCACTCTGTGCCGGCTTGCGCGGGGTCGTCCTTGGTTATCGAGCGCGCGTACTTTGTGCATTCGACTGCGAGGGCGATTGTCTCATCGTCGTTCATGTTGAAGACGATCTGCTGGAAACACGGGCTGGTCGCGAGGTACAGATGGAGGATGGCCTTGCGCGCGCCCTTGAGGGAGTCGACGGTGCGGCGGATGAGCTCTTTCCGGCATGGCGAGAGGACCTGGATCCAGACATCGTCAGGTACTATGCCGGGTGTTTGGATTAGGCGTTGCGTGAAGTCGAAGTCGGTTTGCGACGCGGAGGGGAAGGAGACTTCGATTTCCTTGTAGCCGAGCTTGACTAGCATATTGAAGTAGTCCCATTTTTGCGCGCCATCCTGCGGTCCGTGTCAGATGCTGGTTCGCAGCGGCTTCTGGGTGGATTGGTACTTACCATGGGATCTACTAAACTCTGGTTACCATCTCTGAGGTCGGTCGACAGCCAGCGTGGTGGCTTCTCGATGGTCTTGTTAGGCCATGTCCTGTCCGGCAGGTTCAATGGCTTGAAGGGATGGTACTTCTTCCAGGGCTCTTTGAGCATAGGCATCTTGGTGTGATTAATGCAGCAGGTATCTTGAGGCGCTACTTTGAGAACAGTCTCTTGATGGCCCAGCAACAACAATGGAGGGCCAAAAATGTATCTCGGGTGAATTCGAGCAAAGTAAACACACTTGGGATATGGAAAGACGCAGGAGACGTGCGCACAGGCAGACTATTAGTACAGCGAGAGGTATGATTCACAGCAAAAGAAAACTTTGGTCGGTGATACTAAGGCCTTGAGCCGGCCACTGGGAATGGCATATGACGATGCGGGGCGCAGAATTCGCTTGCGCGCGCCCTGTGCATTCAATTGCGGGGTCCGACTTCGGGCTGCCTGAGCTCTACCAAACCGACAAATCATGCTACGCGGATTTGATTGTGTACGGACCTCCGAGGCTTCACGCGGAAACCCAAAGCATGATGACCGAGGTGTGCATAGCTATACGGACGTGTATACAGCCGCAAACATGTTGTTTGTACGCCATTCAGCCTGTGACTGAAAGCGGGTATTCCAGGTACACGATCCCAACATTTTAGCGCCACTAATGCGATGGAGCGGATTCCAACGTTGCCCGCAACAAGTAGACTGTCATTAACCTACACCACAACAGTCTGTGTTCACCGTTGAAGCCCTCCACACAACCGGGAACCTGCCGGTTTGTGGCTAGCTAAACGCTCCCAGCCCAGCTAGAAGATTGGCACCCGCAAACCACAGCACTCCACTTCACTGCCCTTGACCCCAACAGTACGTCCAAAGTACAGACTACCAAATTCCTGCACAAAGGCGCGATCAGCCTCTGACCAGGTGTCCAGCCCCATTCGCGACAGGTCGTCTCTGTCAACAATCAATGCATCGCTGTCATTATCGTCGTCGTCTCCTCTTTCGCCTTGTGTATCCGCCTCGATGATCTGCGATAGCGTTCGTATGAGCAGCGAAGACTGTCGGTGGAAGTAGGCAATTATCGCTGTCTCCAACGACTGTGAGTAGGCGGAGAGGTCGCCAATCAGCTCGCGGTCCGTCTCCCGCTCGGCTGTCGTGTATGCATCTCTCTCGCCAGCCGAAGCCCACCACATGTAGCCCATATATGCAAGCCTCGACCACGTTGTTGGTTCTACCACCGTGTCGTCGTATGCTTCGTTGAAGTCGTCGTCGGCGCGTTTGGTATCGACCTCGTCGCGTGACAGCAGGGGAGCAGTGTCGTCGTTCTCGTCGTCCGTATACGGCTCGGGCGATGTTTCCGATCTCGTGCGCTGCTTGAAAAGCTCCTTGTGCAAAAGCTTGTAGCGCGCAACATCCCGCTGGCTAGCCTTGATCAAACTGCCATCGCTCGTTCGTATCCGCGGCCAGCGGCGTTCTTGTGGGGGCGCATCGTAACTGGGTGGTAATTCGACGATGATGTCGTAGAGCTGCGTCTTTGTGACAATGATTTCGTCCGTTGTGCACGCCGCCCAGCCCTCTGATGGCTCGAGGCCCGGTGTGTGTCCGCCGTGTTTGGGCTTGCGAAGGTCGTCGAGGAGAGGTATGTCGTGTACGCCGACGGAGAAGAGGGTGGGTAGGCGGAGGAGGTTTTCCGTCTCTGGAGGCAAACGTTCGGTGTCGCGAGGCGATATGCTAGACAGGACAGACAGATTGTAGACTGGCATGTTAGCTGGAAGATAACCAATGACAAGATCCCAGACGTACCAAACTCGCAGGCAGTCCTGACCGGCGGGACGCCCACGAAGAGGATGCGTTTCCTCAGCAGGGCCGCTTGAAGCAGGCGGAAGACCAATGGCCCGAATACGTCGAGGAAGCGTTGTATAGATAAGGCCGGGTGGTAGTCCGGCAGGCTCTCCTCGTCTTTGATGACAGCGCTCACGGTGGAGATGGCGCGCGCTCTGCTGTGACCTTTCGCCTCTCCGGCTTCTGAGGTGGTGTCGCCTTTGCCATGTCTCGAGACCTGCTCCTGCCAGAACTCGTCCAGCGGCGTCACAGCTTCCGGGTCGTCCGCCAGAGCTGCAGCCAATTTCTCCAAGCGGCCGGCCAGTAGCCAGCTCCTTCCTAGCCTCCCAAATCTGCCCTCCTTCTGAATTAGGATACCCACGGAAACGAACGTGGCATTGCGATCCTCTGCGCTCGCGTCGCCCTTTGCGAAGGCGCTGAGCCCGGCATAGCCATCGTGGGTAAAGTAGACGAGGTCATTCTGCACTGAGTGCAGACCTGAGGGTAGCGATTTGTATTCAACGGCGTTATCGAGGGTAATATCCGGTGTCGTTGTGCGCTTCCAGGCGATTGTATAGCTGTGAGTGATCAGCGCATAGCTCCCTGAGGTACTCCGGCTGTCCAGCGTCGCATGACGTACCCAACTTTCTTGTCGAACTTGATGAGGAAGAGCGCTTCAACGCGGGGCGCGTCTTCGCTGTGAGAATCTACATTGCTTGCGCTCGATTCGGTCGAGGCCGACATATTGGATGGGAATTGGGCGAAGGTTGACTGCTGCTGCTGCTGCGCAGGCGGCAGTCGGTGATGCGCCGCGTCCCAGGAACGCTTCGCTTACTCCTGCCCGTCGCCCCTTCTCCGGCCATACTCGTCACTGCACATGGGAAACATCTTTTCGATACCCACCTACCGTCGGTTGATATTCCTTACTCTATCGTACAGTTGCTGCAATTGCTCCACGTCGTTCATGGGAATCTCCTGTTGCATTCAACTATAGTGCTATCCGCCATTGCATTACTCATTGCGCCGGCACCAACAGCTTCCTTCGCTCAACAAGTTGGATGTGCGTTACGGAACTTGTAGCCGGCGACAAGAGCGGCTATATGAAAAGCCTGGCCAACTACAGCGCAGACATGATGAATCTGGTGAGAATGGCCCCAAATATCAAATGAGCCTGGGCTCAGTCTCTCTGGAAACCTATCGACGAAACATGAAACCCCGAGCACAAGGACCAAGATCTCGCAAAGATAATACTGAGCGCCGATCTCAGCACACGCACGACTCCATCCAAGCTTGCCGACGCCATGGAATATTGGGAGCATTGCTGTAAGAGCGAGCGCACTGAAGATACTGCCACGAAGCGTTCTCATCTTGTCTCCACCGCCGCCACTATTGAACAGCATGGCAGCAGCAGCGATAGCGGCGCCGCCATTGAGACACCAATATACCCGTTGAGCCACTGGATCACAGCGAACGGCATAATAGCTGGCCGATGATCCACCGCCCATAGCTAAGAGACAGATGCCGAAGATGTCGAAACGGCCCCAGAGATGGTGAATATTGTAGGAGTGACTCCGAAGTGTGTGGAACGTTGTGCTGAGCCCAAAGCAGAGAGCTGCTGCGCTTAAGGAAATACTGAAGGCGAATTTGTCGCCTGTGCTCAGGTCAAGCTTGGTCGAGATAGCAAGTGTGTGTAACCCGATGCCAGTCCCAACGAACGCTGTACTCCCAAGAAGGTGGGTCCAGATATTCATCGTTTCCATATGAAGGCAACGCCAGAGCCGAAAGGATCGTTTGTACGAATGAGTCGGCATTGGATGTCCCGTGATAATGAAGCCGTTATCTTGGAGCCATGTCGGAATGTCGTCTTTGGTTCCGATTTTAGGCCAATATGGCTGGGCTTCTTTCTTATCGTGGAGTGTTGGGCAGGCGTTGGAAGCCGGTGAAGTGGTATTGGGTGAGCGTACTGCGTCCTTGGCCATATTGGTAGCTTCAATGTGTCGCGACTCCAGCGCTGGAGTTGTTGTCCAAACAGGTATATCATTATCAAGATACAGATGCCATTGGTTGTGGTGTCGAATACAGGCAACAGTTGTGTAAGAAGAATACGTGGAGTCAAACACCTGAACTGCTTGGGCCTGATGTGTCTGAGCAGCGTTTGCACCTACCACTCGTTACTAGATATGTGAAGGGCGTTCGTTGACTCAGTTGAACTCCAACGTATCTCGGTGTGCAGTATCATCGCGGCGCAGCCTCCCAGGGCTACAATTCCTCGCTAATCCAAGGCTTCTGTGATCATATATGTAGGTAAGATGCCACGATCTCTGGTGTCGACTTGGTCAGTATCAGGTATGCTAACAATGCTGTAGCTACCGAGCAGTCCTACGCATGCAGCTATGATGTCACCGGTTTTGTGAACAGCCATTGCGGGGATTCCCTAACGATCCTTCTGCCAACATTTGTACAAACGGAGAAATTGCGTCCCTTTGTCTGGGGAAAGCTTACGCTCTCTCCGCGTGATTGCGTGGGAAAAGGTTGCACGATAGTGGAGATTTCTTTGAGTTAGACAAATACCAGTCGGACTGTATGGCGTTCGACGTGGCTATGCTGATCCTCATTAGGAACATATCCTTGGAGCTCTAAGCGTATAACTTGCGAAGTCGCATGTTTTCCCTTAAAATCTGACGTCCATAATGCGTGGAAGTCTTGTCGAACGTATGCCTTCAAGATGCTTCTGGTGCCAACCTGAGCAGATCGCAAGCCGTGCTCACTAATCAACAATCACTGTTCAGAAGGCCCTGCTGAACAAGGCCTCATAGTGATCATAATATCACAGAGATGCCCATGGGCAGTTCAAAAGTCGTCAGATATCGAGTCTTGCCCGTATGGCGACTGCGAATTACGGATGTGTGACAATTGCCGGTGATGGTGCGTGCGTGAGTTGCGCGGGCAGTGGATACAAAACGTGCAGTCGGCCTTTTTCTCGGCAAGACCCACCAGACTGGATAATCACGAAGCCATCAGACTGCAATGAACTCCATTCAGACACCTATGCATAGAAATTGCGTCGAATTCAATGCATGGAGTCAGCGTTTGCATAAGGTCTGACGTCATGGCTAACGTACCTGCCACGCACAGAGTGCACTGGCCATGCCGCTGCATCCGCCGACCACTCGAGGCATCCAAAGCTGGTTGCTTCATCACTTATAGCACATTGGCCTATCCGCCAATAAGGAGCAGACCGCACCTTTAGCTTGTACTTTGATCCAAGCTCTCGCACTCCCGGTTGTTAGGAATGTCATCGTCTTCTCTCAGAGATATCGCGCCGCGTCCACAAGACTTGGCTGCTGCCGCCGCTGTTAGTAGAGCAACTCCTACCAGTCGCAGGCCGTCACGCGTGACAGTCGCATGTCTGCCCTGCCGTGGCCGACGCACCAAGGTCTTTCACCGAATTCTTTGCTAGTAACGACAGCAATTCCGTGAAGTCAAAGCTGACACACGACAGTGTGACGGTGGCAGACCGACATGTCGCTCTTGCTCGGAGAGAAATTCACAATGCGGATACGACCCACCGCTCATTCAGGCGCAAAAAAGAAAGATTGAAGAACTGGAGGACGATAAAAGTTCAATGTATGAGGTTTTGTGGTATCTACAGACGGCTTCACCTGACAAAGCCACGGCCTTGCTGCAGCACCTGCGGGCGACCCAGGGTGACGATCTGGGAGTCATCTTCAAGAACTTCGAAATGGGCCGTCGCAATTCTTCCGAGTCTGGGCCTGCATCTGAGACCAAAGTTGGTAAGAACGATTCACCACCGACATTTACGGATTCTCCCTCATCGACAATGCTTTCCGTCCCTGAGATAATGGATCATCCCCGATTTTCTACTGTTCGAAAGGGCCAGACCGAAGTCACGGGCATCACTCTGCTTGCTCCAAACCACGAAAACGCAAGTGTTTCCAACGTCCACGGCCCATTAGAGATGTTCTTTAACTGTGTGGGAGCACTCTTTTACATTATGAATAGGAACGACGTCCAAGCATGCATCGAAGCAATCAAAGCCTCCGGAAACGAGAACATGCCACTCGGACACATGTTCAGCAACGGAAGTACAATCGAACTTCGTACTTATGCCGCAGAAATTGCGGGTATGGCCTCTATCGGTGTTATACATTCACAGCTAGCCGACCCCACAAAGGCACCGCCTCCCGAGCTTGCCGATTACTTCTACGCAGTCGCCAAACATGGCCTGGACTCTGCGATTCTTCACGATCCGCTTCGAGCCATGAATGTTTGCGCGCTGCTTGGCATGTATAACATCGTCGTCAAAGCGACAGTTGCTCTGGCTTATATTGGTACGAGTCACACTTGGGTATACCCACGAGAAATACGCCACTAATGACTTTCAGAACTTGGTCTGAGCCTTCCTCGCAACCGCAACATATCTCTCGAAACATGTCCGCCAGACTGGTCCCCAAGCTACTACGACGACATTCGTCGCACGCATATGACTCTTGTCCACTTGCAATGGTCAGTTTGGCATGCCTTTAGTTATGTGTGATATATCACTGACTACTTCGATAGCTGGCTGAGCGCATCTCTTGACTACAACTCTGATTCGTTAACCTTCGACGTCCACTCATCTCTCAATGGACTAGACGCGCCGCCCCAGGACATGATTCGACGCGAATGCGTTAAAGTTTCCATCATCAAGGCAAGCTTACTTCACCGTCTACCAAGCAAGGCGCCCGTACCGGAAAATGTCACGCTAGAGTTTCGCGCGCAATTATCGAGATTCCATGCGCAACTCCCCGACTGGATGTCAGTTGCTGCGCTGTTACGCGGCGACAGCAGCCCGCTGATGGCCACATTCCGTCCAGTAATATTCTATGTTCATCTCTTTTACCTTTCGGCTATGATGCTGCTTGCTCGGCGGCTAATAATTGCATACATCCCGCTCGATGCAGTTGGCATCGTAGTTCTTCCACCAGAAGCACGAAGGGCTATCGAGGAAGGATACCAAGCTGCGGAAACAAACGCGTCTGTCATGAATCTAATGCTACAGGAAGGGAAGGTAGTACAAGTTTGCTGGCTCTGCATGTGAGTCAGGCGCATGCCACGGTGGCGAAGGATGCTAACCCAGAATTCCAGTTACACAGCCTACACGGCGGGAGTCATGATCGCTTACCAGGCATCGCAGAGGGCTCTGAACAACGAGCCATACACTGACGACGTGAAACTGCTGGAAAAATGCATTAGTGTTCTCGAGTACTGTGCGATCAAAGACACGCTTGCTGGCAGGTTTCGTAACATTCTTGCAGCTCACATGGGGAAGCTGCAAGATTACAGATCTCAGACAAGGGATGGTGAAGAGTTCGCGACGCCCCCGACTTCTCTGGCGAGTGACAGCCTCTTCTTCTTTGACCGTGGTTCATCTGAGCTTCACACAGCAGTTTTTGACTTACTTCGCCTCATACATCGCCCATTCAGTGGCCTGAAAGACGTCGCGACAAAGAGTACTCTCTCGAATCGCGCCGAGACAACTATGGGCACCCACCTTGAGTGGGAGTACGAGCTCAAAAACAGAGACGATCCAGAAGTACCACCGAACGTAGATGAGGGTGCATGTGTGACTGATGTCAGATGCGAGCCAACGCAGTCTCAGTGTTCGCCCTTTGACCCAATTTGCGCTTCGCAAGAGCTGTCGGCCCCGCCTTCGGAGGAAGCCTGGACAAAATGGACTCCAGCAACGTGGCAAAGTTCCTTTCACACATCACCAAAATGAGTTCGAAACCTCGTTGGCCCTTCTACGAGCACGATGATACGATTCACACGAGATGTTACAGACGTTGGCTTGCAAGGCCACACCATGGTACGCGTTCTAGGAGTAAGATTTGGAACCTTGCCAGCTCTCACGTAGCCTGGCTCCTTCCGCGTCCGAAAGATGACGGCGATAGAACATGACATGGTGTCTTTGTTATGGAAGGGTGCTTCCGGTACCACAATATAATCCATGGGACGAACCCATCCAGAGCTAGACGAATCATACACTGCTCATTTCCTTTTTAAACCCATCGATCTTGATATTCCATAACTACAGAAGTCTGTATACAATGGGAAGCGCGACACGGGCCTAATGGTCAGCAACGTTGAATCTTGCACAACCTATCCTGCAGCTTTACATACGTCATAACCCCGCTTCACACTATAGCAACTGCTCGACGCATTCGAATTGCGCTGTCAAACCATTCCATCTTCTCATCAACATAATCCTTAACTCTGTACCTTGCCATGACACATCCTCCACCTACTCATATGGCGACGAAAGATCTTTTTAGGCTGAATGACCGGACTATCATAGGTACGGCTTACCAATCGACGTATGGACTGGAGCTGACACAGTCTTCTAGTTTCCGGAGGTGCCGGTGCAGTAGGTACGGCCGTAGGTGTAGCGATCCTAGAGAGTGGCGCAGAGGTCGTATTTGTCGATGTCTCCGACCCCACTCCCGAAAGCTGGGGTACACAATGCCTGTAATCTTCCCAATTTGATCTCCTGTATAACTGTGACCAGATCGGATTCAGGAAGTTGCGCGAGGTAATCACACCCATGCGCTATTCCAACGCCTCGACGTCCAGGATGAACCCAGCATCACATCAGCCTTCAACACCATCCGTGCTAAGCTTCGTCATCCGATCCGGGGGCTCGTCTCCTGCGCCGCCATCTCCGGCGAAAGCGATGCTTGTTCGTACCCCATCGACACGTTTCGTACAATCCTCGATATTAATATCTCCGGCACCTTCCTCATCGCCCGTGCCGTAGCGAACGAATTGCACAACGCCAAGCAATCGGGAAGCATCGTCCTATTCGCCTCGATATCGGGTCACATTTCTAACCACGGAATCAACACTGCCGCGTACAATGCTTCGAAAGCGGCAGTGCATCAACTTGCTCGATCGCTTGCCGCCGAATGGGGTCACCCACAGAACACTTTTCCCGGTAGCACGGTCACGGCAACAAACCCAAATCCCAGCCAAGAGCCACGAAAAGCTTATCCGCCGATCCGAGTGAATACCATCAGCCCCGGTCACATTGACACGCCTCTGAGCGCGGAAGCGCGGAAGAGGGGGTTGACGGACGAGTGGGCGAAACAGAATATGCTGGGGCGAATTTCGGTGCCCGAAGAGTTTCGAGCGCCGGTGCTGTTCTTGCTGAGTGAGGGAAGCAGTTATGTCACTGGTTCTGTAAGCTGATATTCTTTGACTAGTATCAAAAAAGACGGGGTTGCGAGGCTAACATGTCACGTGTAGGACTTGAGGGTCGATGCAGGGCACTGCGCGTGGTAGAATTCGACGGAAGAGATGTACTCGTTGATTCATGCGTCCGAAAGAGATAAAGGTATATGTATATACAAGAAGAATTGTAGAAGATAACCGCCAAATGTGGGCCATCAACTGCCCCAGCACCAACGCCTCGCTCATTCGTAATCGCCCTTTTATACAATGCAATGTCTTTCCCTACCACCAACTCCAGGTTCCTCATCATGCGTCAGAGACAATAATCTTCTCGGACCCTCTACTCGTTGATTCTGTGCTGCCAGACTTCCTGCTCCGCTCTCGCAGAGTAAGTGCTAGCACCAAGAATAGCCCTCATCTGATCAACTCCCGTGAAGAGGATTTGCCTAGCAACGAACCAACGGATACCCTCAGTGCAAGGGGGGCTTGTCAAGCTACCCTGGTACGTCCAGAACTCGTTGAAGTACAGGACGCTCTCAAGCAGAGGAGCAAAGTCCACAGTAGTAGGCTCCTCAACTCCCATCTCGGTGTAACCAATCATGGCGGGTAGTTGCTCGAAGAAAGTCGAGTTGGAGTTACCAGGGTCGAGGCGGATAGCCATGACGGCGGCTTCGTGACCCTCAGCGTCGACGTGGACGAGATGGAGCTCGGCTTTGCTGCGGTCGCCACCGACGGAATGGTCGGCTGGAGCGTGGATGTGCCAGCCCTTGAGGTAAACGGTCTCGTTGTCGTAGGTGAAGCTTGGGTGGCTGGTCCAGTCAATGTCTTCCTCTGCTGCCTTCTCGTCGTGTGCAACGGTGAATGCGGGACCGTAACCCCAGTTGTAGAAGTTGCCGGCAATGCTGCCGTTGTACTTGAAGGTCGGCACGTGGTTCAAAGCCAGTCCGTTGCCTAGTGAGAGTGCAATGGGAGACTGCTGAGTTCCAGTCTGGCAGAGCTCGTAGTCGGGGTTGATCTTTCCCCAGTTGAAAGATGCTTCGTAGGCCCAGTCGTTCTGGGTTACGTTGGTGCCTGGAGGCACTTGTTGTCTTGTAGTGAGGTGTACATTGCGTTTGGCGTTGGTGTGTTGGGGACAGCTGAGTGCTGTGGGTGCTAGAGTGGCGGCGGCGAGGAAGATGGATTGGAACAACATGGTGACGGTGCTGGTCTTTGTGTGATATGAGTGTCGGATGACTTGGTAGAAAGACTGAATTGGCTGCTGTGATGAGAAACTTGCTCGTCGTGCGAGGATATCTTATATATAGTCCAGCGGCCGGATTATGGAATGTTCCTCCGCCTTCACAACGACTACCCTAGTCCTTCAAGCAAAGGTCTCAGCCATGTCCTTCAATTCCGCCAAGCAGTCTTCACACATGCCCTTTTCGTGCGCCATGGAAGGTCTCCCATCGCCAAGTGCCCTATCTTTTCACTACCGTTGCGCAGCCTCTTTGCTTGCGCAGTCAGTACCATTAGGAAATGCACTTGGTTTCCTTGGGAGACGGCACGCGCTTGTATGTTGGAAACCAAACATCCAGCCCATTCCTCGTAGCAGTTCGGACGCCAAGCATGAACCCTGTTTTCGACAAGAAACGCTTGTTGACCAAAGGCGATAGCGCAGGGGCGAGATCGCTCTTTGCTATCTCGAGTTAACCCGGCGATCTTGGCGGGAAACGGTCGCGTGGCTTCTACCCAATGCATTGATACTGGGGATTTCGACAAGATGAGACTTGGCGTGGAGAACCATGACTACCGTATACTGTAATAAGCTCAGCGGACAAGAACGGCCGGGAGAGGTCGAGTTGCTTAAATGATGACACGCAGCACGGATGTAGCAGTCGGCCCGTCGCGGGAACGTCAAAGCAAAACCTTTCCGCTGCTTAAGAGCTCTTGACGCGTGGCATAAGCATGATGCGACGACCAGGAAGCCACAGACCCCAAAGTCGAACATAACGTTCGATTGTGTAGATCAAAGAACGTGGGAGTAGTTCCTGCAGGTCCCACAGATCCGCCTAAATACCCAGACCTAGACCCTTCCATTACGTTGTACAACATCACCCATCGTTAGCTTGCACGCAGATCGATACCGCCGTGCAGCGCCGCCGCTACTCATCGAAGGCGTGCCACAATCAGGGAAACACGACCGCCAAAGCGGCGCATTGCTGGATCTGTGAAAATCTCCGCTGTCGACCCGGATACGTCGACGAAACAGAAGCGGGCCGACGAAAGCTCTCTGTTCAGTCATCAAGCTGTTTCTGCTACAGCCTTGGCGCGTATAGTGTCCAAACTTGCCAAGGGAGCGAGCTGCTTGGATTCAGTACGTACTAGACATGAGGCGGGACGCGCAGTCGAGAGAAATGACTTGATGCATGACGGCACGATGCTGAGTATATCGAGAGGAGACCGGGTGGTGTGAGAACATGGCATCCGGCTCCTCCGCATCGACGACAATGCCTAACTTTAACAATTAATCCATGAAACAAGTGAACACCCACATAACATGGATGACCTAGGAGTCTACATTGCCTTAGGGTTGTGTCACGTTTTGTTTGCGAACTAATGTGGACCGCAGCACAGTTACTCGGTTTCTTCAGTATCCAGGCCACACTACCTCGTCGCATTCGGGATGCTTAAAAGCTCCATTGCTCATCTCGTACTCGTACTCCAGATCAGGTTGAAACTCCCAGTATAGGCTCTCAGCATCGGCCCCCATTTTGTATGTATATGCCGCTGCATCGTCGTCGACGTAGACCTTTGGGACGCCGTTGGCCGCTGCCGCTTCAATCTTCAACTGGACATCGCAAGAGCGTTCCATGAGGGTGTACAAGAAGGCGGCTTCGTCGACAGTACCTCCTACCGTCTGTGTGGTATTAGCTGAATGCCGGTCGCGGGATCGCGCACTGGGGGACGTACCAAGAGGCCATGGTTTCGCAGCACCATCCCTTTTCCCTTCGGTCCCAATGCCGCTGCCAGCCTCTTGCCTTCTGCCTCATCGAGGACAACGCCGCCAAAGTCATCATAGACGGCTTGCGCATCGCCGTAGAAGTAGCATACGTCTTGGTTCAGCATCTCCAATGGCTTCGCGAAGGCGCTCCACGCTTTGCCTGCCTTTCCATGGCAATGGCATGCCGCGTTGACGTCTGGCCGCGCCTTGTGTATTGCCGAGTGGATAAGGAAGCCAGCTGCGTTTGCAGGTCTGCTCTGGTTTCCTCCCACCACCTTGCCATCGTAATCAACAAGGACCATATCGGATGCCTTCAGGAGACCGAAGTGCTTTCCGAGCGGGTTCGTCCAGAAGTTGTGCGGGTGCTCTGGGTCTCTCACCGAGATGTGACCCGACATGCCTTCGGTCAGGCCGTGCCTTGCGAAGACGCGGAAAGCACCCGCCATGTGCGATAGTATCCATGCGCGATGCTTGTCGTACGAGGAGAAGAGGGGGATGCCGGGGAGGCAGACGCCCTGCGAGATGGCTTGCAACGGCGTCAACTCCTTGGTCGCGTCATCTTTGGATCGTGGGACAAGCTGCTTGGGTTGCGCGACTGGCGCTGGCTCGACCTGGATAGCGGAGGGTGCCATGTTTGGAATGCGATGCGATGCGATGCGATGGGGTCTAGCTGTGTGTAAGTAGGCAGTGTAAGTTGCAATGGATCAAAGATGGCCTTGAGTCGGAGCTCTTGGATGCGCCGTTGTTATACTTCAGACGACCGCGATCAGGCCGATGTTATCGCCTCAAAGGGCGCGTCGAGTGGAGAAGAGTGCGATAACGGTCCAGTCGAGCTCAAGATGCGCTGCGGGGTGCCGCCCTAGTCGCCCGCCAACTTATCACCGGCCCTTTCTCCACGCCGCTGCCACATCGACGACTATCCAACCATCTCACACGACGAAGAAAATGAACCGAACCTTGCAGCCGACAGCATGAACAGGTTAGAAGGTAAGGGTTCCGGCATTTACGTTTGCGTCGAGGCCACCAAATTATATGATAAGAGTCTCAAGGCAACGCGTTTGGTTCTTCTACTGAACAGGATGAGCCCTTTGTTTATGCTGCCACTTCGATGACTATCAAACGGCGAGCAGCGCCGATGGCATTCGAGACTATGCTTGCCAATATGAGGGAGATCGAAGAGCTTACTCTGTGCTGCAATCAGCTCAGCCACGCTTTGTCGCTTCGCTTCTTCTCGAGTTGAGCAAGCAACAAAGACGCAGCAGTGCAACTATCTTATATCCCTGTCTTCTAACTTACATCTAAGTATGTAGTATAATACTTTAGTTTTTACTCTTTGTCTTATAGTACTACAGGGACGCAACGTAGATAAGCAACTTACAACTTCTAAAATGTACATGTATTTATCTAATTAGGTCCTTTTGAAAAAGAGAAGTATCGTTAACACAAGAACTTCGCTTCTCCTCGCTGGCGATCATTCGTCCGCAGCATCACGAACGGGGATCAGATGCCGTCTACCTTCAGCTCTCAACCGTCATACCGGCACCTGGAATACTGCTCACTACCTAGGCATCTCATGCACATGGCAGCGTTGGGGCCAATTCTGGATAACACCCCACAATACGTCGTTCTTCGAGCGGACGCGGAATCCATCCAGGTGACCTCAGAACTGAAGGATGTCGTGTAACTCAGTTCATTCAAATGCACTTAGTAGGAAAGAAAGGTAGGTCCGCTTGAAACATTGTCTATCTGGGACGTTGTAACAATATGGGGAAGCGGTCATTGCATGAACATACGCCTATGCCGACATCGACTGTCATCTCAGGATTCGCCGGAAAGAGACGTGTTACTTCGTTTTCTCGCAGCCAAGATATGAGACGCGGAGCATCTCGTCAGCCATCGACGTCTCGGTGGCATTACAACCGAAAGGTCCGCCCCACCAATGCGCAGCTGCAAGGTAGTCCTCCCAAATCACGATAGCGGGGTGCATCTTCGTCGCGAGAGCAAGTAATTCTCCCGCCAGCCCAGCCAACATGGTGCTGTGCCTTGCTGTGTACGTCCGACATCCCACGTCCTGGAGTAATTTCTGCAAGACATACATAAACCCTCCCGGCCGACACGATGGCCGAGAGCGCTCGAGATGCGATATTTAAAGAGGGCAATTCTGCCTTCCTTGATCAAATCACCCACCCCACGTTATTCATTCCCAGCATTCAAACTTCAAGTATCATTCAGGATGTCTTCAGGCAAGACCGTCACCCTTAGCTCTGGCTACAAGATCCCGTATGTTGTTCCAGCCTGTGCTTATGATGATTCGTTGTTCTGACGTCGCTTTAGTCAATTGGGATACGGTACATGGCAAGCCGCTCCAGGTGAGGTCGGCAACGGTGTCTACGAGGCACTAAAGATCGGATACCGTCACTTGGTAAGTCTCCGAGACCCTGAAGACCCTGGAACCGTTTACTCCATCTTTTGAACGACGATTGTGTTCAATTTCAACGGCTGACTCGATCAAATTAGGATCTTGCAAAGATGTATGTCCACCATCACAGCTCACACTCACAATCCCGTTTTGACCCATCTCACTTCGGGCTTGCTCCCACCTGACGTGGGACAATTTTTCGTCAGCGTTGGTGGAAGTCCAACTGCAATGCCCCTCAGTGGAGATGGAAGCTTAGGAAGCTATGACCATACCCCACTAGCATTCCTGAGAACACAAGCTGACGAGATATTCCACCAATCACAGCTACGAGAACCAAAAGGAAGTTGCGCAGGGCATCAAGCGCGCATACAAGGACATCCCAGGTCTGAAGCGTGAGGACATCTTCATCACGGGAAAACTGTGGAACTCTCAGCATGATCCTGCCACTGTAGAGGCAGCTCTCGATGACACTCTCGCTGAACTTGAGCTGGAGTATCTCGACCTGTACCTCATTCACTGGCCTGTCAACTTCGGGCCTGGAAAGAACCCTCACTCGGATCTGTTCCCCATGACTTCTGACCCCAATGAGGTTAACATCGACAACTCCGTCCCTAACAGCGAGACATGGAAGGCCATGAACAAGCTGCCAAAGAGCAAAGTCCGCTCGGTCGGCGTCTCCAACTTCACATACCAAACCTTGAAGGCTTTGGTTGAGAAGACTGGCCTCGTGCCTGCCGTCAACCAAATCGAGCGTCACCCCATCCTCCCCAGCAAGGAGCTCGTCGCTTACGCCAAGGAGAAGAACATCCACATCACCGCGTACTCCGCCTTTGGCAACAACTTCTTCGACATCCCATTGCTCATCCACCGCCCTGAGATCAAAGCAATTGCGGAGAAGAAGGGCGCCACACCCGCACAGGTCATCCTGGCATGGTCTCAAGTCGGCGGCCACTCTGTCATTCCCAAGTCTGTTACTCCGTCGCGCATTGCTGAGAACTTCAAGGAGATCGAGCTGGACGACGAAGACATCAAGGCTATTACCAAATTCTCGGATGAGCACCAGGGAAGGAGAAGGTACAATGTTCCCTACACGGCGAACAAGCCTAGATGGAGCATCAACATCTTTGATGAGCCAGAGGAGCAGGAAGCGCCCAACAAGGTCGTCTTGTAGATAGCTTGAGCCTGCACATAAGCCGCAATACCATCAATGTTTACTTGAGCTTCTCGAACAACTGCGCGTTTGGGGGAGTGTGATTGTTGCAAGTGACTTACTGCGTAAAGCCAGATTATGTATTTGATCTTTGAGGAGTTGAGTATTACAACGCCAATTCGTTAGAGGCTCCTGGGTAAGGACCTCGGGAGGTTGAGGTGCGACGCGTAGATTTGGAAGACTGAGCCGGCACGCGAGCTAACATCTTTTCGGTTAGGTCAAATCGCGTACCTGCGTCATCCATGGATATACGTCGCGTCGCGTTACTCGGCTGCCCACGGCTTCAATAATGCTATATCCTCTCTGTGTTTTGTCACACACGATACCTCCTCTGTCTTCCTCGCCCAGGCCTTGCAGCCATCGTTAAACCGATCATGCTGTTCAGCGCTCTTCACGACGCCAGCAACGCGAACAACGTATCTTCATCGAGGACTCTGGCTCGTCTGGTATCTTGAGGAAGAAGGATTTATTTTGTCATCAGTCAAGGAGCTGAAGGAGCGTAGCCACATCAGTGGCCAGCCTACATAGTCGCTCCATGTGCCACTGGAATCTCGACACCTACCACACCACCTGGCTCAATGCCAACAGGACCTCTACATGCCATCGTTGATCTGCACTCCACCAGGTAAGCTCTTCAACCCTGCTCAGTAAGTTAGCATCGTGCCTTGAGTGTCTAGTATTGCGCTTACAAGTCTCAGACCCGTCGACATCCTCAACCACCGTCTGCGGAATACTGCACTTCATCGCGTCTTCGTCGCTCTGCCTAGCCAACTCGCTACATTGATCGTTACTGCACCGTGCGTCCAGCGCTCGTTGCAGCGCATCGCCCTTCCAACCGAACATATAATCACCATGGTTACCATGGCCGGTCCTACAATCAGTCGTTAGCATGATTACGGTCCTTCACGCGTTCCAACGGGAAGAGGGGGTCTCACGCATCGCCCATACTGAACACAAATGGCTGTGTCCCCTCCTCGCCCCACAGCTCAGGAGTATTGAATGGGGTCGTGTCGAACATGACCTCATACATGATTTGCGGAAGCTGCACGGGATAGCCCTCTGGACACTTGCCCCTCTGCTGCTCGGGTGTATACGGAAATGTAGCCATGGGCGGGAAGTATGGCTCATACGGGATCTCTGCATATGCGACGTGGCTCTGGTGATCTGGCGAGTCGAGGTTGACGCCGTCCCAGCATGTAGGGAAGGTGACTTGGGTACGAATGCCACCTTCGCACATGCGGTTGGGGAGGAACGTTGTATCTTCTCCTGTACACGGAGCGCCACCAAAGGGCTGTGAGTCCTTGTAAATGCAGCGATGGCAGATACCGCGGGACTCGCCAGTGGTATTGCGAAGAATTGGGTTACCAGCGAGCATGCGAAAACCCTAATGAGAAGTCAGCAACACCGCTCATTGGAAGGAAAGCGAAGTCTCTCGCCCTCAAGAGTGGAGGACGGACGGGTCTGAACGCAGTCACGTTGCTGAAGCCATCATATGGAGGTATGTAGTACACTGTCATACCGCCTCTCTGGTTTAGCCCAAGATTGGGGAACTGTTGGACACGTTTGTAGGTGCCATTTTGAGAGGCGCGGTAGTACAACGCTGCAGTCCAGTAGTTGCTAAGTTCCGTCAGCTATGACTCCGCTACAGCTAGGCGCCTCATGGCATACCTGAAGTCTTCGCTGAAAGTACACGTAGTACAAGTACTCTTCTCGACCAGATCATACTCCACAGGCTTCATTTCAGCCTGAAAGCTGTTCCCTCCGACGATTTGGTGCGTATGCGGACTTCCAACGACTCCAGGGTTGACCAAGGGGTCTAGCCGCTCGACGGTGAGTTGAGAACATGCGAAGCGCATCATCGCAGCGCCGCGACTGACATTTTGACCTAGCGCCGCACTGATGAGCGTGGCCGCTACGAGGATCGAGTTCTTCATGATGATTAGACGGCGGAGCAGATTTCTTTTGCAGACCAGTCAACAGGACGACCGTCGTTCAGACCAGATGAATATCTATGGAGAGACCTGTGCAGTCATCTATGTGGGGCGCACAAGTGCCGGGACCCAAGCAGTCTCGTCCAAGACAACTCCCTTCTAAAGGTTCCAGTACAGTGGATTCTGGGACGTTGGGCCATTCGAGGGAGTGGTGTACAGTGCACTCGCATATTGAGCGACCAGGGTCTACCCAATCATGCATCTACCGCACGATAACATCACAGGCTTCTGATAGTCCAACTAGTGACGAGGCACTCAACTACAGTCAATGTTGTATTCATCTCCTACTGGCACAGAGCAACATTCCGTTCCATTGGTTTGGACAAGCTGACACTGATTTGGGTTACCATTATGTCGAGCAATACAGGATATTGACGAAATGGCAGGCGAGACATCAATTAAGGATGTCAAAAACGCTCAACTTGTTCATCCGATCCACAAAAGGCTCTTTCCAATGACGAGTGTCGTCTTCATAAGGTCGAAACCGCTGAACCTCAATCCGCGGGATCGTCCCTCCTTCTTCAACCCAGAGCCACCTCCGATACTCCCTGAGCTCCTGGGGCCAAAAATCGCAAGGGTCCATGTCCGCATTCCAGTCATTAGGAGGGTACCAACGCGGGTCTTCAATCTCAAAGAAGACTTCTGTCACCTTGAAAATTATCTTCCCATGCTCGTCCTTGCCAGCGGGTATCTTGGTCTCGCGGTACTTGGTCGCGCCCGCGGGGACTTCGCGCCTGATGACCTTCCCCCATGGCTCGTCGTAGACATCTGGCTCTCCAACCGGATGTGTCCAATCCTGGTTCTGATAACCTGGATGGCAAGGGTATCGGCCATGGGCATCGATGGTATCCAGCTCATAATAGATCGGCTCCAGGTGCCACTTCCTGCGGCGAGCATCAGGAACTAGAGGGCCTTCAACGAACGTGGCGATGGAGCGTATGCGCAGCCAGTCCCACTCCGATTTGTCCTCTACTAGACGCTCAAAGCGGAAGATGACCCCGGCATAGCTAGCGCGATCCTCGATCTCCAGATCCACAGTACCGAAGCGAACTTTGATGATCCTGGGTTCGTCAGTCTCCTCGGGAATGAGTTTGGAGGACTCAGGTTTGGCGCGGAAACACTCAGACTTAGAGTTCCCATGGTCGTGGTACCGGGCGCAGAAATCTTGGAGATTTCCCTCGCCCCGTCTGAACCTCTGGACAATGTCGCAAGGCCCGGCCATCATTAAGAGAATGGTGTGGAAGCACCAGTCTATCACGAAAGCCCTGTTCAGATGACGCTTTTGCTTTTCCACTTTAGCTCGTAACAGCTCAACTTGGTCAAACAATGACTCGAGCACTACCATACGGATCTTATCATTGGCCTTGGTGTGCTCCCAAAGTAAGTTGACGTCGTCAATTCTGAGGCTCATGAACTGGATGGTGTTGTCGCAATCCTGCATGGTAACTTTCCCCTCTTCATGCTCTTTGACAAGCTCGATTTCTTGCTTGAAAGACAAGACAATTTCGTCAAGGATCATATCGCAGACCTCCGTAGTCCCCATCGCTTGGGAGAGCCGGTATGTCTCGAACAAATCGCTCATCGCGATGGACGGTGTGCCGTTATCGCGGTGAATGAAGCTTGTGTCATCGTATGGCTCCAGGCGGTATACGCGTCTCGGGAAAGTGTGACGGCGACCTAGAAAAACCGAAGTGTACCACCGATCGAAATTATCGAGGGAGTACTCAAGAAAGTGTTGGTCGTCGATCGGTAGCCGGTCCATGACCTCTTGCGGTACGAAGCGATTGACGCCACCATCTTGTCCAGGCGGAAAGACCACAAGCTGAACAGCCTCACCGTCGTAGAACAATGGGTTGGTGATAGGTTCTTTGCTCAGAACCGGAGACGCTTCGCTTGTATCTGGAAGGAAGTTCTTCAGCTCTGCGTACAAGGGGATGTCATGCTCGGCAAGCCCAAGGGGGCTCGTGGCGAAGTAAACTCCCGTGAGCTCAAAGACTGCCTTATTTGCTGACGCGAAACGCTTACGTACGCCCTCTGCACTGACATTGCCCAGTTCTGCCATCTTGTCCCAAGCGACTGGCTCTTGTTGCCATGGCCTACGTAGCTCATAGGCCTTTTCGCATCTTTTGGAAACTTTGGAATCGATGACGACTTTACTCCAATCGACTGGACAACTGGATTGGTCGTGATAGGGGGGCGTTGGCGCTGGGAAATCGTAGTCCCACGGTGTAATCGCTGGACGAGGTGGTGGATTGAAAACTGTGTTTGTCAGCTGGAAACGCCCATGGCAAGGACCAGGGAGTTTCATACCGG
Organism: Alternaria metachromatica; assembly: GCF_023757995.1. Classification (NCBI taxonomy): domain Eukaryota; kingdom Fungi; phylum Ascomycota; class Dothideomycetes; order Pleosporales; family Pleosporaceae; genus Alternaria; species Alternaria metachromatica. The sequence goes on from NW_026055494.1 coordinate 1,687,847, forward strand.
TCGCTCGAGCGCGCAGTTGTTCCGTAATTACTGCGGCGCCGTCTTCTTCCTCTACACCATCCTCCTCTTCCCCTGAAGCATAAGACCCTTCCTCCGAAGTAGAAGGCTCTTCCTCTGAAGCAGTGTCGTCTTCCGTCTCCATGATGTACACGTCTTCAGCACTTGACACAGCGCTGTTGTGAACCTTGGTCTTCGCGGCCCTCAATTTTGTCGACGGTGTCATGGAGCTTTGTGTAGGCGTATCGTTCATTGCGACTTGCACTGCGCCAGTAGCCGATACACGACTAGAGGCTATAGTGCGATTCGTGGTGCTCGCGGCAGGACCTGGACTTACATTGCGCTTCGGATGGGTGGTCTTTAGGCGCTTTGCTGGAGTCTTCTGGACATCTGTGTGCCCGTTCGGAAGGAGATAGTCGCTGGTAGGAGTTGTCAAGGATGGATCGCTGCGCTGCGCCATATCAGAGCCGCTCTTGGAGATCGGGTTCGCTTCTTCGGCCTTGCGCTTCTTGCTAAATGACTGCGACATTACTGAAGCGGGTTTCATAGCCGCTGTCGATCTGGCTTGAGATGCAAGGGAGATGGTAGGCATATTGATGTCAACGTTGCCGGAAGTCAATGGAGTATTCCCGCGAGTGTGATACGCGGTATGCAAGGTAACGTGAAATCAGGTGCAGTATAGGGAGATGGACCCGTCATTTATATGCGGAAGGGGAGTGCCCGCTATCCAGGCCCCAGCGAAGAGCACATGGTAGCCGCACTGACCTCGTCAGCGGTCTTCTGGGGCAAACTGGTGACATCTGCCCGATATACGAGTGAAAGCATTTGTGAATGGTGGTGAATGCTAAGATTGACATGTGATGGATGATATAGCGCAATATGAGACGAGCGATGGGGAGCGGTTCATAGTGACAAGCAAATAAATGCATGTATTCGCCCACATATATCGAGCTGCTAATCTATACCAAACACATGCAGCAACAAACTACTGTAGCATGCCTTCCAAACTCTCTCCCAAAATCTCCTCCATACCATTCTTCCACCTCTGGCACTCCCTCTCGACCATCTCATCGTCGTCTTCCATGAGCTCACTGATGAAAGGCAGCATCTCAGGAAGTAGACCCAGCCACTCTTCTCCTAATCTCCTCGTCAAGCTCTGCTCACACAGCACTGTCGCTAACCTAGTGTTTCTGTCGTCGCTCCTCATGTTCTTCAGCAATATGCTGTTCATCTCGCGATGGTTCTCCATGGATGATGCAGATGCAACAGCAAGTTCGGTGATGGTAGGAATGACATTGTTGGTGTTGTCCTCTGGTGTAGATGTCGATGCGGATGGTAGGCTGAGCAAAGACAGCAGGGGCGGCATAATGGTGCCAAAGTGAGATGGCGCTTGCCAGAAGCCGTCTTGATCGTGCTGGAATGTCTTCTGGAGAGCGTCAAGCACAGCCCTGCGTGTGGTAACATCAGAGTCTTCTTTAGCAAGTTCAGTCAGCAGCTTCGCGGCATGCTCGATGATGTAGCTCGAATAGCTTGTTACAAGAGACTAGTTGTGTGTTAGTGACATTTTGATGGGGAATAAAAGAGCAAGACGTACCTTGAACTTGTCGAAGAAGGCGCCGAGGAACTTGTAGAAGGTGACAGCCTGTTGAGGCTTGCTCGACAGTGGGCCCTCCTGGTCCACAAGCTGAACGAAGAACGGTCGGAATGTAGCATCGCTGAGCTTCAGTACCATAGAGATGACGGAGTCAATAAGCGTAAGCTCCAGCTGCTCCAGCTCCTCCTCATCAACTTCGACGGTAGTAGATTGGACCGTCTCACGTAGTCGGAAAGTTTGCAGAAGTAGAGTGAAGAGGGGCGGACTGGCTTTGACAAGCTTAGCCTTGGTCTGATTGTTGACAGTCGCGCGCAAAAGCTCAAGCTGCTCAAGTGACGCATCGAAGCCTTGAGAGGCGGCATGTGGCCACGTTGACTTGATAGCAGCGAACACTTCCTGAGCACCGAGATGCTCAGATACACTCTGGAAGAAACTGCTGCGGCTTTCGTCGCAGGACTGTTCCAGATCGGCAGCGGCAGAGCGCTGGCATAGTCGAAGAGCGGTGTCCAAGTAGTCGCGCGAGAACATGTAGCCCAAGCGCTCGACAATGTTCGAAAGCACGGTAAACACAGCGTTGTGAAGACCAGTCTTTTCCTCTTCGATCGCATCCGATAGATATTGGAATGCTGTTGGCAACACGGTAGGGAGGAGCGAGATGGCCTCATCTTCGAGAACGTCAACGACAGATGTGAGGCAGAGGAGGGAGAGGATGCGAAGGCGATCATCGCTGCTGGAAAGCGATTGGGGACCGGACACAACTTGAGCTACTGATACAACAGCAGATACGTCCTTCTTCCCGAAGCGGTCGACGATGCGATCAATGCAGCTGACAGAGACCATCTTGGCATCCATGTCAGGTGATTGTTCCAGTAGATCCTGAACGCTAGGCAAGAAAGAGATCAGGGCCTCTACAGATTTGCGGTCGTTCTGCTTGGCGGTGCCCGCGCGCAGCTCAACCGACTTGACGGCAGCTACCTGGACGTGAGAGTCTGTGCTCACAAGAAGTAGCTGTGCTGATTTGATAAGGTCGGTCGTTGGCAGGAGGTCTAGGCAGCTGGCGAGAACACGACTACATCCGGCGTAGGTCTTGGGGTTTGTTGCAAGCTTCTTTGACAGTTGAATAGAAGTCTCGACGATGTTTGCAAAGATCTTGCGTGGTCGTTCAGGGTCATCCTTCTTTCTGTACGCTCGAGTAACGTGTGCCTTCACCTTATCGTCAAGCGCGAGATCTGTCAAACAAGACAGCATACTCTGAATTGACAGGTCGAATTTGTTGTCTTTTGTCTTTTCCTTGAGGCTGAAAAGTGTTTCCGCGACCTGGGGTTTCGGTCCCACGGCATCAGTGAGGAGATCAACATATCCCTTGAAGGTAACGAGGGTGTGGACAGGTTCGAAGTGAAGTAGCAAGTCCGCACAGAACCTTCGTTGCTCCTTGCTGTGGTAGCGATCGGCAAGAAGTGCCACGATAGCCGGGAGCGAATCCTCGGGGCCTAGCGTACGAGCAAGCTCTGTGAATAGCTTCATCCTTCTGTGCAGGGGAATGTGTTCAAAGGCGGCAGTGAAACTGAGCAGCAAGTCAGACACGCCGGCGATGAAGTCTCTGTGTTTTGAGCGGAGAGAGGCAGCCAATTGAGGCACGACCCGAGAAATAGTCTTATCAACGACCTGAGCGGAATAGTCGTCATGCTGGCGAAGCAGAGTAGATCCGATGAAGGTGAAGATGGGCATGAGATTGTGAAGAATGAGATCAGGAACCCATGAGGCAAGATTGGAAATGAGAAGTAGCGCGCTGTTTTGAACCTGTGGGCTGCTGGAGTGTCGAATGCAGTCGATGAGTAGGTCCGCTCGTACTGCCGATTGGTAGTCGGCGGTGTCGGCTTGCTCTTTCAATGTGTTTACGATCGGGCTTAGTGATCCCAGAATAATACTCTGAAGATACACTAGCTCCGACCCAGACTGTTGCTTGAGTGGCTGTAGTTCTGCAAAGATGCCGAAAAGGTTCTTGAACAGTGTTGGGTGCTGTCCAGGGTTTGACCCTTCAACCAACTCAAGTACCAACGTGAGCTTTCGGAGCAGTCGCTGAACATCGTCTTGTGATGAAAGCTCTACTCGAGCCATCTCACTCTTGCTTGTCCTTCGCCTTTTCGCTGAAGGCGGTCCTTCGGGCATGGCGGTAGGAGATGGAATGCTTTCCAAGAAGGTAACCAGAATGGCGGAATCAAGGTCAACGTTGCGCAAAATCTCAATGGATCGCTCTCTACGAAGCTTATCGAAAGAGTTGTCACTTTCACTGGTAGATAGGCTGAGCATGCACTGAGCCAACGCGTGACGAGCTTCAGATCTGAAGGACGACCATGAGGTTTGCATACGATCAAAGGCGGCCATCACTAAAGCTTCACGCTCCGTGTTGAGGGTTCCAGAGATGATGTCCTCGAGCAGTTTCGCGCTCATCGCCTCCCTGGGCATAGTTGCGGCAATGTGAGCCCGCTCCACTTCATCAAGCGAGAGCTCTTCGCTTTCGCAAATGGTGTTCACGGAAGTTGTCGGTAAGGTTGCCCATTCGGTCAACAAGGGGATCACGGAGTTGGTACGAACGGAGTCGGAGACCTTTCCGCGGATGTTTAGCATCGGCAATAGGCCGAGGCGGACACTCAATACCGGTGTAAACCTCGCGTGGCTGGCGAAAAATGCAAGGATTGAAGTCCTCGTCTGCATCTTGAACGTATTCTTCGGATGGTTCTTCAGCTGTGTCCCTTCCAGGACATCGCGAATAGCGGGAATGGCAAACTTTGAGTCCATGACGCATTCTTCGAGAATCGGCTGTAGCATCGAGGAAATAAACACCAGGACATCTTCAGGCTTGAGTTCTGCAAGATTCTTCGACTCTTTCCCATACAGATCGGCCTTGCCCCAAGTTGGGGTTTTCGACTTGGCGGAAGCCTTTCGTGCCAGAGAGCCAACGCATGCAGCCGCTGAACGTCGGATAAGTGGCGATGCATCTGAAAGGGCGTGTACGAGGTATGGTAGGATGTTCTGCAAGACGTGTGCAGCCTCGAGCTTTTCGAACGATGATGCGGCTGCACGGAGGGCGGCAACGCGAATGGCGACAGGCCGAGCGCTACTCCAGACGCGAGCGAGGAACGATAGGTAGAGTGGCTGCTTGAGAGCGGATTCTTGGTGCAATGCGTCCGAGGCGAGGAATCGCCGCGTTTGCTTAGTCGTCACAGCCTGCTCGAAAACGTTGGCCGCTTCTGAAAATTCGGTGGCTGATTCAGCGTCGAGGAAGCTCTTTACAGTGATCTCTGGGAGCTTTATGACAGGCTTCTCGGGTGTGTCCTCGTCCGCATCAAGCATTTCCTCGTCAGAGTCCTCGCCCGGAATATCTTCAATTTCGAAGGTTTGGCCAACGGTAAGTCCCAGAGACTCCAGATTGACATTGTGCTGCTTCGCCGTTTCTTGTAACGTTGCTTGTAGGTCTTTCGATTCAGCCATCCTAGTAGCGACTTGAAGTAATTCTCCATGCTCTTCGGAGCCCGGTGGACTGTCGCGGAGGAGTTGGACCAATGCCGATAGCACTATCTGAATGTGCGATGTGCCGAGGAGGCCTGAGGCGATTAGCTCATGGAAAACCCTGCAGTTGTTGTCGGAAGTATCGCTGAGTGCGCCAAGGGCACAGCCTAGAACAAGTCGTTGAACCTGGCATTGTTTTGACACTGTCGTCAACTTCTGCACAAGATGGGGAACCTTGAGTAATCTCCTCGATACTTTGGCTGGAACCTGCGCTTTGGAGCGCTCCATGGCGATGATGGCCAGACAGCCAAGGCACGATTGAAGGGAAGCTTCGTCGTATGCTACGATGACAGCCTCCATCAGCCCATCCAGAACCTTGTCGCCGACTTTTGCCTGGCTCACCATCATGATGACAATGGCGTAGCAAGCCAGAACCGTGTCAGCGCCGTGCTTGGCTCGCATGCAAGTATTGAGAACCGGGAGCAGTTCCAGGACTAGCTTTTCGGTTCCTTGAGCCTTAATATCCTTCCTTCCAGTGCTTGCATTGCTCACTATTCCGTATATAGCTTCAACCGTGATTCCCGACCAGAAGGACAGCATATGCGAAGCCTGGTGCCCCGCCTCTACCACCTTCGCGACGTATGATTGGTATGCCTTGAAGAATTGTGGGGTGTTGATGGCGGTGTAGGCGATGGTTCGCTGCGGTACGTTGGTCGGGGCCTGGATGTACGGGAAGAGGAATCGGATGGCGTGCGGTGGCTGTGGGGGCAGGATGGAGAGCAGCGCAAGGAACTGTGGGGTGTTGTGGTAGGGCAGGTAAGTAAAGACGAGAGTCTCGGTGTTGTACTCGTGGATGCGGAATCTTCGCACCAGCCACTCGAGAGCCTTCTCTGCCGGCTTCAACAGCAGTCTTGGCCCGACCAGCGTGATGAATGCCTCGAGCACCGTGTTCAGCTTGGCGTTCTCATCCTTGGTCATCTGGGTGCGGTCCTCGGCCTTGCTCTGCTCGCTGAAGAGATTCTTGGAGAAGCGCAGGAACCGCGAGTCCAATGCGCAAAGGTCCTTGTAGCCATCGTAGCAGATGAGGTAGACGGTCTCGAAGGATTGCGACGCGGCGACTTTGGAATCGAAGAGGAGCGATTTTCCATGCGCCGACTTCTGCGCGCGCAGGTCTAGCTGATGGGTGCTCGACGCCGCGATGGTCGCGAGCTGTTTCTGGAGCGCCGTCGCCATTTTCGGAAGTTTTCGTTATTACGACAGGCTCTAGTGTATTATCCGGGTAATGCGATGAGCCATGAGACGCAGCGGGACAGCGTAGAGTTTGTCGTGGCGGATTGGTTGAAAGCTTGAAGCTGGCGATGCGCATACAAAATTTCGGGAAGCCAAGATTTCACGCTAATGGTTTTTACGGCGGGCCGCTCGAGCCAGACACGCCGCCGGACTCCCGAGCACGTGCCATGCGCCTTTCATCTCTCCGAACGTCTTACCTCTGGTCTCCCATCCTTTTTGTCTTCACAGTAGAAGACATACGCCTGCCAGCCCTGTTTCTGTGAGGAGCATGTCTGAATCCTCAATGCGAAATCTGTCTTTTGACTCATGACTACGCGCGTCGCGTAGATTCCTGTACTGAAAGCAGCGACCACAACTATGATGCTGGTCTGAAGCTCCATCCACAAATAGAGGATTGCTGGAGTTGCACCTTGCGCAATGGCGTCGAACATCCCCAAGTTTGCGAGCTTCCGGCCAAAGCCCAAGGCCGCCCCAGAGTCACCCAAGGAACCCCAACACCATGAGAAAGCCGAACGATCGTCGAAAGAAAAACGTTCTACCAAGGGGAGATCACCATCGCCAAAGCGAGTTATTCGCGAGCGCCATTCGAGCAAAGACAGGCCCTACTTCAGCGACCGACGCGGAGACCCTGACGTACTGCGGTATGGATCAATGAACCGTTACGACATCCCACCCTATCGTCGCTTCGGTCATGGCTTCATACTCGGACTTTCTGTAAACCAAAAGATCGATAGAGAGTACTCAACGGATCGGAAAATACTCGTGACACCAGCGACACGAAGACGGCAAGAGCGACTGCTGACGAGCAAGCGTGCGAACAAGTCGGGTGAGCGCGCTTTACGGCTGCTGAAGACCGAGGCCCCCGATGTGGACCACGCTCAGGACTTTCTGTCGTTGTCTGCAAATACCAAGAGGAAGCGCGATTACAGTGAAGACGAAGATGCCGAAATGGAGCCTGAGACAGACTACCGCGCCCTCGAAGGGCCAAAGTCAACAGAGCCTGTGGATCCAGACACGCAATATGAGTCGGACCCTGATGTCATAATCGACACTGAAGTCACTCGCAAGAACTCGCAGCTCGCACGGCAGACGAAACAGCATCCTGAAGATATCCAAAATTGGTTGGATTTGATCAAACACCAAGAAGCCATGCTGAAGCTCGAAAGGCCATCTGCTGAGCTGACTGCATCTGATAGAGCACATCTTGCTGATATACGTATCTCCACATACGAGGAGGCCTTGAAAAAGATTGGCGCGGATCAAGACAGCAAGCTGGAGCTGCACAAAGGACTGCTGGAAGAAGCAGAAAGGGCTTGGGACGGCGCCAGACTGGCTAGCAAATGGAAGGACGTGCTTGCGAAGCATCCTCAGAGTGTGGAGCTGTGGATGAAGTATCTTGACTTTGTGCAATCACGATTCACAAGTTTCAAATTTGAGGAGTGTCGGGCGACCTTCTTTAAATGCATCGAGTCGCTTCGTACAAACAAAAGCGAAATGTCACCGGAACAGACCTTGCACATATTGCTACGTTTGCCATCCATGACACACGATGCAGGATACCAGGAACTCGCTCTCGCAGAGTGGCAAGCTTTACTCGAACATCATTTGCTACGACCAGAAGTAGACGCAGACCAACAGGCTTTCGAACAGTTCTGGGAAAGCGAAGTAGCACGTATCGGCGAGTCCGGAGCAAAGGGATGGAGGAACAGCAACATAGATAATGCGCCACCCCCAGGACCTTCGTCACTGCTCGAGAAAGAAGCACTGGACACAGTCTTTGAAGATTTCCGAAAGCGCGAAGTGGAGGCTACGTCGGTGTTACGACTCCCTGGTCGCACGTCGGACGATGTAGCAGAGGATGATGCGTTTCACACAATCTTCTTCTCTGATGTCGAGCCATACCTGACCATCATATCGCCCGATATACCGGCAACGTTGATGATTGAGGCTTTCTTGTGTTTCTGCGGCTTGCCAGATCTACCACATCGCATACCACAACAACGTTCATGGTCGTCTGATCCGTTCTTGCAGCGCTACTGGCACTCTGTGTCTCCAGACACCGACGATTCTACGGAACTCGCTAAAGCCACCAAACGCTTTTCAGATTACTCAGCAAAGCACTTCGAGATGACTACAGAACTCTTGTTCGAGCAAAGCTTCTCACTAGATGGCATCAGGCTTGATGCAGACTTCATCAGGCGCTTGCTCAAGCTTCTAGCCTCAGATCCTTCGAGCGATGATATCATAGGAGAGTATCTGCTGGCTTTCGAATCGAGACACTTCCCATCTGAAGCTTTCAAGTCAGCAAAGCGATTACTCGAGGCACGTCCGTCAAGCCTGCGCTTATACAACGCCTATGGGCTAGTCGAATCGCGTCTAGGTAACTCAGCAAAAGCAGATCAAGTCTTCAGCATGGCGCTATCTATGCAAAAGGGGGTTAGCGTGCTATCGGCACCTTGGAGTTTGGAAATCTTCAGCAATTGGGTGTGGGAAGCGCTCCGAAGAGGCGAACACAGCGAAGCTCTATGGCGGCTTGTCTCACCAAAGGGAAACCTCTCAGCCGGCGCAGCCAAGGACTCGCATCCTGGTAACACTCTCCTAGAGATGGGACGTCTAACCCTCAGCGAAAAGAGCGAACACGCCCTCCTCCATCACGAATACACCACAGCAATAACAAGCACCTCTCTCCTCGCCCTCCTAACTTACCTCACGCATAACAACTCCGCCTCACATGCCCTCGAACTCCACGCCAACCTCACCTCATGGCTCACATCGCACCACCTTTCCACCTCTGCCGTCGCAGAACTCCATGCCCAATCCATCGCCCATCTACTCACCCACCACACCACACACGCCCCCATCGTCAAACCCTCTCTCATCCGCACGACTCTCGAACCCCTCATATCCCGCTTCCCAACCAACACGATCCTCCTCGCTCTCTACGCCGCCAACGAAGCCCGTTTCTCCATCGACGATCGCGTGCGTGGTATCATGCACCAGAACGCTTTGCAACACTCCGAAGAAAGGAGTATAGCAGGCTGGGCATTCGCGATACACTACGAAACTCTTAAGGGAGAAATCGCAGGCTCGACAACGCATTCCATTCGTGCACTGTACAAACGAGCGACGGAGTCTACCACTGGATCCCGGTGTCCCGCGCTGTGGAAAGCGTATGTGGAGTTTGAACTACGCTGTTTACGTGATGAGTCGGCGAGACAGCGGGCGAATAAAAGACCGCGTAGGGATGGCAAGAAGAGTAGATGGGAGGTACGCGTTGAGGAGGCGGAGCAACGGGTCAAGGATACGTTTTACGCTGGGTTGAGGAATCTGCCTTGGTGTAAGGAATACATCATGCTTGCTTTTACGGAAGCGAGGGATGTGTTTGGGGAGGAGGATAAGGGGAGGTTGTATAGGGTTATGTTGGAGAAGGAATTGAGGCTTTATGTTGAGTTGGATGACAGGGATATGTAGATGAAACGGCGGGTGCGGTACATTGGATAGCCACAAAATTAGCACGAGCGTCAAAGAAGAAGCGTGTAATGGCCCTCCTGTACAGAGAGGCTTTTTTGAAGAAGATATATAACCATGTACATTAATCGCCTGTAGCTATCCTACTAGCGAGCTCCATAAACAAGATTGGACGGAAGTCTAGAAGATATCTTCCGCGCCGGCATCCTGCCATGTCGTCTCTCCCTTCGCGACACGGTCTCGCACCTTCCAGTACTCATGGTTGAACACCCAGTACTCCTCGCCAGTAGTCTCACACCTGCCCTTGTGGAACCACCTGGGTACAAACTCTTTGCCTTCAGCCTCTCGCTGTCTGCGAGTCGCTCTCTGCTTCTCTTCGACCCTGTTCTTTTCCACGGCCGCAAAGTCGTACTCGCCGTCCTCCATGGCGCGCTGGTCGGGACGGAGACGCGTGTCCGTTGGTGCGACGACCGGGCGAAGCTTGTCGGGAATATCGTTGAGAGTTACCACGAAGGGGGTGAGGTTGAAGGGAATGCCCGTTGGACGCTCGTGAGCTTGCCAGACCAGGAAAGCCTTGTTGTCGTCGTGCTTTGAACTCTTCCCGCTCTTCTCAACGTCTGCATCTTCAAAGCCCGGCGTAAAGCGCGCGTAGATCTTGTCGTTCCATCGTCCACCGATACTCCAGCGGACCCGGTTCTCTTTATCGAAAACCTTACCAACCACTTGGTAAGCTGACGAAGCCTTCCAACCACGAGGCTTGAACTCGATCAGACATTTCTCACCCGTCGTCCAGTTGGTGATTTCCATAGTGCCGTAATTGTCGACAACGGGGTTACCAGTTATAATGCCGATTACCGAGGAGGTGACTTTCTTCCAGGTGTAGAGCTCCTCTTTCCCACCGTTGACGGTAGGGCGAAGACGAAGGAACCAAGTTCCGAGAGGGTTGATGTCGAAAGATTTTCCATAGAACTTCGACTTCACAGCAGATTCACCCTGGACATTGTTAGAAATGGTAAAGAGAACATACTTCCAGTACTTACGTAGTAGTCCCACTTCTTAGATTCCGCATAGGCGGCACCAATCGGTGGGTGATGGCTGACCTGCTCGATGAAGAAACGGTAACCTTTGTCTGGTCGGGCATACTCGTAAGTCTCGGCGAGAAGTGGATTAAAAGGTTTAGCGACGCGTCCAATGGTCGAAGCATACTCTGACGCAGCAAAGGCAGCCACGTAAAGTAGTCGCTCGGTAGAGTCATCGCGTTCGGCAGCGGTATCAAGAAGATCTGTGTACTCCATGTCTTCAGCGACACGTTGAAGCAGTGAAGTGGGTTCGTTGAAAGAGACAGGGAGTGTCATCTTGGTCATGTCTTTGCCAATCATGGACTTGAGGATACCCTAAACAATGTTAGCATCTGCACAAGTAATTGCGCCATCAGACTTACCCATAGCGATATCTTAGGCCTGTCGTCGGCATCCATTGCGAGCCTCTTCCGCGGACCGTCTTCGTAGCCTGCCCACGCTGTGGCAATCTCCATGTGCTTCCTCTCGAAGGGGTCGTCTGACGAGGCCGGAATGTCTACTTGTGTAGGCTCCTTGGGGGCAGCCGCAGGCATTTCAACAACCTCGACCTCTCCAGCACCGACAGCATCGAAGAACTCTTCGTCATCTTCCGAATCGGAGTCTGAGATATCGGCAGCAATATCTGCAAATGTAGCCTTCCTCCTAACCTTTTGGCTCTTAGCAGGAAGTCCCACGTGTGAAGGCATATCCTTCTGTTGCTGGGCATCTTCTGGCGCGTCGGCGAAGTCGTCCTCGTCGTCCTTGGCATCCGGCTTGGGGCCAGTCGTCTCGTAATCTTCCAAGGCTTCCCGCAGAGCTTTCTTCTGCTTCCGTCGCTTTTCCTCAGACTCGCCTATCCGGTTCTCGAGCTCTTCCTGCTCTTTTGCCACCTTGGCCATGCTCTCCTCCCACATGCGCCTCACATTGGCCTCGCGGTCTAGGCGGTACTGCCAATAGGCATCACGATCTCTGGATATGCGAAGCAGATCGCCGATTAGCCCCTTCAAGTTCCCAATAGCGGATTCGTACGAAGCAAATGCTTGTAGCATCATTGGGTCAGAAATCTTCAGGTCGGGTGTTCTGCTCCTCTCTGTCTGGAGTGCCGACGACACGGATGTCAGGAGATCGAGTTGTAGCTTAGCCGATTGCGCTGTGATGTTGAATGCGTCTTTGCTTTGGGGCTTCATCTCATGGCTGCTCGTATCGTCGCCATAGTCGTCTTCGTCTTCGTCGTCGCCAGCTATGATAGCGGTACCCATGTGGCTGACCATTCTGTCCAGACCTTGGCCGTTCATGCTAGGCTCGTAGGCACTTCCAGGGTCCTCTGTCACGCTGACCGCAGTTCGTGAGGATGTGTTGTCCAGGCTTGGGTGAGGGACGCCGAGAGTGGATGCTGGACGTGTTAGTGTGTCATACATGGTCAGAAGTTGGTGACACTTACCAGCAGTCAAGTTTCGCGAACTTGGTGCTACCTTGGAGCTGCCGATACTGGAAGTGTCGCCTTCGCCCTTGATCTGCTCAATCTTGGCTTGCTTCAGCATCTCCTGATCCTGGTTGGCCCGCTTCTCCTCTTCGCGGGCCTCGTCCTTGGCCCACTGGATTGAGTTGTTCAGAGCCCAGTACCATCGCTTAGCCTCGACCTGGTGGTTTGCCTTGAGGTGGTACTTGACCGACGACTTGCCCTGGATTTCAAATCGCTGCTTGTCTTGGGGATCCATGTACAGTTTCGCTATGCGCATGTTGATGGCACCGCGGCATGCAGACCCAATATCGTCCTGGTGCTTGTAGTAGCTGAGAACGCCGTCCTCAAGCACGAACCACCGCAACTTGTATCCGGTTGTGTAGTTGGTCCATTTCTTGAGGTAGCCCTTCATCTCACGCGACTCTCTTGCGCCCATTCCGCTCTCTGTCGCGGTTTGGCCCGGGGGTCCACCTGCGAGTATGGTCTTTTCTTGAATGCCCCTCTGGGCTGCGGCTGCGGCGGGTGATCGCTTCAGGATGGCGCGCGTGCGGTCGTCTTTGGTGTAGTCTTGAGGAAGCTTGCCTTTGCGGTCGCGACGGAACGGGTCAGCTCCATTGAGCAGCAAAAGCTGGGCCAGCTTGATGTCCTTCTTCTTGGCTGCCTCGTGCAGCAGGGTACCGCCCGCATCCATTACGACCGGGTCAGTCGCCAGCTCTCCGCCGTTAACGTCCAGCGTGCTCCTTATCCTAGCATCCTGGAGTATCTTCTCTAGTGAGTCCATGTCCCCAGCGGAAACCATGTGCTGTATCTTTCTGACGTTGGTGTCGATGAAGATGGATCGCGAGAGCTGTAGCTGCTGGAAGATGTCCGGCGTGCGGGCGAGATCCAAGGGCGTCTGGCCGTTGTAGTTGGTGACGGAGTCGTTGATACCGGGCTGGTCGAGCAGCATTCGCACGACGGGGGCGCGGCCCAGTGTGGCTGCGAGGTGGAGCGGGGTGTTGCCATCGCGGTCGCGGCCATTGATGTCGATGGGCGAGTCTGGCGTGGCCGTCGCGTTGGATAGCACGAACTCGATGACGGGCACCTCGGCGCACTGTATGGCCAGGTGCAGGATGGAGGTTCCTTCCGTGCGCGCGCTGGGCAGTTGCAGCGACGACCTGCCCTCTTCGCCGTCCGTTGACCCCGCCTGGTCCCTGATGGCCCTCGATATGGCTGCGGTGTCGCCATTGCGGAGCGACTCGAATACTCGGAACAGCTTCACCGACTGCTCTATCGAAGTTGACTTGCCCGTGGGCGAGCTGGGCGCTTGCTGGACGCTGGGCGAGACGGGGCTCAGGCTGTCCTGCCCGGCGCCTGTATTCGACATGCTGGTCGAGAGGTGTGGGTTGTGCTTCTTGGACAGACTGCGACTGTGGCCCGATGTTGTTGGTCTAGCTTGCGCGGGCTGCGAGTTGGCCGAGACGGCTGTGCTGGGCGGAGAAGTGTCGCTGCTGTCTGTGGTCGCGGCAGCTCCGTCGGGCTTGGAAGTGACACGCGACAGGAGGTTCTTGACGCTCGACGACTTGGAGCGCTTGTGCCTGCAATACGCTGTCAGACGTGCTTCTGGGCTATCACCGTCCTCCTCCACATGTCCCCCGCCATGACGCCAGCGGGCTTGGAGCACCTACCCTTCCATGCTTGTGTGATTGGCCGACGGGCCAAGGATATGCGGGCCTGTAGGCGGCGGGCAGAGGGAGGAGGGGTTCGGTTGGATGTGTGTCAGCACCGAGTCCTGTATTCTATAGATTGTGTGCAGCTGTTGCGACTTTGTAGGATTTCACCACTGACGCGGCGGGGCTTCGTGACAGTTTTGGGGGCTTTCGTCAGGGGCGCACCATCCAGGCCGCTGCTTCAGCGAATCACGACTATTGCTCCGCTAGGCTGGGCTACCGAGCGATTATCCCAACATCCTGCTCGGGCATATGTCATGGCGGATTCGCCTAGTGAATGCGTGCATTGGGCGAACTCCAGCTTGGTGAGCCTAAGCTTTGGCTCTGCCTAGGTACGGCACTACGTCCTGACACGTGCATTGGAAATGTTCATGTTGTACATTGTCTACATAGCATCTTCACGTGCTCAGGCTGAGTCGCCGCCCACGAGGATGATAGCACTACCAAGCTGCCTCCGTAGATCTTCCTTCTGGACATCGTGCGTGTCCTCTACCTCACCCCACTGCTTCGTCTGCCACGTAACCTCGAGACTCGACGCCTCGGTGGCTTCCTTGATGCCGAAGCGCGGCGCATCGGTCACCTTTCGCGATTGCGCAAATGCTTCGCCCCATTCGTGGATCAACCGCACGCTGACTAGCAGGCTCTTGGACGCCAGCACCGCGCGTTCCAGTCCAGCGAGTTCGTAGGCTGGGAGACCTGCACACCAACCCCGGATCACTTGCTTTGTCATCTCTGGCTGCTCGGTGGGGATGATGGTCTCGGGGTCGAGCGTGGGCTTGATCTCTACACCAGGCCACACGTGTGTCTGAAGGTAGGCAATGATGCCTGTAGCCACTTCCTCCTGAAGCTCGCGCAGTGTCTTCCCGTTCTGGAGCGTCTCGTTCATGACCTTTGCGGGCGCCCAGCAGAGCAGGGTGTCTGTGTCCAGCACGCGCATGAAATAGCTGAGGATGTCGTTCCTGATGTTCTCCCTCCCCTCTTTGTCCGCCGCCTCGATATCGATTGCACGAGCGGCGAGCGAGGTCATGGGGATGTAGTCGTTCTTGAGGGCCTGCTGCGCGCTCATGAGAAGATCCCACTCGAGGGCAATGGCAGTCGCCAGCTGGGGCTTCGATGCGGGCACCGTGAGGATCTGCTTGTTGGGCATTCGCACAGGTCGGTGGTCGAGAAAGACCTGAAGGCCGCCCCCGTCCTCCTTGATCGAGACGTCTTTCCAGAAGCGCTTGGCCAGCATGTTCTTGGGCTTGTTGGTGGGGGCGTAGACGTCGCGCATCTCGCGCGCCTGCTTCATCATGTCGGCCTGCCGCCTCTTTCTTGCAACCCGTTCAGATGCATCTGATGGCTGTGGCTCGGGCGTCGCAGGCGGTGGTCCGGGTACTGTCAGACGTTAATTGCTGAGCCATCTTGGCTACGTCGTGTCTCGTACCCGATGGATGAGGCAGCGGCGTGGCGCCCCGCGCCGCTGATGTGTGCAGACATTGGTAGAGGGGCCTGTAGGCTCTCTTGGGCGCCGACAGCCGGATGCTGGCGAGGGCTGGGCGGATTGACTCCATGGCGGTGCTGGGCGAGGGTGCAGATGGCGTGCACGCTGCTCCCAGCCCAGGTGGGACCGCCGCGGCGACTTTTTCCCAGCACGCCAGACGCGCTCGGACATGAATTGATGCATGGCCCGGGTAGCGTCGACGACTAATCTGGGGTTCTCCGCTCCGCAACCCAGACCACCACTCGTCGTCAACACACGCCCGTCGGGTAGCAGAGTCACGTCGTAGCGTTTGCCGATCGCCCTGTGCCAGCCTTGCTGAATATGCGCTGGCTTCTCCACAGCTTCTCGTCTCTTCGCAGCTTCTCCACTGTCTGGTCTGGCTCGTGATCGACCGTTGACGCGCATCTGGCAGCTGTTGCTACCCCACTCAAATCTACCTTCCCTGCAGCATCCAACACGGCCTTTGATGCGGTCATTCCCGTTTGCCGCTGAGACCACACTCTGCTTTTAATGAATCAAGGAGCCCCTCAGACGGCCTCTGCGAATGCTGCCGCGCCCCAGCCCAAGCCTATCCGTTTTGTGACGAACCATGATGGTCCCTATGCGAAGAGGCGGCGCATCAATTCCGCGTGCCTGACATGCAGGAAGAAGAAGACGCGGTGTTCTGGTACGGAGTTTGGCAAGTCTGTCTATCATTTGCTGACGGTGGAGTAGGTGAGCGACCTGTGTGTGGAACCTGTGTCCAGAACAAGCACGAATGCGCCGGGTACGGAGACGATAATGGCACGAGCGAACACCAAAAAGAAGGCAAAAAGGCTGCAAGAAGAGAGAGCTCTGTCTCGAACAGCGCGCCTTCCCGAAAACAAGAGCCTCCCATCGACCCGCTGCTCACACGGCCGCACCTTCCCCATACGACGTCGCAAACTTCCGAATCAAGCGTCCATGCCTCGCCCAAGGTTGAGTCGACCGGAAGCAGCGGAGGCTTAAGCCTGAGCACGCGGAACAGAATGCCATATTTCAGATACTTTGGGCCTACAGCCATTCTGCCCGGTTTGCGACAGATGGTGGTCAAAGTGCGAGGAAAGCAGCATGGTAGTGCTCAGACTACATCAGATCGTACGTTCATCCCGCGCACCATGGATATGCAGCTCGTGATGCTGTTACCGGAGAGCACCTGTGTCTCAGAAGCCAAGCAACCAGCCCATGAGGTTGTGCTTGTACAAAGGCCGGCGCATCCGGCTCTTACTGCTCTGCTGTAACTCCGTATCATGTAGCTAACAAGTCCAGAACACGCAATCGAGTCCTCACCCGCGCAACCATCAGTAGGCTCACCACCAGTGCCAGAAGCCCGTACACCCGCCGAGATACCCGTATACGACGCCTCGTCAATGTCTCCAAGTCCACTCATTACCCACCTCTGCAAGCTGTTCTTTGTGCATCTCGGCTGCTCCTTCCCATTCCTACAACGAGAGCGCTTCATGCGTGACTTGGAGGAGAAGCAGGTAGACGCAATCCTCGTAGATGCCGTCTGTGCGTTAGCGGCCCGATTTTCGACACATCCTATGCTGACAGGCAAGAGCGACGTGCAGAAGGAAGGCGATGCAGAACCCTCCACGATCCCGCCTTCTGAGCATGGCCAAGCGTTTGCGCAGCGAGCCAAGTCAGCTATTCCCGACGCTTTTCCGTGTCCCAGTGTAGCAGTGGTACAGGCGGCGCTGCTTCTTGCATATGATGAATTCGGTGCGAGTCGCGACAGTGGACTCTGGATGTATCTGGGGATTGCCATACGAATGGCGCAGGATCTGGGCATGCAGTCTGTGGGAGGCCTGAAGTATGAGGGACGAAAAGGCCCAACCCCAAATTCTGTCAAGAGCGACCCGGATGGTGGACGGCATTCGGAGCAATCCACAGTTTTAGACAATCAGGGGGCTAGCGCAGAGGAGCAAGAGCAGAGAGCTGCCGAGCGAGAGAGGCTGGACACTTTCTGGTCCATCTTCTTCCTCGACCGCGTTATATCTTCTGGAACAGGACGGCCGGTGACCCTTCGCGATCGCGACATCGAGATCTCGTTTCCCTCTCTGGATGAAGTGGACTCTTCCGGTTGGCCATTGCCCTTTCCTGCGCTGATCCGCATCATCCATCTATACGGCCGTGTTACTGATCTCCTTAACCGGATACGAAGTGCCGCTGATATTACTGCTGACCTACAGAAGCAACTCGGAGCTTGGGAAGATAGGCTGACGGGCATCTATCAGAACCTGTCGCCCAAGCTGCACTTCAATGCGGTCAACTTTCAGCAATACGTCAAGCTCCACCAGGGCACTAACTTTCTCCTCCTCCATTGCTGGTTCCATACCTTGATCGTTCTTCTGCATCAGCCAACGTTGCTCAGGACGTTTGAGGGAACACCGCAATCACTGTCCACCAATAGCAGGGAGCTTTCCATGTCTTCTGCAAAGACTGTTGCCGACATCCTGGCCTTTACCGAGCTCATTGATCTGAAGACTGGCATCGGCAATCCTTTTACCAGGTAGGATAAGGTTAGGTTCCCGATGCAAAACTCGCATACTGACTGTTCTTAGTCAACCAATATACATCGCCGCATGTGCTTTCCTCAAAGAGACCGCGCTGCACTCAGCTTCGTCGCAGCCTCAGTCTCGCCCTGCAAGCCCTGGCCGGCACGGGGAGAATTGGCAAAAAGCTGCCAACCATCAATCTCTTGACCGTCTGAATCCAAACAACAGCTCTACCAGAGATCTGGAACAAAAGCAGACCGCCGCTAAGCACACATTGCTCGCTTCCGCTGCTAACCAAAACTATCAACGCTGTTATCGTGCCCTCAAGGCCTTGGAAACCTACTGGGCGGGTGTCAAGTACATCATGACTGTGCTAGACCAAAAGGCAAAGGGTGTTGGCGACCCCTTGCTGTACACTGCCGAGGAGATGGAAAGTGCATTAGAAGCCCCTCGACCCGAGCCATCTTTCACTAGCCCTGGTTGGAGGAGGAAACTGAGCTGGGGAACTTATCTGACTGCACAAAACTCTGACGCGGACGTCGCAAAGATGGCAGCCGCCATTCGGAAGGGCGCGAGAACGCCGAATATGCCTGGCTCGCCCATGGTACACCCCAGTCAAGGTATGTTATCAATGCCCATGTTCTCGAAATCTCACTAACAGTTCATAGCAATCGGATGGTCACTTACTGGTACCATGAACTCTCCATCAACCAACGTCGCTGTCATGTACACTTCCGAGAATGGCGAAAACCGGAGTACGAGGCCGCCACCTTCCAAAACACTCCCAGCAAGTACTCAGTCTTCTATCGCATCATTGATATCCGATCCTCCCATCAAATTCGAGCCACGCCAATCTATAGCATCACCATCGGGTTTCTCGCAATTCAGCTCGGCATCCATGCCTCCGCCGCCCTCAAACCCAACCTTCAACCACATGCCCACACCAGATCCAGTATTGGTTTCAGATGCTGACCTGCTTCTGAATCTGCATTCTCCGTTCTCAGGCGGCTCGCCAACAGCCATAAGAACGCCATTACAAAATCCGACTTCATATACCCGCTCATCTGCCCAACACAATCAGCTACAACCTACACCTCAAACCGAGTTTTCACCTACATTCGGAAATTTCAACACACCTTCAGACAACACATTCGGCGACATGGTCATCGACACACAGGACGTCGACATGTCACTACTAGGCGCCGACATGATGCCTTGGGACTTGGAGTACCTACCCCATGATATGCTTTACTTTGGCGACGGCACCTTCGGAAACAATGGCTTTGGAGCAGATGGCGCGCCCGGAGATCACAACACCGGTTGATACCCTCGACGCTGTCACATATGTATACTAGACTACTGCGTGTGGAGTTTGCTTTTCCCAAGGTGGGGTTTTGGTTGTCTCATCATGGAGTGGATTGGATGGCGTATGATACCATTTTGCCACTTTATATACTATATGAGTTGAGATGAAAGTCAATTACCTTGTCAATATGCTATGTCTTGGCTGTGCTGCTGTTGGTTACTCACCTTACCCTGGCAACTACTTGAGGTTCGCAGACGTCTTTCTTTACGGTGATATATGAGGCTGGAGGTATTCGCTGTGTTTCCCGAGTGCACGCGCATCTGGCTGAGGTATCAAAGCACATCACGGTACCTCAACAAGGTCATGTTCTGAGACTGGGGTATACTTGTATAACCCCGCGGTCACGTGAAAAACTTGATATGGAAGGGGGATGTTGACTAGACATAGTGCTCTGTTGTGCATTCGGATGATTGGGTCACAGACACTTAGACGTATCTTAGTGAGTTGATGGCGCTCTAGTGTACTTTGGGACGGTAGTTGGAGGCATGAACAGGTATTCTTGATTGACGGCAATGTTCTGGTGCGCTTTCGGATGGCTTAATCAGCAGCGATAGTGTATACATACATACTAAAACATCCAAATACACGGCATACCCAGGGAGATACAAACGCGCTACACCTTGGAGATAGCTGGCTAATATGGAGGCCGGGAGGTATTCAGTGCTCATAGTATCTACAGAGTGATAGTCGCGAAGGCACTGAATAGCACAGAGTACCGTAAAGACATCGAGAATGAGAAGAGTTTTATCATTGAATGCCTCTTCGCTATGGCATCTACGTACAGGTATGGCTATGAAAACAGTTGAGGTACCCCACGCCCCACCCTCATCTCTCGAAGTAATCGTATACGAAACCCGTTTTGGTGGGCACAAAGTGTTCGAAAGAACACGAGATGACATCGCCGAACGTCTCCATGTCGCGCTTCAGCGCCTTGTCACTTATCGTCTCATGCAACTCGGGGTTGCTCCGGACGCGAAGGTGGCAAGTCTCCGCGCCCATGTCATCCTTGTGTTCCAGACTCCTCAAAGCAACGGTGAAGAAGTCAATGCTCAGACCACATTCGGAGAGGTGCTTGATGACTTGGCGCGTGATGCTCTCGAGCGGCGAGACATCGTAATACAAATATCGTTCATCACCCCTGGCGACGAGTTGGAGATACTTGAGGTGGGGGTAGGCTCGAAGAACATTCGCGAGGCCCTTCAGTTGTGCCTTCATGTGGGCGTCGAGGTTGTTATCTATCACGGCAATCTCGATGAGAGGGCATGCGATGGCGAGGTCCGTGAGGTAAGGGCAAACTATTCCGATGTATGACAGATCGTCGTGGCTCATCTCAGAGCGGAGGCTTTGCGTCAGCGCCAAGCTACGAATGGTATAGTTGACGGGACCGAAAAGGCGAGCCAGCGGAAACCGACCATACTCTGTGACCCAGACGGAAGACTGGCCTTGAGGAGGTTGTACGTTGCTCACTGCCACCACTTCGTCCTGACGGGCGTTTGGCGCAGACTTGTCGTCGGCAAAGTCATCTTTGGGATCGTCCAAATAGTCGTTGAGGATGCCAGGTAGGCCTGCATACGGACTTGAGACCTTGACGACTGGTGGAGTTGTATACCCGAGTGACAGACTACGCAAGTTGCTGGAAGAGCGAACAAGCTGTACAATGGCTTCTTCCTCGTCGGTAGTGATGTGCTGGTCGTGAACAGAGAAGAGGAAGGTCTCCACGTCGGCGGATTGCTTGCGTAGACCGTGCAAGAACTCGGCGTTGCCCATACATCCGTTGATCTTAAGAAGCTTAAGGGAACTGAATGAGAACGTCGCGGGTACATCATCTGGCTCCGAAGAGAGCAATCCTTTGCCGTATGTGGTGCAGTCGATGTAGCTTAAACGTAGCTCCTGTAAGGCAATAGTCCTCGACCAACCCATACCGGCAACAATGGGTCCAAGCGGCAGTGCGGGACGAGGCGCAATAGGAGGCTCAGCAAAGATACTAAAGCCATGTACTTTATATCCGTTGGTTTCCGCGACTAAGGAGCGCCAGAGGCCGACAGGGGCATTCCAGTGACTCAGCACATCCAGCCTTTCCGAGTGATGGCCTGGAGCGTTGATAGGCGCAATCCGCTTCCTCTTCAGAGCGACATGCATGTTGAACGGGCCTGTTTGCTGGAGTATATGTGCCTCGTGGTACTTGTCATCGAGTGCTAAACCGTCGGGGGTAGCGATCTTGTTGTGGTAGTTGATGTGCTCCAGCTGTTTCGCGGTCTTGGGCTTCAGTAGAGTCCAGGGGCTCGTTAGGTTTTCGGTTGCTGCTGCGTTATCGTGCATTTTCGAGATGTTGGTGATGTCGCCGTCGTACCATGTTGGAACAACGATGACTTCTAGCGAGGGAGAACTGGAACTGAAGAATTGCTTGAGAGCTGGCAGGGCCTCCAAGCCGATAGTGGACTCCATTGTGAACGATGCGATGCGTAAATTAGCATCGGTTCGTGGAAACTTGTGGAGTATTGGCTCAAGCCCAACCTTCGATGTAGTCGCGAAGGTGTCGAAGAGTACGCTTTTGATGAGGCTGAAGTTGTGTACGGTAGAGCCTTCGATGAGGTATTTCAACTGGGGTAGACTCTCGGGGTCAAGGCAGAATTCCATCTCGTGGTAGAGAGCACTGAGGAAGTAGTCCGCCATATCATGTGTACCAGCGGGGATACCATCACGCTGCTTGAGAACGGATGCGCACACGAAGCGCTCCATTAGGTCACATTTGGTGAGCTGGATAACGTTAGCTCGTGTTGTATGAAAGAAGCGCAGTGAACTTACGTTGGCGGTAATCATGTCCTTCAGCTCTACCGGAAGACGCCAAAATCGCGCCTCGGCGAGGCGGGACAGTTGCTGAGAGTATTTTGGCTTCTTGGAGGCGGGCTCAGAGGCAGTGAAATGGAATACAGGCGACTCATCAGCGACGTATTTGCGCTTGGAGTCGCGCGCGAGTTCGTCCATGTTGAGTTGTGAGTAAGGTCGAGTCGCGGAGAAAAGACCTGGCAGGATTGTATAGAAGGTAGAAATTTGGGCGAGCTTGGTGGCCTCCGTTTGCTCTTCGAGCACGTGGAGAGTCGAACGGCGGTGACTGAGCGCTGTCCTTCCTCGAAGCCTGCTGATTGGTCGACTACAGACCGCGTCTACTTTGAGACTTGCCCTTGGGATATGGCTCACTGCGATCGCTGTAGGAAACAACATACAGGCAGTGCCTCGACACAGGATAACCTGCTAGCGACAACTGACAGCATTCAAGTCACATCCGAGCTACCTTTCCAGGTGCAATTCCATCATCGTCTTCATCTTCACCTTCACCTTCACCTACGATTACATCATCTACGAGCCACGTGATGTGGTACGTGGAGGCCTAGTGCCTTGGCAGCAGAACCAGTATCTATTGCCTCGCTCTGACCACAGTTCCCTTTCTCTTCTACAACCACTTCTCTTCTTTTATTCTTATAACAAACGCTGTAGTCTGCGCTTCCGTGGAATGCTAGGCATACAGATAGCGGAACCCCCGTTAGTCAGAGATCACCTAGGGCAACATGTCCTCGAATCTGTCAGACAACAGCGTTTGCACCTCAGCGGTCAATCAGAATAAGATCTCCTTATAAGCTTGTGTTCGTACCAGCTTCTTCTTCCATCTTTATCGCCTCGGCCGCCTTCAAGATCTTGTACATGCCTACGGGCTCAATCCTACATGGTATTCGACAACTGGGCTCCGTTGGGCGAACGCGACCTCTCGCATCCCAGACATTACCCTAACTCAGAGCCTTGCTTGTGCAATTTGCCGCGAGTTAGTACCTCCACCGCTTGACCCTTGGAGTCTATATCAACACAAACTAGCATGTGTTCGATGAATCGATCGGGGCTAGTCTACGCGTCGGGAATGGCGGCGTAATGGATTGGCGATGATGAGAATAGTCTGAGTCAAGAAGCTACGTTTCCGGGAACAGTGGATTTTTTCGTTGGGTCTTGCGGCTTGCTGCTGGCTTGAAGAAGGAGTGAAACATCCGGCGCGACTGACAATCGGATAGACACAGCTGACACTGCCAGACATGATCAAAGCCGGGCTTACTAGGACAAAATCGGGGTACCTGGTTTCCAGTGTTAGTAAGAGCACCTCATACTGGACAACATAAACATACCTCCACAGCTGGCGCCTATGGAGTCCGCATCATTGCTTGCGGAGTGGTGAGGTTCCATTTCCGATGCAGGTTGAAAGCAGTTTGTGATGTGAGTAGCGATCCTACACGCGTAGAATGCAGACAGAGAAGACAAAAAGACACCACACCCGCGAGGAGACTCTGGAGTGATGCCTGGTCATCATTTCATACGTTTGAGCGCGCAGTCCCGCAGCGCGCAGCGGCGTATCGCAACTGCGCATAACCATTTAATTAGTGCATGTCGCGCGACCGGTCAGCTTGTCCAGAGGGCGCAGCCTTAATCGGACGCCACAAGCCGTCTCCTTTGCTTCACAATACAGTACTGTCGTTCTTGTCCTGGAACGCGTCGCGCCGAGTAGTCGCCATCCGAGTCGGGTTCAAAAGGATTGAGGTTTGAGCCTTGGAAAGGTGCCCGAATGGCAGTGGGGTAGGCAGACAAAGCCGGCGTTCAGGGGCGTCGCATGTGACGTCACACGCAAAATCACCATTGTCATCAGCAAAACAATGTCGCTGAAATCTATGGGCTACACGCTCACAGCGCAACCAAAAATGACGCCGCCTGAAACGCGATCTTAAAGATTTAAATTGCCACACGGCTGCCTTGGATCCAAATTCCGTTCGTTCTTGCGCATACCTGTTCCGATGCCTGCGACGCGTTCCGATTCCGACGCGTCCTTTTCGCGTAATGCAGAAGCTCTTGACGGTATGCATCATTGACCCGCGCGGCGCACCATACCGACACCATCAGGAACAACACAATCTTGACAGTGTACTCACCGGGGACATCAAGTGTTCCAAATACCGGAGCTGCTCGACGTCATCCCCCGGTTTGCGGGACCCGAAGTACAAGTCTCTGCATGGAACGTGTCGCGAACCTGGCGGCGTTCTTCCAAGCCCGTCATCAGCAGCAACAGGCAATCGTACTGGCAGACCTACCCACCGAAAGATCCAGTAAAGTATGGCCTCCTCGTCTCTACCACTGATGAAGCAAGGTGCGATCCAATTAGGAACGAGCTCGATAAGTTCGACCAAACAGCTACTCGTCTGGAAAAGCGGGTTGAAAGTGGCCATACTAGATTCATTCCGACTCACTACCTGTCCGGTTAAGAGCGATGCTGTCATACCTCCCTGCTCGATACACATAGTGCGCAAAGCTTGCGGCCACTTGTGCATTACAGCTTAAAGATATGCGGGCATATTCTGGCCAATTATGCCTGTGGTACTCACGTAGTACCCTTTTCGGTCACGAATTCCCGACTGCTCAGATGATTTCATTGTAAGGGCACGATGCGGTTTACCGTCGCCATCGACGTCATCACACCTAAAATGCACGCTGTCAGGAAACCATGTCAACACCATGTTCGACATCAATCTCGTTCTTAGACTCCTGACGGTACATTCCACGGGCTCAAGTTTAAAATCCCAACAACCGTCGAGAAGCAACGCAACATCGCCACCGCATTCATGGCTACTCTCGGGGATATGAGGAAGCAGTTGTCCGATATTGTAGCCAATGTCAAAACGAAAGGCTATCAGATAGAGGACGCCATCCCGGACGTCTTACGCGATCAATTCAAGGAGTTGAGCGAACTCAAAGCAGCGCGAGAGTACATTAGGGAGATTCAAGATCGTGAGCAAGACCTGCAAACTCATAACAATACATTGCGAGCGAAAATCAAGGAAAAGGAAGCAGAGGTTGACGACCAACCAGCAGAGTTCAAGGCGCTCAAAGTCGATCTCCAACAGGCGCACCGGCAGATCGAATACTACCGTGAGCTTGCTGAAGATTCGCAACGGCGTGCACGACGTTACGAGCGCGAGCTTGCTCTCGCTGTCACGGACCAAGCTGCCTCCGATGAAATTATCGCCAGAGCTGACCGTTTGCAAAAAGAGCTAGAACAACTTCAGTGCACCATTGTGCAACTACAGGCCGAGAACGAACGGGCAGCTGAAACTTTCACCAACCTTCGCGCACACGACGCAGCGATCATAGCAGCCAACGAAGCTAAATTTGCAAAGATACTGTCTCATACGTCTGAAGTCGAGAATGAAAGCGAGCAATTTAGCGAAACGTTCACTACGCTCATTCACGACTTAGAGTCTGAGGTTTTATCTGCTTCCGCCTCCCTTAACGATAAGGCTGCTCTGGTACAGAAAACAGAGACGCTGTATAACGCCATCGTTAGTGAGGCAGCACCTTTAGATCGGTTCTTCTCTCGCGCATTCAGGATATTGAACATCTACCAAATTCTTTTCCGGTCGCTTTCCGATCCAGCCCACTCCAGCACTTCAAGTTTGCCCCTTGAGCTAGATCCGCTCATGGAAGGAGCCAGCCAGGACTTGTATGTCTACGAGCAGGTGCATCGGACGATGTGCGAGGACCATGGTCTTGCTGGAGAGCGAGCTCGTACACATCTCAATGGTATTTCGAAAAGCGCGAACGAGATGATGCAAAGCTTCAATTCCATCAAAGCTGACGTAGCAATGTTTTTGACTCGTCTGAAGAAAGAGCCAGGCAGTTGGGTGGCTATGAGGGCGAAATCTGGTGGGTCTAGTAAGAAGAAGGGGATAGGAAAGTGGTTTTCCATGGGCTAAGGCTCTATAGACGCACGTTTAACGTCACCTAGTGAACTTTGGGCGATTTCGTAGTCATTTCATGTATTCCACTCCCTTTACCATCGTGCGCACAACTACAACAAGTATCAGTATCACTTTTTGCCCTTTTCAAGATCAATTAAACCGGTCTTGGCCTTCTCTGATTCCCGAAATTATGACGGCAGGCATTGTGCACCTACAGCATGTGAAGTTATGATCTTGGAAGATGCAAGCTCAACACCTTGCGAACATCGCAAGAACATGCCTTGACTAGAATCATCTAGATGGGACGCGCTATGAGTATCGAGGTTGTAAGTAGTCATCCCGTCCCGCTGAGTAGTAGCTAGGTACATCGACAATGCGCGCCCGAAACTCACACGTGTGAGTACATACCGTCTAGTGAATGTCTACAACAGGCAGGTACATTTAGCGTTGTAGATCTCTTCTATCTTAAGATCACCTCAGCTTTACTCAACTATGGTTCTCGATGCTGTTGCAACGTCCGAAAGCGCTTTGTTGCGTGCTCTGGAGAGGTTGAAGGCCACTGCAGGTCCTGGAACAGTTCATCCTTCGTCCGACTCACTTGTTAAAGGCGAGACAGATGACAGCGAAGATGAGTATCAGCCGGGTCAACAAGAGTCGGAACAAGATCAAGCAGACGAAACAAAATTAGTTACATTGAAAAATGCTCACCGTGTCACTCAGCGCGCCATGCTTACCATGGAAAGAGAGGGGAAGCAACGCCATGCAGACGAGCAGGTCGGGTTCATCATCATAAAACGCGACAACAACAAGCCAGATACCTATGGCGAGTCGTCAGAAACATACGGCCCACTGCCGTGGCCGGGGGTCGCCGAAGCATACAACAAAAAGTATGATATGTCTGTCGGTCCAGCGGCGATGGAAAAGCGCGCGCGACAACATCGACCTGCTTGGTTAGCCAAACATCCAGGTTATCCCCTCAAAATAGTGTACGCAAAGAAACCAAAAGCACAAGCCGCTCGGCGCTCGAAGGTTGCCACCCTACACGCTCACGCTCCTTGCGTGCAAGCCTACACCAACAACCAAAAGGTTCGTGGTCCTAATGAGGTCTCTCATACTGACAGACCGCAGATGCGTGCGGATAAGGCCGAAGGTTCCATCTCCAATGAACGCATCGCTGGATGGATGCCTCCAGATGCCATTCGAAATCGAGCAGACGTACATAACTACATAGACGACCTGATGTCGGCACACGTCGAAAAGGTTGTACTAGAGGTACATGACGCACATGACTCACCATCTGAAGTTGTCATCGGCGACCTCGAAGACCTTGGTAGCAGCTCCGTGGTGCTTCAGCAATTAATGGCTGCCGACAGCGAAACGACAGTACAGGTTGAATGCTCATCTATAGAGGTCGTTCAGTGGTACGTACAATGCAGCTCAGCCGGATGTTTGACAAAAGCGCCGGCAGGTTTCCATCGCGGAAACGGCTCACTGATGGACCTGTACTGCTTGGCTGCACAGCTTCAAGATGACCATATGTGTCGGCTGATATTGGCGCGGTGGCGCACTCTTGCAGAAAAGAACGCCGAGATGGATTTAAGTGTCGAGAACATGAACTTGCTCTTCGAAACCACTCGCTATGAGGATCCAGCCCGCGGATTTTGGGTTGGTATCGCCCATAGAGCGGGAATAGCTCCTGAACTTGTTAACATGGGCGTCTGCAATGCGGAATTGATTGCTGCAACCCAAAGCAGAGAACCAGAGGTATCTGATTGAGTTTGATGAGCCTTCTGGGCCGGCATGTCGCCACAACGACGATACCTCTCTAAACCTGAGGGGTTAGGATTGAATACAGGACGAGACCGCTAAAGA
The DNA here is from genome assembly GCF_023757995.1 of Alternaria metachromatica. Lineage (NCBI taxonomy): Eukaryota > Fungi > Ascomycota > Dothideomycetes > Pleosporales > Pleosporaceae > Alternaria > Alternaria metachromatica. The sequence continues at coordinate 1,715,939 of NW_026055494.1, forward strand.
CGATCCGACCTATTCACAGGTCGATACATAATCTTGGAATAGTCGATGTAGTTCGATGCACCCTAGATATGTTACCATCAATTGTTAGTCTTAATCGCTTTGTTGTAGTCCTATAACGCTTGATTCCAGTCCTCGATGATACCGGATCTAATGCGTCATCTCGTTTTTCGTCGCGCTAAACATGTCCATTTTGACGCAGTGTTTTTGGGCTTGACTCAGAAATCCGCCCGGTGACCTGAACAAGATGTGTTCGGAGCAAAGTCCAAAGATTTCGTAAGGATCTAAAGACAAACGTCAAGCGCTGTGATTAGTATTAGCAATCGACGAGGAGAGAAACGGCCCGCATTACCGATGGCCACAATCTGATGATTAGACCTCCCCTTTTTGTACCTAGGTAGGATCAATACTCACCCACCGCACGCCACACGCCGCACCCTAACCCAGCAGTTGAAATTCATCTCAAGGCAGACTGCAACTCAAGCTAGAATAGCCAAGCCTTCGTAACGTACTCTTCTTCTTTTGCTGGCATGCTAACCAAAGTAGTCCCGGAGTTCATAATATTAGCCTCTCCACACACAGAGCGTATGCCTCTTACCGTAGTAGAGCTTTCGTGAAACCGTTGGTTTAAGGTGTTGTTGACCTGACCGAAGCTGGCACGGAGACAGGCTCTCCGTAGCGCCTGTCCGCATTGGTCGTAACCTCGGGAACGCCACAGTAGCGCCGTCGCTTACGGCTGGGCAACCGAGTGATGGGGGCTCCTCCGTTGCACCACGACATCCTCACCCCATCACTCGTCCACAACGCGCCAATGTGCATACACCTAGCTCCCATCTAATCGAATTTTGCTTGAGACCCCTGGCATGCAACGAGGCGCTTCCAGCCGACTGTCATGCAGAATCAAGCGTCAGCAACCGCCCTAGGCCATGTGCTGTGCCATGCGCTTGCGCTCGCGCCAATCCTCGACATCGGAGCTCATTCGCGGATAAAACCGCTACTATCAAGACAAGCCTTTCTATCACCTGGGGTCACCTCCTGCGTCAGTCTCCAATGCCTCATCCAGCATGATCCTGCTGATAGCTTTGTGCTGAGCTCGCCCAGCGCCGCCGTCGGCACGGGCGATCTACATTCCAGCTAGTGTTGGCCATTGTCTGCTGATTTTGAAGGATTGCCCTTCTATTTTCTAGACCAAAAGCATACGCGGGGATAGGCGATCTGTCCCCAATACTGTTGCGAGTTGGAGTAGCCCTGTCGAGACCGGCGAAATGGGATACCTTCATATGACAAGGATGTGTCCCGGGTTTGTAAGTACCAGGAGATTCCCCGCGTTCTACTGTTTCGCTATCAGGGACCTGGTCGGCGTACTGGGATCGTCTTGGCCTAGTGGCAGCTGTCGTGCAGCAGCCAGCACGATTGCCCACGGTCCACGATTCCGATAGTTATGCCTCTCGATACTACACTTCTTCCAAGTATGTGGCGTATGCGCTTGAACGGGACGGTTGAGGCTTGTTCGAGATGCTGGAGCCGCTTCCCGATTAGGATGCGGGCCAGAGCCTTCCGCGCCCATTTAGCTCGGGAACATATTTCCAGAACTGCGAGTCCGACAGCACGCCGCTGGGATGCAGCATTAGCCGGACATTGCGGGCCATAGCCCGGCAGTCTGGTCTTTGAGGTCCTTCCCTTGTACATATCCGATTTTGTTTAATAGTCCACCCGTTTCCCAGACGTATTCCACACAGCTCATCTGGAGTGTCTCCACCAAAGCAATGTCGGACATCAAAGAGTCTTATGCTACGACGACCTCAGAGAATGGCGTAAGTATCTTGTTCAAACTACGAGCCGTTGACTGTACTTACACCTACCAGGACCACAAAGGTGCTGTGGCTGACATCGCCATCATCTCTGGCTCCGAAGCCATAGCAGAAGCCAAGCTGAAGGAGCCTGTTCAACGTTTCTCCAGCTCTGCTATGCTGCTTTACGTCTGTGCATTTGTGGGATTCTTTTGCTCGACATGCAACGGGTTCGACGGATCCATGTTCAACTCGCTCCTCACCAACAACACCTTCAAGGAGTACTACAACGTCGAGAGTACCGGAGCCTGGGCTGGTATCGTTACTTCCATGTACCAGATCGGTGGTGTTGTTGCCCTTCCCTTTATCGGCCCAGCCTGCGACACTTGGGGTCGTCGCATTGGTATGATGATTGGCGGAGTTCTTGGCTGCACTGGTGTCATCATCCAGTCAACTGCTCCTGCGTCCAACCCTGTCGGCCAATGTAAGCAACGCCCACGTAAGACGTCTCGATGAGATTTATGCTGATTTCGCGTTCCTCCTTAGTCATGGGTGGTCGTTTCCTCCTCGGCTTCGCAGTCCCAATCATGACAACCGCTGGTCCGCTTCATGTCATCGAGACTGCGCACCCAGCTCACCGTGGTATCATCACTGGTCTTTACAATACCTTCTGGTTCGTCGGATCACTTCTCGCTGCCGGTGTCACACGTGGGTCCGCCAATCTCGCCGGCAACCAATCTTGGAGGATTCCCGTCTGGCTTCAGATGCTCTTCCCAGCCTTACTCGTTATACTGCCTCTTCTTCTTCCAGAGAGCCCTCGCTGGCTGTACACCCGCGGCAAACATACCCAGGCTAAGAAGACTCTCGCCAAGTACCATGGTTGCGGCAATGAGGACAGCATCTGGGTTTCCATGCAGATTCGCGAATACGAGGAATACCTAAACATGGACGGAGGAGACAAGCGCTGGTGGGACTACGGCTCTCTCTTCAAGACTCGTCCTGCGCGCTACCGCCTCGCTTGCAATTGCATAGTCGCGATCTTCGGTCAATGGGCAGGCAATGGGTAAGTCTGCTGGACTAGTACAAAAAACGAAGTCACTAATCATGTGTCAAACAGTGCTGTCGACTACTTCATCTCTGGTGTTCTCGAATCTGCAGGCGTCACGGACGAGATCAAGAAGATGAACATCAACTTGGGAAAGAGCTGTATGCAGCTTGCATTCGTAAGTCTTTTCACAAAAACGATACATGTAAGATTACTGATTGCTGGCGCCTAGGCTGTCGTGGGAGCTCTCTGCGTCGACAAACTGGGTCGACGACCCATGCTGATCGGTACTTTTTCGACCGTGACAGTCATTTGGGCCGGAGCCATCGGCGCTGTTTCTTACCAGAACAAGACCGGAAGCATCCCTGCCGGTAATGCCTTCGTAGCATTGGTCTTTCTCTTCAACGCCGTCTTTGCCTTCGGTATTACTCCGCTCCAGGCCCTCTACCCCGTCGAGGTGCTCTCATTCGAGATGCGCGCCAAGGGTATGGCCTTTTCCAACTTGGCGCTTACCACAGCCATGTTGATCAACCAATTCGCCTATCCTATTGCTCTGGAGAAGATTGGCTGGAAGCTGTATATCGTCTTCGCCTGTTGGTGCCCGGTTCAGGCTTTCGTCGTCTGGCTCTTCATTCCGGAGACCAAAAACCGCACGCTCGAGGAGATTGATGACATCTTCAACGCGCCCAACCCGAGGAACGCTTCTCTTATCAAGAAGAGGCTCGCCACCGACGCGCAAGGCAACGTTCTTGAGGTCGAGAAGCTGTAAGCTTCTCATCAGCAAATGGTGTACATGTCGCGCTCTCCAGTGTACATGCACATGTTGTTACTGCTCTAGTAGTTAAATTTGCAATGTTTATTAATCAGATTGATGTATCTACCACTCTCTGCGAAATTGCTCATCTTCAGAAGCTTTGTGAATAAGCATAACGATCTATAGCAGAACGCATCAAAATGAACAGCTGGAACACCTTTATGTGAAAGACTTTCACTGTCCCTTTGCGGACGGCTCGTGACTGTACATCGACCGCGCGATCTTACTCGCTTCATCCGTGGCAGCCTTCTTCTCATCTTCCCTAGCTTCTCGCGCCTTCTGCATCGCCATCTTCGCCTCGTATAGACGACCTTCCATGTCCAATACCATCTTCTCTGTGTCTAGCATAGATTGTGTCGAGTTGTCATGCTTCAATTTACTGGCATTGCCGGTGCTGGAATACATGATGCTAGTCAGACTGCTTGTTGAGTCAAGTCCCTTGGAAAGACGGATCAGCGCTTTTGGGGACGATGAAGCATATAGAGCATCGATGTTATGGGTAGCTGAATGGACGCGATGGGCGGTGTAGCAAGTTTCCGAGCTTGCTGCATGATGGTGATATCGCCTGCAAAACTCGTCTCGCGCAGTCGTTGCGTCAAGATGGTTTTCTTCCGGTTTAGACAGTATACGCTGTACGTCTTTTGACAGAGCCGGAAACCATTCGGCACTTTTCACCTCTTCGCCCAATGCGTAGAGCAAGTCTGCGAGAAATCTCCATACCGGCGTGCTTGCTGACATCTCGGCTAGCAGTACCATGAAGTCTCTCTCGAAGTCCTTAGCCGTCACGCGAGCCAGCGTATTGTCCACGGGTGGCAGTCTACTTCCAACGAACACCTGCCGCCCAGCAATATTGACGTAGCCATCGACAGGCTTACCCATGTCTGCAAAGATGTCTTCACACCTAGCTTCCTCAGCAAACAGGAAGTGCAGTCGATCAACCACCATATCAACGATCCAGTACACTTCCATCCACTGCGCGAAAAGCAAAAGATCAAGGAGTGCGTCTACAGTCCAGATGATCTTCTCCACACGTATCGCGCCATAGCGATCGTACACGCCTGAAACAGATTTCCTCTCTGACCAGAGATAGTGTGTGGGCAGCTCATTTGCGCGTTCCGGCGAGATGAGCTGGATGAAGATGTTCACTGTTCGTATAGTGATGTAATCTGGTACGGTGATGACGGTATTTCTGGGATCTCCTGCTGCTGTTCGAGCGTAGAACGGAGAAATGGAAATCAGAGTGTTTGCATCGACGTATTGTGCATCCTCAGTTGCTGGGCTCCCTTCGTCTGGGTCGGAGAAGCGAAATGTGACTCTTTCGTCTGTGCGCTGCTGGAGGTGGAATTTCGCGCGGGTATTAGGCAGGATGTAATTTTCTTCCACGGTAGAGGGGTTGAAGAAACCTGGCGGGAGAGTGGTAATTTTGGAAGTAGAGGAATGTTCACGACGGGTCGGCGGGCTGGATGATACAGGCGTCGGGAGCTTGTGAGCTGGTAGTGTCGCGACGTGGGTTTCCAGATGTTGAGTGGCAGATTCTCCTTGCGGTTCCGCGGTCTCGCCGCTTGGCATGGCATGCGCATCCTCCTCCTCTGTATCGCTTTCATCGTCATCTCCTTCAGAGTTGACCATGTCTGAGCCTTGAGACTTTTCCTCTGCCCCAGTTTCTACTCGAGGAACTGGGTAAATGCACACCCCGACATACTCCGGGTTGTTCTTCAAAAACAACTTCCTCGCGGCTCCACATCGCTTACTCAACGTGTTATAGGCCAGTGGCTTCTTCAACTCGTGGTCGAATCGTGCGTTAAACTCTTCGGCCAGGACATGCCAGTCTTTTGGCCCAGTCGCGCCGGGAATCAGATTGTCGCGGCAGTGCAGGATGAAGAGATCTTGTTCGGATATCGGTTGATCGCGCGTGAGCCAGGGCCGTGTCTGTAGGACAGAGGGAGCACTCGTGGTTTTAGCATCCGTATTACCGGCGATGTTGGTAGGTTGTCTTCGCGGCTCCTTCGTCGCTGCTACTCTTGCGACTTTGGGACGCTTTGAATCAGAAGCAATAACGTCATTCGTCAAGTCGGAGGCCTTGCGTTTTGATGTCATGTTGGTGGTAGGCTTTGAAAATTTGGTCTTTCGGTAGTAAGGTTGGTGGCAAATGTGAGTTGAGAAGAATCCTTGTAGGTTGAAGTATTCAGGTGAGTGCTATGGTACTAAGGAAGTATATTTTTATGGGCATTGGGGGAAGAGTGAAGTATTAATTGGACGTAGACAACTACGACTGCTCGAAGCGTGGAGAAGGTGAGTGATGAGTGCCTTGGTAATGGCGATTCTCGGATGCCCTTACCAAGTGAAAGGTTTGGACATGACATCGATAAGGACGCATGTGAAGGGTACCTGGGAATTACGTCAGAGCGGAACAAGTGAACCGAAAATTTCATCGCGTACCAATATCCTTTCTACTTTCACTCCTATGCCACCAGTGCTACTATCATTTGCAATATTGAAAGGCCACAGTTGACGAAGTTGAATATAATCGTGGGTAGCGGCAATGCGCACTTGAAAATGTTGGATTTATATAAAAAAGACACTGATGAGATGAGCACGGCGGATGATAGTTGGATGTGATCATTTATTTATATTGGTTCCTGATAACACGAAGCAAATAAAGCCCGTATGATACAAGCAACGAACGGGAATCCTTCCAATCATAACGAATCGGTTTCCTACATGACAATCTCAACCAAGCTAATCTACATGGAAAGTATCTACGACTCCCAGAAGTCACCAGACAACCACCTGTTGAGCATCTCAAGCGACGCCTCAGGCTGGTCGTAAGGAACCATGTGGCCACCAGCGTGGAGCTTCATGAAGGTGAAGTTGCCACTGGACTTGACCTGGCCAACAGTCTTGCCGTCGCCGTCGATCTTGAAGTCCTCCATCTCGGCCTTCTTGAAGCCCTTGGCACCGGGCCACTCAAGCGCCTCAGTCCAAGCCTTGTTACCTAGCCAGTTGCAGATGTAGTCGGCGTCACCAGCGTAGATGAGGACGGGAATCTTCTCGAGGATGCCGGGAACGACGCGGTGGAAGGGCTTCATCCAGTCACCCTGGAGGAGGAAGTTGCGGTTGATGTCGAAGTTGCAAGACTCGTAGTTGGAGACCTCAGCGCCGACGGCCTTCATGACCTCCTTCTTGTTGAGGTAGCCCTGTATCCAGTCAAGCTCGTCGTAGCAGAGAGAGTTGCTGCCGCAAGGCTTGCGGACATCGTAGACATTTTGACCGGTGCGTTGGTAAGGACCGATCATAGCGTTGTTACAGTAGATCGAGGCAGGCACGCAGGACCAGACGGACTCGGAGTTGTAGCAGTTCTCAATGAGGCTGGCGCAACGGGGGTAGGCGTTGTCCATGGACTGGCACTGAGACTCATCAAGGACAGCGGGCCAGCCACCCTCACCGCAGGCCATGGGGCGGTAGTACTCGTACTGAGTAAGGCCATCAGTCAGACCGTTACCGATGAGGACAGACTGGAGGTTGATGTTGCGGTTCTTGTGGGACAGGATCTCGGAGGCGAAGACGGGGATGTAGTGACCGGCGTACGACTCTCCCGAGATGTGGAAGCTCTGGTGAGAGTACTCGGGGAACTGCTTGAAGAAGAGGGTGAGCAGGGCGTAGATGTCCTTGCCTGCAGCGACAGTGTTGCTGACTGAGCCGCTCGAGTATGAGTATCCGACGTTAACGGGCTGGTCAAGGAAGATGACGGAGGCGTTGGCGTTCCACGAGTAGGGGTTGTGCTTGACCTTCTGGTCCTTGGTGATGGAAGCAGGGCCGAGCTCCATGAACAGACCAGTCAGCGAGGAGCAGCCAGGTCCGCCATTGAGCCAGAGCACTACGGGGTCGTTCTTGGGGTCGTTGCGCGACTCGAAGAACCCTGGGATACGTTAGACACAGGTGTGTTTGTGGTGGTCATGCAGGTACTCACAGTAGAAGAGGTGCTTGTCCTCCTCGTCGTCATCAAGGTAACCAGAGTACTGCTTGACCTTGTCGACGCCGAGGACGCTGGGGTCGACCTTCTTGGCCCTCAAGCTGTACTGCTCGAGCTTGCCGTCGATCTCGCGCTCCTTCTCGCCGTTCTCGTTCTCGACCCAGACGCTCTGGATGTCGGCGCCCTTGACGATGTGGTCCCACTCGCTGTCGGCCTTGCGCGTGTGCGGCTTGGGCTCAGAGAAGAAGGCAGCCTTCTCAAAGCTCTCGGGGAACATCATGGCGACCTCGTCCCAGACGGCGCGAGCCTCGCCGGTGAGCGACTTGAGGCTCTCCTCGAGGTTCTGGAGAGGCTTGGTCCATGAGGACTCCTTGAGCTCGCTGAACGAGTCGGGGAACTTCAGGACTTGTTGCTGCTGGGTTCCAACAGCGGCCGAAGCAGCTCCAACGAGGAGCGCCGAGGCAGCGACCTTCATGATGGCGGTGCTGAGCTTCCGGAGCTCTAGCGGTAAATGAAGTAGATAAGAAGCGTGCCTCTACGTTTTAATGAAGAAGCAGGCGATGAGTGATGGGGGAGGAAGGATGGATGGAGGAGAGATGGGATGGGTGGAGTTAAGTCGAGCTATGGATAGCTCGTGTGGAGGAGGCGCGGCTTGTCCAGGCAACGGAGCATGACGCATCCCGACAGCTTATCAGAGTGGCTGGAGTCCAAGCTCCCCGGGGCCAGCATCACATGCCCGGCTTAGCGTTTCACGATAGCGTTGATCGGCGCCTGTGGCAGGACACCAGACGGCCGGGGACTTGGATCATAGACATCATTACGCCAGTCGCCTCATTTCAGGCACCTTGAGATGGAAGCCGTGGCGAGATGCTGCTTCCGGGCTCTCTCTGCGGACCGGGAAGCTAGAGCCGGACCTGCATGCATGTGGTCTGTATTGGGTTTAGCGCGCGTGGGATCGTAGTGAGTGAACCTGCGCATGTCATCGGCGGCAGACCCCACCAAAATGGAATGCAACTTTTGCAACTTGCGCCAAACACCTGCACTTCAGTCAACACTATACCCATATCGACCCCCATAATCCGCCAAAATGCCTGTCGGAGTGTTCCAGCCGTCAAACCAGATCAGACTCACCAACGTCTCGCTGGTGCGCATGAAGAAGGGTGCGCAAACCCCACCCATGTCTACGTCTCTGTACACTAACGACCCGCAGGCAAGAAGCGCTTCGAAATCGCATGCTACAAGAACAAGGTCCTCGAATGGCGCAATAAAATCGAGAAGGATATCTCCAACGTCCTGCAAATCGAGAACGTCTTCCTCAACGTATCCAAAGGCCAAGTCGCGCCCAAAGCCGATCTCGAGAAAGCCTTCCCCAAGAAGTCGCTCGAAGAAATCATCACCGACATATTAGACCATGGAGAGTTGCAAGTTGGCGAGAAGGAGCGCAATGCCGAGTTGGAGAGAACAAGAAATGAAGTCATCGATATCGTGGCGGGAAAACTTGTGGACCCCAAGACGAAGCGCGTCTACACCACAGGCATGATCGAGAAGGCGCTGGATCAACTGAGCTCGGCAGCGGCGACGCAACAGGGAGACAAGGGCGAGAGCAAGGAAGATGGTGAGGACAAAGCCAAAGCGAAGGAACTGCCCAAGTGGACCGGCATCGTTACGAACAAGTCAGCCAAGTCGCAGGCGTTATTCGCCATGAAGGCACTCATCGCCCACCAGCCGATACCTGTCGCCCGCATGCAGATGAAACTGCGCGTCACCTGTCCCACGTCCGTCCTCAAGCAATCCATAAAGACTGCGCCCAAGGCGCCAGCGGGCACTGAAGAGAAGGGAACTACCGGTACTGTTAAGGATGCGATATTGGCCTTCATGGAGAAGATCGAGAGTCAAGACACAATAGGCGCCGAGTGGGAGGCAGTGGGTCTCGTTGAGCCTGGAGCCTTCAAGGGTTTGAACGAGTTGATTGAGGGCCAAACAAAAGGAAGGGGCAATGTCGAGGTTCTCGAAATGGCTGTTGGTGCCGACGACTGAGTGGTGACACGTCTTGCCAGCACGCGTCGCGCAGCATGCTCGTCCTCACGTGCTGTTGTATAAGGACAGGAACGCCTGTGCAAAAGGCGCTTCCATACACCCGCGAGGGGTAAGCACTCTGTTCTATGGACTGCAAGGAACAGGGCGACTGCAGTCCTCCTGCACGTCTTTCCAAGTCCACGAAATGCCGCTTCGGGCTACACCACCAGGGGAAATGCGCTATACGCTTCCATCCGCCGGAGCGTCAGAGTCAGAGACGAATGCAAATCATCATAGATCTCGCCGTAGGCACTGCACTATGATATGTAGTAGAGCAAGTTCATGGGTAGCGGCTTGTGGTTTCCAATGCATACGACTGTTATCCCAGTACCTATTCCATGCAAATCGTAAGCCTCACAAGACGCACCACGACTTCGCTTCTCATTCGCTGTGTCGTCATGTCTTCCCAAACTTCCCCTCTTCAGACTGCTATCTGCAATGGTCCCGATGCATCGTCGCTGAGCCACTCGCTGCGGGACAGCTGTTCGAGAGCTGCATGATCTTGCATCCTCCCGCATGCAAATTTGCGTGGGGCAGTCAAGCCCGGGTACCGGGCCTCATGAACCTGAGCAGGTTAATTAGATCCCTTCACAGTATACCGACCGGATACTTGGTAAGATCTAGTTTTATCACCTTTTGTATCACTAAGAAGAACTAATTGCGAATATGCGGAACAGTTTTGCTTCATGATTGTAGTTTTACATTTCATGTATGCTAATCGTGAGTTCGTAAATATGTCATCGTTAAGTTGTGCTTCGTGCTTCCTCGTTATCATCTGAACGACGCACTCGTTTTCGCAGTGCGTTCGTGAATAAGAGTCGTGAGTCGTAATCGTTACCATGCAAATGCCGTACCTGAAACATGCGTTGAGAACGGAGCGCCGGTACACAACAAGTAAGAAATAGCGAAAGTAAAGACCGAGAGGCAATGAAAGCGCTCGCATCCCCGCCGTACACTGCGGTTCATCTCAGATGACATCGAGCGCGCTCAGTGCGTCTCCTCATCCCTGCAGCAACGTTTTCAGTCGCTTGCTCAGTCCCACCAGCGCCGATTGAGCACACGCCCATTGTCACTCAGGATCCCAAGGACATCAGCGCTACTAGTTTGTACGCCCCATACCCGCTCAATTGGATCCGCAATGGCCATCCAGTCCAGTCCCCTGACGTCGTACATGTCTAGTACTACACGAACCAGCCACGGCGAGTACATTGCATAACTTGTATCTTGGTAGAGAAATGGTGAGGTTGGTCCCGGGACGACTGCATTCTCATGGCTCGTCGGTTGTGCGAATTGTAGAGGGTGAGGACGTGGGCGTTGACGACGGGACGAGGACAGTGGTGGGGTGGACAGTTCTATACCGCCTCCAGCCGAGCTGGGAGAACTTGCTGCTGAGGAGGCGGGGCTGGATGCGTCGGAAAACATTGAATCATCGCTCAGTTTGGTATTCAGGGGTAGTAGCATTCTGACGGAGCGTAACGCTTCCTGTGCGGCGGCTTTGATGGCATCGTAGCTTGAGAGTGTAATGAGCGAGCCCGTTGATTTTGACAGAGGCCCATCGTCAAGGGGCGTGTCAGTGATACGCGAAGAGGGCGAGTCGAAGGACAACGATCGTATGCGCAACTTGGGCGAAGGAGTCCGGATAAGTGTCGTCATAATCGAGCGCTGACTGCGACCGGACAAGAAACTCAATACGAAAAGAGGAAACGCAAAGAAGAGACCTTCCGACGGCCTAGCGAAAGCCCGCGCTTTCAGGAAGGGTTATATCCACAGTACTCACCTCAGCCATGCGGCCCTTTCACTGGCCCTGCAGGTGAAATATGCAACCATGCCACGACTTCGGCGCCGTAAGGAAGACTTTACGGGCCTTCCGAGTCACGTCCTGTGAGAGAGGCGTAAATAGCGGGGAAGGCGTACCATCGAGCAGGACGCACTGGCACTGCAGATGCCGACGATCGCGAGGTTGAAATGTTGCAGCATGTGCGGGACACAACGCACTCCACACTTGGCGCTTGATAAATCGAGTAGAATAGGTTGCTTTGGACTGGGATAATTGATTGGGAGAGTATGGAGGATAGGAAGGCCTGTCTCGCACCCAAGATTCGCCAGGTGCCGCAGCTTCGATGGGGATCATGATTCGTGGGTTTGTCCAATGTGCCCTTTGGAAAGCAGGTGTGACCAGCCTAGACGCCGTTAGCGGATCGTGCCGATGACAATGTCCACTCAGTACAAGAACCAGCACTCAGAACACTCTAGTGCGCCGAAGCGTGGTCGTTGTGTGACGTGGTGCCTCGTGAGCGGAGTGTGGGCGCAAAGCGATGTTAGTCCTCGTCGCCAATCACTAGCCTATTCTAGGCGCCACACAATAAGCTCCCTCACATGACTGATGCGGAACCCTTGACTGTCGAGAGCGAATACGCATCATGATGGAACAAGTCGAAATTTGAATGTGTGATTTTGGTACAGGCTGTATTCGGCCAACCCTAACCGTGCCGCATCACCTCACCTCATATCGTGCATTGCCGCATGAAGTGTAAGTGTGAAAGCCAATGAAAGCCGTTTGATAAACACCGTAAGTGCACCACCCATTTCGTAAAGGCATGTTCCAGCCCCAGCTGCCCAGCGCATGCGAAAACCTTTAACCCTTCTTCTTGGAGACACCGACGGTTCGGCCGCGACGACCGGTGGTCTTTGAGTGCTGACCACGGACACGGAGGCCCCAGTAGTGACGGAGACCACGGTGAGCGCGGATCTTCTTCAAGCGCTCGAGATCATCACGGAGCTTGGAGGCGACACCGTTGGCGAGGACCTGGCTGTTCTTGCCATCGACAATATCGCGCTGCCTGTTGAGGAACCAGGCGGGGATCTTGTCTGCAGGGTGTCAGCGTCATTATCCATGTTAGAGAGATGGTCGTGGCGTACACTGGAGGGGGTTCTGGATGATGGTAACGATACGCTCAAGCTCTTCGGAGGTGAGGTCACCAGCGCGCTTGGACAGATCGACATCGGCCTTCTTGCAGACCAAGTTGGAGTATCGGCGACCGACACCCGTGATCTTGGTCAAGGCGTACATGACCTTCTGCTTGCCATCGACGTTCGTGTTCAACAAACGGATGATGTATTGGAAGCTGGTAAAGTCAGCACTGCTCTCATTGTGCGAATGTGCCTGCGTTTGTGCGCCGCCTCTATGCGTAGACCTCCGCAATCCGAAAACCATCAGCCATCGCAATTGGCCACTCCAGCCCGAACAGCACAACAAAGCTTCCCCTTGCACAGATAGTTCCCTTCATCTTTCTGCAACGCCTGGTGCGTACGATTGTCTACTCTATTCCCTCCCATTGGCTTCTGAGTGCTGTCGGACTGGAAGGCGGCTGCGAGGTCGTGTGGACTCATAGGACTAGGCGGTTCGATGCGAAGGAAGCCGAGGGCTGAACGGGGAATCGCAGGCTCTTGTATGAACGTACTTAGACTTCTCTCCGGAGACGAGCGCTGGAAAGTTGTCAGCATGCCTCTATTACGAGTGTCTGAACATCAATTATTGCGACCCCACTCCACGCGCTGGGTGAGGCACACTCGGCGCGATCAAAGCCAGGGTCGCAACAACTGATATGAGTCGATAGAATCCGGGTATACTCACACATGATGGCGGCTTGTCGTACGTCGTCGATGTGGTGTTGTCGATGCTCTTACAGTGGGAGGAATTTCGATCGTTCTCGCTTGCGAGTGTTGGCTTGCCAAGGGAAATGGCACGTGCGAGCGTTCTAACCGCTTCGGGCCTCCGCTGGCAAAACCACTCCGCTCCTCTGTCTACCCCCCGGGGCCATGTGGGAAGAGTGAGGCGCCAACTGCATTGTGAGCAGAGGGAGACATCCTGGGATTCTATTTTGCTGTTGGAGTTCATGTGCGTCTGGATTCCATGGGGCTTGAGGCTGCAGAGTAGACGACGACCTGCTCACACCGACTCAGTCCCTTCCTCGCATGAGCTGTGCTCTTGCAATTTGTGTGCTTTGCGTGCCGCCCATCGCTCGCGCGCGATATAATTCATCTCGCAAACTATCGGTCAATGCACTCGCGTGTGACGTCTTCCTTCACCGCTCCTGCCGCCATAGTTCTCCCGTCGTCACCCATGCAGTCCCAGTGCGGACAGTTTGGGGCTGTGTGCGCGAGCAGGCGACGCGCTGCCTGGCAATGCACACGTCTCTTTCGCACGCATTTGGGCATGCTTACGGAACAACAGGAAAAAGCAACGACATGACCTAACAGTGAAGGCACGATAGCTATGTCTCGATCACGAATGCTGCCTGTGATTCAAGGCTAGCACGTTCAATCGCATCCAGTCCTCCGCGTAGTACGTCTTCGTGTCGTACTTCGCGTGTACCAGAGGTCGCGCTCGGTATCGTCTCGATGCTTATTTTATCCAGGACGGCCTTTGGAAGCACTTTTAGCAAGCTCTTTGTCTATCATGGGGACTACCTCACCGTATTCTCTCGGTGAATTTCACACGTTTCCTACGTCACAGTTTGCAGTTCCCGCCCCAACTCTATCGACCTCCATAGGTTCGTTATGAGGCGAAGCATCTCTAAGCGTGCTGCGCCACCGTTCGACCTCAACACTTTTCCCACATCGTCAAGTCATTTGCCAGGATGTATGGTGCCTGGAAGTAGGCACACAGTATCTGTGGCTGTAGCTGCCTTGCAGCCACATGTATGCCTGGCTGTTAAAAGCTCCGCTACACCCGTGTGTATTTGTAAAGACAGCACTTCACAGCCTCATCCAACTTATCCATACAGCCTACCCTAGACTGATTCGACCTTGAGCCACGGATACACTCTCACACTATACTGACTCTACTCAATTCGGTCACTGTATTTGTCTGACCGGATCATCCTATGCATCAGGCGAAGAACTCTTCTGGGCAACACAGTCGTGGAAGCCGGTTCATCGCTTAGCCCTGACAACGACCCGGACATTTCTTCCAAAGATGGATTCTCGGGCCCACATTATTACAGACGGATCGTTCACCAATGATGAACTTACTACTGGAACCGCACCCGTCGTCGAGCTTACCAGACATGACACGATCTCCTCCGTCGAAAGTGTCCCACGATTATCCGAAGGCCGTTGGGCACTGAACCTCAGTGGAAACTGTTCGACCTGCCATCATCACCACAGATCTGTACAGGTGCATGTTCAGGTTTCGGGCGACTCTACTGAATTCGGTGATGTGTATTGCCACAAATGCCAGAAATTGTGGTTGGCCTTCGGAAAACTCAATGGCACGCGCCTGTCTCTTCTCTCTACAAAGAGTCTAGAGCCGGAGACGCTTGCAGCTGAGGCTGATTTCCGCAAAACTCTGGTTCGGGCTATACAGTCTGCCACTCCTATCGCCACACTATCTCCCACTCTTACCGTCATACCGGAAAGCACACCGGCCGGTCCATCCCGGGAGACATCTGTACGGTCAACCGCTCAGAGAGACACCCAGCAACACCCAGCATCCATCGGCAGTCACCCAGGGCCAGTGTCTGTTGAATCCAGTAATGGGGAACAAGCTTCAGGTCTCAGCCATATCCGCTCGGGTGGCCAGAGGTATGCGACATTCCGCCAAAACGCTTGGTCCAAAGGTCGGCAGGCCTTCTCTCGCCTCAGTATGAGGCTTACAGCACGACTACGCAAATCAAAGCCCAGTCCCCCAGTTACAAGGTTCCCTGAGAGTAGCTCCGACCAAGATCGCCATCGCCAAGTCGGGGGATCTTTACCGGCTGGTATAGCGCCCATCGTGGAAAACTCGGAATCCCTGGCTGAGTCTACAGAGACTCACGTCGACCTCCAAGGCGAATCAACTCAGGAGTCTCCTAATGTCCGCGACCGGTCAGCTGCCGCAACGAATGCGCTGGTTTCGCTCCAAGATCTCGACCTTGAGGCGATCCATGCTTTATCTCCACAAGAGCGTTGGGAATGGGGCCGCAGGCAACTAACAGACTTCAGAACACAGTATGCCGTGTCCACTGTTCCGATCAGTGACCCAGTCATGATCAATAGTGGAACGCAGGCAAACCTTTCGGAAGATTCGCTGTTGTCTCATCGTCCACTTACCAGACGTCATTCTGCCTTGGCTTTCGTTGGAAACACTTTTGGCACTCACGACTACTGGGACGTCTTTCGGGGAAGTACGCAGACTTTCCATAATCGTCCACTGAGCATGAGCGAAGCGAATTTATCAGACGCCGAAACCGTTGTTGAACGAATCAGTATCGCTCCTACCACACACCAATTACTGATCGATACCTTACATCGAGATCGCCGCGGATCTGAGTCTTCGCGCCCTCTTTCGATGTACAGTATTGTGCACGAATGGCAGCAGTATGCTCGGAACAGGGCGGAGGTTCGACTATCGATAGACTCGGCAGCGACTGGCGGTGCTATCAGAAATATCGCTATGGGGAGGGCGCGTGCAAGCAATCGCCTATCTCGTAACTCGATGAATCGGGCGTCCTATTTATACGATACAGAGCTAGGAGGGTCGAGAGTTCAGCTGCCAGTGGCGATGGAGACCGAGCGGAGCGATATACCGGAACACGCTAGCTCGCCTACCGGATCGCCACCGAGCCCCGAAGCAGATGTGAGATCACAGGGTTGAAGTCTCGATATGTCTGCGAGGCTCCGCAAGACCCGGAACTCAGGGGCTCTTCACTCGTCAATTTCACCTTCGTATACGATGCTACGGCGAGTTACCACGGTCTCTTAGGTCATTTCATTTTAACGCTGCACGAGCTTTCCCTGGTCTTACGAGCCAGATAGCCTCGGATGCATTCCTTAAATCACCATCACGCCCCACGATATGCTGTTTCTTAGTTTTCTTTCAGCACAAATGTATACAAATAGATCACTCTGCTTGCCTTTCGCGATCTTCGAGAAGACCCGTTTGTCAACATTCATCTCATCTTTTAATCTATCGTGACTGCTTCAAGGGTTGTACTGCTTGCGCCAGTCCCAGTGAAAATAGTTTGGCTCATGATGTGATTCAGGGCTGAGTGAAAGTCTACGCCAAAGAGGTCGTGCACGAGGGAGACTGCAGCTCCCAGCTACTCAGCTGTACTTAGAGTCGACTCTCCAAGCATTTCTTTCGCCTCCACAGTTGGGTGGGATTAGCCAGCACTTATTTCTCTTGCGTGCCATCTCAACCAACACCATGACGCAACCAACAGATGCACAGGCCTTCCTCTCTTCCCTCGAGTCTCTCGAATGTGCCATATGCATGGAAGGATACGACGCCAATCACCCCCCTATAATTCTCGAATGCCATCATATCTTCGGCGAAAAATGCGTAAAACGTTGGATCGAAAGTGGCAATGGTTTGTGTCCTAATTGCCGCGCGCCTCTACATGGAGAAGAGACTACTGTCCCAACAAGCGAAGAGGTTCAATCTCCACCAATCGAAGTACCTACAGGCGTTGTGCGAGAAGAGCCTGTAATTCCAACAAGCCAAGGGATCCCACAGCTACCAATGGAAGTACTGGCAGAGTTCATTCGAGAGGACAACATGGTTCGGTGGAGCCAAGAACCCCAGCAGCGACCGGTCCAAGTACGGACAGATTTCCTTCGAGAAGACAACATCGTTCGATGGAGCCAAGAACCCGAGCAAGGACGGGTCCAAGTACCGACAGACTTCATTCGAGAAGACAGCATGGTCCTATGGAGTCAAGAACCCCAAGAGCAACGGGTCCAACCACCCCAGCAGCGACCAGTGCAAGTACCCTCTGAGGTTATGCGCGTTATAGCCCGTCAATCCGATTGGGATGTGCTAGTAAGTCAGCGTATGAGGTGGCTAGTGTCTCGATCAGAACGTCTTGTGGCCTCTCTACTGCGACTACCCGGACAGGCTGGGGTCAAGCTAGGTCTACTTCGACGGAATGGTGCAGATGACCGGTCCGCTACTCCTCGTGCTCGGAAGCGCCTGCAGCGAAACCCAGAACATCATCCACAGGCTCAGGATACCCGTAGGATAGCCGATGCAGCACGTCGAACGGGAAACGATAGAGGCGACACTCACCAGGCCACCCGCGAACCAATCGGCCGTACTGATATGCAACGGCTTACGGACGGACGAGACCGCCATTCATCCCGTAGCGTTTGGCAAGCGCTGCGAGACCGAGCACAACCTTCTCGTGCCCATCGGAGACGCCAAGAGGATCAGGATCGAGAGTATGCACAACTCCTCCAGCGTACATACGATGAACAAGATGACGCGTATGAGGCGTACGACGACGACTTTGACGTACCACACCGGCCTACATACTCGATACGTGACGGTGTACATAGGATCCGCGAGCCACCATCGAATGCCTATATACCTCAGCGGTTTAGAAACGCAGGGCTTAACGGCTTGTATGATTCTGTCTATGAGTTCTACTAGGGCCATCTTGTGGAAGGTGAGATCAGCTTGGTCGTGTGAAGCGCTGAGTGCTAACGGGTAGTCAGGGCTGAAGAGTGCAAGGGAGAATAAAGCCGTATCGGATGATGCAATTTTTCAGAATCTTGAAAGCGTACGCAAGGGTATATATCGGCTGCGCGTTTCATTGTCTGTAGCCTTACAATGAAGACGAGGTTGATGGGAGTTCATGGAGAGCCATTCTTGATCATGCTGTTTATTATTCAAATATAATGTAGAGTTGGTCAAGCCAGAACGGCCAACATTGACTTACCAAAACTACACCGCGATGTCCGTTATTCTCACCAGTCATCAATCATGTCATTAAATTCTTCACTCTCCACATCCATAACCTTCCTCGCTGCCTCACTTCCACTAACTGGTAGCATCTCGAGCCCACCATCTTCATTGTCATCCTTCTTCTTGAACTCCTTAGGCACCTCTTCAGGATCCATGAGGCCGACCTGGAAAAGCACAGAAGCCTGGTCCCAGTAAAACCTCTCGCACCATATCTTTCCAGCTCTGAATCCCACGATGCTCACCACGACTATCTCGACTTTCTGGTTTGTTGGTGCAACGCCAGGAAGAATCCAGGGCATCTGGCATGTGTGTTTGAACTGGATGTAAAGTTCGTCTACTATTCGATCGACGCCTATTGTGCGCGAGATGAGCCGCATGTGCATTGATGGTGGGGCCGTTTTGAGAAAGTAGTCGCGGTAGAAGCGCTTGAGATCTGGATGGCCGCTTGCCCCGGTCATAGTCGGAGTAAAGTTGACGTATGGTGTCGGGGTTTTGGTATAGGTTTCGAGGATCTTATCGAGCGATTTTCCGCGGTACTTTTCTGTTGAGTGTTAGCTTTTACAATAGATACGATTGGTCGCCATGCATACGCTCTTCGTTTTCCTCCCATAGCCGCTCCAGATCTACCTCGGCGCTGAAGCCCTTTCGAACAGTGCTCAAACTCCTGCTCCATGCGATAGCGTCGGCCACGGCGTCGTATTCATCTAGATCGTGCTCTGCAAAGCCTGCATCAACGCCCTCGTATGTGAAGCACGGATACAGTATCTTGTCCTGTAAGCCTCCCGCGCCAATACCGTGCGTGACGCGCTTCTGCACCGTCCGTCGCTTGCCTTGTATGCCAAGAACTTCGGGGCGACGCGTCACACCAACGGTGATGTCGTTTCCGGATGTGCCCTCGGCTAGATGTACGAGCACGCGAAAGGACGATGTGAAGCGGTGACGTGTATCGGGAATGGAGGACGGATAGTAGGCGATGAGGGAGCAGAGTTTCGAGGTGGCGGTTTTGGGTTCCGAGTAGACGTCTAGACATACGGCTGCAGCGTCACCGAATGCTACAGAGCCATGGTCAGTACATGAGTCGGAGGGTGCTGGCGCAGAGCACGTATACTCGTGACATGCGCCAGAGTGTGAAAGGGCTGTATACCCACGATTGCGTAGCGTTCCCCAATGCCCATCTTGTCCCCCAGCTTGTGAAGCGTCTGCACGTATTGCTTGCCACCTTTGCCCATAGGGATGTATTCGACAATGAAGCCCTCGTCGCGCCACGCCTTCATAGTCTCGATGTCGAACTCGGCGTCTTCGGCTGTGATGTACAGCACGGGCGTGCTGCTCCGGAACGACAGCCAGCCATTGCGGTCAGCGAGGAATTGTTGCGCCATGTCGTGGTCCAGAGTCGTTGTCGCAAAGGCAGGCGCGCTCACGCGATGGCTGCGGGAGGTCCACTATAGGCAAGCGTAGCTATGCTGGTTCCGTCTTGGTAGCGTCCGATGATGGTTGGGACGTTGTCAACGGTGTAGTGCGATGCGCGGTGGTTAGGCCAGCCCTTTGCGCGCGGATGAACAAGGTCAGACCATTCATGGATGCAACGGCGCATTTTCGGTGCGGGCTCACAAGAATCCTGCTCGAGGCTGGTTGCATGAGGATTTAGTGGAGTCGTGCCTGTCTCCAACTCGTGAATGACGTAGGCGCTGTAAGCCTCCTTCGGGACTAGCCGGAATGCAGCAGGAAACCGCTGTCGCAACACCGAGGATCCTGACATGTTCATACTTCATGGGATATCGTTGACGGGATCCATGCGCTATGCGACGTGCCTGAGGCTCATCCTTCAATTTCATCCTTCAATTTCATCCTCTTTCTGTAGCACTCTTGCGAGCGACATGTCTGGCCACGAGATGGAGTTCAAGGCGACTTTGGTGCCACATCGGTCCGACTCGACAGCAGCGAGACAACCGCCTGCGTACGATGCTGCTCGGCTCTATACGTCCGTCTCGTCTTGCTAAAACTTCCTAGGCTATCAGACCCAGCCATTGACCATCGGCTCTGGGGTCTGAATGCTGGAGATCGTTCTCGTGTTCTTGGTCTCTACGATCAAGGCAAGAAACTCGTTCCAAGCTACAACAAAATCCAGAAAAATGTCCAAACGAGGCAGGACCACATCATGCGATCTGTAAACGGAACCGACGATTGGGATTGGTTCATGCACACCGACGTACCAGGATATGATGGGCTTGAACTGCGAGAAGAGCGCCTTGCCGTGCAGGAAGCAGCACTTAGACGTGAGAAGATCAAGTATTTT
Organism: Alternaria metachromatica; assembly: GCF_023757995.1. Classification (NCBI taxonomy): domain Eukaryota; kingdom Fungi; phylum Ascomycota; class Dothideomycetes; order Pleosporales; family Pleosporaceae; genus Alternaria; species Alternaria metachromatica. The sequence goes on from NW_026055494.1 coordinate 1,736,658, forward strand.
TTTGAGCGCGATCCCGAGCTATGTCATCTCATGAGAGAAAGAGAGGCCGTCGAGCGCCCTATCTATCAGGTCGCTGCGGCCTGCGCAGATCTGCAGCTATGCCAATCATTCACGGCAATCATCCTCCAGAAGCTCCCTCGCGAACTGCGAGACCAGATATACAACTATCAGTGGACAGAAGAGCACATCAGAAGCCTAAACGACGCTATCTCATTTGTCCCCAAATATCATTCCGCCGACGAAGCTGGCACAGGAGTACAATATCTCCCTGTGCCACGTTTCGCAAACGCCGCGTTGGTGGGCGAGGAGTTCGCATCTGAAGCTGCAACCACGTACTTCAAGGACCTTTCAAACGTTGAGCTTGACTATCGCTATGTCCGCGCCTACCTTGAACGCGACCGCTTTGGTTCCATGGCATTCTCGTTCAAGGATGCTATACGACGTCTCGTCATCACGATCGATGAGGACTATGGTAATATCTATTCAGGAAAATGGATAGCATGCAGGGCATTGTACGACAACATGAAGAGTCTGCTGATGCTGAGAGATCGTCAAGAACTCAGTGTTGAGATATATCTGGAGTCAGATATGCAATGGAATCTGGCCCTCTTCCAGGCTCTCGAAACCATCAAACCAGTATTCTTGATGATTCGCGAGGCCAACATGGATGTCAAAGTTCTAGGCTACGACTTCTTCAGCACAACCGAAGATTACGATGCAGACGTATTCTCCGAACAACTCAACTACTACCTCACTGCGGGTACTCCAGAAGAGTGGCTGGAGATGAAGGCCAAAGAGATCAAAGAGATGCCGCGGGGTCCGTTTCGGCAGCGATGCAAACGGGTAAGTGGTCCATTATTTTCAGCGAGAGACCAAGCTCATACCAATCGTAGACACTGCGAATCATGCGAAAGAACCTTGAGTCTGTCATGCGAGATTCTCGCAAGGCCGCTGAGTCTGCTAGAGCCAGCGTATAACTACAAGGCACGTCTTGGCAGCGCACACAAAGTTTGACTCCATCTGTCCGTCGTTACTAGCTTCATGTGTTTTCCAGGTATCCTCTAATCTATTTCTTGTGCGTGAAGGTACATGTATCACTAGAATCGTCATGTAGAGTAGGCGGTAAATGGTAATGGGATTTAACTTGGTCCCCCGACCGTGTGCTCAACTTGCTAGATCAAACAAAGCTGGCAACCCAGACATCCATCGCCCTGACTCCCATTCTGCCCCCCTGGATGCCTTCTAGGCTTGCCTCACATACATCTCGCAACGCAAAAATAACTCCCCGTTCCCTCTCATCCTTCACATTCACCTCTATCTCTCTCTCAAAAGAGGGAGAGAGGCAAGCGGAGACTTCCCATTGTCCATCCATCAGTCCCTCGTCACTCTGCACGCGCGTCTCGTTCTCCAGCTGCCACCCGGCCGCTAAAGCCAGCTCGATGAGTCGTTTTGGGCCCAAGACAGTGCGAACATTCGAGATGCTGTTGCCTTTACGGCACTCCAGCGCTGCCTGCGTAAGTGCTGCTAGTACATGAGGCTGAGCAGATGGATGTGTCGCTATCAAAGACCATTCAGAAAGGAGAAGACGCTTGCTGTGCTGTCTGATGGCACGGAAGGTGGAGAGGATGAGCGAGGGGGTGGGGAAGTACCATAGACAGTGGGCGAGCACTGTCGCGTCAAAAGCTTTGTCGCTGCTGGTGAGTGCCGAAGAGATAGAAGACGATATGGGAAGGGAAGAGAGGTATTCCAGGGGGGGTTGTTGAATCCACGTGATTTGTTTTCCGAGCGGTCCTTGTGAGATGTGATCTTGTGCTTGGCCGAGGGTATACGGAGAACCTAAAAGGTCATAAACCCACTACGTCTATACGCCTACCAGGAAAGCAAGAAAAAAAAATAGTTCGGAAGGACTTACCATAACCCAAGTCTGCTGGATCGACGGCCACTACGCTCCCTTGCTCGCCAACGGCGCAAGCAAGGACAGTCGTACAATCTCCCTGCCCGCACCCTAATTCGAGCACCCTCGAGCCATAAGAGATATTCCATTGCTGGAGGAGCCTTATACGGTGGAGGGTTTGGGCGTGCTGGATGCTGAAGTTACGAGGATCGTGCAAGGAAAGACGAGCAATATAGGCGGCGTCGAGTTCGGCAGCCATCTTGAGCTCGATAGGTGTTGAATAGAAGACTGCAGATTCTTGGATTGCCAGTTGGATTGTGAGGGCCTTTATTCAACTCCAGTACTATTAGGCAGAAGCTGATAAAGATAAGGCGAGTATTGAAGATGACTCAACCGCCTTGTCTGAGTCAAAACCTCCGGAGATAAGGCACGACGTGGAGATACGTAGGAGGATGCGCACTAGATTCATACCACCTTCCGAATTAGACTGCCCTGTCTTCCATCTTCGTTTGCACATCATTACAATTTCGACCTAGGCGCCTCACCATCGTGGTTCCATCCTGGCATGTCCGCGAGGTCCTTCGCACGAGCCGCCCTTCTTGACTTCAGCGCATCACCAGTACCAGGACGCCATCTCCATGCATGCGCGAGGTCATCTGCCAGTGTACCTTCGAGTAACTCGACCACATGCTTACCAATGTTTGGAAGTAGCTTGAAGGTATGGCTACATATCAGGTCAGTAACTCAGCAAAACAGCATTCGTAACGAGGAAGAAACTCACCCGCTATCTCCGGTAGCAAGCACGAAATTCTTCCAATCAGGATGTTCGCACATCAAAAGTGCCGCATCTGCTGTGTCTGTACACCAACACAGATGTCTGTTGAACAACTCTTTGTCTGTGAACTTTGGCAGGAACGTCGCAATAGCTTTGCGGATGCTGACCTCGGAGGCATCCGGATAGGTATCTGTGGGATGCTTCGCAGCAGATCTAGGTACCGAGATGCGCTTTGGTGCCGATGCGCCAAAAGGCTGATGTTGCTTGAAGCGTGTGAAGCCTGGAAATTCGTCGCAGACTTTGATGACGCCGTGTTCGTCAGGCTCGAAGAAGAAGCCCACGTCACCGTTGTAGACTACAGGGACGTTCTTGTACTCTGCGGCTTCGCTGGGAGAGAGTTGAATGTGGGCATATACCCATGCCTGAAGACGTTAATTTGGAAGTAGTTAGCTGAGCTGAAATAACATACCTTCGAAACACACTGGTCTTGCAGATCGACAAGCACGGGACTCCATGCACCAGCCGCAAGAACCACCTTGTCAGCGTAATACCTTGTGCCATCCACCGTTTCAACACCAACGCACACACCTTCAGCCAAAAGAGGCTGCTTGAAGGATCCTGCTCCACCGAAGCCGAATTTGACGCCTTGATCGCGCAGATACCCACCAATGGCATCGATGGCCTTTGCTGCAGCAAGCCAGCCGCCGTCATCGCTATAGACAGCTTTCCAACCTTTGATCTGTTCGCGATCTAGGAGTGGGATCTTCTTCAAGATCTCGTCCTCCGAATCTAGCCATTCTGTTGTCGTCTCTAGGCCAGCACCCGCGTCGAGAAGAGCCTGGTAAGCTTGCTTGAGGTCCTTGAGACCCTTTTCACTGTGGGCGCAGTCAAGCTGCAAATACCATTAGTCTCTAAATATATTTCTTGCTAGGTTGCGCTTGAAATACTCACTCGACCGGTGTTGTGAAAATATTCTTTGAACAGATCGTCTTCTTTCCACATCTGTCTCGCCTCCAGACTCAACTGTAAGTCCACTTTGTTCCGCAAGCGGATGCCCATGATCTTGTTCAAGTCATTTCCAGCCGATTGTGACGATGGTATTGGGTACGTGTCTAGCACTGTGATGTTTGAAGGTTTGTATCCTGAGCGTACGAGATGTAGGGCTGTCGACGACCCTATCGTCCCGCCACCACCAGCAACGATGACGGACGTAGTCTCTCGCGACGGTGCCATGCTGAACTATCAAAGTCTATCGCGCTTGAAATGGCTCGCGTGTTGGAATGGGGAGGCGCTGCCGGAAGTCGTTATCAGTAACGACCCACGATGTAATCCCGCCGGTTAAGTATCCCTAGAGGCTGCACACGCCACCAGCACGGTGACACGATGGCGACGCATTCTCCACGCGCCAGATGCGAGCACGCGAGGTTTTGATTGAGTAATTGAGGCCTGCCGTCCCAAGGATCGCGGCCGTTCTCGCTTGGCGATCCCGACTGTTACCCCTTCCAAACGGGGTTAGGCTGGCGGACGTCAGCGATGCGTCAAGCAGGGGGGGCTCCGTTCCTGCCCGGTTTGAGCATGGAGCAGGGCCACGACCTTCCATGCTTGACATTGCGATAACGAAACTGGGTCTATGCAGCCAAAGGGCGATATCAACAACGCTCTTTTCTATAAAAGTCGCCCTCAACCCGCGGAGCACCTGAACAGCTGACTCACGCCTTGCATCGACCCGACATCCAAGCCTCGCAACCATGTCTAGTGCAAGCTTACCATCCCTTAATCACATTAGTTTCCAACCTCCACTTTTCCAAACTGTTCGCACTTCCATATCCAGCCTAGTCTACACTCTCATCTAAACTGCCCTTCCCCTCGGAAACCGGTCTATCACCGGAGCGATTGACTCCACAAGTCCCTATCAGCTGGACGGGAACGACTCGTTTACCCCAGCTTGGGGTAACATAGTTCCGGGATCCACAGATAAGCCGATGCTGGTCGCGCGGACAGACGGTAGAAGGTAAATGTGTGCGGGAGAGACATGGTGTATATAAAGGTCGCGTGCGATGCCTTTGATCTCGCCTCAGCTCGAAGCTCAGTCGCACCTGCTCCGTATCGTTTTTGGTCTTCCCAGTAGGAGTACTTCAAGATGTCTAAGTTCGACGCTGCTCCTCCCAATACACATGCCGGCGGCGACGACGATGCGCTCCGTACAAAGGGCAACGACCCGCTCAACGCTCCTCCAACATACGATGTCGCCGACGAGAGAATCAATATGGAAGAGTATGCTAGAACAGTTCCAAAGTGGAAGAGAATATGGCAGCACAGCTTGACGCAGATGCTGCTACTCAGTGTGCAGGCTTTCTGCGGTCCTGCTATGGCTGATGCTATTGCTGGTAAGTCGTCTTTGAGCTCATGAAACGGTACTTGGAATTGATAAGTTTGCAGGCCTTGGTGGAGGTGGTCTCGCTACTCCCCAGACTTCGAACATCGCGACCGCTGTCAACTACACCATGCTTGCTGTCTGTTGTGCTCTCGGAGGACCCATCGTCAACAAACTCGGAACGAAATGGGCTTTGGTCATCGGCGCCTGCTCGTTTCCAATCCGCGGCTCTTCCTACTACTGCAACTCCAAGTTCGGAAACCAATGGTACTTGATCTTGGGCGGCTTCTTCACTGGCGTGGGGACGGGCACTTGGTATGTTGCAGAATCCGGAACTATAATGTCACTCGCGCCAGCTGGATCTCGTGGAAAGTACCTGGCACTTTGGATCGTTGCTAGAAACTTAGGGCAGCTTGTCGGTGGTGCTATCAAGTGAGTTTTACAGACTGAAGCCCACTTCGCAGCAGCTAAAATTTGTGTCACAGTCTGTCAAAGAACCACGAGAAAGGTATCGTCGGCGGCATAACTCCGGATACCTATGTCGCCTTTTTGATCATCGAATGTATGGCCTTGCCATTCGCCTTCCTCATCTCACCTCTTGAACGAGTCGTACGCTCAGACGGAACGCGTATCCTTGTCTCTGAAAAGATCGGCACCATTATGGAGTTCAAGCAGATCAAGATCACGATGACGTCGAAGCTTATTTTGCTTTCCGCATTCTGGGCCATATGGTCGTTCTTCTACAGGTCAGCCAACACACGATCATAAAGGAGCGGCAGCTAATTAGCTATTAGTGGGACGTGGTCGACCTATCTTGGAACCTACTTCAGCGTCCGCGCCCGCGCTCTCTCCTCCCTCGTCTCGCCCTTCTTCTGTATCGTCGGTTGTTTCGGTCTCGGGTTCATCCTCGATCTCAAGGGTGTCAGCCAACGTCGTCGTGCACAAATCGGTCTCTTTACCGTCGTGCTTCTCAACCTTGGTGTCTACATCTGGTCCATCGTCATGCAAGTCAGATTCAACAGCAATGACCCAGGCAAGATCGACTGGGATGACTCGCTGTATGCGCGTTCTTTCTTGCCATACTTCTTTGTGCAGACGACCGGTCCTTTGTCGCAATCTTACATGTACTGGCTACTCTCTTCTTTCGCAACAGACGCTCAAGGTATGTCTCATCATTCGGCAAGTCTTCTTGATCCATCGCTGATGATATACAGCAAACGTACGTAATGGTGCAGCTTTCCGCTGTCTCGAGGCCATCGGACAAGCCATCTCGTACGGAATGAACACCCAAATCAAGACATCCCCTCTCATCGGCTTCTGCGTCACTTTTGGCTTGATGGCACTTGCGCTAGGTCCGATGCTGGTACTGGTGAACCAGACGCCTGATCGCATCCCCGCTGATGTGATTGCGGAAGAGCAGTACCGCGAAGAGAAGAAGATCGGTAATGTGAACGTCGAAACCAAGGTCTAAGGCCTGTTTAATTAACGATATCTCGATGAGACTGGAATGGATTTCTCTATGCGCTCGTAGTATAAAGCGTATACAATGCCAGAGACGGGTTCGACATTGCCATCTGACATATGCACCAGCTGTGTGACATTGCAACTAAATATGCATAGTTGATTTCTGGCATATAGGATAGCAACACTCTGGGTGATGCTTTGCTGCAGATATGATTAGAAAACAATAATGTAGGAGTGTGTATATGATCTAGCCGCAGAGGTTAGAGATTAGTCTTTTTCCTCCGCGACAAATAACTAATCAGTCGCTAAGACATTACAAGCTTTTGTCTAAAAACCTTCGCATAAATTGCGGCATGGATCGTGGCCACACATAGTGCGGCATGTGAAAGAGGGAAATGTATTAATAAGCTGCGAGTCGCCCTTCGGATTGCCGTCACTAGAACCACCCACTGCACTAGCTAAAAATGATTTCATGTTGTTTTGATGGATTCAGTCTCTTCGCTGAATACGCTTTGCACCCAGACACATTAATGCATGAGTGGCGCGTCAGGGAGCTTGACTTCTAGCCTCATTGCCCATGTTCGATATCCTCGTGGAGCGGCATGACCCTTGCAACTATATCCCATTGAATACAAGCTTCAGGCCGGCACTTAAGGTTGTATGCTAAGACGCGTGTTGCTGATGAGCTAAGCACTAGCCGAATGGGGAAAGACATGGAGCTTTGTTGGCAACGGGCCGATCGATGAAGTATGCGAGTGTTTGGACGTGTATCAGATAGTGAATCGAGCCAGACTGGCGGCTTCCTTACGTGCGTACAGCGGGAGAATTCATGTATACCTGGCCGACACGATTAAAAAACAAGTGTACATAAAGACAGTATTGGGCGAGCAATAGAGGTCAACTTTCATTGGCTATCACAGCAGCCTTGCTACGTCCCTTTGTTTGTCAAGCCCTCATTTTCACATTTCAAGATGACTATCACAGCAGAGAACAACTTAGAGTACCGCCAGGGTAAGCTCTTCGTGCACGCCATCGAGGAGAAAGCGCAATGGATACCGAACAACATGTACATGCGTTATGCGCCGGATGACTGGTTGCACAGCGGTTACAAAACGATTACATGGAAGCAATACGCAAGTGCCATCGATAAGATGGCTTTCTGGTTTGACGAGCGGCTTGGTAAAGCGGTGGATTGCGAGACGATTGCTTATTTCGGGCCCAACGATCCACGGTATGCCATCTTGATACCAGCTGTTGTAAAGAATGGACGGAAAGTAAGTGTCAGATCGTTCGGTGTGACCTCACGGCTGACAGCCTCTGTATTTGCTGATTCCCGATGGACGAGTGACCAAAGAGGGGCTTGCGGGCTTGATTAAAGCGAGTAGTTGCAAAGTATGGCTCTATCCAGAAGACGATGCCGTAGGGCCGTTGGTCGATGCAGATTCAGGCTTGAAGCTATGTGCTTTGCCGTCGCTTGAATGGATGCTTGACAACGGAGGCCAAAAGCGATACACGTATGACAAAACGTTTGGAGAGGCCAAATGGGATGAAATCGTCATCATCCATACATCAGGCACTACTGGTAAGCTGTCTGAAATGATCTGTTATCTCATAAGCTCACTTCTCTTTAGGCGAACCCAAGCCTATCTTTCACACAAATGGCATGTGGAGCGGATTAGGGAATGTGCCGATACTGAGTCGAAGACATTGGCCCCGCGGCATTGAGTACGAAAGCTGGATCGGGAAGACGTCTCTCAATCCATGTCCACCGCAATGGATAGCCGGCTTACATGCGATGGTTTTGAGCCCGCTCTTCCTAGACAGTCCCTGCGTCATGACGCCCCGGGACGAAGTTTCCCTGACTCCTAACCTGTTCAAGAAGATCGTGTCGATGAACAGAATTGAAGGCATTAGGTAAGTTCTGACTGTACGAAGTGCATATGAGACATATACTGACTTCGTACCTCTACCTCTGCAGATGCCCTCCATTCACTATCAATAGCCTCTACGCGGACCCAGAAACTCGACAAATGCTGAAGTCACTGGACTTCATTGTGTACACGGGTGCACCCTTGGATCGAGCGATTGGGGACGACCTTTGTCAGCATACGAGATTGAGCCCGATGATTGGCTCCACGGAAAATGGAGATCAGATTGGCCTACGACCAGCCGATAGAAAGCTCTGGTATACCCATGACTTTGTTCCAGAAAATGGTCATAGGATGGTGCCTTTGGACGCAGGCTCGGACGGTCTCCACGAGCTCATATTGGAGCAGGTTGGAGATGGGCGTACCAATCCTTTTCAGACATCCTTCTGGAACACAGCACATCGTTTCCTGGAGCGGATCGAAACGAAGGAGCTCTACAGGCCCGTCAAGGACTCTGACGGTCGCACGCGATGGGCGTTTTCTGCCCGCAAAGACGACTTGACGAAGCTGAGTTGGCTGGCAAAGTTTCATGCGCAGGATATTGAAAGGCGTATTTTGCAACATCCAGACGTCGAAAATGTGCTGGTAGGTGGAGAAGCCCGGCCTGCGCCGTATGTTATCGTTCAGGCAAAGGAAGGTGTGCTGGACGGAAAGAGCGAGGTGCAGTTGCTTGATGAGCTTTATGATGGGGTTATTGCTGCCACCAATAAGGCTGATTTGAGTGAGATCAGAATTCCCAGGGAAACGATCATGATTGCGAAGAAAGAGAAGCCGCTCAAGGTCAGCTTGAAGCAGTTGGTCCAGAGGAAGGCTGTTGAGCAGGACTATTCGGAGGAAATCGAGCAAGCATATGTGCGGCTGGAGAACAGCAGGAAGCCTTAGGCCCATCAAATGATATTTGACCTCTCCAGCAGCCGATCCTTCTTCGCGACATGTTGTTTGGTGTGGTGTCTTAAGTCGAGTCAGCCGAACCTAGGTGCCTAGGAAGGCGCGTCTGGCAAAACGCGCTAACGGCATGAACCTCGGCATGGCCAGTGATGATGTCGGCCGTTGCGGTTGAGTTACTCCGCATTTCAGGAAGGAGCGCCCATAAACCTTGAGGTGTCTTCTCAGCTAGAAGACTAAAAACTCTGTTTTATCTCCCAAGTGAACGCGGTATTTTAAGTACAATGTCTTACTCCAAGCGCATCGATCAGATTGCAGGCCATCTCAACTACCCCAAGGGTATGTTAGCTGGCCAAACCGCCATTATCACTGGTTCAGGACAGGGAATCGGCGCCGAGGCTGCGAAACTGTTTGCGAAGGAAGGCGCGAAGGTTGTGGTTGCCGATGTAGATGCCAGTAAGTCAATGCAGTCGCTGCATGCAAACACGGGCTGATGATGTTGTAGAGAAGGCAGAATCGGTAGCTGCGGAAATCAACGAGTCTGGTGGCAGCGCCCTGGCTGTCGCAGGCGATGTGCTCGACGACGCCTACATCAAGACGCTTATTGCAAAGGCCGCTGAGTTCGGAGGCGGCAAAATCCACATCATCGTGAATAACGCCGGCTACACATGGGATGGCGTCATCCACAAAATGACGGACAAGCAATGGCACACGATTGTCGACCTGCACGCGACAGCGCCTTTCAAGATTGTGAGGGCTGCGGCGCCATATTTCAGGGTCAAGGACGGCGAGCCGAGGAATATCATCAACATCTCCAGCACAAGTGGAGTGAACGGCAATGCTGGACAAATCAACTACGCCCTGGCGAAGGCGGGTGTGACCGGCATGACCAAGACCATTGCGAAAGAGTACGTCTTCCCTCTCTCCCTCGAATGTATTTCCCTCTAACGTGTCTGCAGATGGGGTCCTCAATTCGGCGTGCGCTCCAACACAGTAGCCTTTGGACACATCCAGACACGGTTGACGGCGGCGAAGGAGGCGGGCGCATTTATCACCACGCCCGACGGCGAGAAGGTAGCGCTGGGAATACCACAGGCGCAAAAGGCAGGCGCAGGGCAGGGCCAGGAGCACATGGACATTCCTCTGAGGAGACCGGGCACGGCGACCGAGGCGGCGAGTGCCGTGCTGGCGGTTGCGAGTCCGCTGTTCAGCTATGTAAACGGAGAGACGATCAAGGTGACTGGAGGGCGCGGCATGTAGAAAAGTGCAAGCCTCGTGCGACACCTGACAAACTTCTTTCCAAGCTCAAACACATGCCGTGGTGATGCAGTCGCAAAGATCGTCAGCTATGGTTTCAACTACCAAGATCTTGGACAGGGTCTCGGCACCCATGTTCCGCTCCGCCATCCCCAGATGCTGGATGCACATCAGCCACCTGCATCCGACAAGACGCAGCCCCTCGTCCGCCTTCTTCTTGCCTGTATTGATATAGTTGTCGTCGTTCCTTATACCCGTCCACCATGTACATGCCCAATCGATAGCCCATCTACCCAATTACCATTCAAAGCATACGCGTACGCAGCATTCGCTTCCTGCGGACTATTCGCCGCGGGCGAGCGAGCATCCCTTACCACGACACCGCGCACCACGTGGACGACGACACCCTCACGTAGTTTTAACTCGCCATGAGCGACGAGAAACATGGCTACGTCCGCGAGCCCTCTCCTCCACCCATCCCCACATACGACGAGGCAACTTCCTCGCGCAACGCCCCTGCGCGCCTCGGACCCAACGAGACCAGCGACGATGCCGAGCGGCAAGGCCTCCTGAGCCCGGATGTGCGCATACAAGCCGATCCGCGCAGGCGCAATGGATACTACCAGGCCCCCTCCGTACAGTCGGTCGACGACGATGGCGACTCGGATCTCGGGAGTCCGGTGCGAGAGAGCCAGGACGAGGACCTGCGCCAGACCATGGAGGAGATGGACATTCTAGATCCAGAGTCTGCTGAGGAGGGGCGCTCGAGGCGGAATCGATCAAGAGGCAGGTTCTCGAAACGCTTCTACAGCATCAGACATTCCCTATCGAGTTGGAATCTGCCGCGAATACCCTGGCCCAGCTGGCGTCCCAATTTCAGCGCCATGACGGACCACATACCGACGATACCGGAAGAATATAAGCCGGGATGGTCGATTATCGCGCGACTGTTCGGTCTCATACTGATCATCGTCCTGGTATACCTGCTGGTCGTCAGCGAGGTGGTGCCCATGGGCGGAGGATTCGGCACGCCATTCAACCCCGAGTGGGTGCGTTCGACGGCTATGGAGAGCGTCGAGAGCTGGCGAATTGAGAAGAATCTGGAATACATTACAAGCTACGACCACATAGGGGGCACTGAGGGGAGTTATGTGCTGGGGCAGTGGATCGAGGGCAAGTTCAAGGATGCGCACATGGACACATATACCCACGACGAGTACGTTACACATTGTGAGACGCCACAAAGGATCACGCTAACTTCAGCAGGTACTACGTATACATGAACTATGCGAAGAAGGGCGGACGGAGGGTCGCCATCGTCGAGCCACAGGATAAGAAGTGGGAGGCCAAACTCGAAGAGCCGTCCGTCTTCAATCCTGCCAAAGCGCAAACGCCCGCCTACCATGGCCTATCTGCGACAGGAAACGCCACCGGGCCCTTGATATATGTCAACTACTGCGACAAGAAAGACTTCAAGCGATTATGGGATAGCGGGGTGGACGTACAAGGAGCGATTGCGCTCTGCCGATATTACGGAACACAGCCAGATCTATCCATGAAGATCAAGGCTGCGCAAGATGCTGGGGTTGTGGGAGTCTTGGTATACTCGGACCCAGCAGATGACGGCTTCAAGAAGGGGAATCCCTGGCCAGATGGCAAGTGGCGGCCTGGAGACAGCGTGCAGCGAGGATCCGTCGGGCAGACAAATATGATTATGGGGGATGTGCTCACGCCTGGACTGCCGAGCTTCAAGAAGGTGGAGCGCATGCCCCGAGACAAGAACCCGGCCTTGCCAAAAATCCCAAGTCTACCGCTCTCGTGGAAGGATGCGCAGAAGCTGCTCAAGTCGCTCAAAGGCTCAGGCGAGCAATTGCCAGATGAATGGATTGGTGGTGTACCGGATGTTGGTGAGCACTGGTATTCTGGTCATCCAAAGACTTCGCCAAAGGTGTTCCTGCAAAACGACCAGGATGAGGTCGAACAACAGCGGATCACCAATGTTTTCGGATCTCTCAAGGGCAGCGAAGATCCGGCTAGCAAGATCATAATCGGCAACCACCGCGATTCCTGGTGTTTCGGTGCGGCAGACCCTGGCTCTGGCACGGCTGTCATGCTCGAAGTTGTACGTGTACTAGGCGAGTTGCGCTCGCAAGGATGGCGACCGCTCCGCACAATCGAATTTGCGTCCTGGGACGCTGGTGAATACAACAGAATCGGCTCTACCGAGCATGTTGAAGCCAACGTACAAGCCCTTCGAGATAGCGCCATCGCCTACCTGAATGTCGACGTAGGTGTAACGGGTGACAAGCTGTGGGCCAAAGGCTCTCCGATCTTCCAACACGCCTGGACGCGCGTGCTCGACCGACTTTCCGACCCCCGGGAGAACAAGACTATGAAGGAGCTGTGGGAGACCTCGGACTCCAAAATTGGTAACCTAGCTGCTGGAAGCGACTACGTTGCTTTCCAATCCATTGCTGGTACCTCCTCACTCGACTTCGGCTTCACCAGCAAAGAGGGTCAATCAAACCCCATTGCGCGCAGCTGCTACGAGACTCTCTCCTGGATGCGCAAATACATCGACCCCGGTTTCGCTTACCACGCCGTGCTCGCCCAACTCTGGGTTCTTCTCATCCTCGAGCTCGCTCAAGAGCCCATCATTCCTATGAAGATTGATGACTACGCCCGCGCTCTGCAGGAAGAAGGCCAGCAGTTGTTGGACTGGACCGAGAAGAAAAGCGGTGGTGGCGAGTACGACATTGAGATGTTCCAACCTCTAGTCGACAGTCTGAGCATGTTCAAGAAGAAAGCAGAGACGTTCGGTCGGTGGGAACAAAGCTGGTATAACCAAGTCTATGCCACTGGTGGCTTCGAAAGTAGCGGTGTCACAATACAAAGGGTAGGCCACAATGGGAGGATCGCAGGTTTCGAAACAGACTTGCTTGATCTCGCGAGGGGAAAGGACGACAAGGGGCCGCATGGTGTAAGTTTCTCGCCTCCGCCATAAATATGGTTATCAGTAACTAACACACAGACAGTTGCCCAACCGCGATCAATACAAACACGTCGTATTCGCCCCCGACCTCAACAACGGCCTCGAAGCCAGCGTCTTCCCTTTCGCACGTGAAGCAATCGAGAAGAAAGACTGGGATGCTGCATCCAAAGCCATCAAGAAGACGGCGGATATATTGAACCGCGCGAGCGACCGGCTCGGCTAAGATATGTGTGTATATGTACAGCAAAGTTGCATTTCCGCGGTGTTTGGGCGTAGCGAAAGACTGGCTGCATAACATTACTGGGTCGGGGATATATCTCGTATCTAGTGCCGGGCCTCGGCTTTCTCATATGGGTGTCATATTTATCTCTGTTTGGTGACCTTCGTCATCATCGCTAGCTAAGAGGCTGTTTGTTGGGCCACTTTTTCACGTGCTTGTGCTAGCCTGACTCTGTCCACGTCTATATAAAGTCTATTCTCTGTGCTCTTCTGCTTCAATTATCGTCCTCCCTTATTTCGCCATCCTTATGAACATAACAAAATGCCACTCGCTTGGATGATGCCCAGGTGTCGGTGAGAATTCTGCTGCTTTCCAAAAACATTCACCGTACTCTATATGATGGCTTCTTATCCACGCTCTCAATATCTCAAAAGGCGGCCTAGGCGTCGGTCTGTTCTTCTGTGCGTGCCTAAAAAACAGAGTGCCACGTACCGATGTCCTTCTTCTTTTGTTTCAAGCAGTCGTACATGGATGGTTGTGTGATTCCCTAAAAGATCTGCAATCCTACCAGTGCATAGACTCGGGCCTCTCTGATTTTTATTTTTATTTGAATTGGAATGAAGTTCATGCCGGATTTTAATATGACTGCCGACTGTGTCGCTGGTCTTGAAAGTGTCAAAGCATCAAAAGTACATGCGACAGAGTGATGAGTTCACCATCTACCATTTCCAAAAAAGCGCAACCCGATACTCATGTCTACCCTCTCGCTCTTCTTCGCGGTCTGAAATGTCAGATACCGTATACACTCCATCGGTTATCTCCCATCGCATACCGTTGCTCAAAAGCGAATTGAAATACCTCCTCCGGTTTATGGATGCCTCTGCATATTCTCGAAAAACCGATGGGAAGTGTGATGCAGACTTCAAAACACTGAGCTTCTGAGTCTATGGTCTTCGTTGCATGTCGCAGTGTTTACAAGTGTTCAATGCTTCATGTAAAAGCTGGCAGTTAGTTCTGAAGGACGATATCGAACTACATCCGAAGAGGAATAGAGTTTGGTGTGAGTGATATATAAGTCGCTTGCCTGCTCGATACCCAACTCATACCATCATACTCATCGTCTCCGGGTATCCAAAAAACTACCTGCTCAAGTGGATGTCTGTTTCCTCGGGAATCTTTTTCTAAAAAGCCACAATACATAGCATGGCGCTTCTTCTCTTAAAGATGACTATAGTAAAGTTATGGTTCTGTTGTTGTCCCGCAAGCCTCCAAAAGCTTTCCTCGTACCCTACATGTGAGCTTTGGAATCGAAGCAAGTTTCGAGCAGATGCATGACTGTTCATGCGATACACAACTTCAATACTTCTCACTCTATCTCTCAAGGAAAGCTTAAATATCTTTACCAACACGTCATGTGCAGTCTCTCAAACATAGCAAGCATAGAAGAATGGAGAGAGATCCTGTCGCTCTTTCGACTGAGGGAGTACAGGTACTTTGTTCGGAGAAAGCCGTTCCTCATCTGTTGCCTAGTGTGCACTACCCGAGCGGACGAGCTGGAGCAAAACGCGAGATACGCTGGCAGATGATCCAGAGACTTGATCGTACTGCCTTTGTATAAAGACCTGAAACTAAAGCGGCATGTTTGAGCGGAACTACGTTTGCCACGTGCCTATGACGGTCTTCGGACTTGAGTACAAAATCTTCGCCGTCTTGCTAGATCGTCTTTTCTACAACGTTGAATAGGCTGGCTCGTTCCCTGGATCAAACGCCTTAATAAGCATGGAGCAGGCCAAATCCTCTTTCCAAAATCTTCCCTAGAAGTGCCCATGGTTTGATATCGAGGTCGCTACAATATCGAATTGGCAGTCGCGTGCCACTGGATGATCAGATACGGAGTCAAATGTTTCGATTCAATTCGTGATTTGGGTCATGAGCTGCCAAAACAGGCCATATTGGAAGACATGTCTTTCCCCTTTGCTCACATCTTTCTCTGGGCTCAATTTCTGGATTTGAGCGGAAGTAGCCCCTACACGATTCAACAAGGTATAAAGAGGCGCCCGCTGGAGTGATACACCTTCATTCTTGTCAAGTTCGCATTGAAATAATTCTCCGAAAGAGTTAGAGCAGA
Source organism: Alternaria metachromatica (assembly GCF_023757995.1). Classification (NCBI taxonomy): domain Eukaryota; kingdom Fungi; phylum Ascomycota; class Dothideomycetes; order Pleosporales; family Pleosporaceae; genus Alternaria; species Alternaria metachromatica. Next base: position 1,752,575 of record NW_026055494.1, read on the forward strand.
CAGTCATGTTGTTGCCTCTAGCTCGGCAATTGAAAGTCTCGCTTCTACCAGGACATGTTCGTAGGTGGACCTGGCTGTACACAATAAAGAATGTCGAATCCGCAGTCATGGCCATCATTTGTTCTTATTTCCTACCTGTTTGCATCTGCGGAGTAAGCAGAAGCTGGGGAGATTGCGGGGTAGAAAATGCCTGGCCAGGTGGGAAAAGAAAAGCGTGGCGGTTCTGAGCGATACCTGGAAAAAGACGGCTACATGTTTCCTGTCTCTTGCATGGCTTACACCGTACATTGGCATGCTTCGAAAAAATCCCACGATTCTAGGCCTGGAGGAAGTATGCCCATCGCTTACGTGCCGGAAAGCTGACTACAATGACGCTTCGTTTAATCGCAAGGCGGGGGTGCCAGCTCCGAGAACGATACCAACGATCGACGATCGAGTAGCATCCGAACGTTTGGGGGCGCATATTGTGTCTCGCGTCCTGGTGTGCGACAGCGGCTTCGAGATAGTATGTCAGTAGTATGAACCTCTATCGGCGCAATCTCTTGCTAGGTGAAGCCGAAAGTTTCCAAAGTTGTCTCATGGGCTCGAGCTCGCTTTCCTGGCGAGGAAAGCAGCAACCTCAAAAGTACCGGGAGCCCGTAGATCTGGTAGCAGGGTCAACGTGCGAGTAATGATGGTGCAAATCTCCACGTTGTGACTGTGTGAAGCGAAGCCCATGTCCCAGCTGAACACTGCCGCGGCTGCAACCGAAAAACGTGGAGTCAGGCAGGCGCTAACGACGCTAAGTGGCTGCTAGCTGTCACTCATCAATCCTTCAGCGGCATCTCGGCCGCGCCGACAAACTTCTCATAACAACATCGGCGCGTGGACAAAACAACGCACTGGTCAGTCATGCTGTTCTGTCATCGCTTGCATCTGAGTTCGGGTCCTTGTTCTACACATACCTGAGCGCTGCGTTGGCCAGCACGCCACCACAGGACGCCATGCAACTTCCAGATTGACCAAAAGAGCTTTTAGAAAAGAAAACACGAAGGATCTCGTCAGGTACCGGTCTGAGGTGCCGCTAACCGATGCGCTGCACAACACATCTCTCGCTTCGAGCGCACTCATCCGGTGAAAATAAAGGCGCTCTGAATTCGATACAGCCATCAAGCCCAAAACACCTCATCGCGTTAGCGTTCAGCCCTAGCACCCCTAAGCAAATCAGCCCACGCGGCGAAGAGTGCCGCTTGGGACATTCGACTATTCTCACTCGCACGGAAGCTCATCCGCTGACGAGACAAAACATCAGGCCCATGATGCCAAGTCTCGTGGCTTGCGTTGCTGGCCTCAGGAAAGTTGTAGCGTTGCTGCATTTGTTCGATGAGAAAGCCACCAGCTGAAGTTTCAGCACAATGTGGATTCTTGAAAGGCTAGAATGGCTCGACATGGGAAACTTTGCTCGCTTCTTTGCTTGGGGAAATGGATGACAAGGTGGTGTGCTGGTTTGTATAAGGAGACTGGAGCGCCGCGATGGTGTTGAGGTGTAACTGCATCCTCCAGGCGCTACAAATACGCTCACACTCGTTTTTCTCTATCGCAATTAGCTGGACGACATACCACGTTGACGTACATTCATATAAACCTCTTCCAATCACTGTCACAGCCCTCTACAGCATCGGTCAACCACACCTCAGCCAACGCCAACCACCATCTTTCGATCACAATGTCAGGACCGTCAGGTAAACTCGGCGGTCTTTCCACCAGTGTCGTCGCCATCATCGCTGTCGGTGGTGTAGCAGGCCTGCTAGCCCTCATTGTCGTTACGTCTCTCATCTTGGACATACCAAAGCGTATGAAGCAAAAGAAGAACACTGGCCTCATGGCACCAGAAGAGATGGAGAAGAAGAGTGTAGAGATTGACGACGCGGAAATGGGTGCTATCAAGAAAGCGACAAGAGAGATATCAGTTCAATCCCCGAGCTTGTATTCAAGCACATATATTGCTCGGCCAGCGTCGCCAGAGTGTCAATGCGCCCACCCATCGATAGTCGTACATCCCTCGCCAGTCTATTCGAATACCACAACGTTAAGATGAGTTTATCGGCACTACATTTAATGTTCTACGACACCTTTCTGTGAATACTTTATCCATTCGCACACGTCTACACCGCCCGGGTGGGACCGGGTCAGAGGACATTTTACATTCCAAGGTTACCTTCGGCGTTAAGACCTGGAATGTTCTTATAACCTTTCAAAAAAATTGTTCAGATGAGACGAGAGCGTCACGGCCGGAAGTTCGATACCCTGTTTGATGGATGTTCGGAGTTAACTGTTATCACCGTTGGGTAACGCAAGGCTGCGTGTCATGATACTACGTGAAAGCCCCATACACCACGGTCTAATCCTACTTGAGTACGATTATCGGACACTCTGTAGTATACAAAGCAGATTGTTCACTTATGTCACTGCGTTTCGGGACATCATTCGGCCGAATTGCATGTGTTACACAACACCTGCATGATCGCTTCCATGCAGCACGGTAGATTGCAACTGTCCACAATTGCTCGGCGTCAGCACTTACGATAGTAATGAAGAAACCAAAATCACTCATCAAGAAAGAAGACCATTATTGTTCGTCGAAACCTCTATGATCCGTTCAGACGTGCAATGTTGACACGCTGCGCAGTACGCACCTGTGCAGGCTAGTGCGAAAGGTCGTCGGTCTTTCCGTAGCGCGCATCTCACGACAATCTTATGATGGAGCGGGATTAGCACTGTGTTAACGCATAGCATCGTCAGCGCAAGAAGTCTTCGGTAATAAGCGCTAACCAGGCGAGGCCACCGTCATCCTCGACGTTGCCCAGTTGTGTATCTAGACCGGACGACTTTTCGCCCTATCAAGGCAGCAGTCATGGCTGCTCCGAAACATGCGGGTGCGACTACACGGTACTACCGCTTACTCACGCATGATAAGATGTGGAGATATACTCAGCAGGTATAAAGACTGAGTATTCTTTGCACATCACAGTCAGCAATTGAACCAGAACATACAAGCTTCAACCTTTTAAAGTCTCTCACGATCTTCCTGCACTCCCAATACGTCCCACGTTCACTACGCTGAACACATCATCCAAGATGGCAGACTTCAAGCCGTACAGCGAGCAGCCCGAGCTCCACGCCAAAGCACCCTACCGTGCCGCTATGCTCACGCAACCGGCAAACCTCAAACAAGCACTCAAAGACGCCCAGGCAGATGCGAGCAAGACCCTCATGGGCATCGCGCAAGGTATCCCAAGCACCTTCGTGACCAAGTTGATTGCCTCCACCAAGCCGGATTTCATCTGGATGGATGTTGAGCACGGCATGTACAACCGGTTGACGTTGCACGAGTAAGTTCTCTTCGATCCAATTGCGACAAGACTTTGAGAACTTGAATGTGTATAAGAAACCAACGCTAACCTTCACGATAAAGTTGCATTCACGCCGCTCAGCATCATTCCGAGGGTAAATCAATGGTCATCTGCCGCGTACCCAAGCATGATGAGCTGAGTCTCACTACCGCCCTCGATGCAGGATGCGCCGGCATCGTCATCCCACATGTGGAGAGTGCGCAAGAAGTCCGCGACTTCATCAAGGAGATGTACTTTGGCGGTTTGTCCCCCGCATCTTGACCCTCGCCATCTATACTAACCCAGCACGTCTAGGTGGTAAAGGCCATCGTTCGTTCAGCCCGTGGACATTCACACCAGGTTTAACTCGGTCTCTCTACCCCAACGACCCTTACAACGTCCAAACCGCCAACAATCACGTCTGTCTCATACCCCAGATCGAATCTCTAAAGGGCCTTGAGGCCTGCGAGGAAATTGCCGCCGTTGAAGGCATCTCTGGTCTCATGTTTGGTCCTGGCGATTACATGATTGACGCTGGCATGGACATCCATTCATTCATGAACGGAAACCCCGATCCGAAATTCTTCGAAGCCATGGGCACATTCAATGCAGCGGCTGCCAAGTATGACCTGCCTATCTTTGGGTACGTATATCGCATGTTACTTCATGTTGGACCAGACGGCTGACGGATGCTTTAGTGGTGTGATGGGGCTGGATCAGATACCCATGGCTATCCAAACTGGTATGCGAGGTATCGCAGTGCAATTCGATGTCTGGGGTACTACACGGCTCTTTGCGAGTTCTTTGGAAGCGGGCTGGAAACATGCGAAGAGCTTTGAGGGAAATCCGAAGCCGAGTATGGCGAACGGACAGGCGAAACCAGCCGAGTAGGTAGAGGCTTATGACTGCTATCAGAAAAGAGGCATCTAATCTATTTTTTATGGCTCCCGCCCACCAGCACTACACTGTGATGCACAAGGCTGAAGACATCAGGCTGCTAAGCTCAACCCCGATGAGTAATTCTTCTAACATCTTATCCGAGAGAGCACCCTTATTTGTGAGACCTCGCTAGGCATTACTAGATCCGGTCTCTGGCTTTCTAAAGGCTGAGGTTCTATCGCTGTTATGAGACCGGAATCTCTAATTACAAGGCTATTCATAGATTACGGCTGAAGTGAACGACTGGAGTTGTGTGGGGGCTGGCTAGGGCAAATATAGCTGTCCTCTCGACTTGCTCTTTGCCAGTCTTCTCATCTCCTCGTCCGTTTTCATTGTTTTCATCGACGAGTTGACTTCAGACTCGTCAGTATCTTGTTTACTGTGCGCTTTTCGGTAAACCGTGCTCCAGACTCCTACGTTATACGGATATGTCCCTCCTTATCTCCTTGTCTCCCACGACGCTTCTTCCAGTAGGTGCGCCGTCTGCTACATCGCCTATCGGAACGCCTGTTGCGGAGCCCGTGTCGCCTGTCACGACGCAAAGGTTCAGCTCGACTCCAGGGGCCTTCCCGACCCCCGTTGCGTTTTCTTCCTCATCTTATGCTTCCTCTTCAACATCCGTTGCAACGACAATCCCAGCTACACTATTTTCAGTGACACCTTCCTCATCCGCACTTCCACCACCAAACACCATTGCGCCAGCCTCAACCTCTCCCAACACAGGCTTATCGAGCGGGGCAATCGCCGGCATCAGCATCGGAGCCATACTTGGGGTTCTTCTTATCGCAGTCGCCGCCTTCCTACTTGGAAGACGCAGCTCTACTCATCAGTCATCCGCGAGCGACATTGCTGTTACTGAACGCGATGTTCCGATAGGTGGATACAAGGCAGAATCGGAAGGACAGGAAACAGCAACAGTGGAGCGTGAACGACGAGGCATTGCGCGGTGGTGGAGCAAGAAGTTTAGCAAGAGTGCGAGAATGAGGACTTCGAACGAGACTGAACCACAAGAGTCGTCGGCGGAAGAGGCTAAAGGTGAAGGTCATGTGCGACAGGTACGGGTGCGAGATGAGGATTTGCCAGAATTCCGTGGGGTCTGAATGTCTTTTCTGAGAAGTTTGTTAACAGTATTGAATGAAGCACGTTTCCCAGTCGCTCCTCCATCGCTGTTGCCTCTGTGCATGACCATCGGAACACGCGAAGTGAGCAGTGATATATGGTAAGGATGGATCCGAGTTTACCGTAGTCCTGGGCGAGAATCCTGAACGCGATTGTTGTAGCGCACTCCAAAAGAGGATATAGATCTTCCTGCCAGGTAAGGCGTCCGATGTGACGAGGCTGAGCGTGCTCCGCATCTTGTGAGTCTGCCAATCAGCCTTACCGGTTGGCGGGGCGGTTCCTCGCGCGCATGCGCTTTTCCCGAAGTAGCTAGTTCAGTGCTACTCCAACGAGAGATGGATGCACATAGCCCTGTGTTGCCATCACTGTGCTGTGATATAAGTAGAACGAGTAGATCGTCTCGCATACATAGTTAGTGCTTACTGCATTTCCTTGACACAGGATCAATAAGTATACGTCAGAGCAGAATTGCATATCAAGGGATCATACCCATCCCATCTTCATGTCCTTCCCAACTTCAGTATCGATTTCAGATTGCGAAAGAGACTCATCCGGAAGCTTAGTCTGTATGTCTAATCCAAGTAGCGAGTTCGGTCAGTATGCCTGCCTCCCTCACACATTTGAGTCTCTAATATGACGCCAGATGCCAGCCGAAATGATATGAAAGACACCTTCGGTGAGTCCGACCTCCGAGTTTGCAGCCGTTTAATTTGACTGACATCAAATCAGACAAAGCCGTCGACGCGCAACAGAGGATGATCGGCATTGGTGTGGGTGTCGGAGTAGGACTATTTCTTCTCTTCGCCGGCCTGGGTTTTTGGGCTTTCCGACGACATAGCAAGAAACGCTCGCGACAGATCAACCAGCAGGCGCAAATACAATCGGCTCTGATGCAACCGAGGATGCAACAGACGGATCCGCCGCAGTCCTGGATGAGGCAGGGCCAGGAAGTGGACGGCATGGCATACAGGAGTGAGGTCGAGGCTCAGGACAAGCAGCCTCATTACCAGTCACAACACTACCAAGAGATGAACGCGAATCCGTATGGGAACCAGTTCCAGGGTGGTCCAATGGTCGAAGCGCAGGGAACGCGGGATCCTCAGGAAATGGCGCTGAACCAGAGGTCGCCGCAGGAGATGCCGGGGAACGGGGCCTTTGGACAGCGTTGAACTAATTAACGTTATAATTGTATCGATTACCCGACATTGACATGTGATGCGACAGATAACAACATGCTACATGGGTCGCAAAGTTCCAAGTTTTTGACGGTCAAGAGTTTGGATGAGTCCAGCCTGTCGCGTCTGCCAGCTTCGCGTCGCGGGAGCCGTGGTCCGTGCACGACCAGCCATCACCCAACCACCACATTTCCAGCCCTCGAGAAATTGCGCAGCACGACAGCAGCTATGGATCTAATAAACGGATACCTACATCGTGGTTCCCACACTGTCCTCTGCCAGCGCATACCCACACTGAAGCCGTGCTCAACACGTGTACACGACTATCAACGGCGCAGTCAATAAACCATCCCAATCCTTTCGATACCATGCTTCTCAACGCTCAGACTCTGGCACTGGCCGCTTTTTTCTCGACACTGGCTACCGGACGGCCTTTGGACCCGTCAAAGCCCCGCGAGATTGTCCCACGCAACAAGAGCTATTCGGTTGTCAATGTCGGCGGAGACGCCTCGACCCCGGTCGCAACAGCCACTTCGGTGATCAAGACGACGAAGACGGTCGAAGTCGTCGGTCCGGCACAGACTGTCACCCAAGAGGTCACTGCGACTGTCGTCCAGCCTCAACCGGCGCCCGCGTCGTCATCTAGCTGCAGCTCAAGCAGCGTCTTGAAGTCGTCGTCATCGTCAACACCTACACCGGCTTCGTCGATTCCCACGCCAACACCCACATCACCATCAACATCATCCGTCAAAAGTACATCAACTCCTAGCCCATCGGTACCTTCAGCAACATCAACTGCAACACCGACGATCTCGAGCTTGTCTTCCAGCAGCATCTCAACGCCAGTCGAGACGCCGAAGCCAATCTTCGTCACGGTCACGCTATCGCCAGACAATGGCCCCACGGAGTACTATGATGATGGCATGTGGCACACGCATTACCGCGTGAAGACGTTCGAAGCCGCTGCAGCTGTCACTCCGGCGCCATAGCTAGCTGCGTGATGTCTGCGGTCCAGGCTTCTTTGGTGTTTTTGCTTTGGCGGCAGACTGGCTCGACCCGCCTGTTCCTTTCTCCCTGTGTTTTACGATATACGAATAATGGCCGGAAGCCAGCCTAGTACGGCGAGGAGTTATATTATGAAGATTAGACACGTCTGTGAGACGAATACCGATGTACCAATAGATTAAATAATAGATGCATGCACAAGCCCAAGTTTTGACATGGCAGAGTGATGGTGGTGGATGCTGTGATGACGCAGGTCGAAGGGGAGCTTGCATCCCTGCGTGCTTGGCGAACGGTTACACCCAAGGCGGCGGTGCGTATCCACGACGAGCTCTCCACACCCCCGGACGATCCGCCTCTCTCGCTCACAATGGCGTCGCCGCCCCCCGTAGAAGACCAGGCCCGGCTGCTCGAAGATGCCCTGGCCGTGGTGCGCCAGCAGACGATGCTCATGCGGCGCTGCCTCGAGACGCCGGGCAAGCTGATGGATGCGCTCAAGTGCAGGTACGCGCACTCCCTACGTATAACATGTGTGTATGCTAATGACCCCCATGATAGCTCGACCCTCGTGTCGGAACTGCGCACCAGCAGCCTCGGCCCCAAGCAGTACTACGAGCTGTACATGGCCGTCTTCGATGCCCTGCGCCATCTCTCCGTCTACCTGCGCGAGAACCACCCCGTCAACCACCTCGCCGACCTCTACGAACTCGTCCAGTATGCCGGCAACATCATCCCGCGCCTGTACCTCATGGTCACCGTCGGCACCGTCTACATGGCCATTGAGGATGCCCCCGTCAAGGAGATCATGAAGGACATGATGGAGATGAGTCGCGGCGTCCAGCACCCCATCCGCGGCCTCTTCCTGCGCTACTATCTGGCCGGCCAGGCTCGCGACTGCCTCCCGTCGGGCGACAGCGAGGGGCCCGAGGGCAATCTCCAGGACTCCATCAGCTTCATCCTGACCAACTTTGTCGAGATGAACAAGCTGTGGGTGCGCCTGCAGCACCAGGGCCATTCCAGGGAGCGCGAGCAGCGGACCAAGGAGCGCCAGGAACTGCAGCTCCTCGTGGGCAGCAACTTGGTCAGGCTCAGCCAGCTGGTCGACCTGGACAACTACAAGAAGATCCTCAACCCGCTGCTGGAACAGATTGTGCAATGTCGCGATGTCTTGGCCCAGGAATACCTCCTCGAGGGTATGTATCGGATTGCCGACCTCAGGATATCACTAACACGCAGCAGTTGTCACCCAGGTCTTCCCGGACGAATTCCACCTACACACGCTCGACCAGTTCCTCTCCGCCGTCGCACGCCTAAATCCACACGTAAATGTCAAAGCCATCGTAGTCGGCCTCATGGATCGATTGTCGTCGTACGCGCAGAGAGAAGCCGAGTCAGAAAGCCCAGAGCAGCGCAAGAGGACGGAAGAGGAGTCAATAGCACAACTCATGGAGCAAATGCGGATAGCGAAGGAAAAAAAGGCCGCCGAACCCGAATCAGCGCCAGCGCAGCAGAACGGAGACGCAGAGGAACCCTCAGAGACGCAACCAAGCACGGAAGAAGACTCCGAAGAGGCATCGAAACCCGCAGAGACCTCCGCCGAGAACGACGAGACCCCAGCGACCGAGACAGATGGCGATATCGAGAAGAGACGCGGCATACCGAACAATGTCAAGCTGTTCGAGATCTTCCATGAGCAGGTGCAGACGCTGGTCAAGATGCAGCGGCTACCAATACAAGATACGATCGGACTATTGGTATCGCTAGCAAATCTTGCCTTGTACGTCCCAGCATACTTCCTAAACCAGGCACGATACTAATATTCACAGGAACATTTACCCCGAAAGGCTCGACTACATCGACCAAGTCCTGACGTTTGCGAATCAAAAGGTCGCCGAATACGCGAACAGCGCCGACCTGCACTCGCAAGCAACTCAAAGCCAGATCCTCAGCCTCCTCCTTTCGCCGATCAAGACCTACATCTCTCTCTTTACCGCGCTCGCATTACCCAACTTCATCCCTCTGCTACATTCACAACCATACCCGACTCGGAGAGCCGTGGCCGGCGAAGTCGCAAGAAGTCTGATGCGGAATCAGACCTACATCGCATCCGTGGAGAACCTCGAGAGTGTGCTGGAGATCTTGAAGGTTCTCATTCGGGAAGGCATCCAGCAGGCGCAGGGATACCCAGGAGGACCGATTCAAAGACGGGCACAGGAGACGGAAGAGACGATAGAAGAGCAGGGATGGCTCGCGCGGATAGTACACCTCATTCGCGGCAAGGACAACGATACCCAATTCAAGGTGAGTTCAATCAACGTGCAGACAATAGTATGTACTAACAACTCCCAAGCTCCTCCAAGCCGCACGCAAGTCCTTCGCCGAAGGCAACGAGCGCGTCAAGTACACATCCCCCGCCATCATCACAGCATCACTCAAGCTCGCTCGGCAATACAAGAAGCGCGAACACTTCGAAGACAACTGGCAATCACAATCATCCGCTCTCTACAAGTTCATGCACAGTACACTGTCGACACTCTACACCCGCGTTACTGGCTCCGCAGACCTCTCCCTCCGCCTCTTCATCGCCTGTGGTCAAGTCGCAGATCAGAACGGCTTCGAAGAGGTCGCATACGAGTTCTTCGCGCAGGCGTTTACGATATACGAGGAGGCCATCAGCGACTCAAGAGCGCAGTTCCAGGCTGTGTGTGTCATTGCGAGTGGCCTACACACAACGAGGAATTTCGGCAAGGAGAATTACGATACCCTGATCACGAAGTGCGCGTTACATGGAAGCAAGCTGCTCAAGAAGCCGGATCAGTGTCGCGCAGTGTACCTCGCAAGTCACCTGTGGTGGGCGACTGAGATCAGGGCATTAGGCGAGGAGGACCCGAAGAACGTGAGTGAACCCAACCCGACTTTCAAGAAACCAGTACTGACTAGTATAGCTGTACCGCGACGGCAAGCGAGTGCTTGAGTGCTTACAACGTGCTCTCCGTGTGGCCGACGCATGCATGGATGCCGCGGTCTCAGTCGAGCTCTTTGTCGAGATTTTGAACAGATACGTCTACTACTTCGACCAAGAAAACGATGCTGTAAGTTGCCATCTTGCAAACTCCGAAGCTTTTCTAACGATTACTAGGTCACGACGAAATACCTCAACGGTCTCATCGAGCTCATTCACTCCAACCTACAATCCAACGAAAACGCTTCTTCGCTCGAGAACCCAAGGAAACACTTCCAGCGCACCCTGGATTACATAGCGAGTCGAGAATATGAGGGTGTGGTAACAGCGGCAAAGTAATGTTAGTGGGAAAAGGAGATGCGGCGCCTCTTTTGAGTTGGAAGTCCTTGTACGACTAGATGGACATGGATATTGCACGCTCGTATACCAAGTACATAGTATGGGAAAATGGAGAATGCTAATGAAGCCGAACATGTTGTAGCATAGCACCCATGTGCCAAGCGTCTTCATGGCCACTTGCAAGCAACATGGTGATGACCACCATCATCACGACTATGCACAATATTCGCCAATGCGCTAGAGGGTATATAAACTATATCTGTGTCTGTCTACTCTAACTCTCTATCATTCTGCTTACTCGGCCTCTTTTCCAAAAAGCTCAAAAAAAGTATCGAGAGCACGTCATGGAGTTGCCCGGTGTTATCATTGCCTCAAAACCCCAGCGAAAGACCCCATGTCTTTGCCTGATCTTCCCAATGTTACTCTTTTTTTTTTATCAACAGCTACCCAAGGAGACGAACATTTGTCTTTGCTTTTTCTCTCAAAAAACTGCGACTACTATTCATGTTGGTCGCTATCGTGATTCTTACATGAGGTACTATTCTGAAACGATTTTGGAAAATTCGGATGTTGGTGGCTGTGGTCGCAATTGCTGTGTGCATCGATTGAAGCTGTGGTTCAAAAAACGAAAGCAACCATGGACATGGATTTGGAATCTCGGTGGACTGACATTACCCGAAAATAGTCTTACAATAATTCATGGGCTACTAGGAGGCTTAGCTGGAGTACAAAAGACGTCATCTCCGCTTTCATGGCTGGGAAGTCTTCTACACTTTGACATTTCATCTTCATCACCAAAAACTACTCGATGACGACGTGTGTGTTCCGCCGGTATTCCTCCAAAACACAGCAAACAGAACAATGTGAATTCCCTTCTCCGTGTGGACTTTAGCCTCTGCCTCTCAAATGGTATTCAAGTGGATCGATACTGTGCTTTCAGGCTTTCTCAAAACTCTCGACAACAAGCTACATGAGCCTTCCTGTGGCTCTTCATTATTTCAGTAGCTTATACACCCGTAGCTTCTACAAAATCACCTCGGTATTACCTGATTTGCAACAGAACCCAAAGGTGAAACTCTGATGTGAAGTTTGGAATGCAACTGTCACAGAGAATAGGAACAAAAAGTGATACATGTTGACATTATGATCAGATGGGAGAAAAGGCGATCGAGACCTGTATCGCCATGTATGAGAAGTGGAAAAAAACAAAGGACGTGTCGCTATAGTGCTGTGGAGCGCATCGAGGAATGGATCAATTCGGATCTGGCTTTCTGATTCTTGCTCACACCAATTCCAACCTTTCTTATTCTCAAAAAAAGGCAGCCATCAAAGACATGGGAACGTATTTAGTCTCTCTGTTCAAATCGAGCGTGGAAGCTTACGATGTCGTCCATCGATCTCATAATCGGGGCATGATGGAACCCAAACTGCTACATATATTCATTCAAAAGCTTATATGAAGCTGAAGTGCCCTTCTAAAGAGCTCACAACCTTAGGCCATGGTCATATCAGGCAGCGCTCCCTTGTAAAACTCGCTACGCCCTTCAAAGTCGAAATCCAACCCCACACATCCAAACTCCACCATCTTCTTGTCAAAGTTCTGGTACGTATACTCAATGAACATGTCGATACCTGCATTGAAGTCAGCAAACGTACATCTCAAGCTACTCCAGCATCGAAGGGGAATGAACTTACCACACCCGGCACCCCCCGCCGTCCAGATCTCCGCGCCATCAAACCACCCCTCATCAATAACCCACCTACGATCCACCCACTCTGTCCCAGGAAACATCTTCTTCGCCATCCCCAACATGACCCTATTCGTCGTAGCCTTCCTCCCCTCCAACACCCCACTCCTCGCCAACCACATGCCACCCGTGCACGTAGTAAGGATGACTTTCGTCTGCTTGCTCGCCTCTTTCAGGAACACCAGACTCTCTTCGTAAACAGTCGCGGGGTTTGGGCCACCGAGGAGCAGGATATCGAGGTCACGTGGGGCGGTTGCGTAGGTGTGCGTGGGTCGCACGTACATGTCTGGTGTGACGTGGGCGGGCTCCATGGTAGAGGATATGTAGAGGAAGGTCATGGGAATGGCATAGGGTGCCATAGAGGCAAATTGTGGGTTCATGGCTATGATCAGGTTGATGGTTTGGGGCGTGAGGTTGCCGAGGAGGTCGAGGCCGGCGAGGTCTGTCATTTGCGTTCCCTCGTATAGGACGCCGACGCGGATGGGGGTTTGGGTGGAGGACATTGTTGCTGAACTGTGAAGGTTGAGATGGAACTGAAACTGTGATGCTGGTTGGTGGTACGGAAAGTTGCTCACTGCCTCCAGCTACTTTATACATATCTACTCACTTCGGAATCTGAACGCATCGGATGAACTCTCAATCTCCGGTCCGCTGCAGCTTCCTACATGATATTGCATACGTACGATATTCAAAATTTCTGCGGACTGTAGTTAGCGTCACGAACGAATGGTGGTTGCAAGAATGTTGCTGCCTGAAATATCGGGTGGAGACGAAGAACCGGAGCGGATATGTGTGATGCGCCGTGCCGTTAGGCGACCAGCATGATAAATTCAATTTAATAGCACTAAACGCCTAAGATAATCATATAGGAAATACTCAGGATTGAATTGTAAGTATGTACAATAAGGGAAGCGTCCAGAGAGTGGGACGATATGTGGACCAATATGCGCGTAGTGTACCATAGGTACGAGATGCTGCAGACGCCGGTCAAAACAAGAATGTATGATGGTCAAGCCATTGAGATTAAGGAAAGTCGTGAGTTCGTGGGTATTGCTCAAAGAGACGAGCCCTATCTGTGCGGTGCCTCTGAGCTGAAGCGACGGAATTCCTCCCTCGCGAGTTCTTTCTCTCGCACTTCGGAGCTTGTTGCGCTGCTATTGTCATTACTGTACTTTGAACTTGTTTGTCGAGTAAGATCGCAAGAAGCGGGAGTCTTAGGTTCGTCCGATCCCGCGACTGAGGTGGCGCGTGTTCGCTGGAGTGATGCGTCTCGGATGCGAGTGGAATCGCCACTCATGTGGTTCAACAAGGAGATAATTTCGAGACTAGGAGTTCTTGTCGGTCCAGTTCGGTGAGCTGGTCTTGATGACTCGGAGGGCTTCTGTATTGGGAGTTCGGGGATCTCTTCGATAGCAGGGGTTCTTGCACCCTGAGAATTGGCGCTGTTTGCGCGGCTGCGGATGACCTCTGTCTGCGGGAAACTAACGCGCTTCCTGGTCTTTCGGGATGGCGAAACACTTCCACTTTTAGACGGCATAGTAGGAGTGTAGACCGGTACTGGCGTTTTGCGATGAGATCTCGGAGGTGGGGTCGAAGGGTTGGCTCTACGTCTGTCACTGTTTGACTCCAGCCTAGCCAAAGCGTCGGTAACCGCATCGCCTACATCGAATTCATTCAATTGATGATGTTCAAGCTCGTATGTCTGTTGTTGCGGGGTGCCCCGACGCGATGGCGGATTTGTATGCTCCAGAACAGAACTTGCACCCGGCGGTGGCGTGGAAGCTGGCAATGGCCATTCAGCAGGCAGTTCTGGAACTGGCGGCACATTGATATCGGGGCGCGAAGCCTTGTCGTTTAGTGTTGTCTTAGATGAGGCTGCGAAAGAAATGGTAGTGTGGCGGCTTCTCGATGAGTCGCCCGAGAGACGCTTGACCTTCCAGCTACCTGTGTTGTCTACTTCTAGAGTCGAATGAGGGTATTGTAGTGAATCAGCCAGTGTCTGGGTGTCTTCGAACACGGAAGACTGGTATCTGTGTAGCGTTTGACTTGAGTCGTTGGGGTGGGCCATAGGGTGAGCCAGAGTGGGCGGGGGTACGGTAAGATTCTTCTCGTTCTCGTCGTGCAAGTCAACGCGGCTCCTGGAGTAATCACCTGACTTCCTGGCCCCATTTGGCACGTAGAAACGTAGGTCGACGCGAACCACTGCAAACATGATGATGACGAGGATCTCAGTGACAAAATTGAAGCAGTAGAAGCTTCCCTTGGTCAGGTACCACGGCAGCTTGATGACGTCGCGCTGTACATCAATCAATGGGGTTCCTGGAATCCAGGCCAGAACGCAGCGGAAGATCTGCCCGATGGAGAGAACAGACACCGAGATGAGGAGGATGATGATGTTGTACCTCAGTCGACCAGCGCCAAACTTCTCGACTTCTGTCCTAGGAACGAGGAGCGAGATGCCTACTAGGACAGCTGGCGCAAAGCAGAATATCGTAAAATATGTCTGAGCGAGGACGAATAGGTCGTGGAAAGCAGTAAGCTTGCTTTGGTCGCGTGTGAAGAACTGCCAGATCTGGCTTATGATGAGCATAAGTAGAGTGGCTACCAACAGAACCAGTCCGCCTCGGTGAAAGATGCGGTACGGCGTTGACCATCCTAGGCGCGCATGCTGGGAGCGGACAATACGTTGGACAAAGAACCAGTTCACTCCGTACAAGATGATGGTACCGATGTAGACGAAGATATTGGCCGCGATGGCGAGTCCGATGTTCCTGGGATAGTTGGCCCATGCTATCCGCAGGGACATGGTGATGATTCTGATCTTGCAAAGACCTGCAATGTGTTAGCCGTGTGCATACTAGTCAATAGGACTGGAAGGACTTACCGAGTATAGCGCCATTGAAGATGAACTTGTGCCCGCGATGCTTGTTACCCTTGAAGATCTTGATGTGGATAACGCCAAAGATCAGGTAGAGTATGAGAAAGACAATGGCGAGAGGTACGTCAGGCACAATGGCAGGGGTTCCACCCAGGCCGGCATTGAGGGGCGCATATGGAGGGCCTCGACTGGCTTGCCCAGAAGCTCCAGACTGACCATGGTTAGTTGCGCGTAGAAGGAGGCTGGAATTGACATCACTCACTGGAGGTCCTTGGGTTCCTTGCTGCGACATCTTTGCCCGTTTGATGTTGGACGTATGAAACGTTTGCTGCAGAGGAGGTTGGAGAGAACCAAAAAGCTCTACCTGGGAGGCGGGAACGAGGTGGTGTATATCAGGTTCTACTGCCACGCGACTGATGCAGTCTAAACGGTAGTATGCATCGCTTAGAGCAGAGCAGCGGCTGACCCAGATAAGCAAACTAGATGACGACTATGCAATAACCATACCATGTCCAATCCAATTGGGTGGACGGTCGTTCCATACGACGTGCCCGGCCTATCCGCAGCCGTGCCTAGATGTGGCAGCACAAGGCCTCACTGGATTGGGGCTACCGGCTTCTGCGGTGAGTGGATACCTACCGCACCCGTGGTACGCGAGCGATCTTTCCGCAGATCTAACGTTTGCTATTCTCAACGCATAGTATGCTTTTTCTCATTCAGTCTCCTTTCTGCGGTGTATAGGTGTTCTTGCATCTTGAAGAATGTACAACACGTTTTGCATGACCAAGAACACTGCTTACATTGCGCCG
This sequence comes from Alternaria metachromatica, assembly GCF_023757995.1. Classification (NCBI taxonomy): domain Eukaryota; kingdom Fungi; phylum Ascomycota; class Dothideomycetes; order Pleosporales; family Pleosporaceae; genus Alternaria; species Alternaria metachromatica. Next base: position 1,768,917 of record NW_026055494.1, read on the forward strand.
CAGTCAACTGTGCCTCAATAAGGTGCCTTCATGTTGACGTTATCGACGGCTGACGGTAGTACCGGGTCTCCTCAGTGATGCCGGAGATCAGCAGAACGCAGTTCCTGAGTGGATGGTCGGCGAAAACGTCAAACGAGCTCCGACCCAGATGAACCCAAACCGGGACAGGGCACTGCCTTGGGCACGGTGCTGAATGATGCGTCCATCGGGGGGTTTTGCAGAACAAAGGCCGACCTGCTTTTGCCCCGAAATAGACGTCGCATGTGAAAGCCTAGAGGAGGCTGAGAGATAAGGTGTCGCACTTGCATAAAGGAGCGAATTGAGCGTGTGTCAAGCTAGGGAAAAGGAGCAGTTGAGGTTGAGAATGGATATCTCGAGGTGTGGTGTGGCGGATGGCAGCTACCCCAGATTTTCGGAACGGTGAAACTGATCGGAATGATGCTGGAGCTCGACGTTGCGTGTGTCCAACCACAACGTTCAGCACATCGTAATCTCGGCCAATGCTTCCTCCAAACCCCGTCGTAGTTTCCGCAATTTCGTAGCCTTCGCCATGCCGCCCAAGACTAAACAACGCGCGGTCAAGCCCGCCGGCACAAAGTCCAAGAAAGCCATCCCACAGCCCTTCACCGCAGCCCCGGCTGAACTCGAGACGCTCCTGTCTACCTTCGACCGCTCGCTCGTTTACATAACACATGTCGATGTGCATCCAGCCTGGTTCAAGCGGCGTATATTCGGCGTCCCCGTCCTCCTCAACACGGCCATAACCGCGCTCGTACTATGGCGCCTGTACGTCATCGGGCCTCACTACTGGGCTATCCTCATGTCCGTCATGGGAAACCACAATGAGACTACCATATACTGGGCAGGCACATCTTGGGCGACTTTGCTATGGAGGGTAGGAAAGCGCATGGCCATGTTCATGCTGGACTTCCTACTCTTCCGGTTCGTGGCGCTATGGCCGTTCACCTTCTTCATCGAGCAGCCAGGCAATCCCGTGAGCTGGCGGTGGAATTTGGGCTTCAGGGACGAGGAGGTATACGTGCGGGTCAGCAGAGGATGGGGAGCTAAGGACCTGCTTGGGGAGGCTGAAGGTGGAAGTGGGCGTGCAGGCGCGGATAATCCCTTCTTCAAGACCAGAGTTCTGCCCGCGGTTGACAAGACGAGGTTGAGGGAGAAGACGGGATATCTGTTGATGGATTCAGACTTCGACCTGGACTTCTTTGGCATGGTTGCTGCCACGCAACTGCTCGATCGCAAGGACATCACACTCGACCACCTCCGCAAATGCGTCTTCGTCTACGTCGGCGACCCTGAAGCAGAGAACGGACAATGGGCTGTCTGGGAATGCGCAAAGCTCGATGAAGGCTCGGAAACCGAAGCGAGGGACAAGGTCATACAGTTCAAGGACCGACTCACAGCCATGGGCAAGGAGAGCTTGTTCTTCAGATGGGTCGAGCTCATCCAGTACGAAAGCAACGCTCCGGGTGGCTTCACGCAAGAGCGACAGATAGCTGCCGCCGAGAAGGTGAAGAAGATGTTCGAGGACGAAGGAGTGGACTTTGAGGTATTTGAAAAGGAGATTGGGGGTATGGATGGGTTGGCAGGTGCATAGGCTGGACCTAACGTCGAGTTTCAGGATAGACAAAAAGGAAGCATGATTGGGGTTCGTGAACGCGTTGATAAGATACCCAATTTTGTACATTTCGAAGATGTGCATCTACTCGTAAAGTCATGCCTACGTAGCATAAAAGGTTATACATAATTCGTCTCGGACTCTCCGCTCAACTTCAGCCTCTACTCCTCAGCATCTTGCCCAATGATCCACCTAGTATCTTGGCCTCCTTGCTTCTCGATCTTGGTGTTGGACTCGCATGCCTCGACTCCCGTGTCTTAGACTCTATGGGAGAAGTTTCCCTGCGCCTCCGTACGGCAGTGCCCTTGGCCTCTGCGCTGCTGGAAGAGTTGAGCGTGTCGCTGCGTTTCCGAAGACGGCGGGTAGGACTCGAAGAGGAGGTGGTTTGCGGGTGTGAGTGGGACTGAGAAGTAGCATGTGGAGATACGGATGTAGATGTCGTTCTGCGTCTGCGCTTCTCTTCGGTATGTCTGGACTCTGGTATCCGCGCCGCTGCAGGGCTAGGAGTGCGTGTCCGTTCTTGTTCCCGTTGTTGATGTTTTTGTGTTTGTCTTTCCTGCTCGGCAATCACACTTCTCCTCTCCATGTCTTCCAATTCATCGATGGATACCTGCACCACCTTCTTCACTGGTGCAGCCTCTTCTCGACGTCTTCTCACAGGCACGTCACTCCTCGACGCAGCATACGCGTCTAGAAGTTTCTCAACCTCTTTGCGATTCGCATCTGTGCTGACTAGACGGACAACTTCCAAGACGAGGAGGAAAGCGATAATGTAGCCGAGGAAGAAGCCGGTCCTGGCCCAGAACTCTGGAATGATCAGGAACGAGAAGAGTTTAATTGTGGCGAGAAACATTTTGGCGTTTTGAGAACTGATCTTGCGTTGAACGTGGAAATGACCGAAGGATCGTAGTGTAGGCGCAAGCCAGATAGTGAAGTCGAACAGAAACGAGGGGCGGCGACAAAGAATGAGCGATCGTAAGCCTTCCGAACCCAAATTACGGCGTAAATACGGCGTCGTCAACAAGAAGAGAATGTACTGTGTGCGGCCCGCGCTCGAAAGATAAGAATGTTGTTACACCGCACCGTCCGCAAGTTGCTAGACCTGCTTCACGTTGCTTTTACCTCCCTCGCGCAGCAGCGAATCCCTCCACCTTTTAACGTCCTGTCAAGCCCCCACAGAGGGCGGCATACTGAGACACTTCGAGCCCACAAGGTACGCGTCCCAGGTGTTCCGCCCCTAAACCTTGCGAACGACACCCCAGAACCGGGAAACTATTAATGGTTGGAGGATTGGATGGGCGGCGCTTGAAACCAATCAGCATGTTTCAGCTGGGGTGATGCAAGGGTGTCTGAGTTAGCAGGTGTTTGAAGTCCGCAACACCATGCCGGATGCAGATGTGAACTTGTCTAGAAGCGAGGAGCGCGCGCCAATGGGCTGGGGTAGCGGCGCGATTGTGTATCAGTACCCAGGCGACGGTTCGCGTTGGTCGCTCGTCATCGGAGTCTGGCCGAGCAATCTGCAAATGGTGGCTTGCGTAGGTTTTGAGTTGAGGGGCAGGCAGAGTTTGGAGAGTGCTCAGGTGGAAGCCCATACGTCACGTGCCGCGAGGACGCGCCGCTGCTCGCGGGGCAACAAGCTGCTAGCCTTTCGGCATCACTGATACATTCAACAACAGCCGCATTGCGTATCGCATAACGAGCACTACAGTATATCGCAATCGCAAAATGCTATACTCTGCTGTCTGGCGACCACCCCAGAATATATTTCCGTTGTTCCTTGTCGACGCTGCCCAGGTGTTCACTCATGCCCTGACCTATGTCGACTAATCGTCGATTACATGACGGCATACTTCTATTACACAGCGTCAGTATGTACAAGATCAGGTAGCACTTCTAGTCCCATGTAACGGCAGTATCAACCATGGAGACGCGTTGCTGGATGGTCCTCCAACTATCGACGCTCAACAGCGAGAACAGCTTTCAAAGAAGGGAGTAATCCTGTCGTTTAGAGTGATGTGCTAGGCAAAGGCTTCGACTACGCGCGCTACACTGGCGTAGATGAGGTAAGTAGGGCTACCACCAGGTCGCTGTTGAGTAAACACTGGGCTCCACCTTTCACGTTGAGTTTGGAGCCGAGAGACCCCGCCTGCGCGCTCGAAGATACAAGTACAGGCTTGATCATCACGGCTGAAGCCAAAGCGTGTGAAGAAAGGCTACGCCGGGAATTGGAGAAGGAAGAGGAAGAAGCCCGAGAACTGCAGGCCAAGCTTGAACAGAATAGACAACGAGCTACTCGAGGCTGATGCCACACAGGCGGAACTACCCAAAAAGATGCGAAGCAGATGTCTTAGTCCTTCATTCCGTCTCGATCACAAAAGCATCTTAAAGCCGAAGTTGAGGTATGTGATAAATTTCTTCTTATGCAATGATCAAGGATCAGTCGATAAACCAACACGACCCTTGCTACTCACACGCGATATCCAAGACGCTATCATGATAATACAATCGTGGCGTATCCAACTCCTGTTTCAAACATGCGGCCCTAATAGACAAGACGCCTTCGCTGAATCAATGCGACAAAAGGAAAGTAATGAATGACTGTGACAAAAGCAATTCCTTGCCGTCACCTGCCCCCGGGCAGAATCTCGTCTTCAAACATGCTGTGATCCCAGCCCTTCTCCTCCATAAGTTTAGCCGCCTCGTCGCTAATCCAGTGGCTTTCCCTCATGGTGCTCCCAGCTTTAATAGTCTGGCTGGCACTGTAATTAACGGCCTGCGCCTCTTCGAAACCAAAGAATAAACTCCAAATGGTGGCGGCAATCCAAGAAAAGAAGGACGATATTGGTACCCACCAGCCTTGAACGAAGGTCCGGTAGATGAGTGTGGGTATGACAAAGGGGAACTTGGGAGCCTTCATGTTGACGCTGAATGGGTGGGGCGACGAGTAAGCATACATCGGCTGGCAGTACATCTCGCTGTGAGACTAGTCAGTAACGTTCCTGTACGCGAAACGGCAGAACAGATGCAACATACCAAGCAATCTCTTCACTTATCCACCAAGTGAAAAGGATTATCAAGAAGATACTCAAGCCTGTGAGCCCGCCCCACGCTCTCCCCCAACTGTTCGATGTCTGGCGTAGGGTCTTCAATTGTTGCTGCCAAAACAGACTTTTCCACCATCTCAACATGGAAAAGTTCTGGACATGATCGTCTATCGCGCAAGGGCATGCACGACTCACCACTTTGACTTTTTCGCCATTCTCGCCCTCTTCTACGTGCTCGACTTGGTCTTCGACGCGCTTCATGCCGCGGCTTGCGTCGCGAATGCTGGTCCGCGCTGCGCGAAGGCGGTCGTTCATGCGGTGGAGATGTAACAGTTCTTGCTGTCGCTGGCGCTCTGCCTCGTTACGAGGAGTCTCGGTCGGTAGCTGAAGGCCTTGAAGAGTGTCTTCGTCTATTTGGCTTTCACCTGACGGAGCGATGAGATCCTCGAGTGAGTTGATGGTCGAATCGCCGAAGTCGGCTGATGGCCGTCTGCCTTGAGATTTGGCTTCGTCTACGAGAGCCTGCAATGCAGACTTTGGAAGCTGAGGGCGAACAGGCTCTAAGGGCATGGCTTCGGATGGCTCTTTGGCCTTCTCAGACGGTCTTCGCTTGCGCGGACTGCCTTTCTTGGGTGAAAGTGAACGCGACCTTGACGCTACGGCAGGTCTTTGTACTGTACGCGGGCCTGGTGTATCGACCCAAGCACCAGTCACCACTGGCGTCTTTGGGTTTAGGGCGGGTCGCTCTTTCGGCATTGGTGTAGCTTCCACCTGCTCGGTCCTTGCCGCAGCTTCCTTGGATTCAGTGTGCTCTTGCCGCACGGTCGAGGTCGCTGCTACTGCATCAGGAACCTCGGCAGAAACAGGCCTCTCCTCCACAGAGGCGGGTTTGCTTTCAGATTGCGTAGTCTCGGTCAGCAAAGTCTGCGGTGCGCTGTCGAGCGGTGCTGGGGGCGCAGATTCCGGTCTGGATGGTGCTGTCTGTCTCGGGCTTGGTGTATTGGAGACTCTCGCGAGCCGCCGCAATAGATCCTGCGAGTCTTCTCTTCGGTTCGGTATGCGTCTTGGAGGGACAGGCTGGGCCGTGGCGACTACTTCGCGATCTACTGCAGCTATGTTCTCGGCACTCTTGTACATGGCAACTGGCGGATCTTCCATGCCGATGCCCGTGACCGGCTGCGCCTTCCCAATGGACTGCCACGAATGGGTCCGCGTGCGCAGTCTCCGCTTCGGCGAAGGAGCTGGCTGTGTCACCTGATCTGTTATTCTCGCGCTGCTATCTACAGTGTCTACCGTCCGTATAGAAGATGTCCGCGGGCGCGATTGTTCGGGCGACCCTTGGCGCATTCTCTCCAGCCGGGCAGTGGCTGCCTGCTCCTTGACAGCCTCCATTTCTCTCTGCCGTATATCGTCTAGCACCGTGTTCCGTGGTATGTAAGGCGTGGATGCTATCATAGAGGCTTCGTTGAGCTCAAACGTAAGGTCCCACTCTTGCGACTGGTCGTTGCGTGGTGTGCCCTTGTGCGAGAGCGGGCTATCTTCGACTGAGCGACGCGGCACGTTTGCATGTGCTTCATCGTAGTGGTCGTGTATTGTGTCGTCGGCTCGCTCGGGTGTCTGCTGCTGCTCTTCCTCGTACGTGATGGTACGCATCCAGTTCCGGTTGCTCCTGCTCTTCCTCCCCCATGTAGCTGGCGCGTGTATCGCCGGGTCGCTCCTCGCGCTCCCGGTGCTGCTGGGCGGGCTCTCAAATTTGACATGGCCATCCGCCCCAGCTACCGCGTTGTTCCTCTCCAGGTTGTCCAGAGTCAGCCCGACGCGTGGGTGGGTGCGTGCCTTCCGGAAAGCCTGCGGTCTGCTCCCCAGCGCCTGGTTCAGCCGCCGCTCGTCGCGCGCATTCTGGATCATGCGCTTCTCGAACTCGTCCTCGGCATCGTTTTCGAGATCGCTCAGCGCAGACCCGACGGAAGCTGCATCCTGCACGTCTTCCTGGGTGCTCGCGGGCCGTTGGAGGTGGGCGTAGCGGGTGTTGATAACGTTGGCCGACGGCGGGGGAAGGGTTTGGAGGGGCTGGCGCGTCGTCATTTCCGGGCAGCCGTCCTGTCGTGATGGTGCATAGTAGTCTGAGCTGCGCAGAAGCTGAATCTATGCGTGGCTAAGTTATGTTGCGGTGGGACTGCAGCGGTAAGCGCATTGGCTTGTGCAGTTGTTGTCAACTCGACGCGTCCCGACTTTCACTAGGAACGTGCACCAAACGATCGCTGCAGGGATCTTATCGTCTATCTTGCCCAGGTGAGCATGCTTAGCCGACTCGACGTAGTTATATCGTAGTCAACGCTCGTCATTAGGCATTATAACATTATGCTTCGTATCATCATGCAGCCCTACGGCTCCTGGTCGTCTATGGCTGCGCATCTCTTCTTCACCATCTCCAAATCAGTATTGCCCTGCTCGTCCCTCCATGCACGCAGTACCTCCTCACGCATCACCCTCCGTGGCGCTCGCTTGCCGGTAAACAGCTCGAACTGAGCGAATGCCTGCTCGGGGATAAAGTCTAGACCGTCCATGTACGTCCATAGCTTCTTTGGCGCGTCGCGCACTTGCTGCGACAGTGGTGTATTGAGCGTCTTGTATGCCGTCTCCATCACGACACCGCCAGTCGGACTTTCCATCCACTGTGGAGGTAGCGAAAACTGCGCTGCTGGGCCCCCATCTATCGGATCCGTAGGTATGCACGAAATGATGATAGTAGGCTCCCGGAGATGCTCCGGCCAGCACTCATCGCGCGATTTCAATATCGTCAAGTTCGGCCGCATCTGCCGCATCTTCCGTGAGCTGACTTGGTCCACTGAGCTCGAGGCGAGCCGCGAGAAGTGCTCTACGAGACTCTCGGCTCTCTTGTAAGTTCGGTTGAAAATGGCAATGTTCATTACACCCAATTGCAACAGCGCGTAAACAGCTGCCCTCGCCATACCGCCAGCCCCAATAATGAGTCCGCACGTTGACGGCCGTACCGCGTTAGCTGGAGAGAGACCACGTCGTACGCAGGACCGGATCCCAATCCATTCAGTGTTGTCTCCATAGAGAGCTTGGACAGGCCCAGACTGGTTGCGCTCATGAAAGAGTTCGAGGTCGCTTGGGATGCTGCCATCGTCCTTTCTCCGACGTACAGGTATAACCGTGTTGACAGCGCCAATCGCTCGGGCATGTTGACTCAGTGAGTCTACCAGCGCCATTACCTCCATCTTGAAGGGCTGTATGACAATGGACCCACCGAAGTTCGGCTTGCGTACAAGCTCCTGGAGACGATTCACAGTCGGGCTCTCGATGCGACTGAAAACGTGTGGCATTCCGCAAGCATTGTACGCTGCATTGTGCATCGCTGGCGATACGCTGTATCCTAGGCGCACACCAATGATGTACATTTGCATGGGGTCGAATGTGAATGAATTGTAGAGGGCTTGTGTCACTTCTTTAGCAGTAAGCCAAGAATCGCGTGGGTACTGTGCTATTGACGCGGTATCGTCAGCCTCGTCCCTTTTCGAGGCCGCAACAACAGGCGTAAAATGTTGGTTGAAGCATACGGAGCGTCGACCAGCTCGTCCTGTATTATAACAAATCAAAGGGATCCGGGCATCCTGCGCTGCCATTCGACGACTGAAGCTGCGAACCGAGACATCGTCATCAATGGAATGAGCTGGCCGAGTAAATCGAACGACGGAACACCCAACACGTACGGCCTTTTCGTACTGTGCCACCCAAGAATGATCCTCCCATGGCTTGTCGGCATGTAGATGTCCGATCATCTTGGTTGTACCACGAGAGTTGATGACGTCCGCAAGCGCGCCAGGGTCCAGCGACAAGTCGATAGTCGCGTACTCAGGGACCAGGCGCAAACCATGATGTATGTATTCCAGATAGAGTGTTCGGCTGCCATCCGAGGTAGAAGTAGGCAGCACATGGTATATGATCGGTACCACTGTGCTTCTGCGTACTTTCGACACACAAGCGCTAACATCGTCCATGAGGGTGGCCATGGGACGTTGTTGACTCAAATCAAGGGTGATCTCAAAGGCGTCAGCGCCAACTTCTAGGCTTTGAACGTCGGCGTCTGGAGCAAGTATGTCTTGCAGCGATACCTGCACGGCACAAGTGTATTTCCGAAGCTCGGTTGCTACATCGGACAGCGGATAACCAGGTTCTAGTGGTGGAATGGACGCCCCAACCGACTCATCCGGAAGCTCGGGAGTCGTTACAAGCGACAAGTACTTGAGGAAGGTCCTCTGCGCCCTCTTCAGTGTGAGAAATGCTGGAGCCATGGTCTGGTCATCTGACGTGTCAACGTTCCCGGCTTTGGCTTCGGATATGTTATAAAACTCGTAATTAGAGCAGCGCCGTAGCATAGGTGCGGTAAAGGCGAACATGTCATTGAGTCTCTGCATGTCAGGCCGACCCAGGTAGCTATGCAGGCTAGGAAGATCGCGCAGTACATGTACTACCGGATGTGTCCGACCGAAGTCTTGTATCAAGGTTTGCCCATTCCGCTCCAGAGAGACGCCATTGCAGACAAGTATCGCGTCGTGGTCATGCTCATGAAGAAGACTCCTAAGCAGTTCTTCTTGTCGCAAATTATAGTTGGCCGCACCGAATTGCTTGCGGTATTTGGCAGTAGAAAAGCCCGTCGTGTCTTGGAACATGTCATCAATATCGACAACGCGCCTCCGGCAAGCCATCGAGGCAATGACAGCCAGGGTGGACTTGCCAGTTCCTGGCATACCGAGAAGCACGATGGAGGCATCCTTCTTGAATGTGCGGCGGCGATAACTCGCAGGAGCGGCGGGGGTGGGGGCAGCGAGAGGAGTGGAGCGGGTACCGAACATTGCGGAGGCTGTCGCTGGTCAGTATGCGACCGATCAAGGTACGGGTTATTTTCCTACACATGTCGCCCACACTGAGCTTCCGCCTCTGACGGGATCCACCAGTCCTGGATGGAGCGGCCTCCCCTGAAATTGGCCTATTGTGCCGGCGGTAGAAGTCACTGGCGGCTCCATCGTCCTCGCCCAAGGACGCAAAGACGCGTTTCCCAACCACCACAGAAGCCATAGTCGAGACCTCCAGGATGCGCAAGACTTATTTCAGGTACCCCTTGGCCCCCGGATCCGGTATCTGGTGTTCGGGAAGTGTGCTGTAGTTCCGGTGATCACAGGGACAAAAGGTGAGGTGCGCTGTATATTGCTGAGCCGGGTGTGTTTGCGACCTCTATGTATATGCATGGTAAGGCCGTAAACACACAAAGAACCCCAGTCAGCCTGGGGAGTAGGGGAAGAGGTTGTAAGAGGGACAACGATTACATTTACGCGACGCCATGTCGCGATGGTGGTTGGGTACTGGCGCAGGCTACTTGTGTGCGAGGAGCACTCGCACATTGCAAGTTCCGGATAAGCTATCTTCCCCCTCTTTTGCGCCTTCCCGACTTCGCCTGGACACGCGACAACTTTGCACTCCCTTAACGTGCCTTGAGGGCGTACGAAAAAACTATCCGCGGGTCAATTATTACTCACACATGATAGATCCCCGGCCTTGCAGCTGATGAGCTCCGTGGCGCAGGTGGACAGTTCAAACGGTGGGTTGGCGGCGCCTGCCACCGAGCTTTGCCGCGTTTACTCATAATACCGCAGAAAACAAATCCGCGAACCATGCGAAGACGTCATTGGCAATTTTGTCACCCGAGATTAGTTTCGGCACCTGCTCACTTGCTGTCTTTTCGTCCGAATAAGGCTCATGCCTGCCCAAGCCCAAGCAAAGCGCCGTTCCGCACCCCAGCCGGAGGAGAAGCCTGCCAAACGAACCCGAGTATCACGAGCATGTGACCAGTGCCGTGTCGCCCGTGAGAAGTGCGACGGAGTACAGCCAACGTGCTCCACTTGCTCAGGAACGTCGAGAGAATGCTCGTACACTGCAAATCCCAAGAAAAGAGGTATCCAACCTGGCTACATTCGCACTCTTGAGCTAGCACTTGCCTATTTGTTCCAGCGAGACTCTGAAAATGAGACAGCTCTCCATGAGAAGCTGGCGCAAGAAGGAGCATCTTCACTACTATTGGGTCGTGGTGACTCGAAAGAGGCAAACAAGCTGCACAGACGATGGCGGAAAGCGAAATTTTACACCGAGGTGGATAAGCTACTATCTGGAGGAGAACCTTCGCGTCATGAACAATCGACTGGAATTTCACCTCATACCAGTGATGACGACTCCGGAGCAGATGAGTCTGTAGCTGCACATGCTAGCCATACCCAGGATCGCAGCGCCTACCTACAGGAGCATGTCGAGCATGCAAATCTCGATCAGCTTATGGCAGCGTCATCTGAACCAATATTGGGAGACAGCTGGAAGCTTATAGAGGTCTACTTCACCAACGTACAATCCTGGCTTCCAATCTGCGAGAAGCATGACATCTTGAAGACTGCCTACGACCTCCCTGTTCAGGGCATTCCAAGTGTATCTGGTCAGCCTGGATCTGGCTTGTTCGCTGAACTATGGAGCGTGCTGGCGGTGGGATCACTTTACGGAACAGCCATGACGTGTAATCCGTTGGACTCTTCATCAGTAAAGCCCAGGAAACTATACGAGCACGCCAAGTCGCTCGTACCCAGTGAACTGGATCGCCTCGACATTGGCCACATCAAAGCCCTTCTCAATTTGGTTGTCTTTAACATGTTGCGAATACATACTGGAGATGCCTGGTTGCTTGTTGGATCTGCCTCAAGGGTCCTGGAAAGTGTAGACCAGGTGACGCTGATGAGTAATCCCAGAGGCAAGCATGTTTATTTTGGTTGCTTTCTGCTCGATAGCATGCTAGCACTTCAACTCAAACGGCGTCCGCATTTCCGAAGAAGCGACTTCATGCACCTTGGAACCATTGATGAAGACGGTCTGGAAGAGTGGCAACCATGGTCTGGCTTTCAGGATCCCTCACACGCAGGAAGGCGAGCCCCGTTACTCTCTCTCAGCATTTTCAACAGTCTTGTCGACCTTGTCGACGTACTCATTAGCATCGAAGATACAACGTCACAGTATCTTTACAAAGATGCGGTCGAGCATCTCGAAAGATGGAGAGCGCTGATGCCTATGAAATTAGCTCACATATGTTCCGACAATACTTTCGCGATCTTGACACCACCGGTCGTCTTACTGTTAACGACGTATCATTGCGCCTCTTTCGCATGCACTCCGTCTGACAGAAGCCTCCACCGGCTGTTGGATGTGCTAGACCATTGCTTCGAACATGCTTCCTCTCAATGCCTACCACCAGCAATCCGGTGTCTGATAGACGTTGTCAATAGGCATGCAGCTCGCATTGTCCTGCATGACGTATACCACATGCGGCTACAAAGACTGCAGGAAAAGGTCATAGCCTATTTTGACGTGCCGAATCATTTGCAAGTGCCGGAGAGCTCGGTCATGCCTTTCAGACAGCATATAAACGATGCCCATATGGTAACTCCGGATCCAGGACAATCGATGTGTTCAAACACACGTCCTATAGCTCAGCCGGTGGCAGTCCCTCAACATACGCTGCATCCGGGCTCTACTCCGTCTCAATTCGATCCTCGCTGCCCAGAGCCTACCAGCGATCTGGAGAGCTTTTTCGACGAATTGGCGTCACTGGATAGCACAACTAGGTCGAATTCCCAACCACAATTCATGCAAAACCTTGGCTTCGGTCCAGAAGCGAGCATGGCCGACTTGTTCAGCGAATACACACCCATGCAGTCTTCGAATTTCATCCCTCGCGAGGACACCACGCCGACACATCTGGATCAATATAACTTCTACGACGCCAGCTGAACTCAGCTGTCCAGTTGCACTGTCAGACTGCCATAAATCTCAGTCTTCCGCCCTCGATCTCGTCTTGTCTTCCACCACTCGATGTCGAACATATATAATATGTAGCGGCATTCATCCGATCTCTGGACTGTATCCCGCAGATGGACGTGGAAGTAAGATTTACTCTTTGAAGTCCCTGCACCCGAAGTACTCTTCCAAGGAATATCACTGTATTCCATATTCCCCGGGCTAGTATGACGAAGCGATTAATGGAGACAACCTTCACGGCCTTTCTCAACTCTGTTATCGCCATGACGCTTGGAAGAACGAACATGCGTTGTGGTATCCAACGACAGCACCGGATAGGATGCCTTCCGGCCTATGGGTTTACTCAAAGGCGAGAAGACGAGATTGCCCTCGGGCTGGCTGCCGCTGAGTAGGAGACGTTCCTGCATTTCGGATTTGCGAAGGGGTTGTTCGGGGGAGGCTCAATGTGCAATGCTCAGGCCACCGACGAGGCTGCACAGCCAAGCAGTGGAATTTTGAAACAAGAGGCTACGGACCATTTAGTCCTCCGACCGACCGAACTTCGAAACAAGCTGCTGACAATAATCGGCATGGATATAATTGTCATCTGGGTGATTCCAGATAGACGAGTTTCTCGATATCTCCTTGGTACATCAAAGCGAGGCGCAGCACGAACGGAGCAATGCCCTACTCGAGTATGAGTCGATACGGCGCAGAACAACGAAATAGGAGGACATGTCGCATCGTGTAATGTACTGCAATTCTGGCTAGAAATGCTAAGAGTCGCCTTGTCCTAAAGTAAGACTTGCCGGCAGCACAGTCCACGATGCCTAGAAAAAGTGGTACGGAGGTCCGCGCCGTCAGCTTATGCGAGCTAACCTACCACTCCTCTCAGATCAGGGTCCTGACTATACAAACTTGTATGGGTACCTGAATTCACCGCTAGGGCTCGATGTTCAGGGAAAATGGACAGGGGTCTGTATAGACGAGTACGGAGTCGCTTGGAACAACGAGACGACATTGGTGTGAGACGCGTCCTGGTAGCGCGTAGCAGTCTTATTCGTGATCTTCGGTTAAAATGATACTCCGGGCTTGGAGGAGGGTGCAGGGTCATCGGTGAAAATTTGCCGTGATGTTCTTTGTTGTTGTAACATACGGGCCAATGTCGGTTTGATTAGAAATGGATTTGTATTACTTAGAAAGACGGTTGAGGGAGAGATCTCGAGATCGATGTCGTCATGCATCGTTGCTTGAATCTTGGTGATACCTTGGAGTGATGCTTGGCTATGACATTCACGGTTGCGCGAGAGGTTTAATTCATACTGTCGACGCGTGTTGCTTGTAAAAGCATGCGACTGTGCCACCAGCACCGGCTCCGGCATGTTGACCAGTGGTGGGTTGAGAAAATAACAAACAAGGCTGTGTGAAGAGACGCGCAATGGTTCCTTAGCCACATGGCGTGCCCGCCCGATCTGCTGTAGGAATGTTCGATGCTTGCATCGTATGCCCAAGAAACGGAGTTAGGTACGCGCCCCAGACCTTCGAGACGAGCTCGATTGGGTCATGGTGTCGTCTGCCAAGCTACTGGTGCATGCTTACCCCACACTTTCCGGATCGAGCGGCGCATGCCTGTTGCACTTCACCTCAGCCCAGCGCCCTGGGTCTAGAAACAACGCGGACTCTCTCAATCGATTTCTGACAGCCAGTCTACCAAACTTGACCAGGAAGTCGCAAGCACTACTGTAAAAGAGCGGCCGCTATGGGTACCGTCGTTGGCAGAAAACCTCCAAAGAGCAAGAGCTGGTAGAGGGTGAATACACACGGGTGATCAACAGCCTCAACGTCGCTATTACATGCCACCCAAGTGCATGCGGAGAACGCTAGCCGCTTGTTGGTCGCATCTATGTACGGCTTCAGCTGTGTCATAGCTCCACTTGTGCGATGACTTGGCAAACTCTTTCCCGTTGTCACTGGGCAACATCGCGAGCTACAAGCTTCGCCCTGGAAGGCCGTGCTACGAAAGGAGGCCTTATTGGCCAGCATGGGGTGCGGAAAGAACTGGCCGGTGGCGTTTGTTCGAGATGTGCTTGGAAGAGCAAATGCCAACCTTGCTGAGGCCCGGCGGAACAATTGGTCTGTGGCTATGTGCATGGGTGGCATAGTACTTATTGTCCAGCTTCCCCTCTTGTTGTGTACCATCTGGACAATCATCCACCTCATACTACCTCCTCTCGTGATATCCTAGTATCATCAGGTCGGCCTGTCATCAACATGCTCAAGCAACTCTCCGTCCTCGCCCTTGCGGGCTTCGTACTTGCTCAGAACGAGACTGTCCCTGATCTCGCTGCCGCCTTGAACTCCACCGACGAGCTCTCCACCCTCCAGTCGGTCATTCCCGCAGGTGTACTTGAGTCTTTGGCTGGTCTCACCAACATCACGATTCTCGCACCCTCCAACAGTGCTTTCGGAAAGATCGACAATGAGACACTTTCCAGTCTCACTTCCAACGAGGGCCTCCTCACCGCCCTGCTACAGTACCACGTGCTCAACGGTACATTCAGGTCGACCGACATCACCAACACCAGCACCTTCGTTCCTACAGCGTTGACCAACCCCATGTTCACCAATGTCACTGGAGGTCAGGTCGTCGAGGCAATTGCCATGGATGACAGCGTGATGTTCTACAGTGGTCTGCTCGCCAACTCAACTGTTACAACAGCCGTATGTGCTCTTTTCTTACTTTGTCTTTTGCTTAGCTAACAAACGCAGGATGTTAACTTCACTGGTGGTGTGATCCACATTATCGATAGTGTCCTTACTCTACCTGAGAACACTGCCGACACCCTTTCTGCCGCCGACCTTGTTGCCCTCCGCGGAGCCATCAACGCGACCGACTTGTTTGACACCGTCAACAACACCCCGAACATCACCATCTTCGCACCCAACAACGAGGCTTTCCAGAACATTGGCTCTGCTCTCGGTAACCTAAGCACTGAGGACGCTGCCAGCATCCTTACCTACCACGTCATCGCCGGCACCATTGGCTACTCTTCTACCCTCGAGAACGGTACCAATCTCACCACTGCCAACGGCGAGCAACTCACCATCACTATTGGTGAGGGCGGTATCTTCGTGAACAACGCTCGTGTCGTCGCTTCCGACATCCTCATTGCCAACGGTGTTGTTCACGTCATCGACGAGGTCCTCAACCCCTCCAACGCGACCATTGCCGACTCCACCTCTGACGAGGGAGAGCCAGCATTCGAGGGCGCAACTCCCGTCTCTGATGTTCCCTTCACCAGTGGCCAGCCCACTCCCACCACCAGCATCGGCGAAGACGCTAGCGATGCTGCTGACCCCACCAGCACTCCTTCCAACACTGACAACGCTGCCCCCAGGCAGACTGGTGCCATTGGCATGAGCGCGCTGCTCGGCGCTGCTGCAGTTTACTTTTTGTAAGCGTATACAGGTTCGCAAATTGTGTAGGGCTTGTTGTGTGAATGATATCCATAGGGGGTTTCTTGTAAGGGACGATCTTTATGGAGTAATGTAATATACCTCAGCGAATTACTCGCTCATCCAGTCACGTTATTAGACATGAAATCGAGATTCATTTTACTCTTCGTAGCTAATTGCGGAAGTATGGTAGTTCGCGCATCCGATATCCAAGTGTTCGCGCAGGTGACTCTACGTAGATTGCGTACATCTTCTTCGTTGGCTAGTGATCTTAGTTGTCGATAAGTGGTGTTCGCGTCATAGTCGATGAATCTGCCGAGACATCGGTCTCTAGCACTGTGCGACGGCTTTTGAGTCCGAGTCTCACAGCTCGATGTCACCGTATCATGTCCGCTCTAGATTAATCGCTCCATGTGACTGCGTTTCAGGTCGGCAGACTTACCCGGTGGCACACCACCCGCACGGCTTATTTGAGATGATGACGTTGTACAATACATCGCGCACAACGGATAATGGCATCTGGTGCACAAAATCCTATGCTACTAAGCACAACACGCCTCAGTCCGACCGAAAAGCAAGGTGACCACGGCAAATGCCCAATTACGCGTGTCTTTGCGCAAGAGCTTTCTTCAACTTGTTAACAGAGAGCCTCGCGCGCAAAGACGGGAAGACCCCTTCATCGCATCGTCCCTGCTCACTTGGTCTGTTGCGAACTGTGCCACAAACCAGCGTTCAAGCCACCGCACCGGCTGCCCCATTAAAACAGTTTCGGCACGTTCGGTGTCCATAATCCTCCGAGCTTAAGAACCGCTCGGGCAAGGGTTCAAACGCTAAATCTTCACGACATTTTAGTGCGGCTTTCCACGGCTACTGCATCTGGTAGTTTCGGCGGCACCTTTGGGGTGTTCTCCAGTTTCGCGTTCTTATCGCCATGCCACCTGGGCAATGTCGGATTCCCAGTGCGTCGCGATCATATCTAAGACAATTCCCAGGCTGTATACTTAACATATCGCCTGCCGTAAACGAAGCAAAATCAGGTGCCTGCATGCGATGTCACTATCCGGGTACCTGTCTGGACCGGTGTTTGACTCGTATTAGACATGGGAATATACACGGAGTTTTCTAGAAACTCAAATCACAACGCTTCTCTTCGAACATCCAGCTGTGGGGGAAAATAGCGCTCAAATTGGAAGGATTGTCGAAATTTCGAAGGGAGGTGGTATCGATCCTGCTGGCACGGACGCCGTAGAAAACCCTATGCACCAAGACTCTGATCACCAGCGAAACCCCGCAAGACATCGCGTTATCTCGATGTCGAAGCTCTCTCGCTGTGAGTGCATATCTTACCAGAAAAAGCGACGGATAGCGATAATCAGCTCTCCACAAAGCGGACGAATATGCAGGTTCTCGCGGCGTCCGAGCTTTCGATTGGCGAAAGGAACCGCAGATTGCCCAGAAGTGGATCGCCAAACCAGGGCCGCGGTCGTTCCGAGATCCGTTCGACCCTTTTACAGTTCTCCAGCCTCCACATCGCAAATGCAGAATGCACCTGGGCATCATGATCTTCGGCAGATCACAGAGAACACCCATCTCCAGCCCTTGCGCGGCGAGAGCGTCGTACGATATCGTGACGTGGACGCTGCGGAGGGCCGTTGCATGGTCGCATAACTACCTAGGTACAACGGCACAACAGTGACCAAGAAAATATTTCTCGTTCCTGGTCCCACTATCTGTCATTACCCGCGAGAGCGAGAGCACAATTCTATACCCGCGGCTTCGGTGGCGCTAAGTCCTCGCCAACCCGACGGAGGATTTGCAATCTCCAGAAACAGCCGAAGGAACCTACCTGTCGTATCGTAGTGCTGTCGCCATGATTCACTCGTGGCGTACATGCATTTCTCTGATTGACCCGCTGACCTCGTCCGCTGTGGGCTCTACCATCTCGGCGTCTTTCTTGGGAGCTAATTGCAGGGTAGTCCGTGGGTTTGTGACGGCATCATGCTGGGTTGCCGCCCGTGCGGAGCGCATGTCTGGGTGCGTCGTACGGGATATATGAGTGTTGCAGGGTAGGTCGCGGCGCTGGAACATTGCGCGCCGTCTTACACGCGTCTGGTCCAAATCTTCGTCGGTTTTGTGTTGCACTGTTCTTGGGCTTATTGATGCGCCATCTGTTCCCATATCGTCGAGACTGGCACTCGTTCCTTTGTCATTCTCTTCAATAGCCGCAGTGTTGTTCAGGAACGCGCGATAATCATGTTCCGTTTATCAAGATCCTGGAAGGATAAGAGGGAGAAGCACCAGGTCGATGTGTAAGTTTGATCGAATCGACCGCGCGCCACACATACGTTCTGAAGGAATCAAGGTCGTTCATGGCCATCACGATTCGCAGGGTCTTTTCAGGCCCCTGTTTCAAACTCTGCGGGTGGTTCAGTATTCGAAGTGCCTTCAACCTCATTCACTGACCTTTTTTAGATATGAGCCGTCCCGACCGAGATCTGTTAGTGTGTCGACAGACCGATCCTCCACCACGTCCAGAACGGTTGTAGTTCCAAAGGCCGCTATACGTTCATCAACTCGATATACCGATGCCGAGATTCCCATCCGGAGCATACATAAAGATGCGGCGTATGATGCCTGGGCTGTACCGCGCCTGACGAAAACTCCGTGGGAGCTCGAACGAGGCAGGAGGAATTCTTCGCGCAGACGCTCAAGGCCCATTTACCAATTCCCGGCGCATATCTTCAAGAAGCTCCCGAGGGAAGTGTACGACTGCATTCTTGCCCAATTAGATCTGATCTATCAGGACCGCAACCAAGCTTGTGCCTCATGTTATCTTGGGGATCTCCACAGCCTGTCATTGACGAGCCGTGCATGGGACAAGGCTGCGAGTGCTGTCATGTACAGCAAAGTTCTAGTCCTCACCAATGAAGAGCATGAAGGGCTTCCGAAGCTCAAGACAAAAGGCACAAGCCGACTAAAGCTTTTACGGAGGACACTTCGCGAGAATTCTGGACTATCACGCCGTGTACTGGAATTACACATGTCTGATTTCCAGTCGCTTTACGAGAACGCAACCATTGAGCGAGAAGAGATCGTGGATCTTGTAGCTTCGTTGGTTATGGCTTGTCCGCGTTTGGAACGCTTAGTCGGATTCCACGTTCACTTCTCACAAGCCTTTGACCGATTGTCGCACGCGCTGTCTACAAGACCAAATCTCAGGGAAAGAGCGTGGATGTTGACCAATGCGGATGGAGACGCCGGGGTAGATGACGAAGACGACGAGACAATAAGAGGCAACTATATCGCCGAATGTGACCCGACCGAACGCTTCCTCAACCTGAGCTCTCAACATTCCAATTTATCAACTCTGATTCTGCATCAAGAGCAGGGCCAGTGTTTGACATATCTCAATTTCCGAGCTGTGGTTGGAACTTTCAGAAACTCTCCACATCTGCAGAATCTGGCGGTTTCTGGACTCGCGGCGCACTCGTTAACCAACGTAGCTTTGAACGCTATACCACCAAACTTACAGTCACTGCGTCTTGAAAACCTCCCCGGCGTCACGGAGAAAGGTATTCAGCGCTTTGCTACCTCACAGCAGGCCGTCTCGATCCAAAAACTGACGCTTGTGGACTTGGAAATTGAAAGCATACTCACGATAGCGGACTTTCTTTCTCCACATCTTGCCAGCTTGAAGGAGTTCTCACTCGTCCAAACCAGAGCGCCGATATTATCGAGGCGAAATTTCGATCCCGTGTTCGACTCGCCATCAGTCCGATACATCCACTGGGAAATACGCTCCGAGGCCTCCCCGTTGCCTTCATTCATTTCGCCCACACCTGCGGAGCTACCAGAATCACTACCGTTCCCTTTCCCAAACGTTGAACCGATATGCTGCCACGCCACATCTCTGCTTGCAGCAAGTATCCAGGCCAACGGCTTTCCAATGCTACGTCGCGTTCGCATGCCTCACGACCCTCAAGGGGTTATACAATCGCTTTGTAAACCTCTTGCGACAGCACTACTTCCGTCCGATACGTCTAAGATTGCGACCGCTTCACGCATCTCCACTTCGGACGGATTTTCCATCGTGTTGGAAGAGCCTGTCGCGGATTCTCCAACTAAACACAGAACGTCCATCTATGGGGTGACATCAGCGTTACGTGTAGACTCTGTAGTCGGCTCCCCGACCTTCGAACCGAGCCATACAGATGTCGCCCTCACACCGATGCGATCGCGTCTCGCAGCACAATCACGAATTCTTGCCGCAAGGAAGGATGCTGCCATGACAATATGTGTGTCCAGCCCCGACGGTGAGATCAAAGTGAACAAGGTCATTGGTAACCATGTCGGCTACGTGGGCAGCAAAATCACGTACGATCTGAAGGCTGATAATGAAACGGCGGGGCGAACTGAATGGATCACAGGGATGAATGACTTGGTCGGCAACGCTGGGAAAGAGAACCAGGATATATCCGAAAGCAGTCGAAGAAGTTGTGGACATCCTATCGGTAGCGGAGGGGGCAATGTAGTGGGGGTTGAGGATCTTTTCTGAGTCGCGCGTTTCCTCTGTCGAATCGTCTCCTTTGTTCTCAATCGTTCGCAGATATGCTGCAATGTCTTTTCGGTCCTAGAACACCCGGTGTGTTCAGCTTAGTCCAAATAATTTCTAATGCAGACTTAGCCAGCGCATCCCGTGGGCAGCGCTTTTATGCAATGCATCATGATCAAACATGTTCACCAACCGATGAGCATTATGAGTACAGGGATGTCGGCAATGAAGGCCGAAGTGTGCTCGATCAAAGACTCGGGCCGAACAACCATCATGAACGCGCAGTTGCTGATGGTGCACCTGAGTTGACCTGGAGCCAATCGGAATCGTGCCAACCCTTGCGCAAGCACTCTGTTTCTGACAGCCATGAAAGAGTGGGCCCGGCTCGCGATGCGCGGGTGGTATTGCGAGATGGGATTTGATTTGCGCATGCCGGCGACAGCACATGCATGGGATACTGCAGTCCTTGACATCCCCATGCAACCGAAGTTCAGCTCCAGAGTCATCCATCGGTACGTCCACCGGTTGATGCTATAGGCAAGCTCGTACAAAGTCGCTTGTGCATGGCTGCATGCGCTCAGCCTGAATGGGCATTTCCCACGAACTTGCTGATGATTGATGCTCGGTGGTCGGGCGTCGCATGCTCATTGGGGACGTTTCCAAAGTCTGGTTGTGGCTAAAAGCGTCTAACATCTGAGAAGGAACGCTAGCCCAAGTGGGGAGATACGTATCGAGAATTGCTATCCGCTATGCCCTACAATGTTTCGTAGGATTATCCCCATGTGAACGCAATGGAGTCTGGTTTATGAGAATGTTCGTTTGCATACGGGGCCTATGAAATACAGCTCGTTCTAGCCATCTGCACAAAGATCCATTTCCACCCGGTAATACCTGGGTAAAATGTTAGTTGTAGCCCAAACCTCCCAAACAGCAAAAGCATCCAAAAAATCCTAAATCCCGACAGAATGGTCAGTCGAAGCTAGAGCATAGTGGGACAATGGCTGCACGCTCAGGATACAGAGACGGGAATATACTTGGCTAGGCCATTGCGGCTTCCGCGGAGAGGATGCCTCACAAAAGCCAGCGCTGTCGCTCTTTGCCCGCTGCATCCGCTCTGCCCAAGCCACGACAACATAAGAGTTCCTAACGCTCAGTGAGGGATACCTTCCCAATACCAACATCTTCGAAAGACCCATATATCGCAAGTGGGTCGCTTTTACACGGCAGAAGCCGTGTTCCCCACGCGTGCCCTTCGAATTGCCGGGACCAGTAAGGTGCAAAGCTGCACGTAGATATGCCGTTCTTGGGTATAGAGCACTGCGCCCGTCTCTCGATATTTTCACTAATACTTTAACAGTCATCTCCGCAGTCGAGAGGGATGCGCTATAGCCATGGACATGAGTAAGAATCGAACCACAATCATCTACCGACTCGAGTAGACTCTCGATCACGAATGCCGTTTGCCATAGTGAAGTTCCTAGCGGGATCGCCCGTGTAAAGAGTCGAGATGTTCCACCGATCGCCACACCGGTTTGATTCTTCCGGTCTAGCCTTGGCATCACATTGATCAGAGTGGGTACAGAAGAGCCACAAGAGCCACATGGCTGGAAGCCGATAGTGGAGTTTGGCGCTAGATTGCTTTCCGCGGACTCGAAGGAGAGTTATTTGGAAGGCCTGGCGCTGCTAGGGCCGGGTTCGGATACTTTCAAGCAATCGTGCACTTGCTGCTTATATTCAAGTATGTTCCATTTTCGTTTGTATCGTTCCTTTCCGACTCCCAATTACTACACTCCCCAGGCCTTACTCCCGGACATTTGATTACAAGACATGATTACCCAAAGACGGCTTTTCGCGGACAGCGGCCCTGCGATGAGACCAACGCCCCAAGATACGTGAAGGATACGCCGATTGCGACCAAGAGATGCGAAGATGAACTTCACCAAGAACCCGATGATGGACCAAACTCCGAAAGAATAACATGAACAACCCAAAACGCTGCAAGAATATCATGCTACCGGCTTGATCGGGATATGCCCCTCCAGTTGCGGCATAATCTCAAGGATCTTTGGATCGACAGTCCAGTTGTTCAGGTCGGCGATGGTACTCTCAAAAAGTGGTGTCATACGGGTGTAGCCGGATTCAATGTCCCAGTAATGGCACGCATCGTCCGCGTATGGCCATGTGATACCGATCAATCCAACGAGATGTACAACTGGATATTCCTGGGGATGCGCATACAGCAACTGGCGTACTTGAGGCCTGTAGGATGGTTAGTAAGAATCAGATGATTTGAAGAGCCGGCGAACGTACCAGGGAACAAGGTCAATGAGCATATCGTACGGTGACGTCTCCTGCTTTCCTGCGGGTGGCATCAACCACTCCGGACTTGCGTTCACGTTCTCCACAGTGGGCCATATGAGGAACTGCAGAAGGATTAGCTCCGACTTCGCGCCGTGCGAAACATTACTTACGCGCATCAATTTAGTCAAAAGCCATGTAGACGCAAGTCTGACTGGCAGAGGGGACGAGGGAAGCAGCCTGTTGACTGTTCTAGAACACCACGTCGAGACTGGCTGCGCATCCTGAGGGTCCAAGAAGCCCAGCAAAAGCGTATCGACATCGATCTCCGATCTTCCAAATATCTGTGGCTCGCTCCACCCGTTCGCGAGCTGATCTCGTTTGGTCCTCCGATAGAACGCGCAATCGAAACCGAATTTGTTGAGGGCATTCGCCGCAGCCTCGAGGCTGAGTGGAGAGGGGTTCGCGGCCACAGTCACGTCGACGGGATTGTCGTGGGAATAGGCCAGCGAAGACTGGCTCTGCTCTCTTTCTTCACGGGAAGAACCGCCGTACGATGAGCCGGCCAAGGGGTGTGTGTGACCAGGAAAGGGCTCGCTACTGTTTGGAGTTCCAAACGAATCAGCGTCTGCAAGGGCAGGTGTTGGACCCAGAGACTCCTTTTCTTCAGTCAGCAACAGGCCATGAGTCGTTGAAGCGAAACGTACCGAAAGCGCTTTCTTGACCTCCTCAGCTGAATGGTGTGCGAAACCATTCTTCTCCAGCTCGGACGCCCAGTTTGCAGCCGATGCACGATCCGGTGCCATTGCCAGCAGCGACACGACGGACTTCATATCATCCAACTCCTTGGCTAACCGCCTGACATGGGCCCGCAGTTGAGTTGTCGTTTTGCCATCTTCGGCGACATCGTAGACACATGTGAGGTTCTTGGATTGGCAGGTGTTGCACTTGGGCCTCACGCCGTCGCACTGCGCTTGTGTCAGTGTACCTGTGGCATACGCGCAGAACGGGTACGTACCTTGGACTTGCGCTTCCTGCAGCTTTCACATGCTATCGATGTGATCTTCCCGCGGGGCGTCCGCAACGCATACGTGCCGGCAATGGGAGACGAATGCTGCCCCCGAGCATTGGCAAGGGCGCCTCCAAGTCCCTGTTTGGGCGCCAGCGGGGCTTTGTGATTTGCAGCGGCGGACGCTGCCAGCGGGCGAATCACGAGGTTGGTTTGGTTGGTGTCGAGGTGGAGGGGCACCTGGCTTTCGTCCCACTCGGAGGGCTCCTGGCTGATGAAGTGTCAGCAAAACTCAAAATCCGCGTCAAAATGGCAGCAGCAGCTGGCGATGCATCCCGACGGTCGCGCATCTGGCTTGCGCACATCGTTGCGTAGACTCGCATCGATATGCGCGCCGTCCATGGTGGTTTGGACCCCGCGCCAGCAGCCCGAATTCAACAGCCCCGAAACCAGTGCCGAAGGAAATCCTTGGAAGCGCAGCAATGCACGGGTCATCCTGACGCCGCAACGGGCAGGTATATCAAATTACCGTCGTGATAGCCAGGAGACCCTAAACGGAGCACATATTCTCCGTCGCCAATACGACATGCCGATATGCACAGCCACGGGCGGTCGTAAGACGGCTTGCAGATCCTTTCCCCGGGGATCATCGCTTGAGCAATCGCTCGAGCAATCTCTCACGATTCCCAGGTATTTCTTGGCATCTCCGGATCGTACCGGTGCTTCGAAACGTGCTCTGTGTCTCTGGTGGATGATGGGGATTGGAGCCTGCCGCGAGCTCAGAGGGACGTCGTCGACTCATCGTACTGCAAGGCCATCCACCACCTTCCAGGTACTGGTTCGGCCTTTCGAGGAGTGGTAACGGAGTGCGAGGTGGGCGAAAGATGGGTCCGGTCCGGGTCCAGAGACGGGGTCGATTGCTGTCGTGTGTATGCTGGTGGGGATAGTCTGCTAAGACTGACATACTCACATTTGGATTCCCTGAGCTTGTCCTACGGCCTCCGAGGCACGACGCATCAAGCGAGGATTTGCGCTACCTTGCGGAAGTCCTTCTAAAGTGTCAGGCAAGCTGCCACTGCCATACCAGTAGTTCAATCCTGCGGTATATGTTAGTGGGGGGATCAAGAGCTGGACATGATGCCGACCTACCAGGAGACGAATTCGATGATTGTGCCGGCATGAATGCGAGCATATCTCAGGGCGGAGTTATCAACAAAAGGAGCTATGTCGGAGTAAGGTGGTGGTGGAGGGAAGGATTTGCTTCTGCAAAATTCACATGGAAGATCCGCAATGCATATCGGGCATTAACTTTGTATATCCTCTACTAGAGCACTGAGCCTGAGGTTCATTAGTGCCCGGCGAACTCCTGTGCGGAACTGCTGACACGCACATAGAACTGGGACGAAGTTTCAAAAGCGTCGCCCATCTAAACACCAGCTTTCGGATGCAGCTGGATCTAGTGTTTTAGCGCACCACACAGCAACGACCGCGGGGAAATCGGGTTAGCGGACGGCACTGTTAGACTAGGCTAGAACGGCCGCTCCTACGAGATGCTGGCAAAGGCATGCGAAACCGAACGCGGACATGCGACCCCATGATGCTATGTCATGAACTTTTCGACTGGTATGAGTCGCTCTCCATCTGATTGAACAGAGATCTGTAAACCGCAAGTAGCCTCAGTACGCCATGCGCGCGATCAAGGTTGCTATGTGGAATCGGACCCTTTTTCTTGGTGTAAACATAGGTACGGTTAGATCACGCCTGTCGATCATCACTTTGCATGCTCACTGGTGCAGTGACGTGCGGCAGATCGTCTCAAATCAACTTTCAACGAAGTTCCAGGCCTCCATAGCTTAGTATCCCGTATGGTCTCAACCTAACATGGACGCTTGTTGGAATGTCGCTAGGAACACGTAGAATCTAAGCAGCGCGACGCCCTTGACCCAAGCCGGTGTGGTAATATCTAGTCGGACCGATAGCCACCAAAGCTTGCTGGACGCGCTGCCGCGTTGAAGCGCCCAACCGGGATCCGCCAGGAGAAAAACGCAGTATGCTTAGACCATCAAGGATGGTAGGGTGTGACGTAGTTTTTAAGTTTACGAATGTCGGCTTCATGTGCCCTCACGACGCCCGGACGTTAAGACCAACACGGTCAAGTAGCTTTTGCCAGGGTCAATAGTCAGGCAGCTGGGCAGGAACATTCTCCCGCACGCGCATTAGAGTGCAGAACGCCACCACGAAGCCACGCCACGCTCATATGCCCTTCTTTCTTCTATCCAAGTCGGATGGCATACCTCCGTGCAGCGAGGTAAGCAAAGCGGCGGGTATAGTGCTTCTTCCACTGCGCCTCCCGCCGGCATACGCACGAGAAAGAATGCCTGGGATCTTCTTTCCACTAGCTGGATGCTCGACTTCGACGCATAGTAGGCCATAGACAGACTACGCGGGGATACGGCGTCGAGGCTGAAACTTTCCACAACATTGCCTATGTCAAGCTGTACGGGACGCCGTCTAAGTCGATGCTATTGTAGTGGTACCTTACGTTCAAACCTGTTCCTGACTCTTTTTCAATTGTCATCAAGCAATTATTCTAAGTCGGCCCAAACTTAGCCCAAGAGGGTATTCTTACCCTAAGACGGAGCACGAGGCTTTTCAACTAGCTCCACACCATGAACGGGTACGGGGAAGACTTCGCAGTCGCTTCCTTAGACACATGGCTCTAACCACGTCTGATTGGTATCCCGATCGCATCTATAGCCTTACGCCAACTCACCGAGCATTCCACCGTGCAGTGTGCAACCACGTGCTACACATCTCGGTGGGCAGAAACTACGATCAAACCCACTGTTGAAGTGTAGCTGCGGTATCAAAGACTATTGAAGCCCATCTCCACTCTGAAGCTCATGATGTTTCCCAAGTAAGCACTTTCCCTAGTCGTGTTTGACCAATATCTCTCTCTGTGTTGATCGTGTCTGGATGATGTATTCTGCCCGGGCAGATATTCTGCCTCTCCCAAAAAGGAAATTTGACGCGCCTTCCAAGCTCGATCAGCAACCTTTTGCGAGGTACTCCTAGACCATCACACCGAGATTTGCTCATCGAACTCCGTCTGTAACCTTAGGCTATGAAGTCTCGAGTACGTACTCAGGGATCGCAGAGTTTACGGCTTCTTGCGGACCTGCGCTAGACTTTGCGGCCTTGGAGTCTCAGACGTCTCAGACTACTATGGGCTCTACTGCTGCCCATTCACCCATTGAACCGTGACCAGACCCTGGCCGAGGATCTTCACAACTTGGTAATGCTTCAATCTATCCTAGAGCTAGATCATGGGTTCTAGATTTGAGAATTGTCTCACTGGTAGGTCATTCTCTACTTGCGTACTTTCAAGACCTGAAATTTTTCCATCTGTTCTTGATCGCTGCTGAGGAGACATGAAGTCAAGAGGATAACTGGGGGCTGGTTGGAGAATAGAAGTTGAGGGCATAGTTCAGGGCCGGCTAGGTGTGCTGTGGTGTTCCCCGGTGTGGCCGGTCTTCGCCGGTAAATGACGTTAGGCAACATAAATCCGTGGATTGGTACGTTGATTTGGAACAGATGGCTCGCACATATGGCAGAACTAGAAAGCTTACTTTGCAAGCGTCGAAGAGGCGTAGAAGAGAATTGTACGGAGGATATCGATCGAGGTCCAGACCTGACTTCATCTCAGTCCCCTGCTGTCGGTTCTCCATCTTGTCCCGGTAGTCTGGCACACGCTATATCAGGGTCTCTACCGTTTCGTGCCTTCAGCACGTCAGTGGCTACGGAAGCCACGCCGACGTTCACGATTGGTTCGGAACTTCGTCCAATCTAGCCACAGGGTCATCCAAACCCCGAAGATCTTCGGTGACATACGTGAATAGCGGACAAAATGAAGTGTTTGAAAACGTGGCTAGCAGAGCTATCAGATCAAGTACGCTTCGGGTAACGTACTCATTCATTGCACCCGTTCCGTCCAACAACATGATGAGTACCGAAGCTCGGCTATGTTGAATATCATTTCCTGCAGGGTCAATCGTACGACTTTCATGCACCCTTTGCTCAAATGTACCTAGGTAGCGCAAAGTTTATCCCACCTAGATTTCTCCTTTACCTAAGTACACTACAGTGTACAGTGTAGAACATTTAGTCGTACTCTGCAGTTCTAGAGAAGAGACTTTTAACTTTTAATACCTTTGTTATAGCCTTTAGCTAATTTATTAGCAAACTAATAATTCTATAGCAAGCTAGTTTAAAAAAAGTAAGGTCTATTACTAGTATATAAAAAGACGTATTTCTAAAAAAGTTAAAATTCTACGTTTAAAAGTGTAGGCGTTAGGTAAGCTAAGGCTTAAGTTCTTAGTACTACTACTTCTAGCGTAGTAGTTAAAACTTTTAAAATTTAAAGTAGTAAAGTAACTATTTTATAAATACTAATGTCTACTTATACTATAGTAAAAAAAATTATAATATAATTATATATCTTTAATAGCTTATAACTAACTAAGCTATAAATTATAAAGTAATAAAATACTAAAATTTTTAGCTAGTAAAATTATACTTCTATATATATACTTTTTATTCTCTATCTCTATCTCTATCTTTATTTTTATTTTATAGCTTATAGTAAATTAGAGATTTAAAAACTTATTAAAGTAAATAGTAGCTTAAATCTAACTCTAAAGCTATACTAGTATACTAAATAAGCTCTTAACTATATTCTTTCTTATACCTTTTTATAAGTTTTTCTAGCGTTAGTAAGTCTAAAGCTAATTTTATTACTAGTTATATTATCTTACTTACTAAAGCTTAATTAAGCTTCTTTATTATTACTATATTAATTACTTTTTTCTTAAACGTGTTACTACTTTTATAAGTTCTCTTAAAGTTATTATTTTAAAAGCTATTATAAAAGCTATTATAAACTACTTTATTTATACTATACTAAAGGCTAGACTCTTAACCTAGACTCTCTAGTCTAAGTTAGAATAATCTACCTATATACGCTTACTTAATATAGCTTTTAAGTCTACTAAAACTATATAGCGCTTTAAGCGCTTACTACTTTAGATAGCTATTTAGCTAGTACTTTTATAATATACTTATATATCTACTTATACGCCTACTTATACGCCTACTTATATATCTACTTATATATCTATTTTACGCGCTATTTTATATACTATATAATACTTAATTACTTATATATACTATATATATTATATTATATTATATATATATACTAATATACTAAATATAGCTTTATATTTAGCTACTCTTATAGAAATACTTTTACTAGTAATATTATAATACTATTACTATTACTATCTACTACTTTACTATATATATATAAATACTTATACTAATATAATACTTAACTAATATATTATACTACGCGCCTTAGCACTTATAAAATATATAAGTATAGCTTTAATTTATTTTATACTTTTATTACTACTACTTAATTTTTATAAACTTTTTTTATCTTCTTTTTATTCTTTTTAAACTTTTTATTTCTCTTATTTTCTCTAATTAGTACTTAGTCTCTTAAGTCTTTTAGCTTCTTAAGCTACTTATTAATAAATATATTAGTACTTTTTATATATATATTATTAGCTATAAACTATCTTATATATATATATATATATATATATATATATACTTTATACACTAAAGTCTTTAATAAACTTACTAAATAACTTAATAATATTTTTATTTAATATCTTATATAACTACTTTTTATAGTTTACACTTATATTTTTTTATCTTTTAATAGTTTTAGTGTTTAGATTTATAAGATCTACTACTTATATAAACTAGTATCTTTCTATATATAATTAGTAACTATATATATATATATATACGCTTATAATACTTACTAGCTTTTTTAGATAGTTTTATAAAAATCTTTTATATACTTTAGCTTACTTATATATTTTTTACTTTATTAAAATATATTTAATAATACTTTTCTTAGACTAAATAAAGTTCTTTTAAAGTACGCTTTTTACTACTATACTTTTATAACTATACTTTTAATTAGCTCTTTTTTAGCTCTTTAGCTACTATAGTTTAATATATAACTTAAATTAATCTAAATCTCTACTACGTTCTAGCTATCTAACTTATAATTACTACTTTTACACTTTTTATTCTATTTATAGCTACTATAATTACGCTTACTATCTCTTCTTACTAAAAGCTATTATAAGCGCTCTAAAGAGCTACTTTACTAGTACTTTAGAGCTATATACTAGGCCTATTAATATTTCTATTATACTTATTTTTATTATACTTATTTTTTTTACTTTTATTTTTATTATTTTTATTATATATATAACTAGTGTAAAACTTTTTATTATTCTTTTTTCTAGCTTTACTTTTAAAAAGCTTATTAGTAAAATATATAAGCTTTTTAGTAGATATAGCCTACTTTTAAAGTAATAAAAAGAGTATTCTATTTATAATCTTACTAAAATATACTTAATTACTTACGCTATTTATATCTATAACTAAGTATATAAAGTAAAATTAATATTAAGCTTATAGCTCTTTTTAGCTTTTAAGAATACTATACTTTAGTAAAGAAACGCTTTAGCTAAAATACTTTATAAAAGTAATAAAAGCTAAAATAATAAAAATATAGTATTTATAGCTTATCTTATATAGTAAGATACTATTTATTAAATAGTAGCTATAGTAGACTACTATAAGTTTTATTAAGACTTAAGAGAATAGTTATTATATTATAGTTATTAGAGAATATATACTATAAAGCTATTATAGTATTTCTATTACTACTATATTATATAGTTTTTAATTACTACCTAAGCTTAGAAGTATATAAATATATATAGTTATAGTCTATATAAGTATTAGTACTAATAGTAATATATACTAAATATCTTAAAATCTTAAAATCTTCTAGCTATTTTAAGATAACCTAGAAGCTAGGCGTCTTTTAATATCTTTTTACTAAACAGAGTCTGCAAAATTAGGCATAAGGCACTAAGCCTTTAGCTAAATATATAGCCTATGTTTACATTTCTATATAGTAGATACTATTCTTCTTTGTACCTAAGTAGAGTATATGTAAGCTATTGTTTACTACTACAACCTATAAGCGTAATATATACTATACTTTCTATACTAACACGCCTAAGGCGTAGAAGTGTCTTGTATTCTGCTGCGCGATTGTTAATCGCTTAGATAGTCGTTTAGCA